>NC_056761.1:25041444-25707277 GCF_018687715.1 Carya illinoinensis
AAGTTTTACCACCTAATCTTACTTACCATCAACGTAAGAAATTTTTGCATGATGTGAATTATTATCTTTGGGATGAGCCTTTGTTGTTCAAAAGATGCCCTGATCAAATCATTAGAAGATGTGTGCCAGAAGAAGAGATGCAAGACATCCTCCATCATTGCCATTCATCATCATATGGAGGACACTTTGGAGCCACCCGTACAGCAGCTAAGGTACTTCAAAGTGGGTTCTATTGGCCTTCTATTTTTCGTGATACTTACACTTTGGTGAAAACTTGTGACCAGTGCCAACGTATGGGAAATATTTCAAGGCGTCATGAGTTACCACTGAAAGGTATCTTAGAAGTTGAGTTGTTTGATGTTTGGAGAATAGATTTTATGGGGCCTTTTCCTCCTTCTTTTGGTTTTGCTTATATCTTATTAGCAATTGACTATGTGTCAAAATGGGTGAAAGCAATTGCTACAATAACAAATGATGCAAAGGTAGTGCTCAAATTTCTGCACAAGATTTGGCACTCCACGAGCTATTATTAGTGATGAAGGGACTCACTTTTGCAACAAATTGTTTGAGAATCTTCTGTCTAAATATGGTGTGAAGCACAAGATAGCACTTGCTTACCATCCTCAAACTAATAGTCAAGCTGAAATTTCAAATAGAGAGATCAAGAACATCCTTGAGAAGACGGTCAAAATCAATAGAAAGGATTGGGCGAAGAAGCTTGATGATGCTTTGTGGGCATACCGTACAGCCTTTAAAACACCTATCGGGATGTCTCCATATCGACTAGCGTTTGGAAAGGCATGTCATCTTCCTATAGAGTTGGAGCATAGAGCTTATTGGGCTGTAAAAAGGTTTAATTTTGATTTGAAGGCAGCAGGTGAAAAGCAACTTCTTCAATTGAATGAGATGGAAGAGTTCCGGAATGATGCATATGAAAATGCAAAGATCTATAAAGAAAAGACGAAGAAGTGGCATGACAAACAGATTCTTAGGCGAGAGTTTGCTCCAGGACAACAAGTTTTACTCTTCAATTCACGACTCAAACTCTTTCCAGGAAAGTTGAAATCAAGATGGATGGGTCCTTATACAATTCATGAAGTTTTCTCTTTTGGAGCAGTAGATTTGAAGGACAAGACAGGGAATATTTTCAGAATTAATGGTCAGAGATTGAAGCACTACTATGGAGAGCAAATGGAGAGGAACTATGCATTTATTCCTCTTGGAGATCCTAATTGATGATGATTGAAAAGTCTGGCTGTAGACTTTAAAACAAGCGCTTATGGGAGGCAACCCATAGATCTATCTTTCATTCTTTCATTTATTTTATTATCTTTATTTATTTAAGTTTTAATAAATTGGTTTTTGATGCAGGTTTATTTAGCATGAATAAAGAGCTGAAAAATTCTAATCCACGGAAGATTCACCATGAAACCAGGGAAGTTCCTTTATTTTTTCAATCCTTTTTACTTTTGCATTACAATGAGGACATTGTTTAGTTTAAGTTTGGGGGTGTAAACTCCTATAATCATTTGATCCTCTTGTTTTCTAAGTCTTGGGTTGTTGATGGGATGTTTGATTCTCTTACCAAGCATGCATTGGAGTAAGATTGAATTCTCTATGACTCTGAAATTTGTGATTGAAGATGGTTTTGAGAAAAATTTTCAAAAATTTCTTTTATGTCAAGTGAAGTTTTGTGGGTACTTTGGTTTAAATCTTTGACCTTGAACACAATTGAGCACATAGTCGTTTTTCTCTTACTCCATTTTGCTTATGAAGAGAAGAAGTTGAATTAATTGAAAGAGGAGGTTCGATTTTGCTTTGCTCTAGAATCCGTTGATGGGTCCTTGAGGTGAAATCCTAGTTGAGACCAAATATTAGAGAAATGATCTAGGCATTTCTTTGGCATAACCAAAAAGCTTTCCTAGTCGTCCTAAATGTCATGCCATCATTACATGGTGTGTTTCCATAGTCAACCCCCTTGAGCCTTCATAAGCCTTTATTTATTCTTTGAACTATATAAACCATACCAGCTCTAAGCCTGAAAAACAATGAATCTACCTTTGATAGTTTGAGAAAATACTTTGGTGGAGAGTTACATTTAAAAGAGAAAAATTGGCTTCATGATGAACCGTATTATGTTTGCTTTGTTTGATCAAAGAAGAAGAAGAAAAAGAAGAAGAAAGGAAGTGACTGAAAAAAAAAAAAAAAACAAAAGAAAAAGAGAAGAAGAAGAAGAAGAAGAAAAGAGAAAGAAAAAGAAGTCGCTAAGCGGAGTGTGAATTACCTCAGATTTTGTTAAGGGAATTGTTGGTATTACATCAGTGATTACAGCAATAATAATGCCACAAGTATGAGCATATTGCCAAGAAAGAGCTATGATTTGAATCGTGTGGGTTTCTCTTTTAATGTTTTGTTCACTATGTATTTTCCCAGTTTGCTTTGATTTTCCATATCCAGTTCTTTCTTAACCCTCACCCTGTGGCCTATCATTACAACCTTATTAAAGACCTTTTGATCTCTGATTTTTGGACTACATTAGTGGAGAGGATTTTTGAAAATTGGACATATGGGGTTAAGTTTTAAGAGAATTCTTCAGCTTTTGGTTGTTCTACTTTTATCTGAGTTTGCAGGTGGTTTGAGGTTAAATTGACTATATCACACACACATTCAAGGTCTTAGCTTTAGGTTGAAGTAAACCCCTAACTCTTACTTGACAAATTGTAAAATTTTTGATTGATTTTTCTGCTATCTTTGATGTTAAAAGAGTAAGATACTAGAGATGAAATCTAAATTCATAAAAGCTTGGTGAGTGATGATACTTCTCTTTCGGGTCGAGTCGATATTGCCTAAACTATCATTTGCTTTTCTTTTTGTTTGAGGACAAACAAAGTTGTAAGTTTGGGGGTATTTAATGACTTGCAAAATTTCATATTGCAGATTTTACAAGTTCGCTCGAGCGGAGGCTTTTGGCCGCTCGAGCGAATTCAGGCAGATTCAAACACTCGACTGCCGCTCGACAGGGAGCTCGAGCAGGTTGCTGAAAAACAAAGATCGCTCGAGCGGAGACATTGGCCGCTCGAGTGAAATCAGGCAGAGTTGAACGCTCGACGTGCGCTCGATAGGATGCTCGAGCGAAATCAGGTAGAGTCGAACGCTCGATATGCGCTCGACACCCCGCTCGAGCGAACATCGTATTTTGACAGAATTAAGGTTTTCCGCTGTCACACCATATAAAAGGAATTTTTCACTCTAGGGCCGCGACTTTTGACTGGAGAACACTTCTTGGGACAAAAAAACATAGCTAGAGGGATTCAAATCATCTGTTTTGGAGAGGGAATTCCAATTATTGCCCGTACGTTGGAATCATACACGAGCACGGACGAGAGAAAAGCGTTGAATCATTCCCTTGAGCTTTTGAAGACGAGTTGCGACTGCAAGGAGGATTTTTCAGTGTTTATTTTCTTCCAATCTTCTCAGAACAATTATGGTGAATTCGTTTATGTTGAATTCCATTTCTAGTATGAGCTAAATTTACTTTATTCTAGGAAAACGATGTAACCTATTTCCGAACTATGCTTGTTTGTCTATGCTAATTTAATGCAATTCTCTCTTTGTTTATCTGATTTATTCTGAGTTTATTGCTTCTAATTAACTGGCCATTGATTAGATGATAATTAATCTTGTGATTTGCTATCGAAAGAGGGAATCATAGGGTAGATCTTGGATATTTCAGTATAGGTAAGTATAGAGATCGAAAGACTTGTATGAACCTATGTAGTAATTAAATCTTTGGTCTTATTGCGTCCTTGATTATTGAATTTGCATATTCTTGTGTGAATTGATAACCAAGAGTCAATTCCAATTGACTATCGAAAGAGGTTTTTGGATGAATTAGAGATTTGCTAATAGACAAAAGAGATTTAAATTAAGTTAGTTGGATGAGAAAAGCATAGTGAAGAATTAGGTGAAATCGATTTCCTAGAAGTTTTCATCCCCATTAAGTTGATCTTCGAACGTCAGTTTTATTTCCTTTGCATATTTCTCTTTGAGTCGATTTTAGTTTAAATTGCAACTACAAAAATCTTAGTGATTCCTCTAGATAAAATCAAGTTTAGTATAATTTTGGTATTTGGCTTAAGTAAGGTACCAATCCCTGAGGACGATACTCTTCTTATTACTTTACTATAAAACTACGATACTGTGCACTTGCAGTTTTGCACCGGTCAATACACATATAAACAATTATAATCGATAGGGTGTTGAATAGGAATTACCAAGAAAGGCTTGTACATAATATATACCTTTACTCTTGCTTTATAAGAACATTTAAAAAGAGAGAGACATTCTTTTATAAGAGAACTTTGTGTAAGTGGCATGGTCATAGTTACTTACCTCTATGCTCCTTGATACCTCCAACTTCAATATAGGTCCTATTCTAATAAATAGCATAAGCGTGTCAATACTCATTCAATATCCTTTTAGCCTCCCTTTAAACGAGAAAGCCATGACATTAACCTAAAGACTTTCTACACTTAGCGCTAACCCAATAATTAACCTCTCGCCTAACCTTTACAAGAATAACATAATTAATACTAAAGCATTCTAGCTATCCATGAAAGGCCATTTAGAAATTTTACATGGAAGGTTGTTGAGATCTCATAGGCTTAACAAGGTTTATTTGACTCAAGGTCATTTTGGAATCATAGGAATTAAAAACTCAAATATGGAAATGCTCAACAATGGGCTTTAAAATAGATTTAGTGATCTCAAGTAAGATAACAAGCTTAGGAAACATGCCCCCTTGTAATCAACTCATGGTCCCTCATTATAAAAGGCTAGTTTATTCAACATTTGAACTCTTGGGTTAGGTAGAAATTAACTAAAAAGAGGAGCAACATAAATGGGCTATTTCCAAAACAAGACATGGTATAGCATAGGTTTAAGAGTTCTTGGACAGCTTTACATACTATAGTACCTTTTGCACCTTTGGTCACCTCTTCTTAATACCAACCCATTTTATAAATCTAGTGACATAAGTATAATAAATAGCCTAGTTAACATACACTATTTAACTAAGCATAACATAGAGAATAGCTAGAATAACCCATTAAGTAAACTTAAAAATCTTTAAACATCAAGTTTATAGTTTAATCATTTAACACCTTTAAAAGCATGATATAAACCAATTAACACTACCCTAAGTTTCCTTTTTGAAGAACCCTCATTATTTGGAAGACCCCAAAACATAACAATATTTTTTAATTTAATCTACGACGTTTCCAACATACCCAAAGCATTCCAAGAGTCATCCAAGATTTAAAACAAGTTCATTTGAAAGATAATAATGCACAACACAAAACCAGCTCCCATATATATACGACTAAGCCAAAACAGTGCATATATATAAGGAATCACAACATGAAGAGATAAGGAACAAAATATGGAACACAAGCTTGTTACATGATTCGGTTAGTCTCAAAACCACATCCCAATTAAATGGAGTTCAAGCTAGGGTTTATACCTTTGTTGAGTCCTTCCCAAAGTATGAAAATGATGAAGAGGAGATGTGAGTTTGGCTTTGGGGACTAGAGAGAACACTAACCCTTGGCTGGAAACTCAAAACAATGCTTTAAATCATCAAACTAAAGTCACGAAAATCACAAAATAACATTTGGAGTTTTTGGTTTTACACTTAGTCCAAAAACAGAAACTTTTTTTTTTTTTCCTTAACTAGCTTTGATAAATCTCTTGATCAATGGCTTAGGAAGGTGAGATCTTCAAATTAAAGCATCACATGGTTTAAAAAATGTGTCTTAAAGAATATCTAACTGCGAGGCCTCCAAATTCTGTTTGGGATCAGACGGACATTTGAAGCGTCGAGACATGCAACACAAGGTTACCTGCCCCCGTTTATAACATATAAGATGCAATGTTCTTAACATGCATCTAACATTATGCAATATTCACAGCGGATAAATTTTTTTTTTCTTTAGCAATACTATGCGCTAAGCTGAAAATATCACAATTGGTTAAAACATACTTCATACATAAAGACCCA
The DNA here is from genome assembly GCF_018687715.1 of Carya illinoinensis. NCBI lineage: Eukaryota > Viridiplantae > Streptophyta > Magnoliopsida > Fagales > Juglandaceae > Carya > Carya illinoinensis. The sequence continues at coordinate 25,047,503 of NC_056761.1, forward strand.
TTAAACAACTATGATCACAACACTAGTCCAAAATGGTTATGATCCAAAAGAGTACTGGAGATGCAACTCTATAGTACAAGTAGTAATTTAAGTTAACTACTATATTAACATTGACGTCGCACCATCGCTCAGTCTACTGCGTCTAGTTGGTTAGCTCCCGATTCTCCTTCCAGTCCTGTAACAAGGTCTACCATTCGAGGGGAATGGTAGTTGGGACTACCACAGTGAGATTTGATTACAAATCTCAGCAAGTTAACAAAAAACCTCTGCACAGGCTAATGATGCATGCATGACAGTAAAAGCATGAATGCATAATCAAATTCATAAGTAAGCATCGCATAACTTGACATAAAGCATAGCATAACTTCACATATGGCATAGTATCACTTCACATCTGACGTAGCATAACTTCACATCTAACATAGTATAACATCTAACATAGCATAACATAATAAAACTTGACATAAAGCATAACATAACTTCACATATGACATAGCATAACTGACATAACTTAAATTGAAACATGAACTAAACTTGACTTGCTTGACATGAACTTGATCTGAAACTTGACTTAATATGTACTTGATCAGAAACTTAACTTAACATGAACTTGATCTAAAACTTATTCTTATCTCATAGGGTCACCATGATTGCTTGCTCTTATCTCATGGGGTTTCCATGATTGTGTATTCTTATCTCATGGGGTTACCATGATGGTGTATTCTTATCTCATGGAGTTACCATGATTGCTTATTCTTATCTCATGGGGTTACCATGATGGTGTATTCTTATCTCATGGGGTTACCATGATTGCTTATTCTTGTCTCATGGGGTTACCATGATTGCTTACTCTTATCTCATGGGGTTACCATGATGGTGTATTCTTATCTCATGTGGTTACCATGATTGCTTACTCTTATCTCATGGGGTTACTATGATGGTGTATTTTTATCTCATGGGGTTACCATAATTGCTTACCCTTATCTCATGGGATTACCATGATGTGTAGTCACCATAAACTAAATAATAACTTAACTACACAAAGACATACAAGGGATAGAAACATTTCATAACTTGACATGGCATGCAACAGACAACATTTCATAACATAGCATACTTGTAATACTGTACTTTACGTGACATGACTTACATGTAACAAATACCATACTTAAGATGATATACTTGCACTGTATAGCAATACGTGACAGAATATCTTGTGTAACTGATGAATAATTTGTGACAGAATAAATTCTGTGTAACAGAAAAATATGTGATAACTTGGCATGGCATGGCATATATGATAACACATACGTACATTGTAGTTCCTTTACTTAGGATACATACACAGTAAACTGTTAGTAAGTTAAAAACTAACTTACCTCGATCTCCACGTTTCTTATGAAAACTTAAGCATGATCAGGAGGAACTGTAATTAGTGATTCTAAAAATTAGAACTAAATCACTAAAATTTAAAATATGTAAAAATACTAACTTAAGAGTAAAATTTTTGCTAACTCCGAAAGTCACCAAAATTTATATGCCATTGAGGCTTTTTTGCATGAACAAAGCTTTTGATGATAGAGTTTCCTAGATCTAGAAACTTGAAAACTGGAAGTGGCAAAACAGTTTTTATTTGGAAAAAGTTTGAAGGTTTCAAGGGTTGATCTTACTCTAAATGCTTTGATATTTTTATATGATGATCCTAAGTATCTTATTTTCATGTTAGGATATTATTTTGAAGATATTTAGTATTATTTTCAAAGGTATGATTTTTCTATACAAGAGGATTTTGGTTAGGCCTAAGATTTGATGTTTTTGGATTAGATCCATGTTTTATTGATTTTTAGTGATATGATTTTAAGTTGGTTGGATATTCTTTAGGATACATTTTTAAGCCATGTGATGCTTTAGTTCAAAGATCTCACCTTCTTAAGCCATTGATCAAGAGATTTATTAAAGCTAGTTGAGGAAGAAGTTTCTATTCTTGGACTAAGTGTAAAACCAAAAACTCCAAGTGTTATTTTGTGAATTTGGTGACTTTATTTTGATGATTTAAAGCATGGTTGATCTTAGGATGATGTTATGAATATGTTAGAAGTAAGATTTGATTTTTTGGAATTCTTGGAGATATTTTCATTTAGGGTCAAAGCTTGTAATTCAAGTGTTTGGATCTTTTTACAAAAAGTTTGGTGTTGATTATTAGCTTTTTCTAAATTGATGTTTTAAGCATGGTTTTAAACTTAGGATAGGAAGATCCTTGTTGCAAAATTTTGGGTCAAGCATGAGTTTTGAAGTTGGAAGGAATTGCAACAAAAATTAAGAGAAATGACTTATGAATGTTTCGGCCATAGTGTGTTTTCCATAGCAGTGATTTGTGTCAAATTTTTCTGAGTTGATATTTGAGTTTAGGACAAAGTTTACATGAGGAATGTACATTTTGAAAATTTTTGGAGTTAAGATGTGAAATCCTTAAGTTAGGGTTAAAGTGGTCATTTTCCCACATGTAGAGGGTAAAATGGTAATTTTACTCTAAGTTAGCTTGTTTTCATATTTTAATTGTTAGTAATTAAATTTTTAACTTTTAGAATACTCTCTTACAATTCCTCGTATTTCGCACTTTATTCTCATAGAACGCAACAATCGAGGTAAGTTAGCTTCTAACTTACTATTAGTTTACTGTGTATGTATGATGTGTAAGAGAACTAAAATTTATGTATGCATGTTATCATATATGTCATGCCATGCCACGTCATTACATGTTTATCTGTTATGCATGATTTATTCTGTCATGAATATTTATCTGTTACACAATCTATTCTGTCATGTATTGCTATATGTTATAAGTATGCCATGTTAAGTTTGTCATATATTACATGTATGTCATATCATGTAATATTCACCATTGCAAGTATGTCATGTTAAGTAAAGAAGTCAGATCAAGTTTATATTAAGTCAAGTTTCAGATCATGTTCATGCTAAGTTATTCATGTCAATCACGACCCTAAGTGCTAGGATGGGGTAATATCCTAGTAGAACTCCTTTGTTCAAGCTGGAGTGTCTAAATAGGCGTGAAATTCCTTGGGTTGATGAAGTACAGTCAATAGGTTGCGAATAGGGCCTAACTAGCTGGTCACCGGAGCACGCCAGGCACTAACACCAATGGAGCCATATTTTATTTTTACGTGACGCCCAAAGAATAACGCGGTAGTTGTAGCACAGCTTTGGGGTGTCGATTCCATAGGGAGACAAATTAAAAGAATAGCAAGAGGACAAAGAAACTAAAGAAAAATATTAAATAAGTAATAGAGAACAAAGATTAATTTTAAATGTAAATTCAAGTGAAGCAAAGTGATTAACAGAAAAGGTACTCAAATTTGACAAACAGTAGAGCGTCGGGAATCCCTTGCACAAATCTGGTATTTTAATTATTCTTAATTCATTGGATAACTCAATTCCCGCAATTCCCAATCGGAAGGTATAGATTTATAAACCAAACTTAAATAAAATGTAACCCTTTGAAAAAATATTCACCACTTTTAAAAAACGTGAATTACTACCTCTATTGATAAAATCTAATGACGACAATATATTCAGGAAGCGATATTGCAGCAAAAAACTAAATCAATATAGATAAATAATTGATCCAAACATAATCAAAGAACTAATCCATTCAATAGAAAAAGCATGACTGAATCCATAAACACAATAAATTTTATGATTATTTGGAGAAGAAAACATCAACGATGAATTGAGAATGATAAAACAAAAGAGTTTTAGCAATTGAAAATCAAATACATGAATTAAGAATAAATTAGAAATACCATCTAATGTGCAAGTTCATCCCTAACCCTACTAGAGAATTTAGTTACCCATAAATATACTGGACAACAAAAATCTCCAGAGAAAACTGAAGCGAACGGTGGCCATGGAAGTGATTTTCTCCTCTCTTCAGATCTACCTCTTGTGCCTCTTCCTCCCCCTTCATTTCGTGCTAATGATATGCTTATATAGGGTAGGAAAGAAACCCTAATGTCCTCTTAATTTCCGCATAAAAAAATTGCCTAAATTTTAGGACTTATCTTAGCAGCCACGTACGACCTTCAGGAGTTTGAATTTGGAAATCCTTATTAGATACAAAGTTATAGCCCTTTAAGATAGCTTTCCAATGCATCAAGAATCGCATCAATCCTGTCTCCTAGCGAATTTCAGACTTGGACTTCTTGTGGTTTCATTTTGTGATTTTTTTTCTTTTTCTTTTCTTCCAAATTGCTCTCAAACCCCATGAATGTCCTCCTTTGAATTTGACTGGGCTTGACTTGCTCTTTTATAAACTCTAAAATTAGACATAACAAAACTGCTTAGGAGTATCCCAACATAAATAGAAATTCAATTTAAGAATACACATTAATTCCTATGATTTCTATTTACATTTTAGCATTTTAGTCCAATAATAGGGTATATAGAGTGCACTTTCGCACACTCATCATGTGTTCACAGCAAGTGTGTCACAAACAATTCATGGGGCCACAACAACTGTGGAGCATGAAGTATGGGGCCACAACAACTGTGGAGCATACACTACTTGAGACACAGCAATTGTAACATGTAGAATACATGAGGCCTTAATAATTGTGGAGTATGTATTAACGCACTCACAGTTGGTGTAGATACCTGTGTTGTGATGCAGTAATCGACAAGGACAAATGATTCAAGGGGACCCGTGTGGCACCCATATGGTCATGTTATTAATTAAGTCTATTGAGCAAGATTCCAAATTCATGTCAATGAGATAAGAATAAGCAAACCCCATGAGATAAGAATAAGTTTCAGATCAAGTTCATGTTATGTTATGTTCATGTACATGTTATATTCATGTTCACGTTAAGTTTCAAGTTCATGTTCATATCATGTTATGTTCACGTTTATGTTATGTTTAAGTTCACGTTCATGTAATGTTATATTTACGTACATGTTATTTTCAAGTTCACGTTCATGTTATGTTATGTTAATGTTTACATTATGTCTCAAGTTCACATTTATGTCATGTTATGCTCATGTTTATGTTAAATTCAAGTTCATGTTTATGTTATGTATGTTCACGTTCATGCTATGATTCAAGTCCATGTTATATTTCAAGTTCTTGTTCATATTATGTTGCTAGCCCATGTTATATTTTAAGTTCAGGCTCATGTCATGGCAAGTCAAGTTCAATTCACGTTTCAGTTCAGTTTATGTCAGTTATGCCATGCTATATGTCAAGTTATGCTATGCTTACTTACCACTATAATTATGTATTCATACTTTTACTGCCATGCATGCATCATTAACCTGTGTGTGAGCTTCCTATTAACTTACTGAGATTTGTAATCAAATCTCACCGTGGTAGTCCCAACTACCATTCCCCCCGAATGGTAGGTGATGTGTTAGGATTAGAGCAGGGAGTGGATATTGGTAGACTGAAGGAGGTTGACTAAACGCCGCAGACATGATGCGGAGCTTACAACTTCCATAGTTGGTTTTTGGATAGTATTCTGACCTCATTAGTTGAGTTACACATGTTACTCGATGAACTTCCTCAATAGTGTATTTTGGTAATGTAAATATGGAGTCTGGCCTTCCTTGTTTTTAAGATAATAGTCTTTTGAGACTCGTACTGAAATCGTGGATGTTTATTTTTGTTAAGTATGCTTGGATTACGATTTAATTATTTGGGATATTATAAGTTTGGTGCATAGTATTGCTAAAAAAAAATATTGCATCTTATATGTCATTAACGGAGGGCAGGTAACCTTGTGTTGCATGTCCCGACGCTTCAGATGTCTGTTCAATCCCAAGCGGAATCTAGGGGCACTACACTGAGCTTTGGTCTACATGTTAAGCCTCGTCCTATGTTCATTACATCGATCGCGGGTTTTCAAAGTTATCAAGCAGATTTCAAAACTAGATAGATATTTTAAAACTTACGGATATTTTAAATATGCTGGAAATATTTATATAATATTATTAGATAAGCTTGTTTTCAAAGTAACACAATTATAATATTTTAATGAGTTCCAAAAATATTATAATTGTAGATAATTACTTAAATTAAACATTTTAGTTATTTTAAAATACTCAGAGATTTAACTTTACGTTGGAAACTCTAAATTAATTTAAATGATTTTATTCTCTTTGAGTAATTAACAATACTTCATCATTTTAAATAATGATCGAGAAATATTATTTTATAAACTTTAGTTTATAAAATAATATTCTATCTTAATTCCTTTGAGTGCTTTATTTTAAACTTTAGTTTAAATAAAGCACTCACACGTTTTCAAATCAATATTTAAATTCATTGTTAGATCTTTTTGGGGATCCTGAAATGAAGGACTTGGATTAAATACCCAAGCCCCTACCCTTTTCTCTTCACTTGTTCTTTTTTTCCTTCTCTTTCTTCTCCCTCCTATCTCTCTTCCCATGCACGTCTAGCCTGATACACGTTTCCCTCCGCCGTTCGGTTGCTTGCTCCAGCCGGTGCCACCACCCATCATGGCATCTCACCTCCACCACTGGCATGTTCCCCTTCCACCGGCGAGCTCAACCCCACCAGTGGTGAGTTACATCAGCAACTCTCTCTCTCTCTTTCTCCCTCCAACCAAATGGGTCTTAAAGGTTATTCCTCCACCTAGCGCTGCCATACATGGCCAAAATGACCACCAAGTACTTCCACCAGCACCACCACATCATGGGCTTCCTCCTCATATCCTCCTTTTCCCCTACCTCTCTCTCTCTCTCTTTCTCTGATGGGTCTCCACAACCATACGTTTGGTTGCACCACAGTACACCGCCGTGCACAGCTACCCACGATGTCTCATCAAACCATCTTGTTCCTCTTATCACTATGACCTTGCAATTTTCATGCCCAACCGAGCTTTGTACAGCTCTCACTCTCCCACACTCTTCAAGGTAGGAGTTGCACTATTATTGGGCAATTTGCCGCCGTGAGCCACCACCCGACCACCACCTTGCCACCATAGCTCCACCACATCTTCCTCTACCACTCCCTAGCTTCCCATGAAGTTCCATAGCCTTCCTCCACCTCAAGCAACCTTCCTCCTTTTCGGATGCATTGTTCACAACGCCATGCTGCCATGTTCCACCACCTTCGACCACCACAAGGCCACCTTGAACCTTTCCAGGACCACGCCTAGCTATTCTCAAGCCCAAACTGCCACTTTATGTGGTGGATAGCCACTGTTCGCGATGTTAGCTGCCACGTACGACTCCTCTGACATCTTGATCATGATGAGTAGCGAGCGGCGCATGGGTTATCCTGTCAATGGTATAACCCTCTATTTCTAGTTATTTATGTTTATATTAGTTGGTTGGTTGGATTGTTGAATGTGTAGTTAGCAATTGTAGAGTTCGTCGCCTAGTTGTGAAGTGTTGGGCTTGACTGTGTAGTGTTGTGGACTATGATGTGAATATGGCTGCAAGATGGATGCTGTGGTTGTGATGCGGCGTAAAGTGTGAAGGGAGTACGCGTGTAGCGACGCACCTTGTGACATGCATTGTAGTAACGTGTGGCGTAGATTGAATAGAGTACACGTGGAGTGTGCTTTGTGTTGTATGGCAATGCACTGTGTGATGTGCGTTGTGATAATAAGTGATGTAGCAATGCACCGTGAGGCATGCATTGTAGTGATGTGTGTCGTAGTGTGGATGGAAGAGAGTTCATGTGAGTGTACCCTATGCTATGTCGTGATACACCGAACGGCGTGTCACGAAGAGTTGGATGGCATAGCAGAGAAGCGTGGAGTGTATGGTGTAGCATCGGCAACTGTGTAATAGTGCCCCGAAGTAGTGGTGGTGTGGCCTGTAGTCTGAGGTGTGGAGTGTTACGTTGTGGTTGCCTTATGGCTAAGAGTATATGGAAGTGGTGAAAAAGAATCAGAAAGTGCAGAGGAAGCATGATGGGCATCGTGACATGACTCGAGATTAGTCTCGAGCTACGTGACATGACATAAGTGCATTTTGTGGATGCAGTCCTCTCCTATCAAGTGTTGGGATGAACTTGTACAAGGCCGGGAAGAAGGAAGAGTCCTATCGACCGGGTCTAAGCAAGTTGGTATCGGAGTTTACACAAGCGGGTGTTCATTGGAATTATAAGTTGTTCTTAGGTAATAAAAGGGGATAAGATACAGGTGTCTCTAGCGAGACATGTGTACCAGACAGGTTTACCATATGTAATGGGTAATCTATTCTGAGCATGGTTACATGGTGTTTTAGCTCTAGAGTTGGCTTGAATTCATGTAGCCTGACTAGTTGGGAACGAGGATTTAGTATGGGCTAGGATACGTGAAAGTAGTAATGGGTAAGTAGTCTAAGGTTGGGACGCATGACTCTGTCTGTCAAAATTATGCATAGGAATGTGGAAATAGAGAAATGAGACGGAGGTCTTAGTGTCTTAGCCCTAAGGTGAATCACAGGGATTCACATTAAGGAATAAGACCCTGAAGGATTTAGCATAGTAAATGGCATGTACGCCCAAGGATGGATGTTGAGTGTTCTAAGTGAGGCATAATTCTAATTTTTAGAATAGTGGCTTATGCATTAGATAGATGATGACGTAAGGTTATGTGTATGCATGTATGTTGCCATCTGACACGCACACGAATGGACTGAATGGATTGAGTATGGTATTCATACTCTTCTAGAGTTTTCATTAAATAAATGAAGAATAAAATGAAAGCTTTTCTCAAAAAGGAAAATGAAACTTTTCTCTACGAGACACGCTTTAAATAAAAGAAAATGAAACTTAAGTTTTTTTCAAGTATAAGTATGTAATGGCCCTCCTTTGCAGCCCATTTTCATGCACCCAAAGTATGTACATGTATGCATGTAAATGGATGTTATAAGTGATACGTATTGTATATATGTTCACGAAAGGAAAATGAAACGAAGCTTTAAAAGATGCAAGAACAGACGTTTTTAAAATGAAAAGAAAGAAAACTGTTTTTTTTTTTCTAAAATGACCTTTGCTTAAAGAGAAACTTCTTTTAAAATGACTTTTATGAAAATAAAGAAAACCATTTTCTTTTAAACTAATTTTACAAAACTTGAACTAAAGAACCGTAAGAACTGTAAGGACTGAAATGAAAGAATGGACTATAAAGGACATAAATGACTATAAAGGAAAGGAAAGGAAAGGACTGTAAAGGAATGAATGGACTGAATGCATGATGTATGAAAATATGTAATGGTCACATGGACTGAAAAGGAAAAAGGTACCGAATGGACTGAACTGGGCAGACTGCAATACCGGGTAAGTAGTACTAGTAGTGTACCCAGTGCTGCACCCTGACGGAATGGATTCCCAACCTGTAACCACGAGTGAAATCAGGTCCAAAAGATTGCTAACCCTAGCATATTGGGCGTAACAATGTGCTACAGCCAATGAAAGTGATAAGAATGAACGTATGCATTTTAAAAAAGAATGCTTGTTTGTATGAATGGACAGAATGCATGAATGTGCGTAAGAAAAGATGAATGCATGAATGTATGGATGCATGAATGTACGTAAGAAAAGACCTATGCATTAGAAGACTCTTTAAGAAATGAAGACAGCGATGCGTGGGGAATTGTTTTAAAGAAGAAAGCATTTTTTTAATAAAACCCCCACCTCGCAACGTTTTAAAACGAAAAGAATGTTTATGCATGCTATGTATGATATGTATGTATGGAATGATAACTGCATGACTGAAAACCTTTGTTATTATATTTTAATAGTATGAAGTAATTATATTTTAATAGTATGAAGTAATGCTTATAAGTTATCGACTCATTTTAGTTTTTGTGTGTGACCTCCCAAAGACAAGATGAGCATGACAGGTCAGGACGGGAACAGCCCAAGGGGAAGAGCATGAAGGTCTAGGCAAGATATTTTGTACGAGAGACTTTAATTATAAAATTTAATGTCTTCCACTGTAATATTTTAATTAAGAAAATGAATTTTATTTATAACATGGAGTTTTTGTATCTTGGCATGGAAGGAAAAGAAATTTTAAAAGGAACGTAATTCCCATCGGTTTTTATTAAAATCACTTCAAAAAAGACCCACCACAAGGACGGGCATTACAGGTAGTGCAAGGCAAGGGAGATGGAAGGGAGGGGATGACTACCTACGAACTCGTTGTCGAAGGGATGAGTGAAGACAGAGGAAGAGCAAGTTTTGGCCTAGTGGCTAGCTGGAGAGTTTCACATATTAATAGAATAGGCAATGGTTATGGTCATGATCTTGCCAAAGTAGCATTATTGGTACCAAAGGATGTAGTTGATCTGGTTGTTAGTTCAGACAACTTGTCATATGTATCTCTTTCCTAAGTTTTAATGAAGTATAATATTTCCTGAAAAAATAAAGGATATATATATTTATATATATATATGCAACCAATGATAATAAAGTTATTTTAAGATCACTTGATCTCTTCCTTCTTCAAATTGCCAAGTCCCCTCCTCATCTTTCAAGCCTTTAATCCAATTTTTTGCCCTTATTTGAGAGGCCTTGTGATGGAAAAACCTAGTGTTTGATCACCTTCCTTTAACCACATTGGATGTCCTCCCTCTCGAGCCAACATTGGAGGTTATTTCTAGCCTCCTGATGTGTATCCAATCTAGTATGGAGGGGATCAATGTTTTGAACTTCCTATAGGTGCTCTCTAGCCTGTTTGATTTTTTTTTTTATTAATGACGCCAAATTTTTGCTTATGCCAATCCTCCAATCTCTGAGTACAGTGACTAATTCTGGTAGAAAGGTTGTGCATAGGAAGCCCTTCATTTCCTCCCTACCATGCATTACCAATCACACCTTCACATTCATCATCATCTATCCACAATGCTTCAAATCGAAACACCTTTCTCTTTCTTTACATTACTCTCCACCAGAATAATTGAAAGATGGTCAGAATGTGCTACTGTGCTATACACAACTTAGACTGATGGAAACATGCTAGACCAGTTCTCAATAGCCAAAAACCTATCAAGCCTTCTACTTATACCCTTATGCAGATCCCTTCTATTGCACCGAGTGAAAATAGGGCCTTCATAACCCAGGTCAACTAGACAACAATCATCTAGTAGTTGTCTAAATTATTTCATTTGTCTCTCAGCCCTGACCCTTCCTCCCCTTTTCTTTTGTCTACACAAAATTTGATTGAAATCTCCAAATACTAGCCAAGTTACAGGTCCTATTCCCCTTAGTGATCTTATAAGGTTCCAAGTGGCACTTCTTTGTTCTATTTCAGGGTGCCATAAACATCAGTTAGATGCCATTCAGGGCCACTATCTTCTTCATGGACAATGACATCAATATGATGTTTAGAGTAATTCTTTATGCTTTATTAAAAACCTTTCTTCCATATCACCTTTCTTCCACATCAGAGCCAGGCCATCACTTCTTCCTACACTATTCACAGCAAAACAAAAGTCAAATCCCACCTTTAGTCTAATGAGTTCCATTCTTTTTACATTTAATTTAGTCTCCTGTAGAAAAAGCACCATGGGATCTTCCTTCCAGAGTAACTCACGAAGTGTTCGAATTCCACGTGGGTTCCCAAGCCCATGGGAGTTCCAACTTATGATTCCATGGTTGTCAGCAAGGCTGGTCAACAACCTCCACCATTTGTGTTTGTAGGATATGTGGCTCTTGTAACCCCATCTTAGAGTCTTCCTTCTTCTATGGTCATCTACTAGTTCGAGCCTTTGTACCTTTCTCTTCTTCTTTTATCTCAGCTGAGGCTGGGATAGGATCCTGTGAAATTGAGAGTGTTTTTTTTACTCTTTGCCATTTCCTTCCATTCTTTGAAGATGTGAACTTTATCGGTTGGCCCAAAGAGCCTTCCTCTTCAGTCACACTCTTAAGAGGCCCATCTACATTGCTCACATACGTGTTCATGTTCTACATGGTATCAATTAGATCCTCCTTTGATTGACTTGCAGTAATATGATCACCTTCCGAACTTAGTCCTTTTCCTTCAGTCATCTTCTGTAAACTGATTGCTTCAATCACGGGGTCATTTACCACCTCCCTCGCCTTCTTACTCGCGTAATCTTTTGTTACTTCTGTCAACTTTCAAATAAATGCATTTTCCATGTTTGTTACTCGGATAGCATCCTGAGATTTTTGCATGGCATTTATTCCCTTGCATTTACTCCCAGATTCCTCCTTATCACCCACCAAGAAATTAGCAGTTCTCCAATCAGAGTCCGTTGATCTAATCGGCAAAGAATTCCGACAAACTGGCTCCCTCTGCATGGGGAATTCTGGTCTCAGCCCCATCACACCTCCAGCATGCATCCCTGGACTGAAAGGCAAATGATCATCTTTTAGCACCTTTTCATGGGATTGCTACATGGAACATTCTTTATGATTATGTCCCAATTTACCACATATATAACAAAAATTTGGCAGGCGCTCATATGCAAATCTTATCTAGGATGAACCAAACATCCCAAGGTTTATCATCTTCCCACGCATAAGAGGTCGAGTAACATCCACCTTCACTCTTACCTGCATGTATTCGCCCCATGTAACGTCACCCTGTTCCACATCCACTTCCTCCACAACATCAATGGCACCACCAATCAATCTCCAAACTTTTTCATTCATGGCAAGTAGAGGCATGTCAAGCAAGCTTACCTAGAACGATGCTTCTGTGATGTTGATTTTTGAAACCTGCATCTCACCTTCTAGTGCTTTCAACAATACAAGGTTTCTGTCAAATGACCAAGGTCCCTCTCTTAGAACACGGTTTCGATCAAGTTCATCCTCAAAGTCTGCAAGTAAATTCTGGCTCCCAACTCCTTGAAAGCAGCCCTTTGAACTGGCTACCAGACTTTCTTCATTGTGTTTTTGAATGCTTCAAGATTGCAGTACTTCTCTGTGAGAAGAGATACAACCAGACATTTATCCCCATGTGCAACATTTGGCGCACTGAACTGACAGTCCACCACGAGTTGTCCCTTTTCCTTTTCTGATAGAGACAATTTAGTGTATGTGATACCCCATATGATAATGATAAGGGTAGGTGATGAATGAGATCTCATACTGCTTGTGAATAAGAAGTTTTTACTATTTATAAGGTTCCAATGGGACTCTAATTGTATCATTGACTAGTTCTTTTGGAGTATAGGTCATGTGATTTGGGTCTTCTATTGAGGCGTTACAAATGGTATCATGGCCTATTCCTACCAGAAATGTGAGACTTGAGCCGTGCCACCTACAACGGATAGGCACGATGAGGATGTCGGGAATTTAAGGTAGGTAGATTGTGATGCCTCATATGATAAGAATAAAGATAGGTGATAAATGAGATCCCGTATTATTTGGAAATGAGAAGTTCTTGCTCCTTATAAGGTTTCAATGTGGCTTCAATTGTATTATTGACTAGTCCTTTTGGAGTATAAGCCATGTGATTTGGACCTTTCATTTGAGTGTTACAGTGTACATGGCTTCAAGATCATCGGCCATCCTCAGCATTAAGGGTGTAAAAATAAACCCAAAAACCAGAAAATCGGCCTGGACCGGACATCCGGTTTTCAACCTGTTTGGTTCCTTATTTTTAAAAACCGATCGAATCCAGTCCAGAATTGGTTTTACGTTTTCTGACATTAGACTAGACCGGATCGGTTCACATATTATATATATATTTTATTAATTTTTAATAATATATAAAATATATTTATATTATAGAAAATATATTTTATATATAATATATATAATTATGTATGAAATAATATATTATAATTTATAACATAACATTTTAATCTTAAACATGAATATTTATTTGCTTATATGTTTTAAATATAAAATATATATTAAATACATTTTATTGCCTAATAAATTTTTAATATATATTTTTTTATAAATATATTAGTAATACTAAATATACTTAATATATTAAAACTGGAAAACCGAACCGAATCGGACCGGAACGGGTAAAACTAGACGTACTGGTTTAGTGAGGTAACTAGTGTGTAATCGATTTTTAAAAATATAAAATTGATACATACCAGTTTAATCCTATATTTTATCCAAAACTGAACCAGACTGGATTTGTTACCCCACTACTCGGCATAAACGTATACTACGACAAGAGAGAAAACCTCTATAGAGAAAGAGGGAAACTTGAGCGCATAACTGCTAAATTAAGAGGCAAAAAAAGTTGTAATTGGACGTTTTGTTTGATAAGACTATAATATGTCAATTATGATGTTGTCTCTTAATTAATAAAGTTTTGACTTCTAATTGACATGTTAATATACTTTGACCACAATGATTTATTATTCTAGAAAATATTGTCTAGTGAATATCTCGTTCCCTAAATTAAGCCAATTAAAATATCACATTAGAGATATAATATAATTTTATACCTAATTAGGATCCTAACACATTAATATAGTAATGGCAATACAATTCTTCTACCATGCTAAAGGCTTGACAAAAAAAATAATTTCTAAACAAACAGCCATCTAACGACTGAGTGATGAAGTTCCTTACGGCAAAAGAAACCGGCACATGGGACAGGATGGATTCTTGCCTAACCACTGAGTGATGCAATGCAAGTGGTAAATATGATTGCAAGGCGTCCTTGCTACTTCCACTGCCTCGCCATCGCCGGTTAAGGTTAACCATTCAAGACAAACCGCGCAGGTTCCATCAGGTGATTCCTTTATTGCCTCGGAAGGAAACGCAATCGGTAATAGGACAAAGCCTAACGGATCATCAACGGTTATGGGATAGATGGGGACGATATCCTTTACACCGAGCAAGTACGTCAGACCATCTAGGATGCAAAGAATCTCTTCGGTATAGCTATTCCGTAACAACTCATACTTCCGGTGTGCTTCGGGGTCGTAGATCCAATCCCACGAATCCCATTCCGGATTTTCAATATCACTCCGTCTATACATAGAAGTAAATGGAATTTGATACTCCATTCCACCCATCTCCTCACGCGAGCAATACTCCACGATTCTGGTCTGAGATACTTCAATTACGATTACAATCCTGGGCAAAATTGGCCGAAGCAGCCGATCCGAGCTGAACCGGTAAAGACGGAGAAGGCAATCCGAGATCTGCGCCCCCAGAGGTTGGACCGTCTCTGGGAGGAATTGATCAGTAGCCGAAAGGACACTGCGAGACAACATCTCGGTGGAGTCCTGAGACAAAAGTTGGTTGTGCTCGGACGGAACCACCTTCTGGGTCCATGTCTTGGTGGGATCGAAGATGCCTTCATCGGGGACTCTTTTCGTAAAGTCGATACTGATGATAAAGAAGAAGAGTCCCTGGGTATCAGAGAGGCCACTCGGCCTGCCTCCAAACTTCTCGAGCTGCTGGTTCCAATTGTAAACTCGGAGCCTTCTGCTGTACGCTTGTTCTTCCACCCTAACCATCTTTCTTTATTTGAGATGAGACAATGTAAAAGTTGTTATAAACTATCTTGAATTGTATGACCACATTTATCTAGTCGTCAAATGCATAGTGCATAGTGCTAGCATAGTACTAGCATAGTGAGTTGGTCGACATATGCATAGTGCATAGTGCTAGCATAGTACTAGCATAGTGAGTTGGCCGACATATGCATAGTGCATAGTGCTAGCATAGTGAGTTGGCCGACATATGCATAGTGCATAGTGCTAGCATAGTAAGCTAGCATAGTCCCCTTTGTACGCCTATATATATCATTGAATTCTTTAAAAAATTTATAAGTTTCATAACCTTTCTGAGCTCTATCTCTTTCTCTCTCATTTTAAAAGTTTTATAATACGTTATGACTCTCTCTTTTTTATGATTTCATAACACGTTATCAGCACGAAAGTTCTGACGATTTTGAAGCTAGTAGTCCTCTACTTCAAGTAAGTTTTTCAATATATTTTTATATTCCTGATTTATATATGTAAAAAATGTCAAATCTTACAAAATTGAAATTCGTTGCTCTTGACATTTCTGAAAAAAATTATTTATCTTGGATCCTTGATGCTAAGATCCATCTGGATGTGATGAATCTGAGAGATACAATTAAAGAAGGAAATCAAGGGTCCCTGCAGGACCGTGCTAAGGCAATGATTTTCCTTCGGTACCATCTTCATGAAGAATTAAAAACTGAGTATCTAACGGTGAAAGATCCACTTATTTTGTGGAATGATTTAAGGGAGAGATATGAACACCAGAAAACTGTAATCCTCCCAAAAGCTCGTCATGATTGGATGCACCTGAGGTTGCAAGACGTCAAGAGTGTTAGTGAGTATAACTCTGCACTCTTTAAAATTAGCTCGCTATTGAAATTATGTGGTGAAAAAGTCACTGATGATGACTTGTTAGAGAAGACATATACTATTTTTCATGCCTCGAATGTGCTTCTGCAGCAGCAGTATCGAGAGTGAAAGTTCAAAAAATATTCTGAACTTATATCTTGTCTTCTATTAGCTGAGCAAAATAATGAGCTTTTGTTAAGAAATCACCAGTCACGTCCTACTGGTTCTATATCATTCCCTGAAGTGAATGGTACTAGATTTACATCATTCCCAGAAGCGAATGGTGCATCTTTTCAAAGAAAACGAGGGCATAGACGTGGTAGGAAAAACTATAGAAGTGGAGGTCCTAGAAGTGACCACACTAAAAGGGACAATAATAGATATACACCGTACCACTAGAAGTGGTTCAACTCAGAGAAGGGCAAAGGTCCTCAAAACAAATTTTTAAAAAAAGATGAAGATGGATGCCATAGATGTGGCATGACTGGACATTGGGTTCGTATCTGTCGTACAGATAAGCACTTGGTTGACTTATACCAATCTTCTATAAAAGAAAAAACAAAGAAATTTGAAACTGATTTTGCTGAACCATCATATGCTTTAGATTCTATAGATGGAGAAGATATTACAAGTCTTGATGTTTCTGATTTCTTTGAGGATTCTAGTGGTAGAGTTGATCATGAAAGTGTTCCTTTTTAATTAATGTATTTCCTTTATCTTATTATAAAATATTTTTATATTCTGCAATGTTTTGTAGTAATGAAAGTTTTATTTATTCTTTTATACTTGTTATAAATTATTGATGATATGATTTATCTGAATGGAAATGGAGCACCCCTGAAGGATCGCCCTAAATCAATAATTTTATTGAGTATCTCATATGAATGATACTTGTACCAAAAACTCATTATGATTTATGCACCTGAAGTTGCATAATTGAAATTGTGGAAAGAATATATATTTGAATGAACGTCTCGAATGTGCTCCTGAAGTAGCAATATCGAGTATGCTCCTGAAGTAGCAATATGAAATGCAAACGTTCACAATATATTCTAAATCTGTATCAGTAACTGAGCAAAATAATGAGCTTTTAATAAGAATCATTATTCACGTCTTACTAGATCATTCCCTGAAGTGAATGATAATGAATTTATATCATTCTATTCCCTGAAGTGAAAAGAATGATGCATTTCATTCAAAGAAACTAAGAGATTGGACGTGATAATGAATATATTTTCGGGCCAGAAGCTCGTATTGGAAAAGCTGTAAACTTTCTCTTTGAGATGATATTATACAAATTATTGAATCAAATACTATGATGCATCAAAAGGTGATATGATTCAAAATATTTGTATCTTTTCATGGTTATCTTGATCATCCAAAATTAATTACGATAAGTTGAATGATTTTCATATAGACGTCCATAAAAGAACCAGAAGATTCTTTTACTATAAATTTTTACCACCATAAGTGGAAAGAAAAATTTACTTGAAGCAAATAAGAAGAAATTATTCGATGTTATCTTGATTATCATATGTGAACCAGAAGTTCAGATGATAATTAAATTTTGGATACAATAAGATAAAAATGTCTCATATTCTAGCTGCTAAAATCCCAGCAATGATTGAAGTCTCTGTAGGACAATTAAGAAATTCAGCAGTCTAAAGATATGTATAAAGGCATGTGAGACTTATCGATACAAAAGATAGAGTATCTCAAAAGAGAAAGGCACAAATAATTTGGTACTCCTGAAGAGGCCATTCCCACAAAACAAGCAATAAAGTCCATCCAAATTCTCTGTATAAAATTCTCCTATATAAACTCTTGAAGAATGCCTCCTGAAGAGGTTTTCATGAAAATGTCTTCCCTTGAAGAGGGACAGGTACCTGAAAATAACGAGATCTCGTTACATTTCATGAATAATGGAGAAATTATGGATAGAAATAAAATTGTTGTCGACAATGTATTTCCATATGAGATGGCAATTGACATTATCAGAAATAATGATGAAAGTGAATCAAGAATCGTCGAAGAATACGACGTAAAATATTGGCCAAATTTGAAAGAAACAATTCATGTAGAATTGATTCACTAGTAAAATATGATGCATCGGGACTTATAGTCCAAACACCTAAAAAGGTGATGCTTATTGAATGTCAGTGGGTATTTATAGAAAAGAAATAAAAATGTGATATATAAATCACGAGTCAGTTTCTCAATTCCTGCAGAATTGATATCACTAAGTAAAATGTGATAAATATGGACTTGAAGTCCAAACACCTAAAGAGGTGATTTTTGTTAAATATCAGTGGATATTTATATACATGAAATAAAAAGCCTGAAACTTTTAATATGAAAATGTGATATAGAAATCACAAGTTAGTTTCTCGAAGACACAATATTGATATGATTTTAAAGTGGTTGAAATCATATTGAGATTTTTATTAGCTTGAAAGTTAACGAGAGTTTGGATATGCATGATTAACTGCATATTTATATGGATCATTGGATCATGATATATATATATGAAAATCCCTGAAGGATAGAAAATGTCTTAAGCTTCTAATATGAATACATCTGGAAATATGTATTCTATCAAGTTTCAAAGATCCTTATATGATCTAAAGCAATCCAAACGCAAATGAAAACAAGCTATTATTGCAGTTTATTTAAATGTCATTGAGGCTCCAGAAGAGCTCATAAAAACTGCACATATTTGAAATATAAATCTGAAACCCTTGCGGCTTCAAGGGAAAGATGGATGATGTTATTAGTCATGAAATACCATCTTTTAATACAATTAGTATTTCAGATTCATATTATGGGTTTGATATGAAGCGTGCATTATTAAAGAAGAAATAAAAGGGAGCACATAGAACATCTACCAAAAGATAGAAACACAAATATGAATATTTGTGAAATATTATTTTATTATCTTGAAGCAAGAATTACAGAAATTTGAGGCACTTTGCCTCATTCTTTAAACGCTCTTGTTCTTCAAGAATCTACATGGCATCCCTATCTAAAGGGGTAGGCAATCGAAAATAAGATTTAAGCAAGGATTTTAAATTCCTATTCTCTTGCTTTATTGATTCTATCTTCATGTTGGACTCCAGAAGAAGTCGCTGAAGTATAGCAATATTCTCGTGGAGATTGTCAACTCCACAAGTTCTGGATTGCAATCGTTGAGAAAATGCGACAATGGATGATGAGTATCGGGTATCGAGACTCACAAGCTCATAGATAGCTTCATTATCTGACCTATGAGTCAGATCATTATATTGCATAATAGCACCTGTGGTAGAAGCAGTTACAGCTGATGAACGAGGTGCAGAGTACCTCATATATTGGCCATGAGAAGATCGCTGAGCCATTGTAGGATAAGAATGCAGAAAGAGATTGCAGAGTAAAAATGCAGTATGATTACAGAAAATTGAAGAAGATGAGATGCGAATGAAGATGAGCTGAATATCTCTTTTATAGAGAAAATTATGATACAGCATCTCTAGTGAAGCAAGAGAAAAGAGACGAAATATAGCTTCATAACTCTGCGGCGCCTCACAGCACGCCTGACAGCTGCGGTGCCTGACAGCACTCTGACACCTACAGAGGAGTTGAAAATCCGTGGTGCTTGTCTGATCTTAAAAGGCTGGCCACCGTTTTTATTAAAAAATGAGGTTAGCAGTTTAATGTTGATGAATTCTCCACTAACTATGTTATTTATAAGAACTCTAGAAGAGTACAACTCTAGAAGAGTAGTGATGAGCAGAAAGATCCAGTTGTGATTATTTTATTAACATGGATCAAGTCCACAGTTAGTTGGATGTACAAATGCGAGTTATCTTTCAGATACACACAAGAAGATCATTGCAATTCATGAGAAGAAAGTTGAAATTGATATCAAGAAGGTACGGTCAAGTAAAAATCTGGCAGATTTAGTCACTAAAGCATTACCAACTGCAACATTTAAGAAGATTATGTAGAACATTGGAATGCGGAGGTTTGAAGACCTGTTATCATGCACTACCAACTGCAACATTTAAGAAGATTATGCAGAACATTGGAATGCGGAGGTTTGAAGACCTGTTATCATGCACTTTTCAGGGGAAGTAATGTCTTGAAGACTTGTGCTGATAGAAATGTATGCAGGGATAAAATGGGAATAAATGTTATAACATAAAATATTGTTCATTCACGGATTGGCACATTTATATATAAGAAGATATATATATATATAAACAACTTGTTGAACCAAAGCTTTCAAGTTTTGTGTAATTATATATCTACACATGAATTTTGATGATAACAAATGAATTCAAAGAATAAAGAAGTCTCAAGTTCAAGTTGTCTACACAATAGAGCCAAGCACATCAAGAAAACAAGCATGAGTAAGAAAGGAACAAGTTCACATTAAAGTTATAGAGTAATGTTGTAAATCTCTTCAAAATTTAAAATTAGGATTAATGCTCAAAATTAATATTTTATCATAAAGTATTAAAATACATTTTTCACATGTGCATGAATATTTTTGAAAATTAAATTTGAAAATTTTGAAAGATGATTGATTGTCATCTTTTACATGTGTATGCCTTGATTAAAGGGTTGAATTTTGAAAATATTAAAGATGATTGATTGTCATCTTTCACATGTGCATGTTTTATTTGAATATTTTCAAAAGTGATTGATACTTTTTTTGACTTATGCAAAAAATAGATGATTTTGTTTGAAATATTTGAAAAGTAAAGTGTGCTCCTTTTGTCATATGCAAGAAGTAAAAGATTAGTTTTGAATTTTGTGAAAAGGAAAGTGTGCTCCTTTTGTCATATTCAAAAAGTAAAAAATTAGGTTTGAAATTTTTGAAAAATGAATGATGTTGTTTTGACAATTGAAAAAGAAGAACCTTTTATTTGAATTTTTTGAAAAATTGAATGATATTGTCTTTGACATGTGAATCTTTTTTAATTTGAATATGAAGTCTTATATGCCTATAAATAGATCATTTGAGAGCTTCACATTCACAACATCCAGAGCATACAACATTTATTCAAAGCTTTCATTCTCTCTTCTCTAAGTATTGAGCCTTAATCCTTGTTCATTTTGAAGGATATAGTTTGCGCTGTATTGTTCTTATTTCACTCATTAAGGAGTGTTTTCTGATAACCCACCCACTATCAGCTCTTGTATCAGAAAAAGGGTCTGTATAACCCTTGTGTGTGTAGAAAGTGTTCTACACGGGAAATAGTTGAATCACCACGTGTAAGGTGATTGCAAGTGTAGAGAGTGTTCTACACGGATCCTTTGTAGCGGTATTGTTCAAAGGTGTAATAGGTTTCTATCTCCACTTGAAGGAAGTTGAATAGTGAATTTGGGGATCCTCAAGGGGTAGCTTGAGGCGAGGACGTAGGCAGTGGGGCCGAACCTGGTTAACATACAGAGTTTGCTTCTCTCTTACCCTTACTCTTATATTTATTACTGTTTCGTATTTTGTTTATATTTTATATTGTATATTTGATTTATAATTGTTATTTTTTTTAAATATAACTCAATTCACCCCCTCTCTTGTGTTAGTCATCTGGGCAACACAAGCCTTTTGTTTTTTTTCTTGTAGATTTTTTTATACTTTTAAATATTTTTAAAAAATTCACAATATCATTAAAAAAAATTTCTCTAATTATTAAGTTAAAAAAAAAATCACCATCGAGATCTCCCGTCGGAATCTTCATATGTGGCTATAGTATTTCTAATATATATCGAACTCGAATGGTCCAATTAAAAAAGATTGTACATATTTTCAAAGAAATAGACTTGAGCATGTCGGTCTTTCTCTTTTAGCTATAAAATTATCAATTGTCCTCAAATTAAGGAATGTTTGAAAATAAATATTATTTCGTTTCATTTCATCTCATCTTATTTTCTTTCCAAATATCATACACGCTTTCAAACAAATCATTATAGTTTTTTAAAATTAATCATTACAACTTTTCAAAATTTCTAAATAAAAAACAATTCAACTTTTTCAAATACAAAAATAAAAATAATATTAAAAAAACTTATTCCAGTAATATTTTAATATTATAATATTTTTTATTTAACTTTTTCTCTCACTTTTCAAAACTAAAAAATTATTTAATTCAAATTAAACTATCTCACTACTATTCACAAACCATTTTATTACTATTCACAAAATTCTTATCTCATCTCGTTCATCAAGCATCTCCTTGGGATCTACTTTGTTCAATTTTTTATAAAACAAAATTGAAAAAAATTAATTAAGTGATTTAGTCTAAGTTGTCTAACTAATATATGTATTTTAATTAACTATAATAAAGTAATAATATTAATAATGTGTGTATTATCAGTAGTTAATAGGTTTTTTAGAGAGATCAGTAATTAATAGTTAATAGTACGTCTTAAGATTGTTAATATTTAATATTATATATAATCAAAGCCATTAATGTATACCAGCAAATATAAAAGATATATACTAGTAATAATAGGCGGTATGACCGGTCGTAGGCAGGATGTCAAGATTATGCAGGCGGTTAACTGACCTTATGCATGATAAATTAAAAATGATAGAAATTATAAATAATAAAATTGACTTCATTGAAAATATAATACTTACAATGAGATTTAATTCTCAGAATGATTGGAAGTAGAAGACATAAAAGAAAGTTTACAAGAGAAAGTATTTTGAAAATGGAGATAGTTGAGAAAAGAACGAGAGAAGAGAAGGATTGGCTTCAGATGAAAGTTTCTGAATGCCTTTCCTTGCTTATCATCTAACTATTTATAGACACTAATACAGTAATTGTTGCGTCTAAACTTTGACTCAACTAGTAAATCAAAAAGTTATAGCAGCTTTACCTGCAAGTATACAGGTGTTCTAGTACCTAACAGTATCGAATCTATAGGGATTGACTTATATGATAAGGAAAATAAATTCAAACAATGAAAAGAAATTACTCAGAAGGGACGTGCAATCAACTACAAGAGAAAATTACTGAGATGAATATTTTTAAGGTAACAAAATAAAATTAAAATGATAAAATAAATCAATATGGAGAACACCTAGGTTTCAAGGTTCTGTCTAATAATTTAGAATATTATTTCCGATCGATTTATTTCAATTAAACTAGAATAATGATTCCGTTTAATTTGAAGATTTAGCATTTAAAGTCAAGAAAAATAGTTACTAATGATTAAGTATGAACGATTGATAGTTAAAACATTCACAAACCTATTTGAACATCATAGAGATTTTTCAAGCATTCAATGTATTCGAAAATCACAATGAATTAAAATAAATATATAGATAATCAAAATATCTAATAATAAAACCATTCAATCAATCAAACTCATAATATAAAATTTGTCGATGATCTGAAACAATATCTAAACCATTAGAATTCACCTCTAACCTTAGCACAAAAATTTAGCCAACCATATTCATCAAAAGAGCCATGAAAATTAAAAAAATATTCTGTTAAAATAAAATACCAAACTCAACATTGGAAAAATAATTCTCACAAGAGAACAAGGATGGAGATTAGATAGAGCTAAAACCTCCCTCAAACTGAAACCGTCCTCTCAAAAAGTAAGGAAACACCAGTCCGTAAGTCCCCCAGCATTGCTGCCTAGCTTTGTTCTTCCCAACCTATCCACGAAGCCCCAGTGACAAGCTCCCCTATGCACCAAAAAAATAATGCAGTGTCTCTGTGTTGCTAAGCAAGCCAGCATACGTCTCCACGTTCAAGAACCCTAAAAGTCCTTCCAAGCTCTCCATGCAGTCTACTTCCTTGAAGCCCAGAAAAATCAAATGCCTAGAAGTCTGTCCAAGCTCACCTCAAGCTCTAGTGTTTTGTCTCTCTCCAATTGCAGTTTTCGTCTCGAGAGAGTGCCCTTGCATTGCTACCCAGCTCCCATGAAAAATCATTCCTCTCTCCCATAACTTCTACTCCTTCCCTCTGTCAAATGCCAGGCCCCCCAAAACTAAACCAGCCCCCATCCTCTCTCCCTTTCTCGTCTCACCCTTCAAAAAAAGGTCATATGGGAAACTCCCCTAAGTCTGTAAGTCATCCGAAAAGCTAAAAAGCACTCCACTCCCAAGTAAAACTCTCTGTAAATCACTCTCGGTTTTTGTCCGTTCAAGACTTTCCTATCCCAAAGAAATCCCTCATCTCTTGCATTTTTAAAAGGGACCTGCAGAACTCTCCCCTTTTGTGAGTAGAGCAGTTGCCAAAAAGACCAACGGTCCCAAGGCAAGCTCCAAACGAAAGGCCTTTGCGTGTATAGCTGCTTCCTCTCATTTTCAGCTAGCCCTTGCATTTTCATTTTCTCCACATGGTCCTCCCCCGCTGCGTCTGTGCACTTGTCTTCAAGCTCTTTCCTTTTCCGTGTAAGTCTCCAAAGCCCAGGAAAAACCTCTCCTAAGCTCCTGCTACAAAAGCTATCTATGTTTGTCTCCATAAAGCCTATGTGCATCCTGTGACTTTGAAGGGAAGAGGTAAATCCATGTGCTGCTCATTTAAATAGAAAAAAATTTAAAAGGAAGAATTGAATATAAAAAGTATGTTGTGCATATGTGGAAATATTGTTCAATTAAATTACAAGTTATAAAATTAACTATAAACATGATATTAATCAATTCAAATTACAACTCGTATTTATGTCTATTAACTATTTTTCCATCTAAAACCAATAATAATGTTATGAAATAATTAAAATGTATTGGTTTTAAATATATGAAATATACAATATTTTAGCTCAATTAGTAATCGTCAATAATATTTCCTCGACATCTTTCCTTAATTTGGCAACTGATAATGGATGGAGTTCAAAAATAGACGAAGTCTTTTGTCCTTTTTTATAATCTTGAACAACACTTGTGTAGACAAACTCTTTTGTCTTGATCTTGATCACTTTTGGATAGTGACTTTGACTAGTAACTCTAATAACTCTTGTCTTGACTTATAGAAAATAATTTGATAAGAATGGTAGATAAATTTTCTATAGATGAACTTGCTTGTCTTTATCCTTTGAGAAGATAATGCTTCTAACATCTTTAATCTGTCATATCAAATAATTGAAGGAGCAATAATCTTCTAGAATAATATAATCTGGGGGTCATAATCTACGAGTTCCAGTTCAAGTAGATGCTATGAGTTGATCAGATGTAATGGATGATAAGATAAGTTGTCCTAAGAAGGAGAGGTCTATTGAGAATGAGAGGCCTGTTGAGCTGGTGATAATACAGGTTGTTGTAATGGAGGTAATCTTACTTGATGTTGTGCTTCTTCTTCATCATCAATGTTTAAGGCTTGTGAATTGCCTCAGCTAACTTCTTCAAGTCCTTTTTGCTGATAATGGATGCTAATTGAGCCTAAAATCTACTCCTTTGGACTAGAACTTCAGGAGCTTTGGTAATTTATAAAAACATTTTTAATACAAGATCATAATTATATTCATCCCATCATTTGATAGACTTGGCCGGCTAAGAACGTAATATTTTTTAAAGAGTAATGAGGTTTAATGACATATTCCCACTTCATAATCCAATTTAATTTTGTTTCGAGAAAAAAGAGAAGAATTGGTGAACAGTGCATTATAGATGGTGGACAATCATTTTATAAAGTAAAAATTTGAAAACTTTCTTGAATAGGGATAAGAAGAAAAAGGGGTTCAGGTCCATAATATTCCCACCATAGTAGAAACCATAGTGGGAGTGTCTTGATTTCCTGTAATTTATCAAAATGGAGAAACCAGGAACGACACAAGTTTTTATGTTGTTTAAAAAGCATTTTTGTCCATGCCTGTTGATAATCGTAATAATCAAAATAAGGTGGATCATTAGGTTGAGAAAATTTCCTTGTTAAATAGAGATTTTATCCCCATTGTTCCAATGTGAGGACTTGTTTAATGGTAACCTTGTGAAAAATAATAATTGGAGGTGCAGGTGGAAAAGGATGAGTTTGTAGAGAACAAGGGATTTCAGAAATGATTTATTTATTTTTTTTTAAGAAGAACCGGTAGCCACACATATAGCGGCCCCATCCCAAGTTTATTAATAAGTACTCACTTCTGGCAGAGGAATACCGTGGTAACATCAAGACACTTGGGGGCTTACAAGGTAAAGCGCTGAAACACTAACCCAAAACCAAGTGCCAAAACAAGCAATATAAAAAAAACAAGCAAAAAACACAAACCTGTAAGAAATGAAATTCTAACAAGCCTAAAACAAAAAACGACAAACACTCAAGAAGGAAACTAAACAATTCTAGAAAAAAAAAAAAACAATAACAACCAATAGAAAGAGCAACAAAAGCAATCAAACATAGCTACATCGTAACGAGGGGACGCCGAGCTTGTCCAAGCAGATTAAACTTCTTAGCAACCTTGGCACTTCCCCAATCACTTGCTGCTCCATATGATGACCAAGCACACCAGATTTTGCAAGCCAATCAGCAACTTTATTACCCTCTTTGAAGACATGACAAACCAAGCAATCCATCGAATCCAAAAGACAGAGAATCACCTCCCAAAAATCCTCAAGGTACCAAACCCCATACCTCCGTTGCTTCCACCACGAAACCACCACTTGCGAGTCCAGTTCAACTTCCACGTAACCAATCATCAGAGCTTTACAAGCTTTAAGGCCATACAGCAAAGCTAATAATTCAGCTATTATTCGAACCAATGCCAAGAGGAGAGGCAAAAGCATGAATTAAATTTCCATTATTATCTCTCATAATACCACCAGCCCCAGACGACCCAGGATTCCTAAAGCCACTACCATTAGTATTTAACTTGAAATTCCCATGGGGGGTTTGCGCCAAGCCACGAAACTCAAGCAACGCCTTGGCGGAACGATAGGCAATATAAGCAAAGATTGTAAAATCTGAGAATCATGCCTAGAGCATTTCGAAACTTTGTGAATGTCCTAGCAGGTTAAGCGAAGCACATGAACAATTGATTGCCAAACCAAACTAAAAGGCTCAAGCCGACCTTCCATGTGAGCTACACATCTACGACACCAAAACGGCCAAGAAAGCAAAGAATGAAGGAGGCCCACAATAATACCAACCTGAGAAGAGGAAGAAGCATGAAGAAACCAATGGGACACTGTCTCTTTCCAATTACCATGAAGCGGTAACCCAAAGATACCGCCACAATAACGCCACATCCGAGCAGCAAGATCTCTTTCAAACAAAACATGATTTTGATCCTCGTACTTACCAGCATCACAACAATCACATTTAGAAACAATCGGCACCCCTACACGACAGAGATGATCATCCACACCGATGGCATGATGCCAAGCCTTCCACATAGAAACTGAAACCTTCAAAGGGAGCTGACTATGCCACATCCAAGAATGCCAATTCATGGTGGAACCTCTAATACGGATACAATCCCATGCTAACTTTGTAGAGAAACAGCCACTATCTTTCTTCATCCATACCAATACATTTGATCCGCCCTTGCAAACTGTTAAAAATTCTAGTATATCATTAACATGATCTTGACCCACCAAATTAACCAAGAGCTCCACATCCCACAAGTTAGACAGTTGGCACTCCTTAACTTTAAGTAAATGACTACCCACCACTGGAAGATCAGAATACAAGGGACCCCGATTCCGCCACTTATCATACCAGAAGAAAAGGTTGCCTTCCCTGAGGCTCCACTTCAAATTTTTGAGAACCAAACGAATACAATTAGCAATCATTTTCCAAAATCTTGTGCCTTTATTCGCATCAATAAGAAACCAAGGTTTAGACCCCACATATTTAGCTTTGAAAAACTGAGCCCATAACGAATTACCTTGGATTAAATTCCAGACAAATCTCATATGCAAAGCCTTCTGCATATCATCTAGGTGATGCAAACCCAAACCACCTTCTTCCACTGGAAGACACATGTTCTTCCAAGCTACCCATTTTTTCTTCCAAGTTACAGCGTTTAATGAGCACCTTCTTTTGGAGATTTCAGAAATGATAATTGAATCAGTGTCTACTAATATCAATCCCTAAAAATTCTAGGTTTTCTTAATATTTTGTGGAACATAATGACTGTCTGGCAAGAGAAAGGCATCAAGTAATTTTTGTGGAATGGACAGATGTTGGATTTTGGACTCAATAGGAAACACTGGATGCCAATAAGTCTTAATAATAATTAAGGATGCAGAAGGTTGAGATAATAGTGAAGGACTAATGACTTTTTTTTTGAAAGGGAGCTTGGTAGCTCATTTCGTTGAATCAAATCTGAGTACATGAAGGAGAATCCTCCATAGTTATAAGTACATCAGATATGACTTAGACATCTTGTGCCAATACATGTGCAGTAGCATTTCCATTTAGTGGATTCCCTATCTGCTCCTATGTATGGTTTTTTAAAACATTAATGTGCTCAGAGCAAATGAGCAATGCATCTGGGGACTTCCTCAAATTCAACATAGACATCATCTATTTCAAGAGCTTTCTTTGCTAAACAGTGAGCAATGTTGTTATTTGACCTGTTGACATGCATCAGCTTCCAGTTTGCAAATCTTGTGAGGGTCTGTTTTACATTTGAGATGATGATTCCAGCTTAGCCCCAGTTCTCATTTGCTCCATTAATTTCTTTAACCACATTGAGTGCATCACCCTTTAAGATTATATTCCCCAGTCCCATATCTATGCCGAGTAAAGACGAGTGCAAGGCTGCATATGCTTCTGCAAGGTGTGCATATGGGAAAAGAGGATTGTTCATTCTCATAGTTCCCTTGACTTGCCCTTCTTGATTTCTGATAATTGTCCCAATCCCCACTCTGCAATTCTTATGATCAATTGCAGCATCCCAATTAATCTTATAATAGTAAGTGGGAGGGGCTTTTCATTGGTCCAGACAGATCTTCTGAATTTTTTGAATTTGTATTGAGGGCCAGACAGATGTCCTGCATTTTTTGGTGTATCTGTTTCCATAAATTCGAGGGACTAGTGAAATCTTTTTGGAAAATCACTTTATTCCTTCTCTTCCATAGCCTCCATGCCACTACTACCATTTCTCTTTACACCTCTTCATCCAGATTTGTCATTAAGCTAATCATCAATTCCTTAAATGTTTAATCTTTGATGCCTCTTTTCTGTAATTGCCTAGAGCCCATACCCCAAACATCTCTCACTGGCTCGCATTCCCAAATTTCATGTTCAATACTTTCTACATACTAAACGCAGATTGGGCAATTAGGATAATCAATGAATTTCTTCTTAAAATGATTCTATTTTGTTGGTAAGAGATCATTGCATGCCTTCCATTGAAACAACTTTTCTGCATTGGGTATCTCTAGCTTCCATAGATGCCTCCACTTTTCTTTGTTTTGTTTGCTGCTTGATTGCCTGTTGCTCCTTTGTTGGATTTCATTTTGTAAATGGTAGGCACTTTTGACTGAGAAATGGCCATCCATTGCACATTTCCAAGTCAATTTATCAGGAATATTACATAAGCTCAGAGGAATTTTATGTATGGTTCCTACTTCTTCCTTAGAGAAAATTACATTGATTAGTTGTACCTTCCAAGCCTTAGTATCTGGGTCAATGAGTTCAGCCACTTTCTCCTCTGCATTTAGGTTTTGAATTTCACTTTGGGCTCTATATGAAGTAGGTATTGGCAACCACTTATCAGTCCATATTTTGGTAGACAGACCATTCCCAATACGCCAAATGAAACCCTCTTCTAGTAGTGGCTTTGCAGCCATGATACTCCTCATATAAGGGAAGGTCTTCTACCAAGCCCAACCTTGCAAAATTCACCTTCTGGATAGTACTTTGCTAAGAGAACTCTAGCAGCCAATGAGTTGGGATGTTGGGTCAATCTCCAGCCTTGTTTTGCTAACACAACAATGTTTAAATTCTCAAGGTTTCTGAAGCCAAGTCCTCCTGCTTCTTTAGCGAACCCCATCTTATGCCAAGAGCACCAATGAATTTTCTTTTCTTTTTCCTTCTGACCCCACCAGAATTGTTGCATAATTCTATTGAGTTCCTTCAAGATGTTCTTAGGGATATTAAAGACTCTCATACAATAAGCTGGGATGGCTTGAATCACTGCCTTGATAAGGAACTCCTAACCTGATTGGGACAAGAATTTAGCCTTACAATTGTTGAGCTTGACCCTAGCTCTATCTAGAATGTTTTCAAAACCCTTTGATCTTGACCTTCCTATTAGAGCTGGCAAGCCTAGGTATTTTTCATAAGGTTGTGTTGTTTGGATGCCTGGAATCTGAATAATGGTTTCCTTCACCTTTGGTGAAATGTTTTTACTAAAGAATATAGATGTATTCTCTTTATTTAATCTCTGACCCGAGGCAATTTCATAGATATCCAGCAGCTGAATCAATCAGTTCCACTCTAGAGGGGTTGCCTTGCAAAATAATAGGCTGTCATTGGTGAAGAAAAGATGATTGATTTGCATCTAATTTCGAGCTATTGGAAGTCCTTTTAGTTCTCCTAATGATTTAGCCACTTGTAGGAGATTACTTAGAGCTTTTGCACATAGGATAAAAAGATAGGGTGATAAGGGATCACCCTATCTTATGCCACGAGATGGGTTGAAAGATTGTTGAGGAAAGCCATTTATAAGAAGAGCATAGGATATAGATGAGACACATCTCATGATGACTTCAATCCACTTTCCATCAAAACCCATTTGCCTCATTACAGCTTCTAAGAATTCCCATTTAATCCTATCGTAGGCCTTACTCATATCTAGTTCAAAGCCATGTATCCTTCCTTACCCTTTAATCTGCTTTGCAGTATATGTAATGCCTCAAAAGCCACAATAATATTTTCTGTGATTAACCTCTTGGAGTCAAAAGCACTTTGGGATTGGGAGATGACCTTTGGAAGTAGCTTTTTAAGTGTGTTTGCCAAGAGTTTTGCCAAAATCTTGTAGACCACATTGCATAGACTAATAGGTCTAAACTCAGTTACTTTGGTTGGGTTTTTCACCTTAGGAATCAAGGCAATGTGTGTGGAATTTAGCTCACTTGGTCAAATACTGGTATGAAAGGCATCTCAAACTACTGCACATATCTTGGTACCAACAATAGCCCAATGGTTTTGGTAGAAAATGGCCATTTTCACTTTTGAATCTTCAATTCTTCTTGTTAGTGTTTCTTTCATTTCCCCAGTTATAGAAACTGGTATGTGACTAATGCATTCTGCTATTCTTTCTGGTTGTGAGGTAGTAAAGAGACCCTTAAAGAAATTTTGGAAAACATGGTTCACTTCTTCAAGTTTGTTTACTGCCCTTCCCTCATCGTCTGCTATTGTTTTAATGAAATTTGTTTTCCTCCTCTGATTTGTACATCTGTGAAAATAACCAGTGTTTCTATATCCATTCTTCAGCCATTGTTGCTTTGTTCTTTGTTTCCATCTCCAGTCCTCCTCCTCAAGTAAGTCATCCACCTTCCTCCTTAAGAGATTTATAGGTGCATTACCCCCCCCCCCCCTCCATTTGATTCTTGAAGCAACTTTATTTGGTCAAGTTTTGTAGAGATCAACCCTTTCTGGTTTCTAAATGTTGTTTTTCTCCATGCAATCAGGTGTTGCTTACATCTTTTCAAGCCATTTATAACCTCCTGAACAGGTGACAATTGGTGAAGGGTGTGATTCCAGGCTCGAGCAATTAGTGGCTTACATTCTTCTTTGTTGCCCCAACTGGCTTCATACCTGAAAGGTCTTTTCTTTTCCTTGGTTCTCTCTTCTCTTCCAGTTGACAACATTATTGGGCTGTGGTCAAAACAATGAGTTGCAAGAGAATTCACATTTGAACTCTCACATAGTCTAAACCAATGCTGATTCCCAAATGCTCTATCTAGTTTTTATTTTGTGAAGTTTCTCCCCTCTCTTCTATTACTCCATGTGAAGTTATCTCCTTGGAATAACACCTCACTTAGATCACACCACTTTATTGCTTCCTTGAAATTCTCCATCTGTCTATATGGTCTTTCAACTGCCCCTTTCTTCTCATGCTAGTGCATGATTTCATTAAAATTGCCTAGGCATAACCAGGCTGTATCTTCCTGAGGTTTCAAGGCTCTTACAAGGTCCCAACTACCTTTTCTTTTAGAGGCATCTGGGTTCCCATAGAAGCCAGGAATGATGGCTGTAATCCCTGCATCTTTTATGTTAACCATCCAGGATATGTGGTTGCTGGTATATGTTTCTAATTCTGCATCCACATCATCTCTCCATAAAAAGGCTAGACCTCCACTTAAGCCCTTGCTATCCACCACAAAACTCTTTTGAAATCCAATCATGTTTCTTATCCTCTCCACTTTGTTCCTATTACACTTTGTTTCCATAAGGAATACAAAGTCTTGGACCTTATCCTTCACCAGATGATGAAGTTCCCTAGCTATTTGCGGGTTCCCAAGCCCCTGGCAGTTCCATCTGAGACAATTCATGGCTGTAGATGGGGCTGCTCTCCACCTTTGTGTTTGAAATGTTTCCTTCATTGTCACTACCCTAATATTTTGCTTTTTTGGACCCCTGAAGATTTGATATATCAATCAGTATATGGTTTGACAGTCTCTTCCTCACACTTTCATTTGGTCCAGCATTCTATTCAGGTTAAGTGGTATGTGAAGCCCAAGCTTTTCTTTTCCAACTAGATTTTCTGGTTGTTATTTCATACTTTTCAGCAGACAATTATACTATGTTTTCCTTGTAACTATCAGATGTATCTCTTTCTATGGATTTCTAGAGGCTCTTGTAGATCTCAGAGTCGCCATTGATATTTTCAAAAACCATGTCTACTTCTAGACAAGGACCATCTGGAGGTATTTTTGGTTTTAATATTTCATGATGTCCTGGTTTTTGGGTTACCTTGTTAATGGTAGGGTAGTTTTTGTCATCTGCTGCATTATGGAAAGACTCACCTATCATGTAGCAATTTGGACTTTTCTCTAGCATGTTTAGCTTTCCAGCCAGATATTGCATTGAGCTATGCAAAGTAGGTGCTAGGATCCCCAAGTCCTCCTTGAATTATGCCTTGGATCCCTCCTTGGGGACTGTATTACACCTGCTGCTTCCACCTCCAGGACTGGCCATGGTTGACTGCTGCTACTTGCCATCTGAGTTGGTTGTTTCTGATCTGCCACCGTAGGACCTGGTTGCTATTGGCAAAAGTTTTGAGGGTCCTGCTCTATGCCAGGAGCCATATTATGTTGGAGGATCTTTCCTTCATCCGCTACATTTTTTAACTCCACAATAAAACTATTGTCTCGTACCTCAATAAAAGTGACTCCTTCTTCCACCTTCCAAACTTGGGGCATAGTTTGATGAAAAGCTTCCTTGTTAAAACTCCTCTCATTAATAACCGTTTCCAAGAGGCAATTTATTCCTCTTTGGGTTGCTGTCAGAACATCTTGGCCTAATAACTTGACTAGATCATCATCCTTTTCTGTGAGGATTAATCCTTCCCATAGCTTGGATAGTTCTTCCTCAGCCATATAAACTCTAGTTGCCTTGCACTTTGTTACCTGTAACAGCAAACAATACAGAGGATATAGCTTAATCCCTTTGTGAAAACTACTATTTGCTTGCTATCAAAACCAAAGAATCAACTCAAATTCTATGTGAAAGCCTCTTGCTACTTGCATTCTTTCTTCATCTTGATTATAACTGGGACTCACTAATGGTACTAATAATTTCCCCAACACTCTCAGTTTTCACTGAGAGATGAAATCTTTGTATCAAGATACAAAGAAACTCTCATCTCACACTCTCACTCTTCCTGAGTAGACATAGAAGGAACTCCAGAGGACTAATGACTTGAGAGGGGAAGATGAAGGAGAAACAACTTTTGAGTAAGTTGTTAATTTTGGAGAAGATAATGGTGAGAATGGATTGGAAGATGGCCTAATATGTTGTGGTAGTAATGACCCCAGTACTATGTATGGTTTTAGAGTTGCAGAAGGATAAGGTGAAACATAGAGAGGAGATGGTGGCCTGACATAAGAAGATTTGGATTTCACTCTTGACTTTGAGGATAACATGATCTTCCCTGTAAGAATTATTGGGATAGAAAATCAGGAAGGGAATTAGATTCTGCTTTAATATCTTCAATATCAAAATAAAAAATATTTAATATAGCTTGCCATCTAACAAATATTTATTTGGTAGCCAGGTTTTTCACGTCTTTAATCAAAACTTCTTTGGCTAATTTACCATCTGTTCTAAGTAAAAACTTTTGATTCAACAAATCATCTTGAAAATTAGAAATACATAATACAATAACTAAAATTTCTTTTTTAATAGTACTGTAATTCTTTTGGACAGGATTCCAACATCCTGAATGGAAACAAATAATCTATTTAGAATTAGTTGATAATTTTTGTTTCAAAATTCCTCCATAACCAAGATTAGAGGCATCAGTTTCAACAATTTTAAAAGTATGAGATGATGGGAGTCCAAACCATGGTATTTTCTTAACATGGGACTTAATTTGTTTTATAATATTTCTATGCTTTTCTATCCATGGAGGTGGATTCTCTTTTAACCTTTTAAATAATGGTTTGCATAATGGCCTAAGAGATTTATAAAACGCTGAAACAAAGTGAAGACTTCCCAAAAATCTTTGTAATTGTTGCTTATCTTTTATTTCATCAGAAAATTTATTAGCAGATTCTATTGCTCTACTAATTGGTGTCATAGTTCCTTGATAGATATCATGTCCAAGAAATCTAATTTTATTTTGGAATAATTTTATTTTAGGTGATGAAACAACTAATCCATTTTGTTTAATAATTTGGACAAATGTATTTAAATGTTTCCAATGTATTCAATAGATGAGAAAAAGATTAATACATCTTTTACATAAACTATTGAAAAGTAAGTAAAATGAGTAAATATTTCGTTCATAATATTTTGAAATTCACTAGGAGTATTTATTAATATAAATGACATAACATTCAATTCATAATGTCCAAACGGGATTGTGAAAGCTGTTTTAAGCAATTTGAATTTACCAAAATCTACTTTTCATTTCAAATTTTGAAAATACAGTGGCATTATAAAGATGAGATAATAAATCTTTTTTATTAGAAATTGGGTACCTAATCCATTGTAGTACTTTATTTAATAGTTTATAATTGATAACCAATCAAGGAACTCCTTGTTCTAATTCTACTTGTTTTTGGACGTAAAAAGCATCACAACTCCATTGTGATTTACTTATCCTAGTTAATCATTTTAATAATAAATCATTAATTTCTTTTTTATAGAATTCCAATAATTCATTGTTCATTTGAATTGGTCTAACTTTAGTAAGAATATTCTTTTCAGAAAAGTCTTTTTCATAAGGTAATTCTACTATATATTGTTTCTACTCCAAAAAGCTTCAGGCAAGTTGGAGCATACTTATATTTTAAAGTTATTAATTTTTTGAATTAATAATGGATATTTTAATAGTTCTTCAATTCTTTTATATTTCAATTCTAGTTTTAAGAAATTTATTTGTTTTTCTTTTCTTTTAATCTTATTTTTTGTTAAATAATTAATTTCTTTGGTTAGTGAAATTTCTTTTAGGGAACTAATTTATTTTGAAACCGGAGGAAATAAAATTTAAATTGAATTCCCTATCCTAATATTTTAGTAGAAATTTCTTCTTCTGTTACAAAGAAGCGGTAAAATAGGGCAATAAATGGATTTCCCAATATTACTTTAGTGTTAATATTTTTTACTAAAATAAATGTTGCCTTAAAACAAATTCCACTATTACAAATATGTGAGTTGGATAATTTATTATTTATATTTAATTTTGTTTCAATAGCTTGAGATAATGTTTCTTTTGTTTTTTCAAAATATTTATAAGATATTAATCCTTCTTGTATACAGTTTAAATCTGCTCCTGTGTCTAATAGAGCAATTGTTGTAAAAGAAAATTCTTGGTTAATAGACACTGTTACTTCAGTATACCATTTTTTGAAATGTATTTTATCAAGGATATTAATAAAATTAATTGTTTCATCTTTAATAACTATTGTTGAATTTTCTGCTCGTTCTTTATCAGGAGTATTAATATTTTTATCTATTTTTAATAATATGATTTTTTTTATTAATTGTTCTTTTGAAACTTCTAATTTAATATTAGAAGCTTTCAAATTTCAAATTTCTTGTTTTATTTCAATAATTTCTTGTTGCAAGTCTTGTAATGTAACTTTTTGTGTCTCTATTTTAAATTTATTTACTATTTGTGATGACCCGCTTTTACATGTATTTTCAATTGAAGTGTTGTTTTTAATTTAATTAATATATTAGTTTATTTATTTAAAATTAATGTATTTTAATTGGTTTTTATTTATTTGATGCGGTGTTTAATTTAATTAGTCGTTTTACGGTTTTTAGTGTCGTTTTCGGCGGATCTGTTTTGGTTTCCGGAGTGAGGACTGGACCTCATTTCTTCCCTCCATCTTTTCTTTTCCCTTTTTCCTTTTTCTCTTTTTCTCTTTTCTTTTTTTTATTCTTTTTTTTTCTTTTTCTTTTTCTTCTTCCTTTTTCCCCTCTCCTTCCCGTTCGTCTCTCTCTCTCTCTCTCTCTCTCTCTCTCTCTCTCTCTCTCCTCTCCCACGCCGGAAGCTTCTTCTGCCCAGACCCACTGCTGCCGGCCACCGTGCGGCACACCACCCCCACCAAAATCTTCCCCTCCCTCCGGTGAACCACCCCACCAATTTTCACCGCCAACGGAGTCACCGTTTGGCTGGAAAAAGCCCAACTAGCCTCACGGATTTTTGCTCCGATCTGCCGCCGTTGCTCCACCTCCGGCCACCACCTCTTCACCACTTCTTCACTGACTCCTTGCCGTCCTAACCCACCCATTTCTGGCCTCTAATAGTCAACGGAACAGCTCCCACGAGCTAGTTTCCGTTTTGGACATTTCGGCCCTTCCTCCGCCGTTTTCGCCGCCACCCACGGCCAAACTCTACTTCCACTAGCTTCATAAACATTCTTAGACCCTTCCCCATCAATCCCGAGCCTTGGTTTGTCCCCGTTCAAAAGTGGGTACTTTACAACCCACGACCACAGTGAAATTTCACTGTTACGTTGCTTTCCTTCCGCCGTTTGCAACACCGCGTGTTTTCTAAAAATACCATATAGCGCTGTAAGTATTTTCCAAACCCTACTTTTAGATTTAAATATATTTTTCTCATTCAATAAATTAATTATTGTTGGTTGGTTGATTCTGAACTGAATCCGAGGAGTTCGGGGGTCGGATGGATTGAGGACGGAATGCTTGGTTTTGCTTGTTTGTAATTGCTTGATTATTTGAGCCATGAGACGTGAGTTGCATATTTTGTTTATGTGCATTTTGTTTTAATCGAGAAAATTCTGTTTTATTGGCGTAAATGGTTTTGGGTGCGTGTGTCTCACGAGCCCAAGCCGGGATGGGTTATTATCTCGGTGGAGCTCCTCTGGTCACTCGGGAGTGGATAAAACTGAGTGACATCCCCTGGGTTGTCACAGGGCGACGACCGGATCGCACGATACGGTAACGCTGTCGTGTCGACTCCGTGGTCCCTAGAGTGGCGGGGACTAGAGGATGGCCTGGCCAGGTACGCCCGGGGCGCGAGTCTGGGCATCGCTCGTTTAGGTGTCACACGCGTAGTCGTTACCTGCGGTGTGGCATAGAGCCAGGGTGTGCGGATGATCCCTAGGGGAGATCATGGTGCATGCATAACCGGATTGTTTTTATGGTTTTCGGATGTGGGCCATTTTCTGGGAAAATGGCGAGGTTTGGTTTTTGAGGTTTCTGATCCATTTTCTGGGAAAATGGTGGTTTGGGCCATTATCTGGGATAATGGCGAGGCTTGGTTTTAAGGATATGTTTTTGTGGGCCAATTGGGTTTTTGGCGTGCGTGGAAAAATTATGGTTTTATGGCACATGTGCTTTGGTTTTTATTTCATGCATATTGTTTGAGTTTTATATATTTTTATCTAGTGGTGTTTGGAGTTTACTTACCTGCGGCAACATTTTTTGGTACCGTAGATTTTGGTGTAGAGATCGAGGATGAGGAGGAGGAGGCTGAGCCCGAGGATGCGGCTCCGTCGGGATGCTGATGTTATGTTTTGTATTTGGTTTAAAATTATGTTTGTGTCTTGTAATATTTATTCATGTATGTTTTGAACAGCTTTGTATTAAACAAGAAAAATTCTTGTACTTAGTTATTGACTTTGCCTTTCGCTGCGTTTTTCTCGTGCACATTCGTCGCTTATACACACACTTGGCACACGTCGATAAGGTGATGATCCGTGATGTCATCATCCGGATGTCTCGATTTTCCCGTGTCCGTGCATGGGGATTTGGGGGCGTCACACTATTTCTGAAAAATTATATGATGATGATGTTGAAGTTGTATGATTAGTGAAAGTATCTTTTAATTTTGCTAAATAATCTTTTCTTTCTTGTAGATCATTAATTTTATCAATTAATTCTAATATAATATCCTCATGTTTTGAAAGGACATTCATAGTTTTGTTACAAATACGATTATTCTTATCTAAGCAATTACAAGCATGTACTTCATCTTCTTCTGATTCACTATTATATCTTTTTGTATTTTTTATTGGTTTATTATATATTTGTTTATCTTTTGTCTTTTTATAGAGTTTTTTTATTTTCGTTTCTTGCTAGAATAATTCTTATAAATTATTTTTCCTTTTTTATGTCTTCTAGAAGGAGCCAATAATGGAGAGTAACCAAATTGTTCACAAAAGGTATCTAATTCTTTTTTAGCAAAATTAGTACTAACTAATTTTGCTATTAATAAAATCAATAGTACCATCTGATTTTACTAATAATTCCCGTACCTTTTGGACGAAATAATATGGAAGTCCAGCTATGAACTTTTCTTTCTAGTATGGTTGTTAACAATCATTTCTGATCATAACTTTTGTTAGAAATACATCTTTATACCAACAGAAATTAGATAATTGAGGACATCTCAAATTAATTAACAAATCACTAGTTCTTTCTTTGAATTGAATAGGATCACCAACAAAATGCTTTGATAATATAAATATTAAAGTATTAATAGCACCTTCTAATGGTTTACCATTTTCTGTTTTAATGATTTGCATCTTTTCATCATGTTTATATTGATTTAATATTTTGTACGAGAGACTTTAGTTATGAAATTTAATGTTTTTCACTGTAATCTTTTTAATTAAGAAAACAAGTTTTATTTATAAACAAGAAGTCTTTTGTATCCTGGCCCGAAAGGAAATAAAATTTGAAAAGGAACCTTAATTTCCATCTATTTTTATTAAAATAATTTTCTAAAGGACCCACCACAAGGACGGGCCTTACACTTGCTCCCCTATATCTTTGCTCGCCCTGGGCTTTACCTGCCTGCCTATGACCTTTCCTTACGATCGAGGTTTCATGGTTCTATACGGTTAAGTTGTGTGGGGTGTTCCTATTACTGGTGGCACAATTTTCACATTTTACTTAAATTTTTCTCATACATTAATTTTTTCTTGCGCTTAAATATTCAAATGTCTAAATTAAAATGGCAAGTGGAAGGTGATTGTAACATGAATTTTGTTCATGCTTGTCTTGCTAATTAAAGGCACAAATGTGTGGTGGACATGAGTTCTTCGAACGGGGTTGTTTTTAAATCACTGGAGAGTATTCATCAAGGGGCTGTGGATTTCTTTTCTAACTTTCTATAAAGGGAGCCAACTAGAACATTACCAGATTTGTCAAACCTCATCTCACCAGTTATCTCGAATGCTGAAAATTTTAGATTGTGCTCAGTTCCTACTATGGCTGAAGTTGTTTTGGCTTTATCTTCTATTGCGTCTAATAGTTCTTTGGGCTTGGTGGGTTTGGTTCTGGTTTTTTCAAAAGTTGTTGGGAGGTGGTGAAAGATGATGTCTTGGAAGCCATATCCGAGTTCTTCACTTCTAAGCATCTTCAAAGATTTCTTACAGCTTCTATTTTTGTCTTAATTCTGAAGGTTGATATGCCCTCGGGTTTTGATAAGTTTCATCCTATTAGTCTTGTGTTAGGTTTTTTATAAAATCTGCTCCAAAATCATTGTTAATTGCTTGATGGGTCTTCTTTCATGTATGATCTCATGGGAACAAGGCACCTTTAACCCAGGAAGAAGTATCTTTAAAATATTAGTTTTATGCAGGAATTGTTTCACTCCATCAACAAGAAGGCCCATGGCAGAAACATCATGCTTAAAGTGGATATGGTTAAGGCTTACGATAGAGTGGATTGGACTTTTCTTCAGGAGGTTCTACGCTATTTTGACTTCTCTCCTCAAGTTTGTGATATTATTAGGGCTTGTAACTTGACTCCTTGGTACTTTATTATGATGAATGACACTATAAAAGGATTTTTCCAAGGAGGTCATGGACTACATCAAGGCGATCCCCTCTCTCCCTGTTTGTTTATTATTCTATAAGAAGTCTTCTTTAGACTGATCAAACAAAGTGTGGAGGCTAAAAAACTTTGCCAATTTTCTTAGGCTCAAGGTACGCTTATTATTTCTCATCTTATGTATGCTGATGATGTGGTGATTTTTACTAATGATAGTTCAAAAGCCATTAAGGAACTCTTAGCAGTGCTCAACAAATATGAGAGTTGGTCTGATCAATGCATTAATCAATCAAAATTTGCCATATTTTGCTCTCGAAAAATTCCTATGGCTCGAAAGAGATCGCTTCTTCGGAAGACAGGCTTTTCAGAAGGTCTTTTCCATTTTAAATATTTGGGGGTGCCTATTTTCTTGGGTAGACTCAAACAGATGCATTTGGAAGACATGGTTTCTAAAGTCAAGAAGAAAATTTATGGGTGGAAGATGAAACTTCCATTGGCGGGTGGTAGCCTTATCTTATTACGGCATGTCCTTTCTAGTATGGCCCTTCATCTTTTTGCTATCTTCCAGGTCCTTCAATCCATTTTCAAAGCCCTTCACCGCATGATGAGTACATTTTTCTGGGGGGGAGGCGAATGGAAAAGGTAAGAAAAAATGGGTGGCTTGGAATTCTATTTGCCAACCGGTTGAGGAAGGTGGCTTGGGGCTTAAGCATCTTCATGATATGCAACAAGCTCTTCACACTCGTTTTGCTTGGAATCTTATCCAAGGTAACTCTTTATGGGAAAATTTCTTCAAAGGTAAATATGTGGGTGCTAAGCCTTGGACACTGATTGATGCAACAAGGGGTACTAGGTTCTGGAAAATGATTGCTAAAAGCCTTTCGTTGGTTCTTAATAATTTGAAGTGGCGTCTTAAGTTGGGTAATGTTTTCTTTTGGTATGACAAATGGCATGATAGCGGTCCTTTAATCAATGATATGCTAACTATGGGTAATCCTTTAGTTAAAGTTAAGGATTGCAATTTATCCAATAGTTGGGATGTGGATCTTCTTTTGAGTTTAGTTGGCCCAAACAATGTTGATGGTATTTTATAGGCTCTTCAAAATAATAAACCGGGGTTGGATGTTTTGATTTGGAAAAAAATTGATAATGGTCTATTTTCCACTAAATCAGATTGGGATTGTGTTCGTATCAGGGGTTGCACTTTAGAATGGCACTTATGGATGTGGCATAAAAGACTTCCTATTAAAATGTCCATAAATATGTGGAAGGCTTGGAATCTAGCTTTGAGTGTGGATGATCAACTTCGCCGTATTGGCATTCCTATAGCTTCTCGATATAACTGTTGTGTTAACGGCAACTATAAAGATTAAAATCATGTTCTTTTTGCAGGAGAGTTTGCTAGTAAGGTTTGGCTTTATTGTGGAGCTCTCTTTGGTATCTCGATTGGTTGTAGTTGGAAAGATAATGTGCAAACTTGGTTTCGCCATGTGAAATCCTCGACTCAGGTTGGAATAATAGTAGGGATTATGCCAATTGTCATTACATGGAGAATCTGGCGGAGACGTTATTTGGCTCATATGGAGGGACGCTTTGAGTCTGCCACTGATATTTTTCATTCCATTCGATGGTGGATTAGCCTTCTATGTCGCGATGTGCAAAATATTACTCATCTTTCTTGTTTTGATATGCAGGTACTGGAATGTTTTCAAGTTTAGCCTAAGATTCCTCCAAAACGGCGATGTAAAGCTATTGCTTGGCAACGTCCAGTAGCTGGATAGTTTAAACCGAACACATATGGGAGTAGTATGGGTAATCCGGGCAGCTCAATTGTGGGTGGGATGATTAGGAATGATAATGTTACATTAATCCATGCTTTTTCTTCTTTCATTGGTAAAGGTTCCAACAATAAGGTCGAGCTCTTACCTTCATGGGCTCAAGGTATGTAAATAGATCTTTAGCTATTTGTTATGTTGAAATAGAACTTAATTCTAGGATTGTTATTTCTTGCTGGAGTAAAAGATGTGGGATGTGGTACTTGAAGGATTTCTGGGAGGAAATTCTTGACATTATGAGTTCCATGGTTTGTTCGGCTCACCATGTTTTTCATGAGGGAAATATAGCGGCTGATTGGTTGGCGAAGCATGGGGCATTTGGTGAAGATTTGGTCTTTTCCCATTTGATGGAGACCCCAAATTCTGCGCATGGACTACTCTGGGATGCCTTCATTATGTCTTAGATAGTCTTGTTTTGGTTTTCTTTGTTTAGTCTTTGTAGGGTTTTCTTGCTTTCGGTTTTGTGTTTGGTTTGGTTGGTCATTTTTTGCATGCTGGGTTTTTTTGGTCATGTAAACCCTAGATGGTTGAATGTAACCACAGTTTTCCTCCACCACAAGTGAGGGTTTATTAATAAAATTGGGGAGGGGCCACTCTTGGACAGGTGGCCCTAACTCTTTTTTTTTTTTTTTGTTAAAAGAAAAAAAGAAAAAGAAAAATCTTTAGATTTATTTTCTATTTTAGGTAATGGATTAATATTTTCTAATTGCCATTCATTAGGAAGAGTAATTTGATTCCAATGAATATGTTCAGGAATTTATATACTAGAATTTGGTGTGCTAGATTGTAATAATAATGTATATCCTTTTGGATTAGTAATAAGAGCTTGTGGCTCTAATGTTGTTTTCATTAATTTATAATGGATCCTATAAACTACAATTAAAAGATGCGATCATTTCATCATTTGATAACCATTTGTTTTAATATTTAATATTAAAGCATGTAGGATATTAGTATCAAATAATGAAAGTGAATAATTAACATAACAATTGAAATAAACTAGGCCTTGAAACAGACTAGATATGTAAAATGCACTGCTTGTTTGAAAGGAGGTTTATCATTGTGTTTAAATCCCTATTGTTCTCTTGTTATGCATGAAGAGGGGTTCTTAGTTCATTTTTGCCACTTCCTCTTCTTTTTCTTTCTCTTGAATAATTTGATTTGATATTATCCCGACTTGATTTCCCTAATCATAGAAAATAAAATATAATAGAAAAGAAGATGGAGAAGAGAGAATGATGGGCCCCAAGGAGGACCAAGTTGTAAAGATCATTTGCAAGTTTCAATTGGGGCAATTACAAGATCAAGAGCTGGGAAGATCAAGGATGGGTGCAATCCACTTGAGACGTGTTTAGCAAGAGCCCAACATTCAAGATGGGCTTGAAAGGAGGAGATCTAGTTTTCATCCATATGATATGCTACAGAAGACACTATTTGGGCCTATTATTATTGAAGGGCTTGTACTTATTTATTTCATTAAAAGAGCTTATTTTA
Source organism: Carya illinoinensis (assembly GCF_018687715.1). Taxonomy (NCBI): domain Eukaryota; kingdom Viridiplantae; phylum Streptophyta; class Magnoliopsida; order Fagales; family Juglandaceae; genus Carya; species Carya illinoinensis. The sequence continues at coordinate 25,091,496 of NC_056761.1, forward strand.
TTAGTTTAGAATAAGTGGGCTTGAGAATGTTAGCCCACACATATGTCTTATTTCTAATGAACTAGGGTTTTTGGGAAGGCCTTGTATTTTTAGCCAAGGCTTATTTAGAAAGTTATTATTTTATGTGAATTAGAGTTTTAGAAGTTATTGTAATGCGGCACTGTTCACGCTACAATACCTGCGGCTCACGTAGGGTTTTGAGGGATTGTTTATTTAAACAAATTGTAGCCTCATTTGAGAAGAGTAAGACATTATTGAATTTTATTGGTGAGCTGAGTTTACTCCTCTTGTTCTTGATTGAACTTCTGAAAGGAAAATCACAACTTTTGTCGCGTTCCTCCCTATAATCCAGGTTCTTGAGATGGGTTCTTCAACGGCTCTAGATTTTAATATAATCTAGGCGTGCTTTTATACCACCTGTGACGCCCACAAATCCCCACGCACGGATACGAGAAAATCGAGATGTCCGGATGGTGACATCGCGGGTCACCACCCTATCGATGAGTGCCAAGCGTGTGTAAAAGCAATAAATGTGTACGAAGAAACACGCAGTGGATAGCAAAGTCATATAACTAAGTACCCGAATTTTTCTTAATTTAATACAAAGTTGTTCAAAACATACATAATAAAATATTACATAACACAAATATAGTTCAAAGCCAAATACAAAGCATAACCCAACTCAGAACTCCGGCGGAGCCGCATCCTCGAGCTCAGCCTCCTCCTCCTTCTCGAACTCTGCACCAAAATTTACGGAACCAAAAATGGTGCCGCAGGTAAGTAAAATCCAAACATCACTAGATGAAAACATATAAAACTCAAACAACATGTATGAAAGAAAAGCCAATGCACATGACCCGTAAAGCCACATCTTTCCACGCACGCCAAAAACCCATTTGGCCCAAAAACATATCGATTAAAACCAAGCATCACCATTATCCTAGATAATGGCCCAAACCACCATTTTTCCAGAAAATGGATCACAAAGCCTCAAAGCCAAATCTCGCCATTTTTCCAGAAAATGGCCCGCATCCGAAAACCATAAAAACGATCCAATTATGCATGCACCATGATCTCCCCTAGGGATCATCTGCACACCCTAGCTCTGTGCCACACCGTAGGTAACGACTACGGGTGTGACACCTAAACGAGCGATGCCCAGACTCGTGTCCAGCACATACTTGGCCAGGCCATCCTCTAGTCCTCGCCACTCTAGGGACCACAGAGTCGACACGACAACGTTACCGTATCGTGTGATCCGGTTGTTACCCTGCGACAACCCAGGGGATGTCACTCAGTATTATCCACTCCCGAGTGACCAGAGGAGCTCCACCGAGATAATAACCCATCCTGGCTTGGGCTCGTGAGACACACGCACCCGAAACTCATTTACGCCGATAAAACTGGGTTTTTCTCAAATAAATAAAATACACATGCATGCACCATGTAAATGCAATATCAATGCACAAAACGACCAATCAACCATAACTCAACAATCCAAGCAACTACGTCCTCAAACCATCCGACCCCCGAACTCCTCGGACTCAATCCGGAATCAACCAACCAATAGCAAATATTTATTGAATGAGCAAAATATATTTAAATCTAAAAGTAGGGTTTGGAAAATACTTCAGCGCTATATGATATTTTTCGAAAGCTTGCGGCGTTACAAACGACAGAAGAAAATCAACGTAATAGTGTAATTTACACTGTTGCCGTGGGTAATAAATTACCCACTTTCGAACGGGGACAAACCAAGACACGAAATTGATAAGGAAAGGTCTTGAGATATTTATGAAGCTAAGGGAAACGAGTTTTGGCCGTGGGTGGTGGTGAAATGGCAGTTGAAGGCCAAAAAGGGGCTAAACGGAGTTGACCTCGTGGGAGCTACTCCGACAACTGATTGAGGCCGGAAATGGGTGGGTTAGGTTGGCAAGAGGTGGGGGAAGAAGCTGTGAAGAGATGGTGGCCGGAGGTGGTGCGACAGTGCCGGAATCGGTGAAAATCCGTGTGGCTTGGAGGAGCTCGTGGTGGCTAACGGTGGCTCGGATGGAGGTGAAACTTGGTGGGGATGTTCACCGGTGAGAGGGGAAGAAAACTGAGTGGGTGGTGTAGGCCACGCCACTGGCGAGTGGCGATTCTGGGCTGCAAAAGCAACCGGCGACAGGGGAGAAAAACAGGGCAGGTGCCGTGACTTCCAGGGCTCGTGGCGGCTAACGGTTGGTTCGATGGCTCTGAAAATTGGTGGGGATGATCTCTGGTGGAAGGTGAAGAGAATGGTGGTGGTGGTGGTGCACTAAATAATGGTCGGACGGCAGAGAACTAGGCGGTCAAAGGGGCGGCGACGGGGAGGAGAAAAGAGAAGGAGTAGCGCGCGGGGAGAGAGGAATCGGGGAACAAGAAGAAGAAAAAGAAAAAAAAGAAGGAAAAGAAAAAGGAAAAGGGGAAAAGTAAAAGAAAAAAGAAAAGAAATGAGGTCCAATCCTCACTCCGTAAACTAAAAACAGATCCGCTGAAACCGATATTAAAAACTGTAAAACTACAAAATAAATTAAACACAACATCAAATAAATTAAAAACCAATTTAAAATACATTAATTTAAAATAAATAAACCAATATATTCATTAAATTAAAAACAACCCTTCAGTGAAAATACACGTAAAAGCGGGTCATCACATCCTCCCCCCCTTAAAAACAAATTTCGTCCTTGAAATTTGCATGATCAAACACCAGTGCCAAAAAGATATAGGATACAACTCTAAACATAATTGAGAGATACCTATCATCGACAACTCCCAACAAACCCAATGGTTATTATCTTCGCACCATAAATTACTAATATCAACGACGTTTCTGCTTTACCTTCCAAACTTTCATCCCATTCCAACTTTGGTAACCTAATAGCCACTTCCAAAGTTAACCATCCATAAACCAAATTGCACAACCAAAATATTAATCTCCCATTAAAACTTTGAATCACTACTAATCCTTCAAAATCAACACAAAATCTACTATTTCCAACACCCTGATGGACCTATATCTTTCAAATTGATAAAATCATTTCCTAAAATCTACTACTACAACCTCGAGTTAACAATAATTATTTCCTAAACTAGCTCGATATCTTCAATCCTCAAAGAAATACACGAATTAGATCATTACCTCCAATCCTCAAAGAAATCTACTCTAGAAAAATTTTCATATCAATAACTCAACTCTAATCAACCCCATTTTAATAGTTACAAACTAATCACTCACTAGAGTAGATCAAGCTACAGCACTAAATCTGTAAAACTAAGAACTCAATTCTTATTATAAGTCAATCCTTCTACTCTACAATTCTAAAACCTTAAATCAAATAAGAATCATCTTCCAGAACTTCTAAGATCAAATAACTTACATCCCATAATAGAAAAATCGACTCCCAAATCTTTCAAATTCTAAAACATTAATAGATAATAAATTATTTTTTGAAATTCTTAAGATTGGTGGCTTTAATCCAAAACATTCACCTTAAAAGCTTGTAAAATCTAAAACCCCAATTGCCACCAAATTACTCATCTGAATTACGAAATCTAAAACTCGAAATTTAATTATTCCCCCCCAAAGCTTGTCAAACCTAACACCTTAATTACTATAAACTTATTTTCCTAAAATCTATAAGGCCCCAAACTTTAAAACTTTGCTGAAACTTTATAAAATCTATCCTTGAAATTTGTTGAACTTACAACCTACTACGTTATAGACTATTTGATAAACTCCACGGAACCAAAGAACTCAATTATTCTACTTCACGAAAAGATCACCCAAATCATGCCATTCTCTCCAAGCCTCGATAATATAAAAAAACAAACCACACAAGGCATTCATCACGAAAGATTAGATTAGACCCTTACCTGCCATGACTCCAGCATCATGGGTCGCTGGCGCCTCATCATCAACATCTCTGGGTGTGACAGCATAAACTCGGGCTTGCACTGCTTGTCTTGGATTTGTTCTTCCACCGCGTCTACCTCCACGACTTTCTTGAACTCTAACGGGGCACTCACGAGCAATATGTCCCACTTGGCCGCATCGGTAACACTGGGGTCCACCACTTAGCCGACACTCGCCCTCATGAGCTCTATTACAAATTTCGCAAATTGGCACCCGTCCTCCCATACGCACTCCCGAGGCTGCTTGTGGTCGAGTCCCGGTCCGCTGAACAAACTTCTGAGGCGAACCCGAACTACTTCCTTCACCAGTAAAACTCCGTCTCTTTTGTCCCGGAGGGGAGCCCAAACTCAAATTATTCTCTCGCTCCAAAGAGTGGCCACATCCACTAAATCCTGAAAAGTGGATATCTGGTGGCTGACCACCATACGGCGTATATCAGGATGTAGACCCTCCTGGAAACGCTCGGCTCGCATTTCCTCTGTGGCGATGAGGTGGGGAGCAAATCACCCAAGTTCTATAAATCTTCGGGCGTACTATTCCACAGTCATGCTCCCTTGGACCAAGCTTGAGAACTCTCTTGCTTTTTGCCGCCTCACGGAAGCAGGAAAGAAGCGATCATTAAATTCTTTCTTAAAGTGCTGCTAGGTCACAGCGGCAAAAGACCCCACATATCCTTCAAGTTCGTTGAACCTACACTCTCCTATACTATAGCCTCGTACATAAATTCTACAAAACCTTGACCTCAATCATCTTAAGCGACTTAAAGCTAATTCCTCTCCTCATTGCTACATGAGTTCCCACCTTACAAAGATTGCCTAAACTATGACATTCCCTTCAGACCTCAACATCATACAAACAAACCACATCGCTAAAAAAAATTCAAGCCTACTACACTAAATGTTCATGCCTAATAATAATATCCTCGATTATACCGCCTTCCTGCCACAACGCAACCTTTGACCCCCTTTAAGAAAAACAAATAAAACCAATATAAAACCAAAACCAAAACCAAACCACACAACAAGAACCAAAAAGAAACCAGCATGCAATAACATAACTAAATAAACAAATGCAAGCAAACTAGCTAAAATAAATTCAAAACATATAAAACAAATCAAATAGCAACTATACTTAAAATAAATTTTAAAACACAACTTTAAAAATATTCTAGTACTACCTACGGGACATGTGGTTTTACCCAGAGCCAAACCACTCTGATACCACCTGTGACGCCCCCAAATCCCCACGCACGGATACGGGAAAATCGAGACGTCTGGATGGTGACATCGCGGGTTACCACCCTATCGACAAGTGCCAAGTGTGTGTAAAAGCAATAAATGTGTACGAAGAAACACACAGCGGATAGCAAAGTCATATAACTAAGTACCAGAATTTTTCTTAGTTTAATACAAAACTGTTCAAAATATACATAATAAAATATTAAATAACACAAATATAGTTCAAAGCCAAATACAAAGCATAACCCAACTCAGGACTCCGGCAGAGCCGCATCCTCGGGTTCAGCCTCCTCTTCCTCCTCGAACTCTATACCAAAATTTACGGAACAAAAAATAGTGCCGCAGGTAAGTAAAATCCAAACATCACTAGATAAAAACATATAAAACTCAAACAACATGTATGAAAGAAAAGCCAATGCACATGACCCGTAAAGCCACATCTTTCCACGCACGCCAAAAACCCATTTGGCCCAAAAACATATCGATTAAAATCAAGCCTCGCCATTATCCCAGATAATGGCCCAAACCACCATTTTCCCAGAAAATGGATCACAAAGCCTCAAAGTCAAACCTTGCCATTTTCCCAGAAAATGGTCTGCATCCAAAAACCATAAAAACGATCTAATTATGCATGCACCATGATCTCCCCTAGGGATCATCTGCACACCTTGGCTCTGTGCCACCTAAAATGGATCTAATTATGCAGGTAATGACTACGTGTGTGACACCTAAACGAGCGATGCCCAGACTCACGCCCAGTGCGTACCTGGTCAGGCCATCCTCTAGTCCCCTCCACTTTAGGGACCACGGAGTCGACACGACAGCGTTACCGTATCGTGCGATCCGGTCATCGCTCTGCGATAACCTAGGGGATTTCACTTAGTATTATCCACTCCTGAGTGACCAGAAGAGCTCCACCGAGATAATAATTCATCCCGGCTTGGGCTCGTGAGACACACACACCCGAAACTCATTTACGCCGATAAAACTGGGTTCTTCTCAAATAAATAAAATACACATGCATGCACCATGTAAATGCAATATCAATGCACAAAACAACCAACCAACCATAAATCAACAATCCAAGCAACTCTGTCCTCAAACCATCCGAACCCCGAACTCCTCGGACTCAGTCCGGAATCAACCAACCAACAGCAAATATTTATTGAATGAGTAAAATATATTTAAATCTAAAAGTAGGATTTGAAAAATACTTATAGCACTATATGATATTTTTCAAAAGCTCACGGCGTTGCAAACGGCGGATGAAAGTCAATGTAATAGTGTAATTTACACTGTTGCCGTCGGTAATAAATTATCCACTTTTGAACGGGAACAAACCAAGGCATGAAATTGATAAGGAAAGGTCTTGAGATATTTATGAAGTTAAGGGAAATGAGTTTTGGCCGTGGGTGGTGGTGGAAACGACAGTCGAAGGCCAAAAAGGGGCTGAACGGAGTTGAGCTCGTGGGAGCTGCTCTGGCAACAGATCGAGGTCAGAAATGAGTGGGTTAGGTCGGCAAGAGGTGGGGGAAGAAGCTGTGAAGAGATGGTGGCTGGAGGTGGTGTGACGGCGCCGAAATCGGTGAAAATCCGTGTGGCTTGGAGGAGCTCGTGGTGGCTAACGGTGGCTCGAATGGAGGTGAAACTTGGTGGGGATGTTCACTGGTGAGAGGGGAAGAAAACTGAGTGGGTGGTGTAGGCCACGACACCGGCGAGTGGCGGTTCTGGGCTGTGAAAGCAACCGGCAACAGGGGAGAAAAACAGGGCAGGTGCCGTGACTTCCAGGGGCTCGTGGCGGCTAACAGCTGATCCGATGGCTCTAAAAATTGGTGGAGATGATCTCTGATGGAAGGGGAAGAGAATGGTGGTGGTGGTGCACTAAACGGTGGTCAGACGGCGAAAAACTGGGTGGTCAAATGGGCGGCCACGGGAAGGAGAAAAGAGAAGGAGTAGCGCGCGAGGAGAGAGGAACTGGGGAAAAAGAAGAAGAAAAATAAATAAAAGAGAGAAAAGAAGGAAAAGAAAATGGAAAAGGGAAAAAGAAAAAGAAAAAAGAAAAGAAATGAGGTCCAATCCTCACTCTAGAAACCAAAAATAGATCCGCCGAAACCGATATTAAAAACTGTAAAACAACAAAATAAATTAAACACAACATCAAATAAATTAAAAACCAATTTAAAATAAATAAACCAATATATTAATTAAATTAAAAACAACCATTCAGTGAAAATACACGTAAAAGCGAGTCATCACATTTTATACTAAGGCAAATTTTAATACTAATGAACTTGACGTACCTTTGCCTAGTATTGTTGTTTCGTTGTTGCAGGGATATAAGATCATGATTCCTATTGGTGTGTTTAGTGGATTGCCACCTATTAGAGAGATAAAGCATTACATTGATTTTGTGCCGGGTGCGACAATTACTAACCGACCTCTCTTTCAAGAACATGAGTCCTTGATACACTTGAAGGGACAAGGTAAGTTGTCGACTAGAATGCATGCTAAGTGGGATGAATGTATTAAGACTTTTCCTCATGAAATCAAATACACACATGGTAAGGAAAATCTTGTGTTTGATGCATTATCAAGAAGGTATGTCCTTGTCTTCATTTTGGATGCAAAGTTATTGAGACTTGAATATGATAAGAACTTGTTTGTTAATGATGATGGCTTGGCTAGTGTGTATGGAGTACTTGAGAAAGCATCGTTTTCTCATTTATATAGACTAGATTGGTACGTGTTTAGAGAGAAAAGATTTTGTGTGCCTACTAGTCTTATGCGTGAGTTGCTTGTGCATGGATGTGGTCTGTTGGGAAATTTTGATATAAAGAGGACTTCAGACGTGTTGCATGACCATTGGTGGTAGTACTACTTGCCATTCATTAAGTTTGCATATAGTTGGAGTGGTCACTTTGATATAAAGAATATTTTAGGCATATTGTGTGAGCATTGGTGGGAGTATAGTTTCCCATTCATTGAGTTTGCATATAGTTGGAGTGGTCACTTTGGTGTAAAGAAGAGTTTAGGCATATTGCATGAACACTTTTGGGAGTATAGTTTGCCATTCATTGAGGTCGCATATAATTTGAGTGGTCATTCTGGTGTAAAGAATACTTTATATTTGTTTCATAAACGTTTGTGGGAGTATCATTTTCCATTCATTGAATTGTTGCATGAACGTTTGCGAGAATATCATTTGTCATTATTAGTGTTTGCATATAATAGGATCATCCATACTACTATTTCTTATTCACATTTTGAAATTGTTTATGACTTTAATCCACTTATTCCGTTTGATTTAATGTCTTTACCTGTTGATGACAGAAATAGCTTGGGTGGACTTTTTCAAATTCTTGATAAAAATTAACAATAAGTCATATCAAGTGGATCTTCCAGATAAGTATCATGTTTCAGCTAATTTCAATGTTACTAACATTTTCCCCTTTGATCCAAGTGGAGATTTGAGGTCGAATCCTTTTGAGGAGAGGGGGAATGATGGGGCCCAAGGGGGACCAAGTCGTAAAGATCATTTGCAAGTTTCAGTTGGGGCAATTACAAGATCAAGAGCTGGGAAGATCAAGGATGGGTGCAATCCACTTGAGACGTGTTTAGCAAGAGCCAAATATTGAAGATGGGCTTGAGAAGAGGAGATCTAGTTTTCATCCATATGATACGCTACGAAAGACACGACTTGGGCCTATTGTTATTAAAGGGCTTGGACTTATTCATTTAATTAAAAGAGCTTATTTTATTAGTTTAGAATAAGTGGGCTTGAGAATGTCAGCCCACACATATGTCTTATTTCTAATGAACTAGGGTTTTTGGGAAGGCCTTGTATTTTGACCAAGGGCTTATTTGGAAAGTTATTATTTTATATGAACTAGGGTTTTAGAAGTTACTGTAGAGCGGCATTGTTCATGCTACAGTACTTGCGGCTCACTTAGGGTTTTGAGGGATTGATTATTTAAACCAATTGTAGCCTCATTTGAGAAGAGTAGGACATTTGAATTTTATTGGTGAGTTGAGTTTACTCCTCTTGTTCTTGATTGAACTTCTGAACTTATCAAAGGTAAATCAGAACTTTCGTGGCGTTCCTCCTTGTAATCCGGGTTCTTGAGATGGGTTCTTCAACGGGTCTAGATTTTGATATAATCTAGGTTCTTGAAATGGGTTCTCATCGGGTCTAGATTCTCCATCCATAGACTTGAGTTTGGCTTTCTTGTGTTTATTTTCGAATATTGTTGTTGGGTCTTAAAGCGAGTCGATTGGGGTTCACATCAGAGAATGAGGGAGATATGACTTTGGGTGATACATCTTTATTATTGTTATTGAATATAAGGCATAAATCTCTATTTATAGGAAAATTATATTTAGGTAAGATAAGTTAAATATCTTTCATTATGAAAATCAAATCAAGATTATGTCAAATCAAAGTGATTTGATTATTATAATAATCAAGTCAAGATAATTTGATTTGATATTATCCACTTTCTTCCCCTTATTTTTCTCTTCCTCATCTCTATTGTGTGAAATGGTTTCCAACAAACGAAGACACAATTGTAGCTATGGCTATGTCTACTAGAGAAGGCGAGACCCACAGTTGCAACCATGGACCCAACCACTAGAGAAGGCGAGAACCATGAAAGTAGCTGTGGATCTGTCTACCATAGAAGGCAAGTCTCATAGTAGAGACCGTAGGTTAGAAAAGGCGAGACCCAGGCTCGTGGTAGAGGAAAGGACACATCTTTAACACTATTCACATGGCACAATTTGATTTACAAACCATGACAACCATCTTAGTCGTTCTCTATTCCTTCCACCACCCAATGTCAAACTTGTGCATTGCGCACTCCACGAACAATAGCTCTTAGAAAACCACCACTCAAGTAATCACACCCTCTATTATAGACAACTCGCAATAGAACAGCCCCATAGGAGGCAACATCACTACCTCAATTGCTTCATGTCGAAACCACCATATTCGGCCTCTACCTTCTAGACCAACCTCAACTGTGAAGCCATTGTGACCAACCAGACTTCCACGTACGCCTACCCATCAGCATAGGTGAGAAACCCGTAAGAAAGCCAAACCCATCTTCCATGACGGAAGTAGCCTTTGTCAAACCATTCACTCATGCCTGCCACTAGCCACAACAGGAACTTCCTTTCAAGTCCACCAATTCTTTCCCTCTCTTTCGTGAACCTACTTTATTCAAACCACTCTTCAATGACATGAACTTTTATGTACATTACAAAACCTAGTCTGTGACCTTCCCAAAGTCATCATCTCTTGCACCAGCTAAGGCATTAATGTAGTGGCTCAAAAGGCTAGGGGTAAATTTTGATAGGGGACTCCTGTTTTGGCTGATTTCGATCCAGCATTTGTACAAAATGTTTTAAATGTCCAAAATTGTTTAAAGAGGGGTATTTTTGGTATTATTGAACCAAGCTCATATTTTTAAACTCAATCTTTTTATATTGTGAAGCCCCAAAAATAATGTATAGTTTAGAAAATCACTTTTATTTAAATGATTTTATTTCTTTAAGAATATTATGTGATATTTAATATTTTGTTTTATGTTAAAATCTCTATTACGTGGATGATTTTATTTCTCTTAAAATTATTTAGAGATTTTTATTATTTTATGTTTATGATGAAAAATATTACTTTTTGATTTTATAAAATAAAGTTTGATATTAATTGGTGTTAGTTGCATTTTATTTCACCTATTTATTATTTAGTTAAGTATTTTTAAGTGTTTAAAATCTCCACTATTGGATCCAATTAGGAGCCCTAGGATGAAAGACCTTGATTAAAACCCTAGACCCTTTACTTTTTTCCCCTCTCCTTCTATTTCCTTCCCCATCAGCCGTCCCCTCTCTCTCTCTTTGTCTCTCCTTTTCTCCCTCGGGCTCCCTCCAATGCCGCGCGCAACCGTAGCTCCACTCTGGCCTTAGCCTAGCATGTCCATGAGCCTCCTCCATGTTGTGGACCACTGTTGCTCCCACCCCTAATCCCCAAATCCCACAAATATCCTCCCCTGTTTTCTCAACCTGTGGCATTAGCTCCTTCCTATGCTGTCGTGAGCCACCACCATGCATGGCCAAGACAGTGACGGACCCCCTCTTCACCTCTTGCCGCCACCATGTCTCCCTCAATGGATGGCTCAACACATGAAATGTTTAATTAAATGAGGTAGAGTATAGAGTCAGGGGAACTCAGGACCTCTGCTATGATACTATGTGAAATCACCACTAATTTCAAAAATTTAAGCTGATGGAAGAGGTAGATTTAATTAATTATTTTATATTTTAACAAATCTCTCCATCACCATCTCTAATGATTACACCTATTCCCATGGTTTGCTTTATAACATCCAAACTAGCAACAAAATTTGATTTAATAACTCTTCTCTCTGGCTTTTGCCAAGATTTAGTAGCTACTCCTGCTTCCCCCTTGTCCTGTTGAGCTTTAGAAAACTCTTTGAGCTCCGTTAATGCTATTTGAACAACCTTTGTAGGGCTATCATATTTATCTTAAAAAATATACTTGTTTCTTCTGTGCCATATCCCTCTTATAATCAGGATTGTTGCTTCCAACTGCTCTGGTTGTAATGATTCACACATCCTCTTCCATAGTTGTAAGAAGTCTTCACAACTACATGACCATATTTTTAACTGGGCTTCCCATTTCTACCCAAACATTTGTTGTGGCTGTGCAATTCCACAAAGCATGGATAATGGATTCTTCTGCACTCTGACAAAAGGTTCATAAAATGTTTTCTAGTATTTTCCTCTTCTACAATTTAGCTTTGGTTGGCAAGATGTTTTTTCCAACCTTCCAGAGAAAATGTTTAACCGCCCCTGAAACATTTAACCTCCATATTCTTTACCATTTCTCTTCATTACCATAGAATTTTGAGGATTCACCCTCCAGTTGTTGTAGTTTTGAGTGTGCTAAGTGATAAGCACTCTTTACAAAGTTTCTACCATTCTTGCTGAATCCCCAACTTAATCTATCATCAAAACCCAACTTGCTAATTTGGATATTGCAGATCAATTGAGCTTCCTCCTTCTCAAAAGTAGCATTGACCAAATCTTCATTCCATTTTATGGTTCTTCCACTATGAGATCACTAACTTTTGCCTCTGCTTCCTAGTTTTTGGCTTGGTTTGGTTTTGTTTGTTGTTGGAATGAGACAAGAACATGGAATTGATGGTAGATGATGGGTGATGGTTGATGAATGTTGTTGGCTTTATTTGTTTTGTTTGCTGTTGGCATGAGATAATAACGCAAAATTTAAATTGTGTTGTTGGTTGTAGTTTGGAACAACTAATAATATTCAATGGCTTGTAAGTTTGTAAGTTCTTGCTGTAGTATAGTAGTAGTGATTAGTTCTAGCTTTGGTTGTGTTTTTTTAACTTGTAGTGATTCTAGTTAATGATTTAGTTTTGTAATTTGGCTATGCTTTTTAACTTGTAGTGATTGATTTTATTTTGTAATTTTGGTTATGTATTTTTCATTTGTCTCTCCAAGTAAAAAATTTTCTCTCACTCAAAAGCTTCCTTTAAAAATAAAATTAGAAATAAAATTTGAAGAAAAAACCTCAAAAACAAGTAGTTGTGTGGGCGGTGACACTTTTAGAGATGATTTGTCAATAATGATGAGATATTTGAGTTGGGATGAGATGAGTTAGAAAATGTTTGAGTTAAAATGTTTTATGGGATTTTGGAAAAGGAAAGAGAAAAAATTGAATAAAATATTATTATTATATAATTTTTGGTTTGGGATTTGAAAAAATTGAATTGTTTTTTATGTTTTGTTTGGAAGTTTGAGAAAGTTATAATAATTAGGTAATTATTAGATAAAAAATTTGAAAATTTGAAATTGAAAAGTGTTTGTGTTTATGGTATTTAGATATTAAGATGTGATGAGATGAGTAGAGCTAAGCATTGACAGCCAGAGTTTCCTACCTCTGGCTTCGACTCCGATTTGCATAGCCTATAATCTAACTCCAACTCCGACTTGTCAAAACGGAGTTGGATTTGAGATGTTTTATTAGACTTTTTTTCTTAACTCATTTGAAATCTCAATTTGACAATTTTGGTCTCTCACTAATCGAGTTTGGTCTTTCAAATTTCAGTTTTTAAAAAAATAATTTTTCAAATTACAATTTTATTAAGACATAATCAAAATTGAAAAAATAAATCATTGTATGAATTAAAAATACATGCCTAAAATTTCAAAAATTGAAACGGAAACAATCTATAGAAAAAGAAAGTTAGAAACACTACAAACAACAAAAGCAAATTGATCAACTCAAATGAAAAAGAAAAAAAAAAAACTCAGAAAATGGAACCACTAAAGAACTTCTCAGCCCGGGAGAAAATAAACTAAGGAAAAAAAAATATGAAGAAGCCGTAGCGAACACAAATGAAAAAAAGAAAAAAACCCATCATCTAACAGAAAAGAACCAAAATAAAAACCCAGAAAAGTGGAAACGACACGAACAGTCTGAACGGTCTCACCCAAAATGAAAATGAAAACAAAACTCTAAAAGCTTTGATATTTTTATATGATGATCCCAATTCTCTTATTTCATGTTAGGATGTTATTTTGAAGCTATTTAGTATTAGTTTCAAATATATGATTTTTCTATGCAAGATGATTTCAGTTAGGTCTAAGATTTGATGTTTTTGGATTAGATCCATGTTTTATTGATTTGTAACCATGCAATTTTAATTTTGATGGTTGGATATTCTTTATGACACATTCTTAAACCATGTGATGCTTTATTTCAAAGATCTCACCTTCTTAAGCCATTGATTAAGAGATTTATCAAAGCTAGTTGAGGAAAAAGTTTCTATTTTTGGACTAAGTGTAAAACCAAAAACTCTAGGTGTTATTTTGTGATTTTGGTGACTTTAGTTTGATGATTTAAAGCATGGTTAATCTTAGGATGATGTTATGAATATGAATATGTTAGAAGTAAGATTTGAATTTTTGGAATTCTTGGAGATGTTTTGATTTAGGGCCAAAGCTTGTGATTCAAGTGTTTGGATCTTTTAACAAAAACGTTTGGTGTTTATTATTAACTTTTTCTAAATGGATATTTTAAGTATGGTTTTAAACTTAGGATAGGAAGATGTTTGTTGCAAAATTTTGGTTTAAACGTGAGTTTTGAAATTGGAAGGAATTGCAACAAAAATCAAGAGAAATGGCCTATGGATGTTTTGGCCATAGTGTGTTTTCCATAGATGTGATTTGTTTTAAATTTTTTTGAGTTGATATTTGACTTTAGGACAAAATTTATATGAGGAATGTAAATTTTGAAAATTTTTGGAGTTAGGATGTGAAATCCTAAAGTTAGGGGTAAAATAGTCATTTTCTCACATGTAGAGGGTAAAATGGTAATTTTACTCTAAGTTAGCTTGTTTTCATGCTTCCAATTGTTAGTAATTAAATTTCTAACTTTTAGAATACTCTTTTACAGTTCCTCATATTTCGCTCTTTATTCTCGTAGAACGCGATGATCGAAGTAAGTTAGCTTCTAACTTATTATCAGTTTACGGTATATGTATGATGGGTGAGGGAACTACAATTTATGTATGTATGTTATCATATATGCCATGCCATTCTGTTTATATGTTACGCATGATTCATTCTGTCACGAATGCTTATCTGTTTCACAATCTATTATGTCACATATTGCTATATGTTGTACGCATGTCATCTTAAGTAAAGAAGTCAGATCACGTTCATGGTAAGTTATTCATGTCAATCATGACCCTAAGTGCTAGGATGAGGTAATATCCTAGTGGAACTCCTTTGTTCATGTTGGAGTGTTTAAATAGGTGTGAAATTCCCTGGTTAACGAAGTACAGTCAATAGGTTGCGAATGAGGCCTAATTAGCTTGTCAACAGTCAACAGGCACTAACGCTGATGGAGCCATATTTTATTATGTATGTATGTTATCATATATGACATGCCATGCTACATCATTACATGTTTATATGTTACGCATGATTAATTCTGTCACGAATGCTTATCTGTTATACAATCTTTTATGTCACATATTGCTATATGTTGCACGTATGTCATCTAAAGTAAAGAAGTCAGATGACGTTCATGTTAAGTTGTTCATGTCAATCACGACCCTAAGTGCTAGGATGGGGTAATATCCTAGTGGAACTCCTTTGTTCACGCTGGAGTGTCTAAATAGGTGTGAAATTCCCTGAATTGACGAAGTACAGTCAATAGGTTGCGAATGAGGCCTAATTAGCTGGTCAACAGTCAACAGGCACTAACGCTGATGGAGCCATATTTTATTTTATGTGTGTTCGCAGTAAGTGTGGCACAAATAATTCATGAGGCCACAACAACTATGAAGCATGAAGTATGGGCCACAACAACTGTGGAGCATACACTACATGAGACATAGCAATTGTAACATGTATAATACGTGGGGCCACAACAACTGTGGAGTACATATTAACGCACTTACAACTGGTGTAGATACCTGTATTGTGATGCAGTAATCGGCAGGGACACAAGGCTTAAGGGGACCAGTGTAGCATCCATATGGTCACGTTATTAATTAAGTCTATTGAACAAGATTCCAAATTTATGTAAAAAAAAATTAAGAATAAGTAATATGTCACAATCAAGGATAATATGCGCTGCCTGGTACTATGGTCAAGGCTATGTGCTTCCAAGTACTATAGTGAAGGACTATAATCTGCAGTACTACAAAACGATGATACGCTCTGCCTAGTACTGCAGTCAAGGCTATATGCTGTCGAGTACTACGGTGAAGGAGTAAAATCTACTATTATTTTATGTTCAAATTCACATTCAAGCTATGTTATGTCCATGTTCACGTTAAGTTTCAAGTTCATGTTCATATCATATTATTTTCATATTTATATTATGTTCAAGCACATGTTCATGTTATGTTATGTTTATATTCACGTTCTGGGGCACTTTTTAAAACCTTGGCCACAACAACAGTGGGAGAAAGCTCAAGAAATAGAGAAGATAAAAAGCTGTGGAAAGCCATTTGGAGGATGAAAGTGCCCCAGAAGGTTAAGATTTTGCATGGAGATCTTGCATTGAAGCTTTGCCAACCAGATACAATTTGAAAAGAAGGAAGGTAGTTGAAGAGGCCACATGTCAATTGTGTTCTGCAGGGTCTGAAAATACTGCACATGCTCTCAAACAATGTCAGATGCTCACTGGGATCTGGGATCAACAATTTCCTCAAGGCATGCATGTACTACCAAATGAGGATTTCAGAGAGATGGTTGCTTGAGTACAAGTCAATCACAGTCAAGAAGAGCTGGAGCGTGTTTTCATGATAGCTTGGGCATGCTGGTACAGAAGAAATCAGTGGGTATTTGAGGAAAAACATTTGGAACCAGCAGAGGCAGTCAACCATGCACTTTGTTTGCTAAAGGCTTTTCAAGCAACTAAAGGTACTAATTCTAATGGCATTAAGAGAGTGACTAAATGGCAACTACCTCCACAAGGGACCACAAAGCCTAATATGGATGGAGCTATGTTTAAAGAAGATGGCAGTGCAGGAGTTGGTCTTATTCTCAGAGATTGGGAAGGAAAGGTGATCATGGCTATAAGCAAAAGGGAGTCAGCAGTGGTGGAGCCTCTTGAGATTGAACTGGTAGCTATACTCAGGGGCTTACAATTTTGTATCCCTCTTGGTTTGCAAGCTCTAACTATTGAGACAGATTCATTGATTTTAGCTCAAGAGTTAGCAAAACCTGAGTTTGCCAATGCTATGTTTGGAAACATAGTAATAGATATAAAGCAGATGCAGAGTAGAATACCAGTTTGTTCTATTTTGTATGTTAATCGAGAGGCAAATGAGTCAGCACACAGATTAGCAAGGTTTGCAAGATCAGTAGTTGATACAAGTGTTTGGTAGGAGTTTGTTCCCTCTGTTATTGAACAAGTCCAATGGACTGATTTAGCATTGTAATTCTGTTTTGCTTATTAATGAAAGTGATTTTCCTATCAAAAAAAAAAAAATGTTCATATTCACGTTAAGTTTTAAGTTCATGTTCATATCATGTTATGTTCACGTTTATGTTATGTTTAAGCTCATGTTCATGTTATGTTATGTTCATGTTCACATTATGTTTCAAGTTCACGTTCATGTCATGTTATGTTCATATACATGTTATGTTCAAGTTTATATCCATGTTATGTTCATGTTCATGTTCACATTATATGTCAATTTCAAGTTTATGTCATGTTATGCTCAGGTTTATGTTAAGTTCAAGTTCAAGTTTATGTTATGTATGTTCACGTTCATGCTATGTTTCAAGTCCATGTTATATTTCAAGTTTACATTCTTGTTATGTTACTAGTCCATGTTATGTTTGAAGTATAAGTCATGTTATGTCAATTCAAGTTCGGTTCATGTTTCAATTCAGGTCATGTCAGTTATGCCATGCTATATATCAAGTTATGTTATGCTTACTTACGACTTTAATTATGCATTTATGTTTTTACTGCCATGCATGCATCATTAACCTGTGTGGGAGTTTCCTGTTAACTTACTGAGATTTGTAATCAAATCTCACTGTGGTAGTCCCAGCTAACATTCCCCCCGAATGGTAGGCGATGTGTCAGGATCAAAGCAGAGAGCAGACACTGGTAGATTGGAGGAGGTTGACTAGACGCCACAACCACGACACGGAGCTTACAACATCCATAGGTAGTTTTTGGACTGTATTCTGGCCTCATTAGTCGAGTTACATGAGTTACTCGATGAACTTTCTCAATAGTGTATTTTTGGTAATGTAAATATGGAGTCTGGTCTCCTATGTTTTTAAGATTACAGCCTTCTGAGACTCGTATTGAAATTGTGGATGTTGATTTTGTTAAGTATGCTTGGATTACGATTTAACTATTTGGGATATTATAAGTTTATTGCTAAAAAAAAAATTATCGGCTACGAATATTGCATAATTCTATATGCATGATAGGAATATTGGATCTTATATGTCATGAACGGGGGCAGGTAACCTTGTGTTGCATGTCCCGACACTTCAGATGTCCGTTCGATCCTAAGCAGAACCTAGGGGCGTCACAGTTTCCCAAGTCCAAGAAGTGCCACACGCCCCTAAGGTACCCCCTATCTAGCCTTGGTTAAGCTTTCAGCTTGAATTAAGCGTAGTAATCGACATAGACAAGATTATTCATCTCTAAACTATATTTTGAGCTTAATTTACATTTTACTTCTTCCTAACCTTTTTTATATGGAGCTTATTACTTTTCTTGTTGTTTTCCAACGTTCTAAGATTTAATTAGAGGATTAGGCTTTATCCAAAACATGTCAATAAAAGCCTTCCCATGTCGATAATGCTCCATGTCACAAGGAGAATTTCATCGTTTACACCCCACCTTAGCTATACTAGTTTAGTTCTTGCATTGAACGATTTTACAACAAGAAGCCCGCCTTTTATTTCATTTTTCCATTTGAAGCCCACATACACCATTCAATTGGTTTCCCTCAAGTCCAAGAAGTGGCACACGCCCCTAAGGTTGCCCATCTACCCCATGGTTAAGCTTTTAACTTGAATTAAACAATGTAATCAACTTAAACAAGATTAGTCATCTCTCCACAATGTTTTGAATTTAATTTCCTTTTTAGTTCTTCTTAACCCTTTTTTTATATGGATCATATTACTTTTCTGGTCGTTTTCCAACATTCTAGGATTGAATTAGAAGATTAGGCTTTATCCAAGACATGTCACCTTTCCATGTTGATAATGCTTGAATCACCGCCAATTGGCACCTAGGCAATTGAATTAAAGAGAATTGGGACCTAGGCAAACTTCATCGTGTAAGTCGATTACTTCCTTTACTAATCTACCCATGGTTAAGCTTTTAGCTTGAATTAAAGGAAGTAATTGACTTACAAAAGATTAGTCATCTCTCTCAACAATGTTTTGAGCTTAATTTCCTTTCTAATTCTTCGTAGCCTTTTTTCATTATTGTTTTTCATCTTTAGAAGATTAGGCTTTATCCAAAATATGTCAATAAAAGTCTTTCCATGTCGATAATTCTCGAATCACCGCCAATCGGCACCTAGGTGATCCTTCATGCGCATTGCAACAAGTTGGCCCCTAGCCCATGCCTTTTAGACTATTTTCACATGGAGAATTTCATCTTTTACACCCCACGTTACGATGTGAACCCCAATCGACTTACTTTGAGACCCAACAACAATATTGAAAAAAACAAGAAAGCCAACATTTGAGTCAATTGGATGGAGGAATCTAGACCCGATAAAAAATTGTTTCAAGAACCTAGATTATATATCTAGACTTGTTGAAGAACCTATCTCAAGAACCCATATTACAAAGGAGGAACGCCACAAAAGTTCTAATTTAACTTTGATAAGTTCACATGTTCAATCAAGAACAAGAGGAGATAAAACTCAACTCCCAATGAATAAATTTATCACTTTCAATAATGTCTGGCCTGATCAAATGAAACTACAAGTGGTTTAAATAAACAATCCTCCAAAACCCTAAGTGAATAATGTCGCGAGTACTGTAGTGTGAACAGTGTCATGCTACAGTAAACTTCTAAAACCCTAGTTCACATAAAATAATAACTTTTCAAATTAAAAATACAAGGCCTTCCCAAAAACCCTACTTCATTAGAAATAAGACATATGTGTGGGCTGAACATCCCCCAAGTCTAATTATTCTAGATTAATTCCTATGACTAATAAAATATGCCATTTTAATGAAATAAATAAGTCCATGGCCTTCAATAACAAATAGGCCCAAGTTGTGTCTTCCACAACGTATCACATGGATGAAAACTAGATCTTTTTCTCTCAAGCCCATTTTGAATATTGAGCTATTGCTAGACTCGACCCAAGTGGATTGTACCAATCTTTGCATTACTTCCTTGGCCTTCTTAGCTCTTGATTTTGTAATTGATCCTTAAGACTTGGTTCACCTTGGGCCCATCATTCCCCCTCTCTTCAAAAGGATTCGACTTAGAATCTCTACCTGGATCAAAGGGAAAAAGACCAGAAATATTGAAAGTAGTAGAAATATGGTACTTATCTAGAAGATCCACTTTATTTGAATTATCATTAATTTTCTCAAGAATGTGAAAAGGTCTATCCAAGCCACTCATGTCATCAACAGATAAAGGTATTAAATGAAAAGGAATAAGTAGATTAAAGCCATAAATAACTTCAAAATGTGAATAAGAAATAGTAGTATGCATAGTCTTATTATATACAAACTCTAATAATGACAAATAATACTCTTGCAAAAGTTCATGCAACAATTCAATGAATGGGAAATGATACTCCCATAAATGTTCATGAAACACATCTAAAGTCTTTCTTACTCTAAAATGACCACTCCAATTATATGCAACCTCATTGAATTGCAAACCATTCTCTCAAAAGTGTTCATACAATACACATAATCTCTTCTTTACACCAAAGTGATCACTCCAACTATATGCACACTCAATGAATGGCACACAATACTCCCACCAATGGTCATGCAACACTTCTAAGTTCCTCTTTATACCAAAATGTCCCATCAAAGCACCTTCATGTGCTCCAAGCACAAGCAACTCACTCATAGAACGATTAGGCATAAAAAATCTATTAGCTCTAAACAACTACCAATCTAGTTTATCGAACTTACCAAACGATGCTTTCTCACTTACTCTATACACACTAGCCAAGCCATCATCATTAACATATAAGTTCTTATCATATTCAAGTCTCAATAATTTTGTATCTAAAATGATGACAAGGACATACCTTCTTGCTAAGGTATCAAACACAAAATTTTTCTTATCATGTGTGTACTGAATTACATGAGGAAAGGTCTCAATGAATTGAACCCACTTGGCATGCATTCTATTCAACTTACCTTGTCCCTTCAAGTGTTTCAAAAACTCATGTTCTTCAAAGAAAGGTTGGGTAGGGACTATCGCACCTATTACAAAATCAATGTAATGCTCTATCTCTCTGATAGGTGGCAATCCACTAAACATACCGCTAGAAATCATGACCTCGTATCCCTGCAACAAAGAAACAACAATACTAGGCAAAGGTATGTGAAGTTCATTAGTATTAAAACTTGCCTTAGCATAAAAACTCACTTTTCTTTTTGTTTTCCTCTCATTTTCCTTACTAGCTCCTCTTTTTACTCTCTTTTTTTTTTTTTACTCTCTCTTTTCCATTCACTCTCTTTTTTTTCTTCAGTCTCTGTATTCTTTTCACTCTCTATTTTCTTTTCACTCACTGTTTTTCCTTCACTCTCTTCGTTCTTTTCACTTGGCAAGGAGAGATAGAAACACGGAAGGAACAAATCGACACAAGAATCAAGGAGAAATTATACAAAAGAAAGAGTAATTATAAAACAAGACAACAACTAGAATGAGGTAACAAGAGGTAATTCAGCCCCTTTAAGGACAAGACCCAATCAACAAATTTCTTTCTTTTTCTTTTATTGTAACTATGTAGCAACCATTGAATATGCTACCTTTACTTCCCTTCTATCTCTTTTTTTTTTTTCAAATTTTTTTTTGAATTGTTTTTTCTTTTTTTTTCTTTTCCTTTCCTTTCTTTTCTTTTCTTTTCTGAACAATTCAACCACAAACTGAAATATTCAATTGTGATAATCAAACAATTGAATTCAAACACATACAAATTGACAAGAAAATAGAAGGGAATCAATGAAAGCCTAGAAATTTCAAACCCTAGATGGTGCAAATTTTGGCAGCCCTCAAACAAGGAATTTAGCCACCCTATGATGATGAACACGAAACCAAAATGATAGAGTAATTTGGCAACCTTAGGAAAAACGAATTTCTGCACCTTTTTTTTTTTTGGAACCCTAGAACATTAAAACCCTAGAATTTACGATGCAATAAATAAAAGATTGAATCAGACCTGATTGGAAACTGAGCTCTGATACCAAATGATGTGAACCCCAATAGATTCACTTTGAAACCCAACAACAATATTGAAAAAAAAAATCCAAGAAAGCCAATATCAAGTCTATTGGATGGAGGAATCTAGACCCGATGAGAAATTGTTTAAAGAACTTAGATTATATGAAAATCTAGACCCGTTGAAGAACCCATCTCAAGAACCTAGATTACAAAGGAGGAATGCCACAAATGTTGCGATTTACCTTTGATAAGTTAAAATGTTCAATCAAGAATAAGAGGAGATAAAACTCAACTCCCAATGAATAAAATTCATCACTTTCAATAATGTCTGGCCTGATCAAATGAGGTTACAAGTAGTTTAAATAAACAATCCCGCAAAACCCTAAGTGAATAGTGTTGTGGGTATTGTAGTGTGAACAATGCCGCGCTACAGTAACTTCTAAAACCCTAGTTCACATAAAATAATAACTTTCCAAATACGCCCTTGGCCAAATACAAAACCTTCCCAAAAACCCTAGTTCATTGAAATAAGACATATGTATGGGTTGGACATCCCCTAAGTCCAATTATTCTAGATTAATTCCTATGACTAATAAAATATGCCATTTTAATTAAATAAATAAGTTCATGGCCTTCAACAACAAATAGGCCCAAGTCGTGTCTTCCAGAGCATATTACATGGATGAATGAAAACTTATTTGATCCTATGGCCCAAGTCGTGTCTTCGTGTCTTCCTATGGACCTTATTACTTTCTTTGTTGTTTTTCATCATTCTAAGATTGAATTAGAAGATTAGTCATGATCCAAAACATGTCAATAAAAGAAAAGTCGTGTGAATAATGTTGAAATCACCGCCAATCCGACCTAAGCGCTCCTTCTTGTGCATTGAAACATGGCTGCCTCTAGCTCATGCCATTTACACCATTTTCTCATTGGAAATTTCATCGTTTACACCCCACCTTTAACCCTAGCGGTTCAGCTCAAGCATTCGATTAATTGGCAACAAGAAGCCCTTCTTTTATTTGATTCTGCCGTTTGAAACAAACATGCACCATACAATCAGTTTCCCTCAGGTCCAAGAAGTGCCACACGCCCCTAAGGTCCCCCCTATCCAGCCTTGGTTAAGCTTTCAGCTTGAATTAACCATAGTAATCAACTTACACAAGATTAGTCATCTCTAAACCATGTTTTGAGCTTAATTTACATTTTAGTTCTTCCTAACCTTTTTTATATGGAGCTTATTACTTTTCTTGTTGTTTTCCAATGTTCTAACATTCAATTAGAATCCAAAACATGTCAATAAAAGCCTTTCCATGTCCATAATGCTAAAATCACCGCCAATCGGCACCTAGGTGATCCTCCATGTGCATTGCAACTATTCGGCCCCTAGCACATGCCTTTTACACCCTTTCAACCTTGAAAAATTCATCTTTTACCCCCCACCCTAACCATATTAGTTCAGTTCTTGCATTGTACGAATTTACAACAAGAAACCCGTCTTTTATTTCATTCTTCCATTTGAATCCCACATACACCATACAATTGCTTTCCCTCAAGTCCAAGAAGTGCCACACGACCCTAAGGTTCCCCATCTACCCATGGTTATGCTTTTAGCTTGAATTAAAGGAAGTAATCGACTTACAAAAGATTAGTCATCTCTCTCAACAACGTTTCAAGTTTAATTTCCTTTTTAACTCTTTGTAACCTTTTTTTTTATTTGGATCATATTACTTTTCTTGTCATTTTCCAGCATTCTTAGTTTAAATTAGAAGATTAGGTTTTTTTCAAGACATGTCAGCTTTCCACATCGATAATGCTCGAGTCACTGCCAATCGACACCTAGGTGATCTTTCATGTGCATTGCAACAAATCGGCCCCAAGCCCAAGCCTTTTAAACCATTTTCACAAGGGAAATTTCATCTTTTACACCCCACCTTGACCATACTAGTTCAGTTCTTGCATTCAATGAATTTACAACAAGAAATCCGTCTTTTATTTCATTCTTCCATTAGAAACTCACATACACCATACAATTGGTTTCCCTCAGGTCCAAAAAGTGCCACATGCCCCCAAGGTTCTCCATCTACCCATGGTTAAGCTTTTAGCTTGAATTAAAGGAAGTAATCAACTTACACAAGATTAGTTATCTCTCTCAACAATGTTTTGAGCTTAATTTCCTTTTTAACTCTTTGTAACCTTTTTTATATGGAGCTTATCACTTTCATCATTCAAAGATTGAATTAGAAGGTTAAACTTCATCCAAAACATGTCAATAGAAGCCTTTCTATGTCGATAATGCTCGAATCACCGCCAATGGGCACCTAGGTGATCCTTCAAGCGCATTGCAACAAGTCAGCCCCTAGCCCATGCCTTTTGGACAATTTTCACAAGGAAAATTTCATCGTTTACACCCCACCTTAAACATACTAGTTTAGTTCTTGCATTGGACGAATTTACAACAACCCCATTTCATTTTTCGATTTGAAGCCCACACAAATCTTACAATTGGTTTCCCTCAAGTCCAAGAAGTGGTACATGCTCCTAAGGTTCCCTATCTACCCATGGTTATGCTTTTAGGTGGAATTAAGGGAAGCAATCGACTTACAAAAAAAATAAGTAATCTCTCAACAATGTTTTGGGTTTAGTTTCCTTTTAGTTCATCGTAACCTTTTTTATATGGACCTTATTACTTTCTTTGTTGTTTTTCATCATTCTAAGATTGAATTAGAAGATTAGGCTAGATCCAAAACATGTCAAAAAAAGAAAAACCCAGTGAATAATGCTGAAATCGCCAGCAATCCGACCTAAGTGCTGCTTCTTGTGCATTGCAACAAGTCCACCTCTAGACCATGCCATTTACTCCATTTTCTCAGCAAAAATTTCATCGTTTACACCACTACTTAACCATACTAGTTCAGTTCTTGAATTGGACGAATTTACAACAAGAAACCCGTCTTTTGTTTCATTCTTCAATTTGAAGCCCACCTAAACCTTACAATTAGTTTCCCTCAAGTTTAGGAAGTGCCACACGCCCCTAAGGTTCCCCATCTATCCCATGGTTAAGCTTTTAGCTTGAATTAAAGGATGTAATCGACTTACACATGATTCTTCATCTCTCAACAATGTTTTGAGTTTAATTTCCTTTTTAGTTCCTTGTAACCTTTTTTTTTTATATGGATCATATTACTTTTCTTATTATTTTCAAACATTCTAAAATTGAATTAGAAGATTAGAGTTTATCCAAGACATTTTAATAGAAGCCTTTCCATGTTGATAATGCTCGAATGACTGCCAATCGGCACCTAGGCGATCCTTCCTGCCCATTGTAACAAGTCGGCCCCTAGCCCGAGCCCTTGAGACCATTTTCACAAAGGAAATTTCATGTTTACACCCCACCTTAACTGTGATGACCCGCTTTTACGTGTATTTTCACTGAAGGGTTGTTTTTAATTTAATTAATATATTGATTTATTTATTTTACATTATTGTGTTTTAAATTAGTTTTTAATTTATTGGATGTTGTGTTTAATTTATTTAGTCGTTTTACAGGTTTTAATATCGTTTTCGGCGGATCTGTTTTGGTTTCCGGAGTGAGGACTGGACCTTATTTCTTTCCTCCATCTTTTCTTTTCTCTTTTTCCCTTTTCTCTTTTTCTCTTTTCTTTCTTTTTCTTTTTCTTTTTCTTTCTTTTTCCCTCCTTTTTTCTTCTCGTGCGTCGACCCCCCCATGCATTTTCTCTGTCTCTCTTCTCCCTCACGCCGTTCCATCCAACCGCCCAGACCCACCGCCGCCGGCCACCGTGTAGCACACCACCGCCACCCATCTCTTCCCCTCCCTCCGTTGAACCACCCCACCAACTTTCATCCCCAACCGTGGCGTCGTTTAGCCAGAAAACCATCTTCAAGCTGAGGGCTTTAGCTTCGTTCTGCCATCGTCGCTCCACCTCCGGCCACCACTTATTCACCACTTCATCACCGACTCCTTGCCGTCTTAACCCACCCATTTTCGGCCTCGATACGTCGCCGGAATAGTCCCCACGAGCTAGCTTTCTGATTTGGGTATTTTGGCCTCCTACCGCCATTTTCGCCATCACCCACGGCTAAACTCCACTTCCCTTAGCTTCATAAACATCCTTAGGCCATTCCCTATCAATCCTGAGCTTTGGTTTGTCCCCGTTCAAAAGTGGATATTTTACAACCCACGGCTATAGTGAAATTTCACTGTTACGTTACTTTTCCTTCACTGTTTGCTGCGCGCCGATCCATCGAAAATTAATATATAGTGCTGTAAGTATTTTCCAAACTCTACTTTTAGATTTAAATGTATTTTACTCTTGCAATAAATATTTGCTGTTGGTTGGCTGATTCCGGACTGAGTCCGAGGAGTTCGGGGGTCGGATGGATTGAGGACGGAGTTACTTGATTTGTTAATTTATGGTTGGTTGGTTGTTTTGTGCATTGAGATTGCATTTACATGGTGCATGCACGTGCATTTTATTTAAATTAAGAAAATCCTGTTTTATTGGCGTAAATGGACTTTTAGATGCGTGTGTCTCACGAGCCCAAGCCAGGATGGGGTATTATCTCGGTGGAGCTCCTCTGGTCACTTGGGAGTGAAATATACTGAGTGACGTCCCCTGAGTTGTCGCTGGGCGACAACGGGAGCGGGGGCTAGAGGATGCTTGGCTACGAACGCACCGGGTGCGGAACTGGGCATCGCTCTACGCACTGACTCCGTGGCTCTTCGCTGGCGAGGGCTAGAGGATGCTTGGCTACGAACGCGCGGGGTACAGAACTGGGCATCGCTCGTTTGGGTGTCGCACGCGTGGTCGTTAACTGCAGTGTGGCACAAGAGCCAGGGTGTGCGGATGACCTCTAGGGGAGGTCATGTTGCATATGGATTAATTGGTTAATGGATATGAGTTGGATATGGGCCAAATGTGAATTTTGGCGTGATATTTGGAAAGGTTATGTTTTTGGGCCAAATGAGATTTTTGGCGTGCGTGAAAAAATTATGATTTTATGGGACATGTGCATTGCATTCTTTCATGCATATTGTTTGAGTTTTATATGTTTTTATCTAGTGGTGTTTGGTTTTTACTTACCTACGGCACCATTTTTGGTACCGTAGATTTTAGTGCAGAGTTCGAGGAAGAGGAGGAGGCTGAGCCTGAGGATGCGGCTCCGCCGGGGTGCTGAAGTTAAAATCTATGCTTTGTATTTAGTTTTTAAAACAATATTTGTGTTATGTGATATTTTAGTATGTATGTTTTGAACAGCTTTGTATTTAAGCAAGAAAAATTCTGGTACTTAGTTATGACTTTTGTTATCTGCTGCGTGTTTCTTCGTGCACATTCGTTGCTTATACACACACTTGGCACTCGTCGATAGAGTGGTGACCCGTGATGTCATCATCCGGATGTTTCGATTTCCCCGTGTCTGTGCGTGGGGATTTGGGGGCGTCACATTAACCATACTAGTTTAATTCTTGCATTGGATGAATTTACAACAAGAAACCCCTTTTTTGTTTCATTTTTCGATTTGAAGCCCACCTAAACCTTACGATTAGTTTCCCTCAAGTCTAGGAAGTGTCACACACCCCTAAGGTTGCCCATCTACCCCATGGCTAAGCTTTTAGCTTGAATTAAAGGATGTAATCGACTTACACATGATTCTTCATCTCTCAACAATGTTTTGAGTTTAATTTCATTTTTAGTTCTTTGTAACCTTTTTTTTTTATATGGATCATATTACTTTTCTTGTTGTTTTTAAAAGTTCTAAGATTGAATTAGAAGATTAGAGTTTATCCAAGACATTTTAATAGAATCCTTTCCATGTCGATAATGCTCGAATGATCGCCAATTGGCACCTAGACGATCCTTCCTGCCCATTGTAACAAGTCGGCCCTTAGCCCAAGCCCTTGAGACCATTTTCACAAGAAAAATTTCATCGTTTACACCTCACCTTAACCATACTAGTTTAGTTCTTGCATTGGACGAATTTACAACAAGATACCCATCTTTTGTTTCATTCTTCGATTTGAAGCTCACATAAACCTTACAATTGATTTCTCTCAAGTCCAAGAAGTGTCACACGCCCCTAAGCTTCCCCATCTACCCATAGTTATGCTTTTAGGTTAAATTAAGGGAAGTAATCGACTTACAGAAGATTAGTAATCTCTCAACAATGTTTTGAGCTTAATTTCCTTGTAATTAAAAATTGTGTACGTTTTTAGATTTTTTTTT
This sequence comes from Carya illinoinensis, assembly GCF_018687715.1. Taxonomy (NCBI): domain Eukaryota; kingdom Viridiplantae; phylum Streptophyta; class Magnoliopsida; order Fagales; family Juglandaceae; genus Carya; species Carya illinoinensis. The sequence goes on from NC_056761.1 coordinate 25,119,888, forward strand.
AACTGGAAATATAATTGATATGTATTTTTGTTAAAATGAATAATTAGAGTTGACATTTTTTAATTATTTTGCTTAGTTAAAGTATGTTTTATATTTGGATTTGGAAAAAATGAACAGGTACAAATCAAAATTAGATGGATTTTTGACAAATATTGAATTAGAAAATTCATCGAGAAATAATAATATAAGTATCATAGGTTATATAGAACAAATCGAGTAAAGGAAAACATAAAAAAGGTAAAACAAAACAAAAAAACTGTGGGCAATTTCTTTTGTTGATGTAATTAATAAAAATCATGGAAAAATGATGCACATGATTGATGACAGGGTCAAGCTTGTTCTGGGCAAGTCCAGTCGTTTAAAGTTTTCCCAGTTGAATGCGGAGTACTACTTGTGTTGAAAATCCCGAGAAAGGGAGAAAAATTCATCTTCATAATGTTTACATGATACACCACATTTGATAATATATTTCATAATACATATAGTAAAATAAGAATTTTTTTATAAAACAATATTAATTTTATAAGGTATTTTATAAAAATGCCTATTTTTTAAAAATATTATTATATAAATTGTTATAAAAAAATATGTGTGTTTATCATTTTTCTTAATTATTAATATCTTTTTAATTAGAATATAAGCTACGTTGCTTGCCCCTTCTACTGGGGGGTTATAATATATTACTCTCGTTCACAAGTATTATTATTTATCAATTATATTAGATAATTTGTACATCTACAAATTAATATGATTTATTGTAAAATTAGTTTTGCTATAATTAAAATAGATATAACTTCTAATGGGAAATCATATTATTTTATAAATTTATTTTTATAAAATATATTTATGGTCATATTATTTGTCTCTTTTTAAGTTGAAATGATCGAAAGGAAGAAACTTTCCACGCGGTAATCATGAATTTAGAAAACTCAAGTGCAAGCTGATGCAACATTTTCACATTAATGGCCACCAATATCCCACATTTAAAAATCTCTGCAGGATAGAACCCACCAAGAAAGACGAATGCTATTAATTTACAAAAGAGAATGCATAAAATATCATGTAACGCGAAAATTTAGATGGTTAATGCCAAACCCACCACAGAAAGATCACAAGAATGCTATTAGTTTACAAAAGAGAATGCATAAAATATATTAATTGTAACACGAATATTTAGATGGTTAATTAATTGCCAAACCCACCACAGAAAGACAAGAATGCTATTAATTCGTGGCTGGCTCAAATGATTTAGCTACAAAAATGTAAATAACTCACAGACCAAATTCCACCGACTTCTTGTTTTTAAAGAAAATACTCTAAATTAAACCAAAAAGATCTATCCACTAACTTGTAAGTCATTCGACATTCATGTATGTTGATCGATGAAACCGCATCCCTTCGCCCTCCTAACTAAATGGCACTGGCTAAAAAGATCAAACTTTCTTCGATCCCTTCATTCAAACTACTTTCGAAAGATGTTTATCTTCATGGTTATTTCAACAGCTTGCAGGCATATCATCTTCCTAGAAGAAAATAGATAGGAGGACGACATACAGAGATATATGGGAAGCGCCTTACCTTCTGCAGGCGGAGAAAAAGTACTTGACGATAGCGGCGGGGCCTGGATCGATCCATAGAAAAGGCGATTCTCATACCTTAAGTTGCAGCTGGGTGTAAGAACTCTCGCTTCTGCCGCTGTAGCGCAACAAGTTGGAATTGTTGCGATGTTGATCTGATTTCGGCAATCGCTGCATTCCTGCTGATTCAAATCGGGAGCGCACTGCAAAAGAGCACATATATCGAAGTATGGGGAGCTCGCACTTCCAGTTGCAAACTTGCGAAGAGTCGAAGCGCTAGCTGCAGCCTCACTTCTTAGTCTATCCAGCAGCGTCTCTCGCACCCGGTCGAACGTCCCATTCGGGTCCGTGACCTCTAAAGTGGTGGAAAGCTGTTGCACAGGCTTAAACTTCATGACACCAAATATAGAGTTGTTCGAGTATCGTACTGTACAATTCATGTACCACATGGTACCCTCCTGGTTTGGACAACGAAATAAGAGCTCTATAGCAGCTACACTGATACAACTCCGGCAGTTGGTCGGCGTAAGGTCTGCTCTACAAGGTGCAAATGCGATAACTCTGTCTAAGTTTTCTCCGGTGGAGAAATTGTAGAACCCATAATCAATTTGGGTGTTCGAAGAGAGGGAGGAAAGGAGGGTATTGACGTTTTTTCTGTAGGCGCGTACTGTTACTGCTAACGTTACCAGTATTGGAACAATCATAGGGCACGTGGGGATCTCGCTGCGCAAAGGCGAGCTTTACAAGGTGTGTGAGCATGGCACAGAAAAGGAAAAGCAGTAGTCTTGAAGCGCCCATTCTCATTTTTCCCTCTGTAATCTGCGTATTCTTTGTAATCATGTAGCATTTCTTAGGAGAAGTGACGACGAAACCTCGTGTTGCCACTTGCAAGTCCATGGTCTTGTCACATGATAAAAAAAGGAAGCCAATAATGCTCATGACCATCAAACTACTTTTTTCTTTCATTATGCCTTTTGTTTGTGAAAAATATATGCAATTAAGTTGATCAGCTTTTTCGTTTTTTGGCATCTTTTTATATTTTATATAATTATAACTTATACAATTAGGTAAATCTAATAATATACTAACTAGTACGAGCAAATTATTATAAAATAATATACTTATACTAAAATATAAATAGATTAAATTAACTAATAATAATTAGTATATATAAACACCATACTATTAACTATTACTATCATGTAACACTAATGTATAATAACAACTAATATATAATAACATTTAATAATAATGTAATATATATAAACACAAATATATAAATTTATAATAAAATGTAATATTAATGTATAATAACTAAAGTATAATAACATGTACTAGTAATGTATACTAATTGTTGAAGAAAATATTCCTCTGTTTTCTATTGATTAAGTAAGTTTGTATTACAATGATGCTTTTATATACTCTTGGCTACAATGAATTGCTGTACAAGATCGAATATTCTAGACCTAGGGTGTGGTTTGTTACAAATGATGCATGCTGCTCATGAAGCAGAGTATGGTTACATGATTCTACTATAGTTCTTTGGCTGTGATACTTGTGGGCTAGATTTTGCTGCTGTGACAATTTTATACTTGGCATCTTGTCTCAAGTCAAGCGGCAATTGTTGAAGGCTCAGAATTGAACACATAGTAGCAAACCGTGCTGTCGAGAGTGGCTTTGTGAGGACGTAAGCAACTTGATAGTTGCCGAAGAAAAAAACACTTGCAGGGACTTATTGAGAACTCGATCATGCACGAAATGAAAATTGATCTCAACATGTTTTGTTTGGGAATGAAAAACCAGAGTTGAAGAGAGGTAAGTATCAACCATATTATCACAATAGATCAACGGGGGGCGATTGAGATGAACATCCAGATCATGGCAAAGACATTGAAGCCAAATTACCTCTGTTGTAGTGTTGGCAATATCTTTAAATTCTGCCTTGGTGGAAGAATAGGCTATAGTAGGTTGTTTCTTCGAAGACCAAGAAACTAAGTCAAGAAACTAAGTTGTCACCAAGGAAGACACAAAAACCACTTGTGGAAAGCCGATCTTTGGGACACCCAACCCAGTTGGCAACTGAAAAAGCCGTGAGATTAAAACTGGAAGATGGTGAAATTTGTAAGCCAACGTTTGATGTATTTTTGAGGTACCTCAAAATGTGCTTAACCACTTGCCAGTGGGGTACACGAGGGACATGCATATATTGGTACACCTTGCCAACAGCATAAGCTAGATCAAGCCATGTGAATGAGAGGTGTTGGAGTGAGCCGACAGTGCTACGATACAGAGCAGGGTCTTTGAAAATATTGCCTGTGAATGCACTCAATTTTTTTGTTGTAGCCGTTGGGTACTTAATGGGTTTTGCCAGTTTCATGTTAGTCCTTGTGAGCAAATCAAGTATATACTTATGTTGTGTTAGGAGCAAACCATTAGAGTTCAGTGTTACCTCAACAATCAAAAAATAATGTAACTTATCGAGATCAGTAATAGGAAAATAACTTCGCAAATATATGATAAGCATAGATATATGGTGAGTTGAGGAACCCATGATCAGTAGGTCATCGACGTAAACAAGGACAACAATTTTGTTGGACTTGGTTGTGCATAAGAATAGTAAGGGATCGACTGATGAAATTTGGAACCCAAGATCAACCAAGCGGTAGCTCTGACGGGAGTACCATGCACGAGGTGATTGCTGAAGCCCATAGATAGCTTTATGCAACCTGCAAACATGAGATAGAAACTGAGGGTGAGAAAATCTAGGAGGTTAGTCATGAACACAGTCTCATGTAATGGCCCATGTTGGAAAGCAGTTTGCACATTATATTGGTGAATTGGCCACCAATGGGTTGCAACAATTGTGGTCTTCACGACGGAACAAAATGTCTCCTCAAAATCGATTACCGACTATTGAAGGAATCCCTTGGTGATGAGGCGGGCTTTCTGTCGTTCAATTGAACCGGTGGCGAACCGTGTGGTGCGAAACACCCATTTACACATAACTGTGTTGGAGGCTTGTGAAGATGGAACTAAGGACCATGTATGATTAGCAAGGAGTGCATTAAACTCATTTGCCATATCCTAACGCCATTTAGGGTGCTATTGTGAAATGGTATAGCTTGAGGGTGTCTCAAGGATATCAATAATGTCGCTGATGAGCACATGAGGAGGAGGCCACTTTAATATTGTACCATCAGTGAACTGGCAGGGTCGAAGGGAGTTTTTGCTTGACCTTGTCACTATTGGATGTGCAAGTTGTGGAGAATCAGACGAGAGAGAACTCTATGTAATTGACGATGGCAAGGAGGTAGGAGAAGGTGGTGGGCCCAAGATGGAGGGAGGAGATGAAGTGGTTTCCATTGGAGAGTTTAGATGAAATAGAGGAGGGGCCATGTGAGTGGGTAAGGGAGTGGGCCTAGGCTTAAGTGTGTGAGCAAATGGAAAATGTAATTCATTAAACTACACATTGTTGGACGTATAGGAGAGGCCCGTAGGAATGTGGTAACATGTAAAGCCCTTGTGAGCTGGGTTGAGACCAAGAAAAACACATGCAAGGGAGCATTAATTAAATTTGTGAGTGTTGTATGGTGCTGTGAAAGGCTAGCATTCAAAGCTGAAAACACGTAAGGTTTTGTAATCTGGATGTTTATGGTGAAGTAGAAAATAGGGAGAAAAATTATTGAGTGATGGAGATGGCAAAATGTTTATTAAATAAATTGCATGAGTGAAAGCAAATGGCCAAAAATGAAGAGGAATTGAAGCATGAGAAAGGAGGGCTAAGCCGGTGTCTACAATGTGACGATGTTTTTTTTCGATGATGCCATTTTGAGTATATGTATGGGGGGCATGTTACATAATGAATAATGCTATGAGATCTAAGTATTGAGAAAAGGGTTGAAATCCGCCCCCCCAATCCGATTAAAATTGTTTTATTTTGGAATTGAAGTTCAACTTGATTTTTGAATTTGATAAAAATGTCAAGAGGTTCAAATAGAGAGGAGATAAGGGCAGACATCACTAGTTGATCTTGTTGAAGCCAAGCATCATAATCTAGGTTAGGGGTGCCATCATCAAGCTCGGGGCTAGGGGAAGGACAGGAGTCATCAACGTATTTGTATAGTCGGTGGCCACGAAGATAAGGGACGAGCTACACTTTCCATAACAAATGGGTTAATTTGATAGGGATGGTGTGAGAGAGATTAGAACTTTGGCTTTTATATGATATGTTGGTTTGCTCCATTGTCTGCAAACCAATAGTCATTTTCTTTAAACTGGGCATTTGTTTGGGCAACCATGGCAGTTAGCTGGTGAGAAGGGTGTCTTCCTTGAAAAGAGTAATCCATACTGTAAAAATAGTCAAGAGCATGATGATTAGTTTTGCCACAAATCTAATAATGGGTACGAGTATTGTTTTGAAATATGGAGGCAAATGTGTTTGTGGAAGCTTGACTAGAAGGGTTGTGAGAAAGCTATTGGGTTGATTGCTTTGGAGGGAAAGATTTTGAATTGGTAGGTGACTCACTCAAAAATGAGTAGCACTAAAGTTATTCCAAGTGCAGGAGGATGTCGTGTAATAATTAGGAATAAATTCCTAGATCGTCTCCTCAGAGAAAGTTACTTAGAAATCAAACTCGTTGAAAAAGGTGAAAAACTTTACAAAGAAAAAATAAAATGATGGTATGTGCAATGGATGAGAGAGGACACTAGTCTTGGACTAGATACATATTTTTGGATTTTGATTGTCGGATCGGAATGTAAAGGACTAATAGATTAAACTCAGAAATTGATAAAACTAAATTAAGAATTAAACTAAATTAGGAAGTAATTGACAAACATGCACTGAAATTGAAAAGCCCCAAAATCAATGTTCTAGGGTTCATCATTATGTTCAAATCACAAATTCTCAAATTAACCACCGTAATTGTAATCACTACTAAAATAAAAGTTTAACGAAATGATAAAAATAAATAACATGAATTGAATGAATAACAAATAAATTTCTCAAACGTCTAAATCAAAATTCTCTAAAATAATTCAGAAACTCAAAACTAAAATGAAATAGCAAGTAGGGAATTGAAAAGATCAAGCCAGTTGAATGGAGATGAAGATTCGAAGCAGTGGAGGAGGCTGAGCTGCAGTGGCAATTAGACCCCTCAAGGAGTTCTTCAATCTGCTGCAGTGTGAGTGAATGATCCAGTGGATATTGTGTAGCTGCGTGAATGATCGATTGAATGAATCCTCCTCTTCGAATCTGAACGAAAATCAAAGGAAAAATGAATTCTAAGTGTTTCTCTACTCAAAAACCGAGTTTTTCAGCCCAAGAGTCGTCCTAAGATGTAAAGAAAACATATATATACTCTGATGGCGGAATGAACCCTGATCTGTAAAAATTCGATATTCGCTCGAGCGGAGTGTCGAGCGAACATCAAGCGTTCGACTCTGCCTAAGTTCGCTCGAGCGGCCTGTCGAGCGAACATCGAGCGTTCAACTCTGCCTGAATTCGCTCGAGCGGCCAAATGCCTCCGCTCGAGCGATCTCTTTTCCCGCATCTTGCTCGAGCCCACTGTCGAGCGGAAGTCGAGCGTTTGAATCTGCCTGACTTCGCTCGAGCGGCCAGAAGCCGCCGCTCGAGCGAAGTGTACCATAATCCATATTAATTGGCAGTTGATAAAATTAGAGCAGAAATTCATACTTTTAATCAATTAAAATCACAACTTTGATATATTCATTTTTCCATATAAAACCAATGATAAAGTAATGAAAGAATTAATATATATTGGTTCCAAAAGCATTAAAAATGTAATAATTCAACTCAATCACACCCCCCCAACTAGCATTTTGCTAATCCTTGAGCAAAATAGTGAAAATTAATTGAGATGAATATTGCATAAAGATCAAAATTCAAACAAAAACAATCAAACACAATTCTGAATTCTCACAAAAGTGACACGTTATTACTCAACCCCCAGGAGTTATACCCACCAAAACTATCTTAACAATCTTTCACATAGAATTAAGGCAAATGTCTCAGAACTCAAATGTGTGTGTGGAGCTAGATCGGTTGTGTGTTCCTCATTACTAGCCATGATTTGCCATAGGATTTTTCAACCTTAAGATTAATCATTGCTGATTCTAACTACCTCAAAGCCCAAGGGTCTAGCAGTTTTCACGCCAGCTCTGTTTTTAAAGGTTGGACACTCAACCCCCAAAGTCTTGGGTAACTGTTTCTAGCCCTTTTTACTTAGGAAAGTTCACTAAGTTGCCTTTATTCCTTTTCTCTCTTTTTTTTTTTTTCTTTTCTTTTCTTTTCTCTCTCTTTTTTTTTTTTTTTTTGGCATGGCTCGGTAGTCCTGCAGTTTACTTCTCCAGTGTTAAATCAATGAATGGTAAATAAGGAACACTACAAGCGTAAGCATGTGCAAAATGTCCTTCAAGATTTGCCTTTCATTCTACAGAAATTTTATCAAGTTTCATCTCAATAAGCATAACATCCCGGTGTTTCAAGCCACATATCAACAAAATATGATGCATCAAAAATCATGCTCTATGTTTAAGCTTGAAAATAAATCTTCACAAATGATCCCGCACAACTACTCTACCAGGATGCTCAAATTTCACAAATCTTATTTATTTATTTATCTTTTTTTTTTTTAATTTTTTACTTTTAAACTGTGCACACATGCTACCCCCCAACTAGTGAGAGACATAGTCCTCAATGAGTCGAACGAAAGAAAAGAAAGTGCACAGAACTAAGCAAGCAAAACAAACAATCAACATGAAATATAAAATCAAAGCAAAAGAACAAATAAAAACAAAGCAAGTAAAGAAAACTGTAAAGAAGGAGAAGCAAATCAAAATACTTCCCTGGGGTCTTGCACAAGCAAGATCTCTTCATGTGGATCAAAGACCTTTAGAAATGACTTTAGACGTTGTCCGTTGACAGTGAAGCTATTACCATTCTTCGAATTGACAATGTCTACCGCACCATGAGGATGAACGGTCTTTACAATGTACGGCCCACTCCATCGGGATTTCAACTTTCTAGGAAAAATGTGCAAGCGAGAGTTGTAAAGAAGAACTTCCTGGCCAAGTGTGAAATGCTTTGGATGAATTTTCTGATCATGCAGAATTTTCATGCGTTCCTTTGCAATCTGAGCATTGTCATAAGCATTCCGATGAACTTCATCCAATTCATTGATCTGCAATTTTCTCAACCCCGAAGCTTCATCAAGTGACATGTTAACATGTTTTATGGCCCAAAGAGCTCGATGCTGAATATCAACAGGTAAATGACAAGTTTTACCATAAACTAATCGATAAGGAGACATCCCTAGATTTGTTTTAAAAGCTGTCCTAAAAGCCCACAAAGCATCAAGAAGTTTAACCGACCAATCTTTCCTATTAGGCTTGATGGTTTTCTCTAAAATAATTTTTATCTCTCTGTTTGTCAATTCAGCTTGCCCATTTGTTTGAGGGTGATAAGGGGTAGAAACTCTGTGTGTAATACCATATTTCTTCACAAGTGTAGAAAATGGTTTGTTGCAAAAATGAGAACCCCCATCACTTATAATAACTTTTGGCATGCCAAAACGAGCAAATAGAGATTGCAAAAATTTCAGGACAACATGATGGTCATTTGTTTTGCAAGCAATGGCCTCCACCCATTTTGAAACATAATCCACAGCTAAAAGAATATATGTGTTTCCAAAAGAAACCGGAAAAGGTCCCATGAAGTCTATTCCCCGACAATCAAAAATTTCTAAAGTCAGAATAGGGGAAAGAGGCATCATGTCTCTTTTGCTAATGGATCACAATTTTTGACAAGGCTCACAAGCCTTGCAAAAATTATAAGCATCTTTAAACACGGAAGGCCAGTAAAAACCGCTTTGCAAAATTTTTGAAATTGTTTTCTTTACTGAAAAATGACCACCACATGCACCCATATGACAAAATCTCAAAACAGAAGAAAACTCATCATCAGGAATGCATCTTCGAATCAATTGGTCCGAACAATATTTAAAAAGATATGGATCATCAAAATAAAAGTGTCGTACCTCAGAGAGAAACCGACGCTTATCTTGGGTGGACCATTCAGAAGGCATTCTCTCAGTCACCAGATAATTGACTATGTCAGCATACCAGGGAGCTCTATCAACCACAAACAGCTGCTCATCCGGGAAACTATCATCAAGAGGAAGGCTGACATTTGAAGAAGGAGATGATGACAATCTAGAGAGGTGATCAGCTACCACATTTTCAACTCCTTTCTTCTCCTTAATGTTAATGTTGAACTCTTGAAGTAATAGAATCCAGCGAATCAAGCGTGGCTTTGCATCTTTCTTAGCCAACAAATACTTAAGAGCAGAGTGGTCAGTGAAAATAGTAACAGGAGAACCAAGAATATAAGTCCGAAATTTATCAAGTGCAAAAACCACTGCAAGCAATTCTTTTTCAGTAGTGGTATAATTTTTCTGGGCATCATTCAAGGTCCTACTAGCATAATAAATCACAAATGGCCTATTATCCACCCGCTGCCCCAAAACAGCTCCTAAGGCATAGTCACTAGCATCTGTCATAATCTCAAAGGGAAGGTCCCACTGCGGAGGTTGCACAATAGGTGCAGTGGTAAGCGATTTCTTAAGGGTATCAAAAGATTTTTGGCACTCATCAGTCCAAACAAATTCAATATCATTTTGTAAAAGAGTGCACAAAGGTTTTGCAATAGAACTAAACCCTTGAATAAACCGCCTATAAAAGCCAGCATGACCAAGAAAAGAACGAATATCCCTAACTGTCCTAGGAATAGGAAGTTTAGATATTAATTCAATCTTTGCCTTGTCAACCTTTATACCCTCAGAAGAAACAATATGACCCAATACAATGCCCTGAGTGACCATAAATTGGCATTTCTCCCAATTAAGTAAAAGATTTTTTTCCTCACATCTCTGGAGAATACGTGCCAAATTATGCAAACAACTCTCAAAGGATTTTCCAAAAACAGAGAAATCATCCATGAATATTTCACAAATGTCATCAATCATATCAGAAAAAATACTCATCATGCATCTCTGAAAAGTAGTTGGAGCATTACACAAACCAAAAGGCATTCTAGTAAAAGCAAAAGTGCCAAAAGGACAGGTGAAAGTGGTTTTCTTCTGATCCTCAGGTGCTACAGCAATTTGATAATAACCAGAATAGCCATCCAAGAAACAATAATATGTATTACCAGCTACTCTTTCCAAAATTTGATCCAAGAATGGTAAAGGAAAATGATCCTTCCTACTGGCTGAGTTAAGTTTTCTATAGTCAATGCACATTCTCCAGCCAGTAACCATTCTAGTTGGAATCAACTCATTTTTATCATTTTTTATGACAGTCAAACCAGATTTCTTTGGTACCACTTGAGTTGGACTTACCCACTTACTGTCTGAGATGGGATAAATGATACCCACTACGAGTAGCTTAAGCACCTCCTCTTTCACAACTTCCTTCATGGTAAGATTGAGCCTACGTTGAGCATCACGAACTGGTCTAGCATCGTCTTCAAGATGGATTCTGTGGGTACATACAGCGGCATCAATGCCTTTGATGTCAGCTATTGTCCAACCAATTGCGCCTCGATGCTTCCTTAATACTTCAATCAACTGGGTTTCATCCTTCTGATTTAGCTTTGAGGAAATCAGCACCGGAAAAGTGCCTTCTTCAGGACCAAGGAACACATACTTTAAATCTTGAGGAAGTGGTTTCAGTTCCGACTGGGAAACTTCTTCCTCTGAAGATTTAAGCATGTCTGGTGGTGGTAGAGCTTCAAACTGGGGTTTCCATCTTGCTCCCGCAAATTGTACTTCAAGTGATAATGAAGAATCTGCAAAACAATCAAAAAAATCAAAGTCATCTTCATTGATATGATCAATTTTCTCATCAAGTAAAAATTCAGGTGTCTGAAAAATATAATCATCATCAGAGAATGGAGAAGTTGAGCAAATAAAATCTATTGGTGTCAAACTCTCCACAGCATTCAGATCACTTGTGTCATCAAACTGTGCTGGCATCTTGCAGGCGTTGAAAACGTTCAACTCAAGTGCCATGTTCCCAAAGGTAAGCTTCAAAACTCCACTTCTGCAATTGATCAATGCATTTGATGTAGCTAGAAATGGTCTTCCTAGGATGACAAGAGCTTGATAAATAGTGGAGACCGGCTGCTGCATGTCAAGAACCACAAAATCCACTGGGTAGTAGAATTTGTCCACCTGGACCAACACGTCCTCTACAATACCCCTCGGTACCTTAACGGATCTGTCAGCCAACTGTAGCATGATGAAGGTCTTTTTCAGCTCACCCAATCCCAACTGCTCATATACTGAGAACGGCAGCAAGTTCACACTACTCCCCAAATCAAGTAAAGCTCTCCCAATGCGTGATTCACCAATCATAATGGAAATGTTGGGAGAGCCAGGATCTCCAAACTTATGAGGAGTCTCGCTCAATATCAATGCACTAACTTGCTCCATTAGGAAAGCTTTCTTCTTCACATTCAGCTTCCTCTCCACTATGCACAAGTCCTTCAAAAATTTTGCATATGAAGGCACTTGTTGTATGGCATCCAAGAGTGGAATATTGATCTTCACTTGCTTGAAAATCTCTTGAATCTCCATGTGATACTTGTTCTTTTGGCCAGTTGCCAACCTCTGAGGATAGGGAACCACAGGTTGGTAACCCTTACTAGTCTCAACATCTGTACTCACAGGCTTCTTTAGCTCTGGTCTCACTACCTCTGGTTCTTTCTCAACTTCATCAGTCTCTGTTACATCTTCAGGTGTAGGACCAAATACCTATGTGTCTATAGGCATCTCTGGTTGGGGAACTTCCTTCCCACTTCTCAAAGTAAGAACTGCCTTTGCTATCTCAATAACATCCCCTGAGACATTATGCACTTGCTGTTGTTGCTGCCTACACACTTGAGGATTAGGCTGAGGCTGTGCTAGAAATTTCCCTTTCTCTAGGGTGCTCAAGGTTGTGCTCATCTTATTAATAGTGCCTCGCAACTCATTTATGGCCTGAGTGTTCTGATTATTTGTGGTGGCCTGAATCTGCATGAATTGCTGAAGTGTATTGGTCATCTGAGGCATACTGTCATCTAGAGTCTTCTTTGCAGATGATGAAGCCTGAGAACTCTGTGCAGCTACATGAGGCTGAAATCCAGGAGGAGCTACATAAGGATAGCTCTGAGGACTCTGATATGGTGGATACTGGTGCTGAGGAGTACCTTGATTAAATGGTTGCTGCTGAGGTGGTGGGGATGATCATTTCTCCATGAGAAATTTGGGTGATTCCTCCACCCCGGATTATATGTGTTGGAGAAAGGCTGATTCTGTGCTCTATTAACCCAGTTAGCTGATGTATCTGCTCAGACCCACCTTCTTGAAATACTGACATAATCGGGCAGTCTTGGGTCTTATGGGTTGAATCAGCACATATAGAACATGCCTCTACTACTTTCACAGCCTTCACTTTTTCCATTTCCATTACCTCTAGTCTTCTAGTCAATGCAGCTATTCGGGCCTGAACATCGGTGTCTTCTTTAAGCTCATATCTACTACCCCCTCCAGAAATAGCCCTCAGTGGCTGTGCTGCTAATGGAACTTGATCAGTACGAGTGTTCCACTGTTGTGCGCTCTCAGCAAGGTAGTCAAAAAATGATAGTGCTTCATCAGGTTCCTTGCTGAAGAACTCCCCATTGCACATTGTCTGCACAAAATGCTTGCATTCTGGAGTAAGACCAGTGTAAAAATAGCTCACCAACCTCCAAGATTCAAAACCATGATGTGGACAGATGTTCATCAAATCCTTAAATTTTTCCCAACTGGCCTGAAAGGTCTCATCAGGTCTCTGACTGAACTGACTAATTTGCTCTTGCAAAAACTGAATTCTCTAGAAAGGAAAAAATTTTTGTAAGAATTCACTCTGCATATCAGACCAACTAGAAATAGAATTAGGCCTCAAAGAATTAAACCAAACCTTCGCTTTATCCTTTAAAGAGAAAGGAAATAAACGAAGTCTAATGAATTCATCAGTAACAGCCCTAGTGATAAAAGTGGTGCAAGCCAACTCAAAGTCTGTCAAATGCTGGTAAGGGCTCTCAGAATCTATCCCGTGGAACTGAGTTATCACTGACATCATGCCATGCTTAATAGAGAAATTAGATGCATTTTCAGGTAAAACTATGCATGATGGTGTAGTGGTGTGAGTGGGTTGCAAATAATCCTTGAGAGTGCGTGGTGCAGGTGTAGCCATGTTTTCTGGTTCAATTTCAATTTCCTCACCTAACTCACTAATAGAAAAGATAGAAGAGCTATCTATCTCCAAACTGTGTATGCTACTCTCAACACTCGATGTGACTCTATGCAACCTATTTGAACTGTCCCTCACCTATGACATGAAACATCAGTTTAAAGAGCATAACAAAAATAAAGAGTTTAAATTTAAGTTAAAATAAATTCCCCGGCAACGGCGCCAAAAACTTGACTCACTCAAAAATGAGTAGCACTAAAGCTATCCCAAGTGCAGGAGGATGTCGTGTAATAATTAGGAATAAATTACTAGATCGTCTCCTCAGAGAAAGTTACTTAGAAATCAAACTCGTTGAAAAAGGTGAAAAACTTCACAAAGAGAAAATAAAATGATGGTATGTGCAATGGATGGGAGAGGACACTAGTCTTGGACTAGATTCATATTTTTGGATTTTGATTGTCGGATCGGAATGTAAAGGACTAATAGATTAAACTCAGAAATTGATAAAACTAAATTAAGAATTAAACTAAATTAGGAAGTAATTGACAAACATGCACTGAAATTGAAAAGCCCCAAAATCAATGTTCTAGGGTTCATCATTATGTTCAAATCACAAATTCTCAAATTAACCACCGTAATTGTAATCACTACTAAAATGAAAGTTTAACAAAACGATAAAAATAAATAACATGAATTGAATGAAGAACAAATAAATTTCTCAAACGTCTAAATCAAAATTCTCTAAAATAATTCAGAAACTCAAAACTGAAATGAAATAGCAAGTAGGGAATTGAAAAGATCAAGCCAGTTGAATGGAGTGAAGATTCGAAGCGGTGGAGGAGGCTGAGCTGCAGTTGCAATTGGACCCCTCAAGGAGTTCTTCAATCTGCTGCAGTGTGAGTGAATGATCCAGTGGATATTGTGTAGCTGCATGAATGATCGATTGAATGAATCCTCCTCTTCGAATCTGAACGAAAATCAAAGGAAAAATGAATTCTAAGTGTTTCTCTACTCAAAAACCGAGTTTTTCAGCCCAAGAGTCGTCCTAAGATGTAAAGAAAACATATATATACTCTGACGGCGGAATGAACCCTGATCTGTAAAAATGCAATATTCGCTCGAGCGGAGTGTCGAGCGAACAACGAGCGTTCGACTCTGCCTAAGTTCGCTGGAGCGGCCTGTCGAGCGAACATCGAGCGTTCGACTCTGCCTGAATTCGCTCGAGCGGCCAAATGCCTCCGCTCGAGCGATCTCTTTTCCCGCATCTTGCTCGAGCCCACTGTCGAGCGGAAGTCGAGCGTTTGAATCTGCCTGACTTCGCTCGAGCGGCCAGAAGCCGCCGCTCGAGCGAAGTGTACCATAATCCATATTAATTGGCAGTTGATAAAATTACAACTTTGATATATTCATTTTTCCATATAAAACCAATGATAAAGTAATGAAAGAATTAATATATATTGGTTCCAAAAGCATTAAAAATGCAATAATTCAACTCAATCAGTAGGTTGTTTAAATTTGCGAAGATTGAAGTTTTTGTTTCCTTTGTTCCTAAAGAGAGCAAAGGTACTAGTTTCGGGTGGTATACTTTTTTATTGAGATTCAAGCAAAATTTCTAAATTTCAGTATTTCTACTTGAAAATCATCAAGAGTCATCAGATTGGTATGAGTAGCAAAAGCAAAGGAGGTAACAAAAGGGGTGTATGATAGATATAGACCACTGATGATGAAGGAGATTAAATCTTCATCATCCACAGGCTTGCCAATAGCTGCAAGCTGATCTGCCCAAGATTTGGTTAATTATAGATATTGAGTGCTAGACTTAGAATCTTGTTTTAGTGTTTGTTTGAAGTTGTCTCTTTAAATGAGTAACTCCAGACCTAGAGTGAAAAAAAAAAACGAAGAGGCCATGGAAGTCCAAACATCATGGAAAGAACACTCTCAGTTAGAGTTGCATTAATTCAACTCAAAAGGTACAAATCCTTCTTATTCCATAGAATATATGCTGGATTCAAAGTGGTGTAGACCCTTCTTGAAAATGAAGAAATTGTGTGGAACATGGCTCAGATCCATCTATGAATCTTATACGATCATGGGTTCTTAACACCAGTAGGAACTATGAAACCCATAATCGATAGTTGTTGTTGTCTAGTTTAATGGAAATGAGCTGAGGGAGATTAGGAATGACAAACGAGGCAATAGAGGATGTATGTGACATTTTGAATAGTGGTGTTAGCCTTTGTGGCTCTGGATACCATGAAAGAATAAGAACAAACAGAGAAGAGTTGGAAGAAAAAGACTGTATATCATTTCATATTTAAATATCGTTATATATACATCTTGTTGTGTAATGGGTAATTAAATACAAGATAACAGTATCAAGACATAAATGAAAATTATACAATCTTTTCCCTCAAATCTTGACTATGTCACATATAGTAGATCCATGATTTCAGCAACTCCAGCTTGGTCTTGAGTGGCATATCTCTTTTTTTTTTTTTCTTGTCTAGCGTAATTGCATCATAGTGGCTAACACATTCAACAAAGCATGATTACTAGACTTGAAGTTACGATGAATGATACAAAAATTGATTAGTAATTAGACAAATATATATATATATATATATATGTAAACATGTATATATAATCAATACGTAATGCTATTTGAAAGTTTTTACATTATACACCATCCACGTGACATAGTTTGATTTAAAGACTTCAAATTTTAAAATGAGAAATGCTACTTATAATCCCCTACATAACACACCAACATGCGATTTGTCATGTTTGTCATTCTATTTAAATAAAAAGACAAAGATGACAAATCATTGTTGGTGTTAAATAAAATGACAAAATTGACAAATCATATATTGGTATGTTATCTTTCAAATTAAATTATGATGTCATTTGGATAGTGTGTGGAGTAAAGGTTTCAAATAATATTATTCCATATATATACAAGAAATATTTCTTCACTCTGCAACGCTTACCGACTTTCTTCATCGAAATGTAGAAGAAAACATTCTCTCTTCATGAACTGCAACTGATATCATGAGTACATTGCATGCACAAACATCGTTTGTTCCACTATTGCTCCAAAGAGAATTTTGCGCCTGTCTGTTTACATTAACATGCATTGATGGATCAAACTATGTTTACGTGCTTGTAACCATAGAATTAAATATGTAGATTGAATCATTTGTATCATAGAAGTATGAAAGATCTTAGTTGTGTTCTATATTACAACTCCTGTAAAATTCTAACAAGGATAGCTAGAAAACGATAATAGAGTCCTCATGCATCTGCTGAAGCTTCAGCAAAGGTGCCTCCACATCTCTCATTTGACTTATGTACATCTCAATTAAGCCTGTAGATATGTATAAAATAACTACAAGCTAGCTACATAATAAATATTGATCTTATTTTCTGAAGGCATGATCAAGAATTAGCTAGCGAGGATATGGGTCAGTCATTGAAGCCCCATTTTTTGTAAAGCTTGGAATAATCAGTTTGACAACATGTCTGATTCAACAATGCTGTGCATTAAGAATGCAGGTCGTGAGGGTATGGACAGAGCCATAGAGTAACTATTAAGCATTAGGAGGACTAAAGCCATTCTTGGTCTCTTAGCTATGTTCTCTTGAACACATAGCAATCCTATGTGGATGCATCGCATTATTTGAGTCGCTAGACCAACCCTCAATGTTGAATCTATAAGATTTGAAGCTGTTCATTCTCTCCAATTTTTCTATGCCTATAAGATAATATTACAAAGGCATAGACAATATATATTACAGAGAAAATCAGTTTAATGCAAAAGGAAAATATTCTAAAAAAAATACATTGCAGTGCTTACATGGCTAAGAAGATTCTCCGTATTCTTTACATTTTGGAAATAATTGTTCTTTCGCCCGCACACCATCTCCAAAACTAACACATCGTAACTAAAGACATCGGACTTCACTGAAATGTGTGCATGCATTGCATACTCCGGAGCCATATATCCACTACATGAGGACGTACATCGGTAATGTTGAATTTGATTTAAAATCTTCCTAATTAATCCTGTTATTAA
Organism: Carya illinoinensis; assembly: GCF_018687715.1. Taxonomy (NCBI): domain Eukaryota; kingdom Viridiplantae; phylum Streptophyta; class Magnoliopsida; order Fagales; family Juglandaceae; genus Carya; species Carya illinoinensis. The sequence goes on from NC_056761.1 coordinate 25,137,831, forward strand.
TTTATAGGAGATAGAAATATTTACAAGATATTAGCATGTATACTTACTAGGTCCCCACAATTCTCTTTGTATTAGTCTGAGTTTGATCTAGTGTAAACTATCATGCCATACCGAAATCTGAAATTTTTGGGTTCATTTCTTCATCTAACAAAACATTACTAGTTTTGAGATCACAATGAATAATGCGAAATTGAGAATCTTCATGAAGATATAGAAGCCCTCGAGCAATGCCTATTATGATTTTTTATTGAATTTTCCAATCCAAATGTAAACGCTTGCTTGGATCTACACATTCAATTAAGCATATATATATAGGAGTCTGTAGGTCAAATATATATACATATAAATATATATCCAAGTGTGTTGGAACATAGATGCGACTTGAAAAAATGTAATCGTACCACATATGAAGTGGTCAAGGCTTGCATTTGGCATAAGCTCATAGACAAGAAGTCTTTCATTTCCTTCGAAGCAAAAACCTAGGAGCCTTACTAAATTCTGGTAATGAAGCTTGGCAACTAATAAGATCTCGTTATTAAATTCTTGATCGCCTTGTTCCGAACTCCTAGAAAGCCTTTTCATAGCTATTTCTTTTCTATTTGGAAATTTGCCCTGAATAGATGTATTCATGTCAAATGACTCCTGTCCTCTAGTAATTCAATTATATTGTTCAAGATAATCATATTGTTCAATTATCTTGTAAACAATATGAAATCCACCTTGCCCAAGTTTGTTTACATCGAAAAAGTTGTCTGTAGCAACTCTAATCGTGCTGAAGTCGAATTACAAAGATTTAGCATTGTTAATTTCATCCACTGTGAAAAGATAAGTCCATAGCTTAATGATCAATGAGCAATTTATATGCATAAAACATTAGCTTAAGTCATTGTTACAATAGAGAATTTGATGTTATTCTTGTTCTCACCAGCACTACTTAGAACTAAACCAGAATATATATGCCAAAAAGTGAAACTTGTCTTAGTTTCCTCAATGTCTAAGTTTTCTTATGATTTCCATATTTGAGATAAACCAAATACTTAACAATTAGGAAACAAAGAACCAATTTTAAACTTACTTTCAACTTTCTTCCTTTGCTTCCTCATCGCCACGACTATAATGATAGTTCGTGTAGAGTTACTCTACTCTTGCAAAATTCAGATTTCAATCAGTTTAGACTCAATGATTTCGAGGCTGAATTGTCAAAAGAAACGTTATTAGTAATAAATTTTTGGAATGTAAGAAGATGTGCTCCTCGGGTGGCGTTTGGACTAGGTGCATGGGTGATTAAGGATGATAGAAGCGGAAGAAAAGAAGAGGGAAGAGCTTAAGGCACCAACAATTCTAAAACCAAACATGCAGAGTATGACATCGGATCACCGGTGACTTTCTTTTCTAGATAGATGAAGGGAGTTCATAGTTGCAAGCGTGACAGTTGTTGGGCATGCTTGGTAATTGAAAATTATGTAACTTTTAAGAAATGGAAATATTATTGATATTAATTTTTGTTAAAATGAATAACTAGGGTTGAATTAGCTAGAGGAGATGTGTTGGTTGTCGACTCAAAAAAATTTAGCTTCGTGGTGTGGGATCATTGGGAGAGAAAGGGAGAGGCTTCGGATGTAGTGAACAACAGGGTAGATGAGGGTAGCTTCATGGTCGATTTGGAGTCAACAGACTAGATTGGGTGTACACGGATCTATTAGTGAAATGCATAAAGTATCTACATGACACGTGATTATTAAACTGCTGTAAAAATGCATTTCACAACTAACTGGCCCATAACTTTTCTCTTACCTTATTTGTTCATGTGAAGGCTCTTACTTAATAAAATAAATCTAGTTTTGTATATATATGTGAATTTATTTTGTTAATTTATATCAATTTATAAATTTATTTTATATAATTACCTTCTATTTAAATCATTTTTCAAAATAAAATTAGCTTTAATATAGATTTTGAAAAAATTATATATAATTCATTAGTAGATTACATGTATTAATTAATGGAAAAATCTAGTTGTAAGCACAACTGTGCATTAATATGTGCACCAATTGAATGGAATTGGTCAAAAAGTTGATTTAATTGAAAATAGTACTAATTTAAATTTTAAATATGAAGGAATCAATATTGATACGTAGATTAGTACGTAACTTTACTTGTTTATAGCAAAACTCTTAATTAATTGACGTAGGAAAGTAAAGTTGTATCGATCGTATGTTGATTTGATATATGTGATCTGATGGGCAGGTTACGTGGCCACGATTGTTATGATGCTTGGGGCAGGATGGAGACATTTTCGCTTCATATAGTATGTGGGGGCGTTAGCGATAAAGCTAACTAGACATCGTACGATTTCTGTTTTCGGTGCATTGAAAGTTGAAACTCCCAATCCACGACGAAAAGATTTTTTTATTTTCTATTTTTGTCATAATTTAAAAAGTCTAATTCGCTTTACAATTTGAAAGATATATTACTAATAAATAAATAAATACTTACACTCAAGGTCCAGTCAATTTTCAAACGGAAAAGGAAAATGGCAGAGGATTCCGCTGGAGCTTTCCGTTCTATTTTTTTTATTAATTAAAAAATATTATTTAATAATATTATAAATTTTTTTATTTAAAAATTATTAAAATTATTAAAAAAATATTGTTAAAAAAAATAGAAATAGCTAGTAGGAGCCCCTAGCATTGGGTGTAGCACATCCCAACAGAAAATGATAGTCCCTACTGCTTCCAACTCTCGCTCACATTTTTTTTTTTTATGTTTTTATTTCAAAATTAAGGAAGTGGTCAGGGAGCATGTCGAGGGCCTGGCTCCCATGGTCTTCTCACCAACCTTGTAAACTAAGGTAAGGGTTGAGGCAAATTTGTGGAGGCACGGTGCTCAACTACCCGGGTCTTCTCATCTATGGAAGTTTGGTAGTTAGTGAGGATATTGGGGTGCGTAATTGAGCTACAGAAGCCAAACCGGTTAGCATAAATAATTTTCAATCACAAGTGTGAGGTTCACGCATCTGAATTGTCCCATTGGATTGTAGTGAGAGTTTAAGGTGCTTTGGCGTTGCCCCCAACCCACCATGTTTCGGCGGTGACAAAGATATGGGGGTGTCCTCATGCATGTTAATTCTAAGAAATCAATTATGTTGGAGACAAACATGGATGCACGAGCGGTGCCCAAGTGGGGCTGTGTAGCTGGTGTTTCGAGCTACAATAATTAATTTTGTTAGCAGAAATAAAATTCACACAAATTTTGAGAGAGACAAATCAAGGAGTTTTAGCTGCTAAAGTCCATTTTGTTTGACTGAATTTGTCTGCTGGTTGCCTTCTCCTCTTACCTTTCTTCCTTTTAATTCAAGCTTTTCTATATATATATATATATATAAATGGATGAGGAAATGGATGCCAGAGTGAGAGGTGGCCATTGCTGAGCTACCAAGATGTTAGCTGAGTGCATGGCTGCTTGTTAGCACATGAGCAATGACTAGGATGTGCACTGGCCGAGCAGTTTGCATGGTTGAGTCTGGGCGAGGACAAATAGTGGCATGGCCAAGGACCAAGTGGGCAATGATACCCAGTTGCATGATTGAATTGTCCCGTAGGCGATGAAACCCAACTACATGGACATGGTGCAGTGGTGATGAGACCCAACTGCATGGCAGTGGTGCAATGGCGATGAGGCCTAGCTACATGGTTGTGGTGTAGTGGGCAATGAGACCTAAATACATGGTGGTGGGGTGGCTGGGAGTGTGCTTGCCGACAAGCCATGGACGTAGAGTGGCAAGGTCGACGAGTCTATGGCCATGGAGTGGCATGGATGTGGAGTGGTTGGCCGTGGAGTCTATTGTATATTTCGTGCGCTAGGTGTGTGTGTGGCCGTGGGACCACAAGGGTTGGCCGTGGTGGGAACCTCTCTTCAGATGGCAGAGGATGCCGATGGTCCAACTGGTGATTACCTGCGGGATCAAAAGGCTTACGGTGGTCTGCTATGAGCTTGTTGCTTGCACAAGGTACATGTATGAAGGCCACGGTTGTGAGCAGTGCATCGAGGTGTGCCGGTGGCACTCTGACTGGAACAAACTGTGCCAATGGTCCACATGCTGGCCGCCGGCAGCTCTGCTTTACCGTGATGGGACTAGGCCTACAAATCTCAGTCCTGTGTAATCTATGCATGGGACTTGCATGGTTAGGCCAGCTCTGTTGGGGGGAGGGGCGGCCGAGGTGTTTCTTGGCTACGACTAAGGCTCATACTACAGGTGACAGAAATATTTGGTGGCCCCAGGAGCAATTGGTGGTGATCCTATAGCCTGCGCGGAGATGGTTGGCTATCAGGCTCACGGTAGCAGAAACTCATTGCCCATCGTGCATGGTGTGCACATTCTCGCCGTCAATGGTTTCCTAGATGGGGAGTAAAAACCACCTGCGGACCAGTTGATTATTGCTGGTGGGGCCCATGAGGCTCACGGAGGGGAAGCCGTGAGGCTGTCGAGTGCACAATAACATACACCGGCGAAGTGTATTGTTCACGGCCCCGTATGGCTCCTCCACAAGCTACCCAAACACCATGAGGGTTGCATTTTGTAGCCATTGCCACCATTGCCTCGGGCTGCTATTACTCACTAGAAAGCGAACCTCTTCCACGTTAACTAGCTACTATCACTATTTCTTCGTATCGCACCACGCAAGCTTCCTCAATAAGGCTCTTTCTCTCTCTATGCGAGACTATCTCTCTCTCTCTCTCTCTCTCTCTCTCTCTCTCTCTCTCTCATTTTCATGATATGCCGCCCTGAATAGCCACCGTCACTTATCCGTGCCGGAAGTTCACAGTCAAACCCACAACCCACGTTGCATGACTACTACTCTGCCTGTAAGCCTCTCTCCTCCACTTCACTTGTTAAAACACATCTTTTGTTATGCCTTAGATGGTAAATTATATATATGACCCTAGTTAGTGATCCAATGTTTATTAATTACGATGATATTAGTGTTATAAAACTAAGAGAAATTGGATGTTTGGAAGTTGGAGATATTTTTGAATTTAATCACATATCATTTGGAGGAATTATGTGGATATTAACAATTTGGGGAGTGATAATGTTTTTGGGTTAAGATTATAGGCTAAATGAAGCACGTACTCTGGGTTTTTAATTTAGTATTTTGGATGTCAATTAGAAAGCATGTGTTTAATTAAACTCTGGGTTATGATTATAGGTTGAATGAAGTCTAGATTATTTAAGAATTTTAGATTTTAATTAGAAAATGCTTGCTTAATTAAATAGTTACATACTATTGTGAATTTATGCACGTCACGTGAGTAATTTATAGGTGATGATTGATATTCCTTTGGTATGGTTGTGAGGACATTCATATGAAGTTAAAAAATTTAGGTAAGTAGGGTTCCTATGCTAGACTTTGTATAAAAGGAATGGATTGAGGTTGATTTTATGAAAATATACATATTTTGTTATGAAAACAACCTCAGTCATTTTATCTACATTGCTCATTGATGAAGCGCTAAAACTGCATGATTAAGTTACTTAAGTGAATAAATTGTTTAATAAAAAATGATTTAAGTACTTAATTATGCAATAGATCACAATACTTAAGTCAATTGATAAATTCTGGTATTTTTGTGCTTAAAAAGATTTATAATACAATTGTTTCACATGAAAATAAATATTTCATTTTTATTCCTCTCATAACAGGAGTAGTTTGGGCAATACACAGCAAAGATATCATTCAAGTGTGAATGCACACATGCAGACCAGCCTCATTCGGATAGCATTCACTACACGTGCTAACCATTGCAAGACAAGAAACTCACATGCAATAAACCACACCAACTTACACATGCAGCAACAAACTCATTTGAAAACTCACACATGCAGCATCACATGGACAGCACTCACACCAGCTCACACATGCAGAAAAGTGACACCCACTCACACATGCAATACACATGTAGAAAGAAACTCACTCGGAAAGCACTCATTCGGACTCACACATGCACACATGTAGGAGCACATCACACATGCAGAAAACGTGATAGCAAGTCACACATGCAGACCAGCAAAGCACTCATTCGACAGCACCAACCTGGACGTTGCAGACGCAGAGCAACAGGAGAAGAAATGGACGTAGCACATTGTAGTACACTCACACACATTGGATGTTGTTGGAAAGCAAGAGCATTTCAGACCTGAGACAGGAAGACAGCAGGTCTTATTCCCTTTGTCGGTTCTACAACAGAACATGGATGTATACACTCTGACGTGCAGCAGCAGCAGGAAATCAGTATTTATTTAGCTGGAGGTAGCAACACAAAACATAGTAGCTTAGCTTGTTTTTATTGTTTCTTTCATTTTCATTCGGCTACAGAAGTAGCTTAGCTTGTTTTTATTGTTTCTTTCATTTTCATTCAGCTACAGCAGTAGCTTAGCTTGTTTTTATTGTTTCTTTCATTTTCATTCGGCTACAACAGTAGCTTTTCATTCGACTACAGCAGTAGCTTAGCTTGGTTTTTATTGTTTCTTTCATTTTCATTCGGCTACAACAGTAGCTTAGTTTTGAAGTTTTTTTTTTCTTGCTTTTCGTTCAGACCTGGAGGAGGGTAGTTCTTAGTTTTGTTCTTAGGAATTTTATTTCTTTTCTTTTAGTTTAGATGCAAGGTGGCTGTTTTTGGAATTATTATTCTTCCTCTTTTCATTTTCGGTTCTAGGAGCAGCAGTAGAGTAGTTGAGTTTTATTTTCTTTACTTTTTGTTTAGAACTTTGGGGCGGCTGGTGTTGATTTTATTCCATTCTTGCTTTGCTTTTAGATAGTAGGCGGCTGGAATTTATTTTCTGGTTCTTACTTTCAGTTTTGCTTCTTATTTTATTTTATGTTTTAGTCCAGGGGCGAGTAGACGGAAGCTTGTTCGCACTCTCGTTTTTCATTTATTTTTTTCTGCTCTTAGTTTGGACGTTTACGGACGGACGAAGCTCAGGCTCTACGTTTTCAGTTTTCATTTTACTTTAGTTGTCCTGCATGCAGCATCTCTAGGATTTATTTCGTTTGGAAATTTTCTCTTAGATTTTATCATGGTTCAACTTAGATTAATTTTTATTGCTAGAAATATCATGTGTAGCTAATTTCTAAAACTTGGGTTGTGGAATGGGACGTGATTTGTTTTAGATTCTAGATCGATGCAATATTTTGTTGATAATTGTTGATTTCACTATGTTACTAGTCAGATTTAAATTGAAAATAGATTGCGGCTCTTGCTCTTGTTTTGTTGTTGACGTAAGGCACAACAAAAGCTTGAAAACTATCAAGGCCTCTCTCAGTTGTTTGTTAATGTGTGTTTGACTAGTAAAGTAGAGAATCCCTTAGGAAAATATTGCAAAACTTGAGCTTAACTTTTTATCTTCCGATTAGCACTGCCTTGATTGGATTGTTAATCAAGAAAATTATCTAGAATCCAAAATAAAGAGAGTCTCATACCCAACCCAAGTGTTCGTTAATTTGTTTTTTTTTAGAAACTCTAATTTCAACTTCGATTATCTTTTTGCATTGCATTAGAATTTTATTTTCATCTCTCATACTTGATTCATTTGTTACTCAGAAATCTCTTATGCGCTTTGATAACCCATAGTCCCTGTGGAATACGATCCTGGACTTATCCTTGATACAACTTGACACTTCTACACTTGGAAGCACATTCGACCACGAGTCACTCATGAAATATGTATAGGAAAAAAAAATATTTTTCTGTCATGACTGGTATTAACATGCGCTATTTTTGGCATTCTATTTCTAAACTGTGTAAAAAGAGCAAAAATGAGAATTTGTGGAGGATTATATAAAAATTATTTGAATATGTTTTGTTTTGAATCTTTTTTGTACTCGTTGACATCTGAAAATCTCTGACATGACATTCCATTTCTGTTTTGTTTTGATCTTACCAAGGGTGTAAAACATTGGCCTATGTTTGCATTGGTACTAACTTTTCTATTTCTGGTGCACCCACATTGCAAATGAAGTAGTTTTTTATATGGTCTTTCCTGTGTGCATACTCGGGGCTCCCAGAATAATAAAGGAAATATTTTATATTCTATTTTTGGTTGGTTGGCTGTCGGGGTTTGCATAACTTTACCATGGGGGTTAAACATGAAATTCTATTCTAATGTAATGTTTCAGTTATGTTATGTCAATTGACTTTTGAATAAGAATATTTCTTAACTTTCGCTCTAATATTTTTTATAAGATGTTATGTTTCTGCATTCTGAAACTAAAATATTTTGTTTTACATTTTAAACTCTATAAATGCTCATTTTTACATGCTAATATATGTTCTCTGTTTATTGAATTGTTGATAACTTACTATTTATCTCTCCAATATTTTTTAAATAATTTTGATGGTTCAGTTGAAAATCAAGAGCATGAAGTATTAGCAAAATTTAATGATCGTAGAGGAATAAGTGCCAAAGGGTACTAATAATTGTTGGAGTGCCTTATTTAGTAGATTTATTATTTTATGTTAATTTAGTTATTTTGAGACATGAATATTTATGCGTCTTTATGAAAATTTTAATTTGTTATGTTGAGGCACTCTTTGGTGTCCCCGTAGAGGCCAAACATATATATATATATATATATATATATTTGTTGAACAAATGAATTTATATTTTATAAAGTCTTTGGAGTATATATAATAATGTAATGGGAGATGATTTTAGTTGACAGGAACTAACTCCCTGGACCTGATCCCGGACCAGGGCATTATAATAGAAGTATCAAATATCTCAATTGTGCTCAAAATTACAACTCATGTAAAACACTTATGAGGATAGCTAGAATACAATATTAATTGATTTGTCCTCACCTGCTGAAGCTTAGAAAGAGGTGCCTCTACATTTCTCATTTGATGTACATTCGTCTCAATTAAGCTTGTACATACGTAGCAAATAACTACAAGCTAGCTACACAACAAATATGGGTCTTCTTTTCTGAAGGCATGATCAAGAATTAGCTAGTGAGGATATGGGTCAGTCATTGAAGCCTCATTTTGTGAAGCTTGGAATGATTGGTTCGGCTACATGTTTGATTCAACAATACTATGAATTAAGAATGCAGGTCGTGATGGTATCGATAGAGCCATAGAGTAACTATTAAGCATTAGGAGGATTGAAGACATTGTTGGTCTCTCAGCTATGTTCTCTTGAACAAGGCACCGCTTCTGAGTGGTGGGATACCAAGAGAGTGATGCTGGAATCAGAATTGGGGTCTTTTGCCGCTATGACCTGGCAGCGCTTCAAGAAAGAGTTTAATGATCGCTTCTTTCTCACTTCCGTGAGGCGGCAAAAAGCAAGAGAGTTCTCAAGCTTGGTCCAAGGGAGCATGACCGTGGAACAGTACGCCCGAAGATTTATAGAACTTGGGCGATTTGCTCCCCACCTCATCGCTACAGAGGAAATGTGAGCCGAGCGTTTCCAGGAGGGTCTAAACGTCCTAATATACGCCGTATGGTGGTCAGCCACTGGATATCCACTTTTCAGGATTTAGTGGATGTAGCCACTCTTGTGGAGCGAGAGAATAACTTGAGTGTGGGCTCCCCTCCAGGACATAAAAGGTCAAGTTTTTCTGGTGAAGGAAGTAGTTCGGGTTCGCCTCAGAAATTTGTTCAGCGGACCGGAACTCGACCACAAGCGTCCTCAGGTGTTCGTATGGGAGGACGAGTGCTAGTTTGTATTCGGGTGCATCACAGTCGTTTGTATCTTCCACTTTTGCTCGGATGTTTAATTTGGTTACGGAACCCTTGCCGAAGTCATTGGTAATGGCTCTACCCAATGGTGAAATGGTATGGTGTTCCAAGGTTGCTTTGGGTTGCCCATTAAACTTTGATGGAAGGTTTTTGGATGCTGATTTGGTGGTGTTTAAGCTGTTGGGTTTTGATATCATCCTCGGGATGGATTGGCTATACCGATATTCTGCGAGTATTAATTGCAGAAGTCAGGTAATTAGCTTTCCGCTTCTAGATGGTGATTGTTTGGAATTTGTGGGGAGTAAGCTAAAAGAAAAGCCGGTAATTATATCGGCAATTCAAGCAAGAAGAGAGATTGCATGGGGAGCGGATGCCTTCTTAGTCCAGATGGTGTCTACGCCGTCTGAGAAGAAGTATTTGGTAGATATTCCCATTGTGAAAGAATTTCCTGATGTGTTTGTGGAAGACTTGCCTGGGCTACCCCCTGTTCGTGAAATGGAGTTTGTTATAGACTTGGAATCTGGAGCGGCTCCTGTACATAAAGCTCCGTACCGCATGGCACCGGCTGAATTAAAAGAGGTGAAGACTCAGTTGGAAGAGTTGGTAGATAAGGGATTCATTTAACTAAGTACTTTGCCTTGGGGTGCGCCAGTGCTGTTCGTTAAAAAGAAAGATAGAACCCTCCGTATGTGTATCGATTATCGGGAATTAAATAAGGTGACTATCAAGAATAAATATCCTCTCCCACGAATAGATGATTTATTTGATCAGCTTCAAGGAGCAGTTGTGTTCTCGAAGATTGATTTGAGGTCGAGATACTACCAGTTGAGGATAAGAGACAAGGATGTGCCCAAAACTGCTTTCAGGTCGAGATATGGGCATTATGAATTTAAGGTTATGCCGTTTGGGTTAGCCAATGCCCTTGCTGCTTTCATGGTTTTAATGAATCGAGTATTTCGACCTTATTTGGATTCCTTTGTGGTAGTATTTATTGATGATATTCTGATTTATTCCTGAGATGTTGAAGAGCATGTTTATCATCTTCGTCTAGTTATTGGGAAATTGAGAGAACACCAGTTGTATGCCAAGCTCAGCAAGTGTGAATTCTGGTTAGAGGAAGTCAGATTTCTTGGGCATGTGATTTCCCGAGACGGAGTGGCTATTGATCCTAGTAAGGTGGAAGCCATTTTGTCATGGCAGAGTTCGACTACTGTGTGCGAGATCTGGAGTTTCTTGGGACTTGCCGGATATTACCGAAGATTTGTGGAGGGATTTGCTCGCCTATCCGGACCTCTCACAGCGTTGACTAGAAAGAATGCAGAATTTGTTTGGTCAGATAAGTGTGAGAGAAGCTTCCAAGAATTGAAGAATAGGTTGACGACTGCACCAGTGTTAACGCTTCCAGAACTGCACAAGCCATTCGTAGTCTTCAGCGATGCGTTTAAATTTGGATTGGGTTGTTACTTATGCATTCCATCAACTAAGGGATCATGAGAAGAATTATCCGACGCACGATTTGGAATTGGCTGCGATTGTTTTTGCTTTTAAGATCTAGCGACACTTTTTGTATAGGGAAGCTTGCGAAGTATACACCGATCACAAGAGCTTGAAGCACTTGTTTTCATAGAAGAATCTGAATATGAGGCAGAGGCGATGACTAGAGCTAATCAGTGACTACCAGTGCAAGATTAAGTATCATCTAGGGAAAGTAAATATAGTTGCTGATGCTTTGAGCCGAAAATCGCATTTGAAAGATGAGGCCGAGTCGTCAGGATTGGATTCTTTGCTTTGCGGGATGAGAAGACTCCTTATTGAAAGTTCATAGCAAGAGGAGACATTATCTTCAATTCTTAATATTCGAGTGGCTGATTTTGAGGAATTGAAGACTCTTTAAAGGAAGGATCCGAAGCTATTGGATATCAGAAAAAGAGTTAGAAAATTTCGAGGGCCGTTGCATTACAGTATGGATAAAGATGGAATCCTTAGGTTCCAAGATCGTAGGCTGGTCCCTAAAGATTCAGAATTCAAGGAGCGGATCATGACAGAAGCTCATGCGGCCCCTTATTTAGTTCATCCTGACAATACGAAGATGTACCGGGACTTGAAAAAAAATTATTGGTGGGACGGAATGAAGAGGGATATTGCCTTGTATATCGAGAAATGCCACACATGCCGTCAAGTTAAGGCCGAGCATCAAAGACCCGTAGGTATGCTCCAACCTCTCCCTATTAGTGAGTGGAAATGGGATGACATCATGATGGATTTTGTAGTGGGCTTGCCGAGGACTCCTAGTGGGAAGAATTCCGTTTGGGTGATTGTTGACCGGTTAACGAAGAGTGCTCATTTCTTGCCTGTCAATAACACTGATTTCTTGGGTAAGTTGACATGCTTGTACGTGAAAGAGATAGTGCGGTTGCACGGTATACCAAAGAGTATTGTGTCAAATCGGGACCCAAGGTTCACGTCTCAGTTTTGGAAAAGTTTGCAGGCAGCATTGGGTACTAAGTTGAAGTTCAGTACTACATATCACCCACAGACGGACGGCCAATCGGAGCGCACCATTCAGACCCTTGAAGATATGTTGCGGGCATGTGTCATGGAATTTCAAGGGAGTTAGGAAAACCACTTGCCGCTCATAGAGTTTGCGTATAATAATAGCTTTCATGCAATCGTTCAAATGGCTCCTTATGAAGCTCTCTATGGGAGGAAGTACAGATTGCCTTTGTGTTGGGATGAAGTTAGGGAGAATAAGATAATTGAGCCCGAAATAATTCAAGAGATGCAAATCCAAGTTCGGATGATCAGGGATAAAATGGCGGCAGCTCAGAGTCGTCAGAAAAGTTACGCTGATACTAGGAGGAGAGAGTTATCTTTTGAAGAAGATGATTGGGTTTATCTCAAAGTCTCTCCCATAAAAGGAGTTAAGCATTTTGGTAAGAAGAGAAAACTGGATCCGAGGTATGTCGGCCCTTTTCAGATTTTGGAGAAGGTAGGGTCCGTCGCTTATAGAATTGCTTTACCAGAATATTTTGGGGATATCCATGATGTCTTCCATGTATCATCCTTAAAGAAGAGTTTTGGACAATAAGAGCCGCGTTTGTCGACTCAGAGAGTATTCAATTGCAATCGGACCTTACTTATAAGGTTGTTCCGTCGCAGATCATGGATTGGAAAGAGCAACAGTTGAGGTCCAAGATAATACCTTTGGTTAAGGTGGCATGGGAGATCCGTTAGCTCAAGATTTCTCTTGGGAGAGAGTAGCTGGCATGAGGGAGCAGTACCCCTACTTGTTTGAGTAATGACGGTGCATTTCTTAATCTTGATCTCAGTGGAGTTATGTGGCTTGTTTCAAGTTGGTGTTTGATCTTGCAAATTTCGAGGATGAAATTTGTTTTAAGGGGGGAGGATGTGATGACCCGCTTTTACGTGTATTTTCACTGAAGGGTTGTTTTTAATTTAATTAATATATTGGTTTATTTATTTTAAATTATTGTATTTTAAATTGGTTTTAATTTATTTCATATTGTATTTAATTTATTTTAGTCTTTTTACAGTTTTTAAAATCGTTTTCGGCGGATCGGTTTTTGGTTTCCGGAGTGAGGATTGAACCTCATTTCTTCTCTTTTCTCTTTTTCTTTTTTCCCTTTTTCCTTTTCTTTTCTTCTTTTCTTTCCTTTCTTTCTTTTTCTTCTTCTTTTCTTCCCCGTTTTCTCTCTCCTCGCCCGCAGCTCTCTTTTCTCCCCTTCCCATTGCCGCCTGTTTGCCAGCCCAGTGCGCCGCCGTCTGGCCACCATGTAGTACACCACCCCCACCAGTGATCATCCCCACCAATTTTCAGAGCCATCCGACCAGCTATTAGCCGCCACGCACGGCTGGAAGTCATGGCACAAGCCCTGTTTTCCTCTCTATCGCCGGTTGCTTTCTCAGCCCAGAACCACAGCTCGCCGGCAGTGTGGCCTACACCACCCACCCAGTTTTCTTCCCCTACCACCAATGAACATCCCCACCAAGTTTCACCTCCATCCGAGCCACCATTAGCCGCCACGAGCTCCTCCAAGCCACACAGATTTTCACCGTTTCCGGCGCCGTCACTCCCACCTCCAGCCACCACCTCTTCATAGCTTCTTCCCCTACCTGTTGCCGACCTAACCTACCCATTTCCAGCCTCGAACCATTGCCGGAGCAGCTCCCATGAGCTCAACTCCGATTTGGCCTTTTTCTGCTTCCTCCGCCACCCACGGCCAAATCTCACTTCTTTTAACTTCATAAACATCTCAAGACCATTCCCTATCAATTTCGTACCTTGATTTGTCCCCGTTTGAAATTGGGTAATTTATTACCCACGGCCACAGTGTAAATTAAACTGTTACGTTGCTTTTCCTCCACCGTTTGCAATGCCGCGAGCTTTCAAAAAATTCCGTATAGCGCTGTAAGTATTCTCCAAAGTCTACTTTTAGATTTAAATATATTTTGCTCTTACAATAATTTATCTGGTTGGTTGGTTGGTTGATTCCAGACTGAGTCCGAGGAGTTCGGGGGTCGGATGGATTGAGGACGGAGTTGCTTGATGTGTTGTTTGGGATTGGTTGGTTGTTTTATGCCTTGAGGTTGCATTTCTATATTGCATTCACGTGCATTTTATTTAAATTGAGAAAATCATGTTTTGTTGGCGTAAAGGGAATTTCGGATGCGTGTGTCTCACGAGCCCAAGCCGGAATGGGTTATTATCTCGGTGGAGCTCCTCTGGTCACTCGGGAGTGGATAATATTGAGTGGCATCCCCTGGGTTGTTGCAGGGCGACGACTGGATCGCACGATACTGTAACATTGTCGTGTCGACTCTGTGGTCCCTAGAATGGCGGGGACTAGATGATGGCCTAGCTAGGGACGCATTGGGCGCGAGTCTGGGCATCGCTCGTTTAGGTGTCACATGCGTAGTCGTTACCTGTGGTGTGGCACAGAGTCAGAGTGTGCGGATGATCCCGAGGGGAGATCATGGTGCATGTATAATTGGATCATTTTTATGGTTTTGGTTACGGGCCATTTTTTGGGAAAATGGCGAGGTTCGCTTTGAGGCTTTGTGATCCATTTTCTGGAAAAATGGTGGTTTGAGCCATTATCTGGGATAATGGCGAGGCTTGGTTTTAAACGATATGTTTTTGGGCCAAATAGGTTTTTGGCGTGTGTGGAAAAATATGGTTTTACGGGACATATGCATTGACTTTTCTTTCATGCATATTGTTTGAGTTTTATATGTTTTTATCTAGTGGTGTTTGGATTTTACTTACCTGCGGCACTACTTTTGGTTCCGTAGATTTTGGTGCAAAGTTCGAGGAGGAGGAGGAGGAGGCTGAGCTCGAGGATGCGGCTCCGCTGGAGTTCTAAGTTGAAGTCTATGCTTTGTCATTGGATTTGAACTATATTTGTGTTTTGTAATATTTTATTATATATGTTTTGAACAGTTTTGTATTAAACTAAGAAAAATTATGGTACTTAGTTATATGACTTTGCTATCCGCTGCGTGTTTCTTGTGCACATTTGTTGCTTATACACACACTTGGCACTTGTCGATATGGTGGTGACCCGCAATGTCACCATCCGGACGTCTCGATTTCCCCACTTCCGTGCGTGGGGATTTGGGGGCATCACACATAACGCCAAATATAGAGTTGTTCGAGTATTGTACTGTACAATTCATGTACCACATGATACCCTCCTTCTGGTTTGGACACAAAAGTAAGAGCTTGTAAGCAAACATATTGACACAACTCTGGCAGTTGGTCGGCGTTTGGTTTGCTCTACAAAGTGCAACTGCGTTAACTCTGTCGGAGTTTTTTCCGGTAGAGAAATTGTAGAACCCATAATCGATTTGGGTGATAGAAGAAAGGGATGAAAGGAGGGTACTGACGTTTTTTCTGTAGGCACTGTTACTGCTAATGTTAACAGTATTGAACAATCTTGGAGCACATAGGGATCTCGCTGCGCAAAGGCGAGCTTTACAAGGTGTGTGAGCATGGCACAAAAAAGAAAAAGTAGTAGTCTTGAGGCACCCATTCTCATTTTTCCTCCTGTAATCTGCATATTCTTTGTAATTATGTACCATTCCTTAGGAGGAAGTGACGACGAAACCGCTTGTGTTACCACTTGCAAGTCCATGGTATTGTCACATGATCAAAAAGGAAGCCAATAATGTTGACAATCAGCCAACAACTTTTTTATTTCTTTATGCATTTTGTTTATGAAAAATATATGCAAGTTGATCAGCTTTTGGCATTTTTTTTTAGGTGGGCAAGTTGATAGGTTTGTGCAATAGCTTGGGGTACCCACATTGTATTTATATTATTGTTTTTCTAAATCATTTACCTAAATGGAAAACTCTTCTTACAAGCAACTCGCGCAGCAAATCGCGTACTAATGTTGACATATCAAATGAAACGACACGTTATATTGAATTAGAGATTTGTTGGGCGTCTAGAGCGAGAAGCTGATTTCATCTTCATCAAATGGTGCGTTTAGAAGTGAGAAGACTAAAACTCGAAATCTCTTCTTTCCACCGAAATCTCCTCCTGTGGCTAAAACCATCACCATCGACATCTCCTCCCCCATCTGAAACCATTGAAATCTCCTCCCCCTTCAAAATTTCCACTCCCTCTCGGTGAGTCAGGACGCCATTGCGAACAACCTCCATAACCAACAACGTCTACAACCCATGCAGCATTAGCGGCCATGTCAAGCACGACCAAAGGGAAGCAAGACCCTAGCCCACGATAAAGCCTTCTAACGCTGCCCAACACCGCTATGCTCAATCCCCTACTTCCTCCACGGATAAGCAAACAATAGATTTTTCTCTATTTTCGCTCCCTGAAACAAAGCAACCTATCTGTTTTTCCCTCCGCATCTCTCCACGTCGAGCACAGCAAAACAAGACGATGTCGCCTGCTGCAAGACACGGCCACTAGGTTTGCCAACACCCTGTCCCATCGCATGGTGAGTTGCTCTTCTTCCACGTCGCGCCTCTCTCTCTTTGTGTATCGCCACCACTTAAGGAGGTTGTTGCTGTACCACCAATCTTGTTTCCTTAACGTGCTTCTTTGTCCCCTCATATACGCTACTTCTTCTTTATTCATGGTATAAGTTGTCGCCTTTTTAGTATACTGCTTTCGGAAAAGGTTGGGACTTTCTCCCCGTGAATTCATATTTTTCTACAGTTTTGCTACGTGCAAGGAAAGTCGCCTACTAATCTGCGTATCAATACTAATTCATTCATATTCAAAATTTAAATTAGTATTATTTTCAATAAAATATACATTTTGATCAATCACATTAGATTGACACACATATTAATATGCAGTTATACTTGTAACTAAATTTTTCTATTTTTCTATTCTTTCCTTTCTATTTGTTTAATAAAAAAATATAAAAATCACGTTAATAATAGGTGCGCAATCGGTACCCTAAATTGCTCATACCTAGCAGAACTGTTTCGTTAATTAATGATTGTTATAAAAATAAAATTTGGGATAGAATGAATATGAGCTGAGCAAGCTGATCATGATGAGCTCGGGCAACGACAAAACAGGAGCCTCTAATGGCTGCTGCGTGCGGCCTGCCGAAACATTTCCGGTCAATCTTGTTTCTTGTTAACATATAACTCTTTAAAAAGAAAATCACCCGGACGTACAACTGCTTCCCAAAAAAAGTTTTTTTATTGCAAGTGTATCAATTAATTAGATTGGCGGTTTAATTTTCTCTTTTCGTTTAGAAATCAGCCAATACATGTACAGTATATATTAAAAAGGAAAGAAATCAAAGGAGAAAAAGAGAAACGAGCTGCTCATGTCTCCTGTTTCTTAACCAATCAAAGAGGACTCAAAAGTTGCAATTAATGCTGTTTAATTAGGATATTAGGATGATGGCATGTGCGAGCTAGCCTGCACGCTCCTAAAGGTAGCACCCAACTCTCGTCATCACCGCCTGGGAAGAGCTAGCTAGGGGTGATGCGTTCGGAAAAAATGTGAGCCAACTGGAGTCAGTGGTAAATTTAAGGCCTGTATGTGGCGGCTGTTGATGGAAAGACGAACAAAAAGACGCAAAAAGCAAAAAAAAACATGCTGGGACAATCGAAAAGTGCAGGTCCATTGGATAGGACATTAACGAAACGTGTTAATTGACTCAGTTTGATTCCATGTTCTAGGCGAAAAGGGTAGTTTGCTATGGCTGTTAGGAAGAAGGTTTCGGCTGAATTGAAGGTCCAGTTTTATTCTCAGCAGAGTTGGAAGGAGCGGGTTCAAATTTGATTTAATAGCCCTCTCGACAGTCGCAAATAGGTCTTCTGATGGTTTTTTTTTTCCCTAATCAAGCTTAGTTAATAAATAAATAAAGGAGTTCGTTACAAAGACAAAGGTGGATCCTTTCCACTATCCAAATATAAAAAACATTGAGGGATAGAAATAAGGGGTAGGTTTCCAAACACATGGTTTGTTGCTGCCCACTACGCCACTGAGTACGCACATTGATTCTGAGATCAATAGATTTTAGTAAATATCCAATCCTGACGGTCTTTAACATGCACTCGAATGTCTTCTATGATCAGGGAGATCGACCAAAACGGGGTAGAGTCTTTACACTCTAATGCTGAAAAAACAGACTAGGCATCGCCTTCTATTGATATGTTTCTTGAACTACCTGCCATACATACTGCCAGCAGGGCTCTTTCGCTTCTGCTACCAGAGGAACTGAAGAGTGGATCTTCTCTGTGCATATCTCCAGAATCTTACCCGAGTGATCTCTTCTTACAGCTG
Source organism: Carya illinoinensis (assembly GCF_018687715.1). Taxonomy (NCBI): domain Eukaryota; kingdom Viridiplantae; phylum Streptophyta; class Magnoliopsida; order Fagales; family Juglandaceae; genus Carya; species Carya illinoinensis. The sequence continues at coordinate 25,156,372 of NC_056761.1, forward strand.
ATGCGACTGAAAAAAATTCTCTTACCACTGCATCGAAAGAGATACTTTGAAATCCAAGAGGAGGAGGGGTCCACACTTGAGAAGAAGATCTAGTCAAGTTTCTTTCAGCCCAGGCATTTTTGTAGCTTTCATAAGATGTATACAGTTGTTTCATTGCATCTTCCAGCGAGAAAGTTGAATGGTTGTGAACTATGTCATTTCTCTTTTTCCACAATAGATCCAGTAAAATGATAGCATAGAGTTGGAAATGATGACGGTCTTGTTCTTACAATCCTAAAAATTTACCTGGATGGATAATCATTTCTATCCAATCTGAAATTGAAAGGATGGGCAATCTCTCTATGTTTAAAGCCCAGCAACCTTGTCTCCACAGTATTCTGACTATTGGACATTCTACAAATAGATGCAGAACTGTCTCCTCTCCTTGGTTGCAAAATGTACATTCTGAGTTGATTTGCTGGGAAATTCTTTCCTTGATTTTCTCTTTTGTTGGCAAGATATTCTAGAGTAGCTTCCATAATAGCAGCTTGTGGCGATCGTGGATTTTGAGGCTCCACAATGGTTTAAAGAGAGAACTTTGATGCAGAAGAGCTTGTTCATGGTAGTCTACTTGTGCATGATAGGCTGTCTTTACTGAGTATTTCCCACTGTGATTTAGAGCCCATATCTCTTTATCTATACCTTGTGCTGCTACAGGTAGAAGTATTTTTTGAATTTCCCTAATGCTGAGTTGATCAAAGAGATTTTGCATTTGCCTGACGTCCCAAGTCTTTGGATTTTGTTGATTGAGATCTGAGACTTTTATGAGAGGGTGAATGGAGTCCATATTTCGAATTGGTGTAGGCTTGAAACCCTTTAAAGTTGGTATCCAAGGACCTGACCAAATATTAACAGATTGACCATTAAAGATTTGAAAGCACCTTCCTTCAGATAGTAGATCTCTGGTCTTGAGAATACCTTTCCACATAGGAGAATTTAAGTATCTTGGTGTTGCCGCCCAAAAGGTAGTATTTTTGAGATATTTGGATGAAAGAATAGAGTGCCATAATCTAGTTTTTTGCCCGCTTAGATCTCATCCTGTCTTTGATAAAAGGGCTTTATTCATGTTCTCCGTCAGCCTAATACCCAAGCCTCCAATTTTTTTTGATAGACAGATCGACTTCCATGATTTTAGAGTAAAGTTGCGTGTTTTATCTTTTGGGAAATCCCACCAGAAATTCTTTTGACATTGGTCGAGAGACTTGCACATTGATTTTGGTAGTTGGAAGGTATTCATAAAGTAAGAGGGAATGGTGCTTGTCACTGATTTAATCAAAATTGAGCGTCCTGCTTGTGCTAATAACTTTGCCTTCCATCCTTCTAATTTTTTCCCCACTTTATTTAGCAGTTCGACATAATTTTCTTTTTTTCCTTCTGTTGAAAGAGGTTGGGAGGCCCAGGTATTTCATTTTAACCGAGGACGTTGAGTATGGAAGCTAGTTTGAGATGGCTGCTTTGTCTTGCGCATTCCTTGTGATGAAGATTGAAGACTTTGAGAGATTTATTTTTTGACCCGACTAGCTTTGATAAGTTTCTAGACTTTCTGCTATGGCTTTTGCATTTTTTGTGGAAGCTTTAGCGAAAATGATTGTGTCGTCTGCAAAGAGTAAATAGGATATTGGTGGACTGCTTCTGCTTAGTTTAATCCCTTCAATTTTTTGTTGCACTTCAGCTCGCAGTATTAAACGGGATAAGGCTTCTATGACTAAAATGAACAGAAAAGGCGAAATCAGATCTCCTTGTCTAATCCCTCTTTCCACTTTAAAAAAGCCTCTAGGTAAGCCGTTGATTGTGACTGAGAAAGTTGCCGTAGAAATGCATTCCTTTACCAAATTAATCCAATTTAAATTGAAACCGAAATTGCCCATGACTGCATAAAGAAAATCCCATTCCACTCTATCGAAAGCCTTTTCCATATCAAGTTTTATAGCCATCAATCCCTTTTTGCTCGATTTCTTTTTTAGGAGATAGAAGAGTTCATGAGCTATCATTGTATTTTCTTTTATATTCCTTACAGGAACAAAGGTTGTTTGTAGTGGAGATATCATTTTGGGGAGCAGCCTTTTGAGACGGTTTGCCATAATCTTAGTGATGATTTTATAAATGACATTTGTGAGGTTGATGGGATGGTAATGGCTTGGGGAGTTTGGGCTTTGGGATTTTGGGATGAGAGCAATGTTGGTGTGATTCATCTACTTTAGAAGTTTACCACTCAGAAAGAAATTTTGGATTGCTCTTATGACCTCAACTTTAATGATATTCTAGTAATGCTTATAGAAGAGGGTTGTCATGCCATCTGGGCCTGGGGCTTTATTGTTTGGTATTTGCCTTAATGCATCAAAGATTTCTATTTCATCTGGGATTTTACTAAGCATGTCATTTTCTTAATTTGTCACTATCTTGTCAAAAAGAGAGTCCAAACGATCCGGCATTTGAGGTTTTGAGGAAGCATAAACAGATTTGAAATGATTTATGAAAGCTGACTCAATAATAAAAGGGTCCATTGACCAATTACCTGGTCCCAACTTGATGGACTCAATTGCAATCCTCCTTCGATGGATTGTGGTTGTCAAATGGTAGAACTTCGTGTTTAGATCAGTTGAGGTGAGCCAAGTGATTCGAGATTTTTGCTTCCATAAGATTTCCTCATTTTCTCTCAACTTGTGGAGCTTTTTCTGCAGCTCTATTTCTTTTTCTGGATTTCTCGGTGTTATCTCACTGGTTTGGACTTCCAATAAATCCTTTTCTGTTTGCTGGATGTTGTTCTGAATACGCCCAAAATGATCTTTGTTCCACCTCTTTAAAGCTTTTTTTGTTGAGCTGATTTTTTTCATAGAATGAAAGCCAGATTACCCTGAAAGTTTTTGCTCCAAGCTTCTTGAATTATAAGATGGCTTAGTGGCTCTCGTATCCAGAATTCTTCAAATTTAAATGATGGGGCGTTTCGAAATATAGCCGTTGTGCTGAGTAGAATTGGGTGATGATCCGACGCTGAGGAGGCTAAATGTTGAAGAGATGCATCAGGAAAAAGAAGTCTCCATTCTTTATTTGTTATAGCTCTGTCTAACCTTTCTCTGATTTGTGCAGCCCCTTATCTTTTATTTGTCCATGTGAATTTGGGTCCCGTGAATCCAATATCTATGAGTCCATTGCGGTCCATAAACACTCTTAAGCCTCTGTTTAGATTATTATGAAAAGGTCACCCACCATGTTTCTCAGATTGATCTAACAAATCATTGAAGTCCCCAACACAAACCCAAGGGCCTGGGAATGCTTGATGGATGGATTTGAGATGATTCCAAAAATTTTCTTTTTTGTTCTTTTGAGCCGGACTGTAGATGAAAGTAATCAGCCATGGATGATGTGAAGGATCGGAATAAACTAGAACTGAAATTGCATTAGTATTAATATTTACAAGTTCCAAGTCAACACCCGGACGCCAAAGTAACAAAAGACCCCCTTTTTTACATGCAACTGGTTAATACACAAAATGTTGGAAACCCAGACTATTAACAACAAAAGAGGTTCGGTCTTCCGACACCAAAGTTTCTGATAAAAAGATGACATCCGGGTTATGAGTCCTAATATTAGCCATTAGGTTTCTAATTGCCTCAGGTCGGGCGATCCCACGGCAATTCCATGCTAAAGTTCTCGTGGAAATTTTGGAGGCATGTTTAAGCTTGCCTCAGAAGCTATTTTGGATTTTTTATGGGTCTGGATGACTTGTCTGGAATATGGGTGCATTTTCTCTTTTCCTTTTGACTTTTTTTCCTTCCCACCCGAGCATGATTGCATGGCTATCAATGTAAGAGCCATACTTGCCTCCTCTGACTAGGTTTCACAAGCTTCTTGTTTGTTTAGCTCAATTTTCTCCATTTTAATCAGCCTCTGAGACTTACGCTTTGGAGCTTCAATTTCTTCCAAACTGAGTTGCCTTTTGGTTGGGTGGACAGGATTGGTTTGATTCTGTGGAGGAGGTGGTTGTGATGAGTCAGCCTCTATTATTATGACCTCTTATGTGCTGATTTCAGTGTTGTCCTGAAGTTGACATTTTTGAATTTCTTTAAGAGCCACACTATTCTGAACCGAAGCTGGTGAGATCTCTGTCAAAGTAGGGGCTGGTTCAGAGAATTTTAGGACGACACTGGTAATTACATTAGCTTGCTCTTGAGGTGGTTGACTTTGCTTCACATTGGTGTTGTTCTAAATTTGGCTCGAAGAAATCTCTGAATGAAAGGGCTGTTCGTACACTGATAAATTGCTGTCATTAATGTGAGAGAGCTGAGACTTTTTGAACACATTACTGAAGTTTGTTTCGGGCCTTGTCATGAACAGTGGACGAGTTTCTGACGGAGTTAAAGAGGCTTCTTCTTGAGTCGATAATAACTTGGGGCTATTTCCTTGTTGTACTTCTTCTGGCCCGTGTTTCACTTGTTCCTCTTTATACCCCTGCATGGCCGAATATATCTGTTTCCATTGTGCTCTCCAGGGGGCATTCTTTCTAGTTGACAGAGACTCTGATGGGATTGGCTGAATCGAGTACAATAACAGAGATTCAAACACAGTCTTCGGCGTTACTTCATTTGTCAGCAAAGGGAGATTGCTTCTGTAAGAGCCGGGATTTTCAGGGGTGTTGGTTGAGAAAACAGTGAAAGGAATAACTCTGGTAGGTGAGGTAATGAATGAGGATTGGTCACTGTAGCTGGGCTGGGCATTCGGCGTTGGAGCTTCCATGAGCTTTCTGAAGTTATCGACTTTCCTGTGTTCCGGAGGGGATGGAAAAAAATTTCTTAATTCTAGGAAATCCTTAGATAGACCACGCTCTTCTACCTCATTGCTATATGCTTGCAAAGATGTTTTTGAAGAGGAACTTCCATGACTTTCCTCGACTGTGCGGTTTACCTCTGCTGGTTTTTTCCACATCTCTATTTCCATTTCTGTGTATGGTCTGTTATGTTGAGGGAACAAATGCTTTGCTGCGTCCTCATTTCCCATATGTTCTGTTGGTTGATACGAGTTGGAAGATTCTTTGGGAGGGTTGAACTCAGCTCTTAAGGAAGGCCCAAATCTAATTTTTGTTGGGGATGTAGAGGGGAAGCCACAAAAAATTTGGGAATGCCCGAGTCTACCACAAGCATAGCAAAAATCTGCTAGTTTTTTATACTTAAAACCAATCCAAACAACTTTGTTTCCCATTCTTGTCAAGGGAAAACCTTTTTTCAGGGGTTTTGTTACATCGATTGCCACGTTGATGCGAATAAACTTCCGAAAAGCTAAACCATAAATGGGATCTACTTCAACTTTAATAAGATTTCCTATCATTTTCCCAATATCCACTACATTTTCCATGTTAAGATGATCCAAAGGAAGGCCATGCAGCTGGACGTTGAAAGTAGCTTCATTTAAACAGATTTCTTCTATGGTTGCATCGAGTGACCATTGTTTTAAAATCATCAAGTGGCCTTTAAAATTCCAGGGGCCTTGATTTAGAACTCTAAGTTTGTCTTGTGGAGTTCAAAATGTAAATATGAATTTGTTTACATCCATATCATCTATCAAGAAATTTTGAATAAACTTCCAAGAAGCTTTGATGGAGGAATGAATAGCAAACTTGTTTAGAGGTCGATCAACTACTAACTTTCCTATCAGAACTTTATCTGATGTTGATTTTGCTGCTTCTGGAGTTGTTCGAAGATAAAGGTCCTTCCACGTTAGAGCTTCTGTCTGGTTGATGAGAGATTCTATGTCCATCTTTAAGAAACGATTCTGTGGCAAGCTTTCACAGGTGACAAACTGCCTCTTGCAGCTTTTAAGATGAAAGAAACACCGGAAACAGAGAAATGCAACACTGGGTGCAGTGAAAACGATTAGAAAACGGTGAAGGAGAAAAACAAAAAACAGCACCTCCTAGTAAGAGAAGCTCAGAGCTCTCCCTAGCCGGTCTAATTTTGACTCTTGTTGGTCTTCTGATGGGTTTGATTCCATGTATTGTGGTGTGGCAACTTTGGCGTAGGAGGTGCGCGGCAAGCATGGACGGGCAAGGTGAGAGTGTAATGGAAGTTTGGCGCTCTATAAAATTCTGGGTACAGCAGATGGCCAGTAGGATGCGTGAAGTCCATAAACTTTCAGTTTGTGACTAGCGCATTTTACGGTCTTTAAACAGAAAATATTGGTGAAAGAGGTGTGATGGTTGAGGTCGTGTTCTGATCGTATAAAATTAAATCTAGATGATTGTAGCTTGGGAAACAGGGTCCAGCTAGGGGAGGTGGTGTGCTTCGGGATTATGGGGGAAATCTGATTTTTGGATTTTCTAAATTCTTTTGTCCTTGTTTTAGTAACGAGCAGAGCTTTGGGCAGTGTTAGAAGGATTAAAATCATGCCATCGGTTGGGTCAATTTGTTTATAGATATCGAGTGTGACTTTGGTGGTTGTTTCTTAAATTTTATCAAAAAAAGTGTATAGTTTGGTATCATTAAAATTTTTGGGATCAATTGATGTCGGATGTTGGTGAATTTTGATTTCTCTATAAAGTATTTTTATAGAGAATAAAACCAAGTAACGGATTCTTTGGTCAAGGGTGGGATCTTGGGGGAAAATAGGTTGGTTATAGATTGTCTTCAATTTGCTAGGTTGATTAGGGGTCGTATAAATCGGATAAAATGGGCACCGCATATATTTGTTACAGTTGATAATTTTGTTTTTTTTTTGGACACGGGTAGTTTTAATTGTTTCGGATTGGTTTGTTACGTGGAAAGGCTTTTCTCCACCGTACACTATAAATGAGAGGTATATAATATATATATTCCTTTTTAAAAAGAAAAGGAAAAAACACTCAATTTAACAGGCCTACAACTTCATAATTTAAATTAAATTAACTAGAAAGGGAGTGGAAAACAGCTGGAATTGGCAAGGCTGCTACCTTTTTTATACTTCCTTCTTTGAATGATTGACGGGGACCTTTTCCAATTTCCACGCTCTGAATACTTTTGGATTAATCAGACGTACTGAGTACGCAGTGGGTGGATTAATGTCGTTACGTGTGAACAATATTGGAGTGTTAGTTCAAAAATTATATATATATATAAAACAATATTAGAGAGTTTGGAAGACTAATGACCGGATACAAACACTTTGATTGATAATAGATAGTGACCGGATACAAACACTGTTAGAAATATAAGATTAAAGTATACCGTAAAAGCGATATTATATCGTTAGAAATATTTTAGATCTAGTATAATTGTTTCATAGATTTTTTAGTGTCATTGATCATTCGAAATCATCATGTCGATGGTCGAATATGATACGTGGTAATATATTAGAGCAATATTCACATATTCCACAGTCTAGATATTGGTACTAGAGAGAACTATTTGAGAGAAATAGCTTGTTGATCCAAGTGTATCATCCAAAGGAAGGAGGGCCCCTCTAGTGTAACCCCAACCTAGCCATTAAGGGCTAGCCATCAAGTCTTATGCCACTTTATAACCCCCAAGAGAAGGTGAAGAGTTGTCCACTATGGGTGCCTCTTTCTTACATCTCTCATTCGCACATAGTGGATAAGACTTCAGGTTTATATCTCTCACTATGTTCTCAATCTTATTCATACTTATAAATAGGTTGTGCGACCATCAAGTATAGCTGTAAAAGAAAAATTGGAGTACTATACCAAATCTCTCTGAGAGAAGACCAACATAGTAACATCCCTAAAAGTGTCTTATTATGCCCCAACTCATTTGGTCACATCAGACTAAACATCTATAATCCCTCTCGATTGTGAATAACTTAAAGTAATGTTCAATCTCTATAAAACATAATATACTCACAGCTACGTCGTAACTCTCAAGAAGCAACATAACTTGTTGGCAATGAGTACACACCATTATCGATGTATTATCAAATAGTCTTTCCTTCGACCTCATGTTATTCAGTTTCAATTCAATCGCTTTTCTAGCAATGTCTCTTTAGGTCGCACCATTCATGACCATAGATAACATGCCAAAGTAGTAGACACTAAAACATCAATCTCGTGACATAGTCAAAAGTCTTTTAAGGGTATAAATAAATTAAGATCATCAATTATGACTTACAGAACTCACACGGTGAGGAAGCCATTTACTCACCTTTACTATTGGTCGCAAAAGCACATCTAGTATGAAATACATGTTATAGTGGAATTCTCTTCCCAAAGGAAGGGCAAATATCTTATCTCAATACACCGTACAGATTTTAGTCTAGTCATTATCTCAGCACCTAACCCGAGTCCCTCCATTTGCTCGCTATTCAAAGCGCCAAAGAGGGTCTCACATCTGGCTAAACCATAGGCTACATAGATTGTGGGTAATCATGCACGGTCCTTCTTAAATATAATGGACCTCATATTAGCTTCCACTAAGGTGACATATCATATGTGTCTTACAACTTATTCTTCTCTGAACAAGTACCAAGTGACACATTGTCTTATTTTTGCTCACTACTCCTTTATAACGCCAAAGGCAATCGCTCATATGAGTGAGTCAATCTAAACCTGTTGACATACCTTTTTCACCATAACTACCAAATTTATGGTGAATGTGTGTGCTTATCAAAAAATATTTCTAGCCACGCCACATGATCATGAAACACATCAGTGTCATGTGCACAACGAGCAATACCATGACAGAGGGAAATCACATGGTCAACTAAAAATAATCAAACTACAACTCTCAAGTGAAATTTTAGGACCATTTCTTTCCACGCGCATTCTCATGTGTAGTAACTTTCCAAAACATATTTATTTAAAGAGATTCTGCTTTTATACATAAAAGTCATTTGTATAGCCATGAAGTCAATGGCAACTCATCGCAAATCACATTGAGGTCAAACTCACAAAATTAACCTTGTATTCTAGTCAGAAAGTCCAATTGTGACTTTTAAGAATCTACAAGAGGACCTCAAATGTCATTTAGTAAGCTGAATTTGCGACTTCAGGGTTTCATATGAATCTCTTGTACTCAACAAAAGCATGAGAGATAACCATCATTTATTTTTCTTTAAAGATAAAGCGATTAGGGCCTTTGCCCACAAAGACAAGCACGATAATCTAGTCATTAATTTTAACGACAATCGCATCATAAACTTACTTAATCAAGTAAGTCATATTTACCCTCTAACAAAATCTCAACCTCTAACTCTCATGAGCAAATCATAATGGAAACACCAAATTGTGTACAAGGCAAAATTAGATTCTTTAGTATTTTCCATCTCATTAATTATCTATGGATTTTGAACAAGAGCTCCTATAAACTATTTTTCTTATACACAGTCTCACAAGATGTAAAGTCTTAGCTACTTTTCACAAACCCATGTCCATCACCTCGTAGTATGGAAAACCTTTCATTAGATGATAATTAATAATCTAAGACAACCAGATCATCATCTCTCTCAGTAGAGACATTTTTCTAAGACCATCAACAACTTTATAATTGAGCTGAATTATTACATAATTTATATCTAGAAACCAATATATTTTAATTAATATATTATTATTATTATTATTGGTTTTAGTTGGAAATATGGTTAACAAGCATAAATCTGAATTGTAATTTAAATTGATTAATATCATGGTTTATGTTTAGTTTTATAACCTATGATTTAATTAGGTAATAGTTTTTCACATGCACAATACATTTTTTATATTTTATTTTTGCTTTTTAATTTATTTTTAGTTTTCTATTTTTTTGGTGTGTTTTTTCTTCTCCTTATTTTTACTTTTAAATGATGAGCCATTCCTTTGATTTTATAGTCTCTAGTTCTTCTACTTATAACCGGCGGTGGGGAACTGGCGAGTAATCCCATGTCAGCAGATATAATTGAAAGACAACTTTTTCCACATACCAACTCCCTCCAACCTGCAATTCCTTTTTATAGATGTGCATCCTAGTGAATCAAAGGAAAAAATGTGTTCCAACATGCACCCGACAATTGGTCTGTAGAAAATACTGTCTTTCAGTGCATTAGCATTTCTTTGTCTTTTGTCTAAAATCGAGAGAGTGTCTTTTCATTTAAATTTATGTATATTTAATTTGATATTATTTACTTTTTTTTTATTTAAATTTCTGTCTATTTAATTTAATATTATTTACTTTTTTTTGTTACACTAAAAAAACAATCCAACAATATGAATCTAGTTCACAATCAATACTTTTTCATTTTAGTTGCACTTCTCCATTCATTGTACATACTATCACTTTTGTTTATGAAACTTTTCACCATTTTATATGAGTTTGAATCTAAGCACACTTTCCTTGGGGAGACGATCTAGAAATTTTATTCCTAATTATTACACGACACTTTCCTGCACTTAGGAGATCTTTTGTCCTGCTTAGTTTTTAGTGAGTCAAGTCGTTCGTTAAAACGAAAAGCATAAATTGCAGCGTGTGTTAGCCTAGCCAAAAACTTTTAAAGAATCCCATTTTATTCAATTGGTCGTTAATAAAAAATGATTAGGTACATTGGGTATCTTTGAATAGATGGTTGATTTAGGCCGCATGTAAACAAAACCAACAGTATTCGTTTGCTTTTTATACTAAAACAATACAAGCAACAATCATGCGCTCAACACTTAGCACCTAAACATCACAAAAACTAACCATCTAATTCTTCTATAAGAATTAGCTATTTGACTCTTTCAAGAAAAACTCCAATAAATGTGTGATTAATGGTTATCTAAAGGCAACTCAATTAGTGCCAAAAGATAGATCTATACCTCTATAAACTCAACTTTTTTGCTGTCAAACAGATCAACAACCCCAGGTTGGATTATATAAGTGAAGTGAATCTTAGATTTTATGTTAAGGTTCCTACTATGTGAATTCAATACCTTTAGTGGAGTCATATTACAAATATTCTCTTCTAGTCTCTAAACAACAAAATAATATTGATATATTGCTTTTATGCTATTTATGAGGAGCTTTATATTCTCTAAATTTTGGGAGTCACTATTACTAATGGTACACTTTCACTCAGAGGTATAATCCCACTAGTTATTGAATTACTCCCACGATATTCAACAATATTTTATCAAAAAATAGAAAAAATTGAATTTAACGTAGTGTGTAATGGAACGCAATAAACGTTGTTTTCAAAGGAAAAAAAACAAGTGTTATAAAAAACGCAATACCCCACCCTCGCTGAAAATACGAGTAGATTTCTTGACTAGACAAAAAATGTTCAAACTTAGATCCTCTGTATTTTTAATAGAATTCATGTTTGAACAAAATAGTCACTCAGCCTTTCTCAAAGGTGAATGAACTCAAACCAAAAGACGACAAATCAGAATTAAAGTCGCAAGTTCATATTATATCAACCCAAGTGTGATATAACAATTGCTTTGCGCCATAATTCATTTATAACTCTATTTTCAGCAAATCAATAAACTACGAGATAATTGTTTTCATCATAAAACTCATACGATTTCAATTTTGAAAAAATATTTTAACTGAAAAAATATATTTTTTCTTAAAAACATTGGAATCGTATTTAGTTGATGAAACAATATTTTTATTATTCCATATCCTTATTGAGCATCTATTGGAACTTTCACACATAAATGCTCATATTTGCCTTCTCTCTTTGACTCTTTGCAATAAAGGACATGGATCTCATTAGCGAGAAAATTTTCAATTTTTCAAGCTTCATACTCATCATCCTATGCCTCCAAGGCATATTTTAGTATATCATTTCCCTACTGGAGAAATAATATCACTGAATCAATAAGTGACTATCCAACTTTTTAACCTCTCGAAATTCTCAATAACCAATGAGTCTTAAATCAAATTAGGTCTAGACTTCTCTAATATCGCATTAAAAGCACTAATAAAGATATCGATTTGTGCAATAAATGCAATATTTGATGTTTTAGCCGCTAACTTATATCCTCATTTCTCGCTTACTCAATATTTTCATATTCTCCAATCCACTATAAGAGAGAAAAGAAAAACTTTACGATAAATTATTTTAGCCTAAAACCTATCTTGCATCAGTGTAACTACGAGCAAGATTTTTTGGCTTAATTTAAGTCATACCTAATTATTCAGACTTTTGCCATAGTTACCATGCAAATCTCTAAGGTGCTTAGCATTACTCTCAAAGGGAGCTCCTAAGTTCATATTTCTACAAGAACCTATTTATGCTCACTAAAGAGAAATAAAACTTGAGAAAGATTATCAGTACTAATACCACAGAGAGGTGCATTGCTAAAACCTTTAAAATGAATGTGTCAAACAAGAATGTCTTCAACACTCTTCCACACTTAGATTTTAATGTCCTTGCTCACCAGACATACTAGCAAGTTTTAGAAAGTATGTTCTTACCTGTGAGTAAATATAAGTTGTTTCAAGATTATAATACTCAGCGTCAAATATAGGAGCAATTAATCTTTGCATTACATAAATAACGCGCAGCTTTTATTATTACCTAAAAGTTCTCAAAGGCAAAAATAGTGGTTTAGATCTATCTGATAATTGATCTCTTCAACTTCTATAAAAATTGTAGTGCATGCATCCCATGCGTACTTCTAATTTTATTTTAGACCTTTCCAAGGTTTATATTATAATGATGGTCTAAGACTATATACACATAATAATCTTCATTCATTTCCACCTATTGCTCATGGAGGAGATTAGGTCGCATAAATAATCTTTAGGCTTTCTTCTCGGTTATCTCAAAGTTACTAACCTATGCGCATCTAATTGCACACACATCTAAGAAATTTGCAACATTAATCTAAGTTAGAACAAAAATAATTAATACACGTTGAAAAATCAAGAATTCGTTAAGCTTCCTAATCATCTCTTGCGCCATAATGTCTAATTATTAATTTATAACTTAATTTTTGTGCAAATTTATATCATATAGGAGATTAATTCCAAATCAATCTCAACCATACTCCCACTAAGATAAGCAATCTACCATGTTAGTCATATGCAAAAAACAATTTCTTCCTTGATCGAAGAAATCAGTTTGAGCCAATCATAAGCATGGATTATTCATACTCAGACTACTTAATCCCATATTTTATCATATCTAAAAAAAATTTAAAGACTAATTTCTAAAATTAGCCTAGCAAATATAAGTGATAAAATAAGCTAGCACAATTACATTTAATTAAAATACATGTACAAAACATTCATCACATTTCATCCAAATTATTATTCACAAAAAAAAATAAAATAATCTAGGCAATTTATAACGTAAAATAAGATGCCTAACAAATGTGACATAAATAATATAATGGCAAGCATATTTTTAATAATCATAATCATATGTAAAAATATTTCAAAAATATTTTATGCCATAATAACATGCTAAATAAATAAATAAAATCTGAAAATTTACCAACAATAAGCCCTAACACAGAAAGGTTGAGCTAATTGTCCATGTGTGTGAGGTCTTGGATTCAAAACACCGCAGTCTTTTTACCTCTAATGTCTAGTGGCGCAGCACCTGGTGCTCGCTGCTCTTGGTGCGCACAACCCTTGGTGCTTGCTACTGGTGCATATCTCATTATGCACAGAGGAAAAAAAAAAATTGGGCATCGCCCCGTCCTGTGCTACCGTGCTCCTCTACGCGCTGCAGAACTTGGCTCTACGCATAGCCTGGCGGTTGGCTCTACATGCAGCAAGGCTTGCAGCACCACCATGGTGTGCTCTATTCTGTGTGCAGCAGCGCCTCTGTTGGACACAGCGCTTCAGCACAGCCAGAACTTGTGAAGTTGGCTTCAGATTTAGATCCCATCGAGAGAAAAGAATGAAATCTACACAAAAAACTAAAGCGCAATCACAAGAAAGAACAAAAAATATTGCATCCAACTGATTCAAAAACCCAACAAAAAAAGAAATCGATTATGAGGAACACATATCCAACAACCACGTTTAGATCCAACAAACAGAGACATAAAAAACTCACAAATAGAAGTGGTCGTCCTCTTCGTCGGGGCTTCTGGCAATCGTTAGGGTGATGGTGAAAGTATAGGGTGGAGAGAAAGAGAGAAAGAAGAGAGAGAGAAAAAGAGGAGCCGGAGAAATGGGGAGAGGGAAAGAGAGGATCTTGAGAAACGGAAGATTTTTGGGGGGGGGGGGGGGGCGGGGAGAGAGAGAGCACAAAAAAAAGGGTGGAGTCTTTCCTTACTATGAAGTCGCAAAGCTTGAAGCAGATGAGAGGAACTTGGTTTCTTGAAGATGAGAAGGGAAGAGAAGAGGAAAGGAAGGTGTGTCGGCCATGGCTTTCTTGGAGAGAGATGAAGTTTCCTCTTTGTTTCTTGGGTGAGCCGATGGGTAAAAGGTAGAAGTGTCAAATCGTGTTAATGGGTCGTATCAAAATATGTGTATTATACTATATATGTCAACCTAAACCCGACCCGTTAAGCTTATCGTATCAAAATCTCAAACCATAACACGACTCATTAACATAACGGGTTATGTCGTGTCAACCCATTTTGACCCATCATTGAATATTAAGAAATAGGTTAACATAACACAATACGATCCGTTTCAAACTATTTATGTAAATGGGTTGAATAGGCTTGAAATTAACCAGTTTGACCTTATTAAATACAGCATAATTTTATATAAATTTTAAAATCACAATATTTATGAAAATTATAAAACTAACTACAAGGTGTATGTGAGCTTCAAATGGAAGAATGAAATAAAAGACTGGTTCCTTGTTGTAAATTCATCCAATGCAAGAACCGAACTAATATGGTTAGGGTGGGGTGTAAAAGATAAATTTTTCAAGGTGGAAAGGGTGTAAAAGGCATGTGCTAGGGGCCAAATAGTTGCAATGCACATGAAGGATCACCTAGGTGCCGATTTGTGGTGATTTTAGCATTATCGACATGGAAAGGCTTTTATTGACATGTTTTGGATTCTAATTGAATCTTAAAATGTTGGAAAACAACAAGAAAAGTAATAAGCTCCATATAAAAAAGGTTAGGAAGAAGTAAAATGTAAATTAAGCTCAAAACATGATTTAGAGATGACTAATCTTGTGTAAGTTGATTACTACGTATAATTCAAGCTGAAAGCTTAACCAAGGCTAGATAGGGGGGACCTTAGGGGCGTGTGACACTTCTTGGACTTGAGGGAAAGCGATTGTATGGTGTATGTTTGTTTCAAATGGAAGAATCAAATAAAAGAAGGGTTTATTGTTGCCAATTCGTCGAATGCTTGAACTGAGCCGGTAGGGTTAAACGTGGGGTGTAAACGATGAAATTTCCAGTGAGAAAATGATGTAAATGGCATGAGCTAGAGGCAAACATGTTTCAATGCACAAGAAAAGGAGCACTTAGGTCGGATTGGTGGTGATTTCAACATTATTCACAATGCTTTTCTTTTATTGACATGTTTTGGATCATGACTAATCTTCTAATTCAATCTTAGAATGATGAAAAACAACAAAGAAAGTAATAAGGTCCGTAGAAAAAAGGTTACGAAGAACTAAAAAGGAAATTAAGCCCAAAACAATGTTGAGAGATTACTAATCTTCTGTAAGTCGATTACTTCTCTTAATTCAACCTAAAAGCATAACCATGGGTAGATGGGGAAGCTTAGGGGCGTGTGGCACTTCTTGGACTTGAGGGAAACCAATTGTAAGGTTTATTTGGCCTTCAAATCGAAGAATGATACAAAAGACGGGTTTCTTGTTGTAAATTCATCCAATGCAAGAACTAAACTAGTACGGTTAAGGTTGGGTGTAAACGATGAAATGTCCCTTGTGAAAATGGTCTCAAGGGCTTGGGCTAGGGGCCGACTTGTTACAATGGGCAGGAAGGATCGCTTAGGTGCCGAATGGCGGTCATTCGAGCATTATCGACATGGAAGGGCATCTATTAAAGTGTCTTGGATAAAATCTAATCTTCTAATTCAATCTTAGAATGTTTGAAAACAAGAAGAAAAGTAATATGGTCCATATAAAAAAAAGGTTACAAGAAACTAAAAAGGAAATTAAACTCAAAACATTGTTGAGAGATGAAGAATCATGTGTAAGTCGATTACATCCTTTAATTCAAGCTAAAAGCTTAACCATAGGGTAGATGGGGAACCTTAGGGGCGTGTGGCACTTCCTGGACTCGAGGGAAACTAATTGTAAGCTTTAGGTGGGCTTCAAATCGAAGAATGAAACAAAATATAGGTTTCTTGTTGTAAATTCGTCCAATGCAAGAACTGAACTAGTATTATGGTTAAGCTGTGGTGTAAACGATGAAATTTTCACAGAGAAAATGGAGTAAATGGCATGGTCTAGATGCGGACTTGTTGCAATGCACAAAAAGGAGCACTTAGGTCGGATTGCCGGCGAGTTTAGCATTATTCACTGGGCTTTTCTTTTTTTGACATGTTTTGGATCTAGCCTAATCTTCTAATTCAATCTTAGAATGATGAAAAACAACAAAGAAAGTAATAAGGTCCATATAAAAAAGGTTACGATGAACTAAAAAGGAAATGAAGCCAAAAACATTGTTGAGAGATTACTTATTTTTTGTGTAAGTCAATTACTTCCCTTAATTCCACCTAAAGGCATAACCATGGATAGATGGGGAACCTTAGGGGCATGTAGCAATTCTTGGACTTGAGGGAAACCAATTCTAAGGTTTGTGTGGGCTTCAAATAGAGGAATGAAACAAGGCTGAGGGTCGACTTGTTGCAATGTGCTTGAAGGATCACCTAGGTGCCGATTGGCTGTGATTCGAGCATTATCGACATGGAAAGGCTTCTATTGACATGTTTTGGATGAAGCCCAACCTTCTAATTCGATCTTTGAACGATGAAAAACAACAATAAAAGTGATAAGCTCCATATAAAAAAGGTTACGAAGAGTTAAAAAGGAAATTAAGCTCAAAACATTGTTGAGAGAGATGACTAATCTTGTGTAAGTGGATTACTTCCTTTAATTCAAGCTAAAAGCTTAAGCATGGGTAGATGGGGAACCTCAGGGGCATGTGGCACTTCGTGGACTTGAGGGAAACCAATTGTATGGTGTATGTGGGCTTCGAATAGAAGAATCAAATAAAAGATGGGTTTCTTGTTGAAAATTCCTCGAATGGAAGAACTAAACTAGTATGGTCAAGGTGGGGTGTAAACGATGAAATTTCTTTTGGAAAAATGGTCTAAAAGGCTTGGGCTAGGGGCTGACTTGTTGCAATGCCCATGAAGGATCGCCTAGGTGCCGATTGGTGGTGATTCGAGCATTATCGACATGGAAAGATGACATGTCTTGGAAAAAGCCGAATCTTCTAATTCAATCTAAGAATGTTGGAAAACAACAAGAAAAGTAATATGATCCAAATAAAAAAAAGGTAACGAAGAGTTAAAAAGGAGATTAAGCATGAAACGTTGTTGAGAGAGATGACTAATCTTTTATAAGTCGATTACTTCCTTTAATTCTAGCTAAAAGCATAACCAATAGCATGTAGAAGTGATTTAGTTAAGTGTTAAACACAATACTAGAAATCATATAAAAATGGGTTTGGAAGCCAACTTTAGGGTTTAGGGAAACCATTTAGGGTTTTGGTTTTCAACAAAGTTTTTGGGGTTTCAATGGAATTCCAACAATTTAGGGTCTCGCTAGGGTTGAAACCCTCTTTGGTTTGGAACGATATGGTTGATCAGATGGACAAAAGTTTTGCTTAGGTGGCATGATCTCACATCTTGATTTCCCGTGCCAAGTGTCTAATACTATTCATTATGTGTGGCTAACATCTTTCCAAGTATCCCAATAAAACTTCTCTAACCTAATTTGGACATTCCACACTGTGATTTTGAAAACACTACATTTAACATCTTTCCAAGTATCCCAATAAAACTTCTCTAACCTAATTTGGACATTCCACACTGTGATTTTGAAAACACTACATTTAGTATGCTTATCGAGGTTACTATTCACTCCAAAAAAATGCATAATAAACTTAGTACTGAAAAATACTAAATATTCATATTAACTTATAGTGAAAATCGTTTACCAAAACTCAACCCCGAAGTGCTCCTAAAAATAAATTCACAGTTTCGAGCAGGCGTTTCGTCCGAAATTATGAACATAAGTTATTGCGTCATAAAATCCTAAATAATCAACTGAATCTAGTGGCGTAGACCATCGCGTATTCTGGCACATCTAATTACCTTAAATAATTAAAATCACATTTTTGGCATCATAGTGAGTGATAATACTGACTATGTTGACAGACTAAAACCTATTCGATTAGTTGACTTATGAAAACTTACGGAGTTTTCACGAGGTTCCTAAAATCTATAGAAATTTCACCATTGAATTTCTAGCGGGCTGTTACAAAAATACATAATGGCCATATGAATGAATGAAAGGGTACCAAATGAATGGGCAGCTTGCAATGCTAGGTAAGTAGTACTGGTAGTGCACCCAGTGCTACCCCTTGATTGAAAAGGGATTCCTAATCCATGGCCACGGGCCGAGTCCAAGTCCAAAGGAAGACCGCTAACCCTCACACATGGGGC
The DNA here is from genome assembly GCF_018687715.1 of Carya illinoinensis. NCBI lineage: Eukaryota > Viridiplantae > Streptophyta > Magnoliopsida > Fagales > Juglandaceae > Carya > Carya illinoinensis. The sequence continues at coordinate 25,174,917 of NC_056761.1, forward strand.
GTAACAGTATGTGAAGACCAATAGAAAGTGCTAAGAAATAAGGTATGTATGTTAAGAAAGAATGCATGTATGCTCAAACTCTTTAAGAAATGAAGGCACAAGGGGTGGGAAAATGCTTTATGAAAGAAAAAAACATTTTACTAGAGAAAATCCTTTCAAGAAAAACCCTAACTCGAAATGTTTTAATTGAAAGAATGTCTTATGTATAATACTTATGGAGTGATGATTGCATAACTAAAAATCTCTGTTATTATATTTTAACTGTATGAAGTAATGCTTACAAGTCTTTGACTCATTTTAGTCTTAAGTGTGCCCTCGCAAGGACAAGACTAATGGTACCTGTCAAGACTGACACGACCTAAGAGAAGAGTACGAAAACTTAGGCAAAATATTTTGTGCAAAAGACTTTTAATTATAAAATTTAATGTTTTCCATTGTCACCCTCTTTAAATTAAGAAACACATTTTAATTTATAAACATTGAGTCTTTTGTATCCTGTCATGAAAGGAAAAAACTTTAAACCACTGGTAATTCCTGTTGTTTTTCTTAAAATCATTTTCTAAAGGTCCCACCACAAGGACATGCATTACACCACTAACTCAGTCAATAGCGAACCTATACTAGTTTGTAAACATTAGTTAGTTATAGAATGCAGAAATAGACAACTCCCAAGAAAAATGGCAGTGATATTTTTAGACGCATTTCATTACAATAATAATATAAATAAAAGACCTCAGGCATAAGCATACTGATCAACAATTGAAATAGAGGTCATGTTTATCCCTTAGATAGGGTTGTGTATGTTTATGGTTGTGGTAGAGTTGTGCATTCTGTGCATAGTCAAACAGAACATAAACCACTTTTCCACCAAAATGATTGCACTCCAAACAGAGACCATTATTGTATCTCATGGAATGGCTAAAGGCCACTATTGTTGTAACATCCATATCCTGACCAAAGACTAGGCCACCAAGCCTTGCCCACTAAATGAAGGAAACGATGCTGTTTCCTTTAGGTTTTCCCCTTCTTTTCTCTCCCCCCAAATCTTCCTCCCCCCTATCATTCTCTACTCCCTATTTCTCTCTCCCCAGTCACCCACAACTTTATTTACTCTCTCTCTCTCTCTCTCTCTCTCTCTCTCTCTCTCTCTCTCTCTCTCTCTCTCTCTCATGTTGGTTAGGTTTTGCTGTTGCAAGGTGTCCCTATTTTTTCCCCCCCATTGTACACCACTGCTGGTCAAGAAGCCATCAATGATTGCCCCTCATCAAGCCGGTAAGCCCTTGATGTCTCTATTCGTGACTCTCTCTCTCTCTCTCTCTCTCTCTCTCTCTCTCTCTCTCTTTTGTGCCTTGAGAGTGTAAACTTTCTTTGCTGTACACAGAGTGTTGATAGCTATACCTACCACACACTGCCATTGCCAAGCCGCTACACCACAAGCAGGTCTATGCCTTTGTCCTTGTTTCTCACCACCAACTAGCACTTCTAGCCTTGTAACCATTGTGTATGTTTGTGACTTGTGTAGTAGTATTTGTTAGAAATATACACCACTACTATATGCGTCCTAGAACTGATTAATTGTGCAAACCTACAATGGGTTGTCATTTTGGAGGGTCTCTTGGTTTGTGGTAATTCTTATAGGTGTAACTGGTCGGGTTCGATTCGGTTTTGTACGAATTTTGGGACCGAACCGATATACACTGGTTTTACATTTTCAAAAATCAATCCCAAACTAGTTACCCTTCTAAACCGGTACTTCTGGTTTTACCAGTTCCCATCCAGTTTGGTCTAGTTTTCCAGTTTTAATCCAGCGCCAATGTAATTTTATTTATTATATATGTATATATTTAAGATTAAAACTTTATGTTATAACTTATAATATAAAATTATTTCATATACAAAAATTATAGATAAATGTATAAAATATTTTATATAGTATTAAAAATTAATTTATATATATATTTTATAAACCGGTCTGGTGCTGAAAAGTCAAGAACTGAAATTGGATCGGATTTAGCAGGTTTTTAAAATGTAGGAACCGGTCCCAGACTAGACAGTTCAAAATCGAGCCAACAAGTCAGGTTTGGGCCGGTTTTCCAGTTCAAACTTTCACCCCTAGTAATTCTCTTGACGTAATGTTGGACGTGTTGGAAATTATGGCAGCTTGTGTTGGACATGGATTTGGATATGTTGGTTGTTTTGGGTTGATATGCTGGTTGTGTGGGTTGATGTTGGTTGTTTGGGATTGATATGTGAAGTTGGTTGGGGTCAATCGATACGTGCGGTTGTTTGTGTTGAACATGTTGTGATTGTGGGTTGTGTGTGTGACTGAACTTTTAAGAATATTTTTTGACTTAGGGTATTGTGACATGGCTAGCATACGATCTCAAAACCTAGAGAATACACTACGAGAGTCAGGTAAGCGGTGCTCCTATGCTACACTTTGCATAAAAAGAATGGACTAAGGTTGATTTTATGAAAAACGTGCATGCTTTTGTTATGGAACATTGGAAACAACCTTGGTCATTTTGTTCTACATTACTCATTCTATTTGAATAAAAATAAGAGAGATATTTTTTATCATGACTGGTGTTGACATGAGCAAGTTTTTGGCATTCTATTTTTCAACTGTGCAAAAAGAGTGAATATGAAATTTGAATTTTTGTATATGTTTATGTGATTTGAATATGTTCAGCACTCTGATTCTAGTATGAATTGTGACATATGAAAAATCTCTAGCATGGCATTTATTTATTTTTTGTTTCTATTTATAATCCGAAATCTTTGATTCTATTTCTGAGTGCACCTAGTGGTTTTATGTGTGATCTTTCCTGTGTGCACATTCGAAGCTTTGATGATGATAAGGGGAAGATTCTCTTATACTTCTGATTGGTTTGGCCATTGGGGATAGCACAACCCTACCATGGGGGTTAAACATGGCCTTGGTTTCGATATGATGCCTATCCGTTTAGTAGGATTCTTTGTCTACCTTCTACCATGTAAATTGCCCTATTATACAAGCTTGCTTTGATGGGTTCTTTATCATAGGAAATCTAATTAGTTTGTAGGTAGCATTGGTTCATTCAAGAAACCCAACCGAACTCCACTCTTGGGCTGAGTAAGCTATTCATGAGCGTTAGCCTTGTAACCATTGTTTATGTTTGTGACCTGTGTAATAGTGTTTGTTAGAAATATACGCTACTGTTGTATACATGTTAGAACTTATTAATTACGTAAACTTATGGTGTGTTTTGTAGTTTCTTGTTGGGTTGCCGTTTTGGAGGGTCTCTTGGTTTGCGGTAATTCTCTTGACGTAATGGTGGACGTGTTAGAAATTGTTCGTTTGTGTTGGACATGGATTTAGATATGTTGGTTGTTTTGGGTTGATATGTTGGTTGTGTGGGTTGATGTTGACTGTTTGGGATTGATATGTGAGTCTAGTATATAGTGACATGACTAGTATACAATCTCAAAATGTAAAGAATACACTATGAGAGTCAAGTAAGCATTTCTCTTATGCTTGACTTTGCATAAAAGAATGGACTGAGGTTGAGTATATGAAAAATGCGCATCCGTTTGTTATGGAACATTTGAAACAACCTTGTTCATTTTGTTTTGTATTACTCATTGTATCTAAATTAAGAGAGAGAGAGAGAGAGAGAGAGAGAGAGAGAGAGAGAGAGAGAGAGAGAGAGAGAGAGAGAGAGAGAGAGAGAGAGAGAGAGAGAGAGAGAGAGAGAGAAATATACTTTTGTTATGACTGGTGTAGACATCTACAAATTTTTGGCATTCTGTTTTACGACTATGAAGAAAAGAGCACATATGAAATCTAAAATTTGTATATTATTATGTTATATGTATCTATTCAGAACTCTAATTCTAGTAAAAATTGTCACATTTAAAAAATCTTTGTCTTGACATTTTGATTCTATTTTTGATTTTGATCCAACATCTATAATTTTGATTTTATTATTGTATTGGTACCAACATTTTGTTTCTGAGTGTACCCACCTTGGAAACAAAATAATTTTTTATGTGGTCTTTCCTATGTGCACTCTCAGGACCCCGAGAATGATAAGGGGAAGATTCAGTTATGTTTTTGTCCAGTTTGGCTATCGGGAATAGCACATCCCTACCACGGGGGTTAAACATGACCTCTATTCCAATATGATGTCTCTGTTATTATATGATGATGTCTAGTTATGCTATGCCGAAGGACATTTGTATATGAATACTTTTGAAATTGTCTTTCTAATATTATGTTTTGTTATGCATTCTATAAATGGCTCATGTTTGCACATTGGTATATATTCACTGCTTACTGAATTGTTGATAACTCACCCAGTTATCTCCACTATATTTTCAGATGATTTTGATGGTTTGACTAGGAATCAAGGATAGGAAGTATATGCATGATTAATTTAGCTTAGTGGATTGAGTACCGAAAATTACTATACTTATTGGATGACTTTAACCAGTAGATTTGCCATGTTCTGTTAATTAGGTATCTTGAGAGATTGATATTATTATTGAGAATTTGTAGAGTTGTTGATTTATTTTGTTGGAGTATTTCATTGATGACCTTGTAGAGGAATATATTTATATATGTATATATTATGTTGAAATAGATTAATTTATATTTATGGAGTCTTTGGGGATTATATATGTATTGTGGGAGATGATTTTCTAGGTGATAGGAATTAACTCCCAGACCCTCGGGGTACGGAGCATTACAATTTTATCCTGTGCAAGGTTCGGACGCCACAATTGTAACAACTTGATCCAATGATATTAGGGATTTAATAGGGATAACAACATTGGGTCTAATTATGTTTAATGGATTTTTTTTAATAGCCCAAGAGCTATTAATATATTGAGGTTATTGGATTTTTTAATAGGCCATGACACAAAATTTTTCATGATGTATTATGAGATTTTTATTAGACTGAATAATTGAGTTCAAACCATCTAAAATTTTAGGCAAGCCTTATAATTTAGTTGGACCCATTAAATGAGCCAACACAGTCGCTAGAGCACCCATAAGGACCTAAGGAAAAATACTAAGACCCCTAGGTCCAGTCCAAGACTTGAACCTAAATGTAGAGACCCAACTAGTTGTAAACACCCCTTAGCCATATATAAAACCCATGCATGTACACCCTTCATCATTTTCACCTCCCCCACCACAAATCTAGGGTTTTTCAATTAAGTTGAAGACACCTCCATGCCCTACACCCTTCATCATTTTCACCTCCCTACCTACCCTATCTCCTGTTTTTGTTCTCTCTCTCTCTCTCTCTCTCTCTCTCTCTCTCTCTCTCTCTCTCTCTCTAAGCCAATATAGCCCTTCTATTATTTAGTTTTCAGCTGTTGCATCATTGTCGGATAGCCCACTCTCACAACCCTACTAAGACCATGCCAAAGAGGATCAACACCATATAGTCCAGTCGTGAACAACCCACATAGGAACCCACACATGGTTCTTTTTCAGAGAACCTGTTGCTAAGGTTTCCATCTCTAACCTGGGCAACTGACTCCTCATCCTGTTGCTAAGGTTTCCATCTCTATTTTCAGTCGATGTGCCCATCTTGTGTACAGTTTCTGCTAACTTCGACTTGCACAATCTCCATTCTTACAAGATTTTTTTCATACCGTAGTTCACTACCTTCATTCAGCAGGATATAGTTTAAGGTAGTAACCACCATGGAGGTCTGATCATCTTGGCAGTCATGCGATCATCAACTTTAGGTGTAGATATCCCTGGAACATCTGACTTTTTGTTCCCATCTCTCACACCTTTGCTTCATGTCGTGGTCTAGGGAGATTTCTTCAGGTTTAGATGAGGAAAAGTAAAACTGAGTTCCTTTTACTTCCTCATCTAATTCACACGACTATTACCATGAGCCAAGACCAATGAATCATTCGTGACCTTCCACGCCTTTTTAAGAAAATACTATTAAATGATTGTTGTCTTCAAGCTGTCTTTAACAGCATTGTGCACTGCAAGAAATACAACGCCATGTATTTCTTCAGTCACCATATTCACAGCATCATTCTCAGTTTTCTCCTAATTTTAGTAGTCTTTTGTGGCCTATCTTGCCACAATTTCTAGTGAATCATCTGTTGTCCAGATCTTGACTTGCCTCTATCCTTACTATCAACATTCAGGACCAACAACTCGAGATCTTGCCAGAATCTCTTCTGCGCATCTCTTCATCTAGGATAAGATCTCTTACATTAAGAAACTTCAACTTCGTTTTCTTTACAGAATTACTCTTTTGCCTTTTCTGAAGTTGAATTGTTTCTTCATCTGTACTTTGTTATTTGCAACTGGCTTTTCAAAGAAAGATAAAATGAGATCCGTTGCGGTTCTCCTCTTAATAATATTATGCTCCATGAGTTATATGACTGCAAAAACCTACTAATATAACAAGTTAATCAGCATCGTCCAATGATCTGAAGTTTGCTCCTCAAACTTCACGATTCCAACTAGCTTAAATCAAGCCCAAACGAACTGAGTCCGGCAACATTGGACTCCAACTAGCTGACATCAAGCCCCAAAACCAATGAGTCTGGCACGACTCCAACTGGTTGAGATCAATCCCAAAACAAATGAGTCCGTCACGACTCCAACGGGCTGCGATCAAGCTCACAACTGATATCATGTATGAACGGTCCAGATCATTAGTACCGACGACAAATCTCAACATTCCCACCGTACGGATGAGTCCAAAATGATCCAAATAGTTTGTCAGCACTATTTGATCATCGTAATTGAACTCCAACTGATGTTGATCAAGCCCAAAATGATCTATAACTGATGCACGGTTCAGATCAAAAGTACTGATGGCAAATCTCAACATTCTCACCATACAGATGAGTTTGGAATGATCCAAATAATTTGTCAGTACTATTTGATCATCGCAACTGAACTCCAACTAGCGTAGATTAAGCCCAAAATGATCTGCAACTGATGCACGATTCAGATTGAAAGTACCGATGGCGAATCTCAACATTCCTACCGTACAGATGAGTCTGGAATGATCCAAATAGTTTGTTAGCACTATTTGATCACTGTAATTGAACTCCATCTGGCGTAGATCTAGCCCAAAATGATCTGCAACTGATGCACGGTTCAGATCGAAAGTACCAATGGTGAATCTGAACATTCCCGCCATACGGATGAGTCTGGAATGATCCAAATAGTTGGTTAGCACTATTTGATCATCGCAATTGGACTCCAAATGGCATAGATCAAGCCCAAAATGATCTACAACTCATTAACAGTTCAGATTTAAAGTAATGATGGTGAATCTCAATATTCCCACTGTACGGATGAGCTCGGAATGATCCAAATAGTTATAAATCACTATTTGATCGTTGAAATCGGACTCCGAATGGCTTAGATCTAGCCCAAAATCGATTTGCGACTTTTGGACGGTTCAGATTAGTGTTCTGCTACTGGGGGCGCGTGGGAGAGTGTCTCCCACGCGTCTTCTTCCTCCAGCTGCGAGTGGGGGTACGTGTTTTCCACTCGTCTTCTTCTTCTAATGCGATTTAGGTGCGTCTGTGCACTCTCCAACTTCTAGGAGTGCGTACGGGCTCCTTCGGCATCCGTTTTTTATGCCGTTTGCAGCAACGAATTCATCTTGACGCGAGAAACATCATTGTGTGGTCAAAAGTTGATTTCAATCAACTTGATTTTTTTGGACAGCACGAAACCAAAGTTCTAATATCAATTGTTACGACCTCCGGCCTGTCCAAAAAATCACACAAGACGATAGAGAGACAATATTTAAGTGGTTCGGCAACTTGCCTACGTCCACTAAAGCGAAAAATCAGTATTTTCAATATGTTTGTACAATTTTACAAACACTCATAAGCAAGCTCTCTATCTCTCAAATGGCCTCTGTTCTAGGTTTCCCCAGAATCTAAATTTCGCCTAGCCCTCTGCCTTGATCTCTCACCGCAGTGAGGATAACTTATCTTTAGCGAATGACCTCTTTTTATAGGAGGAGCCATGGGGGACAAAACTCCCACGTTTTTTGACCAAGATGTAGCCTCTTTTGATTTTGCTGGAGAGCTCAATTGGTGGGTAGCCTAATAGAGCTAAGAAATAAAACGGTGCCCAATAATCCAAGAAAGAAAACGGTGCACACTTGGGTGGTTTTTCAACAATCTAGTGGTATTAGACGGAGAAAAGAAGATTATTTGGTCGTCAAATGCGACAAATTCAATTTCCAATCGCAGTGCCCGACTTTTAGATACAGGGAACCTTATCTTGCAAGAAAACGTTACTGGGTCAATCTTATGGGAGAGTTTCCAACATCCTACTAATTCATTGTTGCCAAAGACGAAAATAATTACGAATGTAATAACAGGCAAGAATGTGTAGCTCACATCATGGAAGAGCCCTTCAGATCCGTCCGTTGGAACCTTTTCTACTGATATTTACTTTTTTAATTTCCTGAAATGTTCATTTGGAATGACAGTAACCCCTATTGGCGTAGTGGCCCATGGAACAGTCGGGTCTTTATTGGATACCGGTCATGGAATCTCTATATCTTGAAGGATATAGTCTCGTAGATGACAAAGAAGGAACATTCTACTTTAGCTTTTCATTTTCAAACAAGTCTATGTTATCGCATCTCATCTTGAATTCTGAAGGAAATCTAGTGAAAACTAATTCCGATAATGGGAAGGATTGGACGGTCGAGTGGTCATCTTTGATATCGGAGTGCTATATTTATGGTAAATGTGGGAGCATTTGGAAGCTGTAACTCCCAGAATTCACCAATTTGCAGTTGTTTAGAGGGGTTCGAGCCAAAGAATATAGAAGAATGGAATGGAGGAAATTGGACTAGTGGATGTGTGAGGAGGACACCCTTGAACTGTAATAGGGTGAGCACTAGTGGGAAAGAAGGCGAAAAAGATGGGTTTTTGCAAATCAAGATGATGAAAATGCCAGACTTGGCAGATTGGTCATAAGCTTTTGAGGATGAATGCAGATACCAGTGCATGGAGAATTGCTCTTGTAAAGCTAGCGCATATGAAGCTGGCATTGGTTGCATGTCATGGAACAGAGAACTAATAGATTCACAGAAATTGTCAATTGGTGGAGTTGATCTATATGTTCGTGTGGCCTATTCAGAACTTGGTGGGTGCCTTTCTTTTTTTCTGCCAAAGCTTAGACTATGCTTCAATTCATGCAATTGTGGTCATTCAAATTGTTTGTTTACATTGTGCTACAAAACAGATAAATATTGTATTTGAACCCAACCGGCCCTAATCACTCCCCAACTTCCTAAACTATGAACTCCTTTTAAATATATTTATCTAAAAGAAAAACTAGTAGAAAAATAGTTATTATGTATCCTTCTTTGGTTGAATGAGTTTATTGCTTTTTGTGTACAGATAAAAAGGGAGAACTGAAAGTAGTTGTCAGGGTTGCAGAGGTCACAAGGACAACGCTCATTGTCATTTTAAAATTCTTTTTATGCTGGTGGAAGGTTAAAAGAAAAGGTAAATTGCATATTCCTTTAGCTCAATTATTTAAAGATGGATACTAACAACCATGGGTGAAACAATCAGGGAAAGAAAACTAAAGAAATTTTATTTTTTAAAATAGGAAGAGCATACCGAAAATTTCATGTCAAAGAAAATGTGAACATCAACACCATGAACCAAGACAAACTCGAGGAGCTACCAATGTTTACTTTTGAGGAGCTAGCAAGTGCCAAGAACAACTTCGATCAATCTAATAAACTTGGACAGGGCAGATTCGGTCTCGTATATAAGGTAATGGTTACACTTGTTGAGGGTTATTGATAATACTTTTAATGTATAGTAAAAGAATTGTTTTTTTTTTTTTTTTTTAACAGAGAAAATTGTTAGATGGACATGAAATTGCTGTAAAAAGACTTGCAAGAACTTCGGGACAAGGGCTAGAAGAATTTTTAAATGAGGTGGTCGTGATTTCTAAATTCCAACATCGAAATCTTGTTAGACTCCTTGGCCAGTGTATTGAAGGAGAAGAAAAGTTGTTGGTCTATGAATACATGCCAAACAAAAGTTTAGACACATTTCTTTTTGGTTAGTTGATTCTGATCATGCCCTATATTAGTATCTTTAAATATCATAATTAGGAATCATCATTGTCAAGAGTCGAAATGTTAGTGGGTGTGGAGTTTTAGTTGGTTAATACATGCTTTTATGAGGACTTCACCACAACTATCTTCTTTTCGTAAATTGTTTATTCATTCATGTTATATGTTTGATCTCCACTTTCGTGTGTTTTTTTTTTCTTTTTTTTTTACTAGATTAATTCATTAGATGTAGTTATATATTTTATCTCCACTTACTTTTCTTGTTTTCACTAATTAACTTCATTAGATCCAGTCAAACAAGAACAGTTGGATTGGAGAAAATGCTTCAACATTATCGAAGGAATTGGTTGAGGTCTACTATACCTACATAGAGATTCAAGATTAAGGATTATTCATAGAGATCTGAAGGCAAGTAATATATTATTAGATGAAGAGCTAAACCCAAAAATATCCAATTTCGGAATGGTGAGGATTTTCGGAGGGAATGAAGACCAAGCCAATACTAGAAGAGTTGTCGGAACATTGTAAGTAACTTTGGTGTCAAAATTCAATTAGATGCTAATGCTAATATTGGAGATAATATGACTTGAAAGTGTTCGATTGTTCAAATCCAGCGGTTATATGTCTCCGGAATATGCAATGGAAGGGTGTTTTTCAGAAAAATCAGATATTTTCAGCTTTGGAGTGTTGTTACTGGAGATAGTGAGTGGTAGAAGAAACATTAGCTTTCATCATGATGAGAGAGCCATGACCCTTTTAGGCTTTGTAAGTCTCTTTTATCTAATTGCATCTTTTCGAAAAGCTCAATCGATTACTTCTCATAAGACATATTGATAGTGGCCATGGCTAGTACTATTGTGGATGACATTATTGATCTCAAAACGATGGCTTAATTTGATATTAGTTTGAATTAGATGTTACCATAAGATGTCATATCAAGATCTAACCTGAAGAATCTCGATTATTTTTCCTTCAATGTTTTAAACAATTCCAATCACATCTTATGTTTTCAGGCATGGAAATTGTGGGATACAAACAACATTGCCACCTTAATCGACCCCATGATATTAGAACCATGCTTTGAAATGGAGATCTTGAGATGTATACAATATGTCGGGTTGTTGTGCGTGCAAGATTTTGCTAAAGATAGGCCAACTGTATCTATTGCTATTTCCATGCTTAAAAGTGAGATTGTTGGTTTGCCTCATCCAAAGCAACCTGCATACACTGCAATTCAAGTTACCCCAAGAACAGATCAGTCTTCTAGCCACAGCCAGAGAGTATGCTCCATCAATAACGTCACTGTTACAATGGTTCAGGGTAGATAGATGATGTCTGATCTTGAAAGTTTGAAATAGTTACCATGTAATTCAACTAAGTTGCAGACTCTCAACATAGCCTATATATAGATGAAAAATACTAGATACAGTTGTAATCTTTTTTAAAATAAAAAGAGTGGAGTCCACTATTAAAAAATTAATTTAATTACTACTTTTCAAAAGAATTGTGCCGCGTTTGCACACTCCATAACTGCAAATTAGTGGAGTTTATTTTTTTGTGATTGTGATGGCCATTTTGCCCTTCGTTTATCTGGTGATCCAGGTTAATTGGTGGGGAAAAGGTTCGGTTTGGCACATGAAATTCTCATCTCAAACACAAAATTTTCATCTCATCATTACAACTTTCTTAAATCTTCGTACAAAATATAATAAATAATTCAATTTTTTCTTAAACTTTTCAAATTTGAAAACAATAATATTATTAAAATGTAATATTTCAATCTTTCATCTAAAACTCAAAATTCTCGAGTGGCCAAACAGAACCTTAGGGATTTGTACATGTAGCTACTGGTCTTTTGGTAATATTTCTAGTAGTATTAAACAACGATTTCCTTGTGGTTGTGATGGAGTCATTCTACTTACTACTATCACATTTGACACAGATTTCCTGTGATTGTGATATTGGCCATTTTGCCACTGGTTTTCTTGGTGATCATATTTCACTTTTGAGGAATTAATATTTCATTCGAGGAGTTTTTTGTCTTCTAATATATAATAGTGGTTTTCTAAGTTTCTAATAACTTTGATGATCATTTTTCAATACAAGCGCAGCATAAAAGTCATCATAAGTGTCGACTCCCGTATCTTTCATTCTTATTGCGCATTTCCACATTTTCAGACGAAACTCCAATTTTCAACAGAAATTGAATGGTAGCTACCAGCTATGGCTTGCTTTAAATATTGTGAAGTGAAATATACGCTGTGTCGTTTTTTTATAGATAGTTTAGCTCAAATACATTGTAATGCTCCAAATGTGGTCCCTAGCTAGCTCAACATGAAAGCTGATCTTGATAATATATATATATATAAGTGCTACAAACACAAATAGATATCGCAAAAATTAATCAACAAGAATAATTACATGGATTCATACGATACGTCAGATCAAATTACGTGATCAGTTTGTATAGCTAAATCATTTCTCTTTCACAAATAAGAACTTAAATTAAAGAGTTGATCTGGAACTTGTTCGAAACATAACTTTTTCATATTTCCTCATCTTGCTATCTTTCTTTTGTTTAGACTTTGACAGTACCATTTTTGGATATTTTTAATAGAAAAATTATCTATACCACACTTTCATCTCATTCTCACCTCACAATATAAGATGTGTCATATTTATTACTATTAGAAGATCTTTTATTGGATGATTCTTTAATTTATCATCTAATAGTGATAAATGTGTCACATCTTACATAGTAGGATAAAAGTGAGGTGAGAGTATGGTGTATAGTATTATTTCTAATTTTTTATACGTGCATAACACCGGAGGAGTTTACCAACGGAATTATAATTTGTTTGATCATAGTATGAGCTACATAAAATAAATATGTTTCGAAATTAGATTATAGGAAGCGATTTATATCCAAAAATCCATCGACGCAATGGATCTATACAAGCAACTACTGAAACAAGAATTATTTTAGCACTTAATAATATTTCTTTTCATGCTTTCAGGATTTTGTTTTCCTTTGTCATCATCATGACCACTTCGCCCTTTTATTGTTTCTGTGATGCAGCGTAATTTCTCCCGAGTTAAGCCATTTCTTCTCAATAATATTGTCCTCTATCATGTTTTCCAAAAAAGAAAAATGATTTTCTCAAATTCTTACTCAAATTAAAGTGTTTAAAGTAGGAAGAAGATAGATACTCATGAAACAGATCTTACATCATTTATTGTTGTCCGTTTAGATTAAGGTCTTGTTTTTTTTTCACAAATAATCTCATCTTGTCTAATGATTATATGGCGAAGGGCGAGAACATAGCTATATGGCGAGACTTACATTCAAAACCACCAACAATGGAGTGGAAAATGAGGCACTTATAGTAGGAATTTCAATGGCCAAAGTGTTGGGGGCGATCGAAGTCAAGGTGAAGTCAGACTCGCAAGTGATAGTTAACCATGTGCTGGGGACACACACCACAAAGGGAGAAAAATTAAGAAATAAATGAGCCAAGTCTAGGAGGCGTGTGACCGATTCTCCTATTTTTGCATAACACAAGTGCCTAGAGAAAACAACGTCACGGAAAACTGGCTTGCATGCACAACCTCGAGCATGGAGGACATCCCGCTCCCTTGGAAGCTGAGAGAAGAGTAATGAAAGTCCTAGCAATATGACTAGAAGTCTACACAATAGTCAGCAATGGGCCTGAATGGGTTGGTGACATCATCAAGAACTTGGATGCAAAAAAACTCCCTGGTGGAAAAGAAGAGGCAAGAAAGGTAACAAGAAGGGTGGCAAGGTTCGTGAAGGTGGACAGGATCCTTTATAAAAGGGGTTTTGCCACCTCCGTACTATGATGCATCTTACCTTGAGAGGCACAGTACGTTCTAGTAGAAATATATGAAGGGATATGCATAAACCACTCCAAGGGAAAAGCACTAGCTAGAAAAATCGTAAGGGTAGGATAGTACTAGCTCAATGCACTCAAAGACGCTAAATAATTTGCAAAGAAGTGCATCAAATGTTAGGTGTACGCACCAATGTCACAAGCCCCCAAAAGAGCTAACCTCCATAACTGCCCCTTGGTCGTTCGCATAGTTGGGGCTTGACTTAGTTGGGCCCTTCCGCAAGGGGAGTCAAATTCATGATTGTAGTAGTGGACTACTTCACAAAGTGGGTGGAAGCATAACCCATGACAACCATGACAACCAGAGTCATGACAAAATTCTTGTGGAAAATTGTTGTCGGTCGATATGGAATTTCGCAAAGCATAATCTCGGATAACGGGCAACTGTTTGATTCAGATCACTACCATGAGTAGTGTGCTGAGTTAAATGGACAGGCAAATGGACATGCGGCAGCCACAAACAAAACATTGCTAGGAATTCTAAAGGAGAAACTTCCAGACAAGAAAGGGGAAAGGGTGAAAGAACTGCCAGGAATATTATGGGCCTACAAGACCACAGTAAAGACCCCAATAGGAGAGACCCCATTCGCCTTTGCATATGTGAGTGAAGTAGTATCCCGCGTGGATGTCGGTCTGCCAAGTTACCACACCAAGCATTTTTCAGTACTTGAGAATAATAAAGCCCTAGAAGAACACCTCAACCTACTAGACGAAAAGGGAGAGGCTGCTGAAGTTAGAATGATACTCAACGAGAAAAGGGTAGAGCACTACTTCAACAAAAGAGTCAAACCTAAGATATTCAAGATAGGTGACCTCGTGTTAAGGGAAAGTGAGGTCACCACGAAGGCAGTGGGCAAACCTATTATATTTTATTGGATAACTATATAACTTTTTGAAATACTTTTGTTTTGGTGAAATTGTATTTAAAAATTCTGGTACTTAGTTGACTATCCTTTATTTATTTGTTGCGAGTTTTGTTGCACATTTTTTGCATGTGCACACACTTAACAGTTGTTGTTTAGGGTGTGTGACCCGTATTATCATCATCTCGATGTTATGATTCCCGCATTCTATACGTTGGAGTCGGGGGCATCACAAAGGGTCATAGATAGAGAGGTCGAAGCAGAAGGCACTCAAGAACATGAAGAAGATGAAAGGATGAGAAGGGGCAGGGAAATGAAGAAAGTTAAAGACTGTGGATCATCATTACCTGACTAAATGGCATGAAGGGAAGAGAGTGTGGTGATTGTTACAGAGTAACGTACACACGTTTCTAGAGTTTAAAATTCCCACCTCTTGATAAGTGGAAATGACGAGTGAGGTCGTTAATGAGTTAGCAAGATAGCCCATGGCTCTTGAATCCCTTCTTTGAGCGAATAAATAAATAATTTATTATGAAATTTCATACGCGTACATGTGAGAGGTATTAGCAGGGTAATTGTAGGAGTCAATGTTGGTTTAGCCCAAGCTAGGGACCCAAGGCCCATCTTTCATAAAGCATAACTGTTCAAAAGAGTTGTGAATCGTGCATGAACTCTAGTTGTCTTGTTTATTAGGGCGAATAGACCCTTGCATTATGGAAATAGATAGAGTGGTGTCTAGATAATTTTGTGATATTAGGGATAGGCCTTATTATGGCTAAGTCTTATGCGAAGTTGATCGATTTATAGTACTCATCCAATATTCTCCATGCATATATATAAAGACAACATTTACCCTCGATTAGATTATTGAGCATTCCTCAATTACTATTTCCCATTTATTATTGACTGAGGAATCTGAGGTCTCCTAAGCATACCGTGCTGCCAACTTTACGATTTACAGGTGAACGGACACAACTGGTGGTGGGACATGTTCGTTACAATTACAACTTTCTCATACTCTCAAATAAAATACAAAAAATAATTTAAATTTTTTAGTTTTCAAAACAAAAATAACATTAAAAGTTAATATTAATAGTAGACTTCACTTTTTTTCAAAAAAAATTACCACGTTAGTCATGTTTAATTTGGACTCTTTAATTTGGGATTTTCTTTGGATAAGAAAAAGTATAAAAAATAAATTGATTTGGAAGAATTTTAATTTTCTCCCAAAAACGACATGCAGCTATATATTCGTTTGATTAGGGTTTTAAATAGGACTATTCATCCGAGTTCCAGACTGGGAATCCGGGTGTACCCAGCCCGGAACCTGGGTTTTAAATTTAGGTCAGATTTCAGCCCGGGTACATCTGGTTATGACATGGTCCGGAACCCGGTTGAATCTGGGTTTTACCAGTTTTTTTTTTGTTTTTACAAAAACCTATATTATTAATTTCCTTTCAAGCAGCATATTTTTCATCTAGAAGCTTATATTCCATTACAAATTTTTCAATACAAAATGTTGCAAAGCTTATTCTTTTATATTAGAAAACTAATTGCCTTTACATTTTTAACTAACTGCATCTAAAATAAATAAATTCAATATTTATCACGTCATGCAAAACATAATGCAATCACTACTTATTACATTACATTACAAAATAGAAAATTAAAATATATGAAATGAAATTACATATCAAAAGTGGATTACATAGAGCCATCAATACATAATGCCGGCTTCATGCAATCAATGCATTCCTCCACAGCTGATACATGTGTAATGAGAACCTCCATTTGCATCTCCATTCTCAAATCCACAAAACAGGTGCCTGATAATTTCCCCACAAAATAGGTGCATGCAAGAATTACATTCTTATGATTTGAATTACTTGGCAAGGGGTATTGGGTCCTAGTAATAAATGTTAACCAATTGATAGTGATATACCCTTTCCAGCCACACCAAATCAACAGCCAAAACCCGGTCCATCTTAAGTTGTTTTTCTAGTAAGATGCACAAGCTTTACAATGGGAAAAAAGTGTGACGCCCCCAAATCCCCATGCATGGACACGGAAAAATCGAGACATCCGGATGATGATATCACGGGTCATCATCCTATCGACGAGTGTCAAGTGTGTGTGAAAGCAATAAATGTGCAAAAAGAAATATGCAGCGGATAACGAAAGTCATGACTAAGTACCAGAATTTTTCTTGTTTAATACAAAGTTGTTCAAAACATATAGAATAGAATATTACAAAACAAAAATATAGTTTTAAACCAAATACAAAACATAAACTTCAGCACCCCGGCGGAGCCGCATCCTCGGGCTCAGCCTCCTCCTCCTCCTTATCCTCGATCTCTGCACCAAAATCTACGGTACCAAAAATGGTACCGCAGGTAAGTAAAATCCAAACACCACCAGATAAAAACATATAAAACTCAAACAATATGCATGAAAGGATGCCAATGCACAAAACCCATAAAATCATATTTTTCCCACGCATGCCAAAAAAATCCATTTGGCCCGAAAACATAACCTTTCCAAATATCACGCCAAAAGTCACATTTGGCCCATATCAAACTCAAATCGTTAACCAATTAAACCGTATGCACCATGACCTCCCCTAGGGGTCATCCGCACACCCTGGCTCCAGTGTCACACCGCAGGTAACGACCACGCATGTGACACCTAAATGAGGGATGCCCAGTTCCATGCCCCACGCGTTTGTAGCAAAGCATCCTCTAGCCCTCGCTAGTGAAGGGCCACGGAGTCGGTGCATAGAGCGATGCCCGGCGCATTCGTAGCCAAGCATCCTCTAGCCCCCGTTCCCGTCGTCGTCCAACGACAACTCAGGGGACGTCACTTAGTTTATTACACTCCGAGTGACCAGAGGAGCTCAACTGGGATAATAACCCATCCCGGCTTGGGGTCGTGATACACATGCACCCGAAAATCCACTTACGCCAATAAAACAGGATTTTCTCAATTTAATTAAAATGCACGTGCATGTACCATATAAATGCGATATCAATGCACAAAACAATCAACCATCCATAAATCAATAAAACAAGCAACTCCGTCTTCCATCCATCCAACCCCCGAACTCCTCGGACTCAGTCCGGAATTAGCCAACTAACAACAAATAATTATTGAATGAGCAAAATATATTTAAATCTAAAAGTAGGGTTTGGAAAAAGTGATATATGGTATTTTTAGAAAGCTCGTGGCGTTGCAAACGGCGGAAGGAAAGCAACGTAACAGTGAAATTTCACTGCGGCCGTGGGTTGTAAAATATCTACTTTTGAACGGGGACAAACCAAAGCTTGGGATTGATAGGGAATGATCTAAGGATATTTATGAAGCTAGTGGAAGTGGAGTTTGGCCGTGGGTGGCAGCGAAAACGGCGGGGGAAGGGCCGAAATGCTCAAAACGGAAACTAGCTTGTGGGAGCTATTCCGTTGACTGTTAGAGGTTGAAAATGGGTGGGTTAGGATGGCAAGGAGTCAGTAATGAAGTGGTGAAGAGGTGGTGGCCGGAAGTGGAGCGACGGTGGCAGATCGGAGCAAAAACCGTGTGGCTTGATGGGTTTTTTTGGCTAAACGAGCGGCACGGTTGGGGATGAAACTTGGTGGGGTGGTTCACCGGAGGGAGGGAAAGATTTTGGTGGGGGTGATGTGCCGCACGGTGGCCGGCGGCGGTGGGTCTGGGCAGATGAAGCTTTCGGCGTGAAGGAGAGGAGAGAGAGAGAGAGAGAGAGACAGACGGGGGAGGGGGGTCGCGCTGGAGGGGAGGGAAAAGGAAGAAAAAAAAGAAAAAGAAAAAAGAAAAAAGAAAGAAAAGAGAAAAAAGAGAAAAAGGAAAAAGGAAAAAGAAAAGATCGAGGGAAGAAATGAGGTCCAATCCTCACTCTGGAAAACAAAACAGATTCGCCGAAAACGAGATTAAAAACCGTAAAACGACTAAATAAATAAAACACTACATCAAATAAATTAAAAACCAATTAAAATACATTAATTTAAAATAAATAAACCAATATATTAATTAAATTAAAAACAACCCTTCAGTGAAAATACACGAAAAGCGGGTAATCACAAAAAGTATCCCCATTTGATCTCATAAGGGTTGTACTAGTTTCCAGGCCAAAGAACTTACTTTAAAACTACACTCCTAAAGAAGTTTAATACAGGCAATGGGAATCAAACTAGATAAAGCTAGATAATCATATAAAAGAATATTAAAAAAAAGAGTTAGATATAAAATAAACTAAGTTAGATAGATATTAAAAAAATATTTCTGGCCCTTAGAAGCTAGCAAGGTTCTCAATATATATTGTTCTGAGATCTTCCAAAATCAACAAACAGGGAACAAATAAAGTAAGCAAAATATATACCACATGTTAAGATGCAAGCCAATAAATATTGCATAATCGTGCTTGTTATTGTGCAAGTCAGATATTACAGTAATGAAAATCTCCTTGCTAGACCCAACACCTTTCTTTTTCAGCAATAAAAATTTGAATACAAGGCACTCATAAAAAAAAATATTAAAAAGGCAAATGGTGCATGCAAGTAGGCAGGATGTATACTAGAAAACACCTAACTAGAAAGAGAAAAAGATACAAGAAAATCATTGAAATTAAACCCATTAAAGCCACTATTGCTGAACCAAACATCATGTAATATATTTATTGAAAACAAGTACTCTAAAAAATATGGACCATGGATACTTCCAGTGGATAATAGTGTACACTGTCTTAGTTTACCCCCCTTTGGATGAGGCATCTCGTTAGCCTTAAAATTTCAGAAAGGAAAATCAAAACCATCCTCTCAACAAATAACAGATCCCAACAAAATTAGCAAAGCATGGCAAAATGCAATTTCTATAAACCAACTTTTGATCTGTTTGGTGTCATATCTTGATGCACATAGAAAATAGAAGCAAGGAATCAAATAAAAGTACGATGATGTTATTTAACAAAGCATAGAAAATAGATTTATTGGTACATCATAAGTGAAAAGGGGAAAAAAAAAAGGGCATGGATTAGTATTCAACTAACAGAAACCCTAGCTCTCTTCACATGGGTTTGTTGTGAAATTTCGTGATCTCCATTTCTCATTGTTTTTAGAGTTTTAAATAGCAACAAACCCATTCTTCAGATCTAAACTCATTCTTCCAAATAATAATAACCCATTACCCACTGCTCTAGCATTTTGCAGCTAACAGAATACTCCTCAAACAAATCTACATAAAAATACTCCTCAAACATTCAAACATTCTCATAAAAAAAACCCCAAAATCAACAAATAGAGACCACATTAGAGGGAAGAAGGAAAACATACCCAAACGGAAATACGTTATAATCCCTTGGATCGGAAAGAACTTCCACCGTTTGGCATCGCAGATAACAAAGTCAAATATGACAAACAAACTAGGTACAATTCGTTGCTTCAAATAAACAGAGATAAAAAATTACCAGAGCAGGGTAAAAAAACACGAGAATGTTTTAAGTGCCTTCTTGAAAGCTCTTCTAAGCATTAGAGCTCCAAAATATTGCCATTCAAAGGGCCTAAGCATGGCGATAGCTTGCTGAAATTTTAGGTTGAGGCAGAGAGAGAGAGAGAGAGAGGAACCGGGGGAGAGAGGTGAAGACTTTGTAGAGCAGGGGGAGAGAGAGAGAGAGAGAGAGAGAGAGAGAGAGAGAGAGAGAGAGAGAGAGAGAGAGAGAGAGAGAGAGAGAGATCTGAAAGGGAGGGGGGTGGCAGCTAGAGAATTAGGTCACTTTATAAAACCCGGGTATCGGGTTGGCCAGATAAAATCTAGCCCAGATGAACAGTTCTAGTTTTAAATGAATATTAGATCTATGAGCAGTTCCTGAACATAAAATTCAGTTCAATAAAATGATAAACTTTGACTCATGCTCGAACAAAAATTAAACGAACATAGTTGGAGTACCCGTTGCTTATACGAATTTGGCTTGTTTATATCCCTACATTTTGAAGATTTACAATTTCTGTTTTAACATGTACAAATTTCTTGTTTGTTGGAAAAAAGACCATAAACCTTTAAGAGAAACGCTTCAGACCGGTCGAGCTGTTAATCACACAAAAACAGCCCGCCAATCATCTTATGCCACGTAGGAAAAAGGCCTAAAAGGTCAGTAGACCATGAAGCAGGGAATCAGAACGTAGCAGCTTGAAAACAAACTTCAGTTTTCTGTCTGCCCTTCCCACGATCGCGAGTACTAGCTGTTCTCCCTTCTGCCATTTGTCTCAGCCTGACGCTGACGGAAGCAACCATCGCAGTCTGGAATCACGTCCTCAAGTCCTCGTCGTGTTCCAAATTAACCAGACGCAGAGACAAAACCCAGTGAATACCTTGTCGCGACAGATTGATTTCCTACCGAGCCACGACAGACTAAAAACCAAGGGCCATGAAGTCTTGAACGACGGACTGATTTTGAAAATACCTTGCTGAGCTGCGACAGGTTGTTTCTTGCTGAGCCACGACGGATGGAGATTGACCCATCAAGCTGCAATGGACTGATTTTGCGACCCCCAATCACCCATCCCAAACCCAGTGTCTTGAACAACAAATTGATTTTGCGAGCCCTTCTCGTCGTTCACCCTCACACTGCATGATTTTTGGTTATGACTTTCTCATAAGAGTTCTATGATTTTTGGGGGTTTTTTGCCATTAACTTCATCCTGATTATGGCACCAAGTGCTGTTCTTTATGGTCTACAAAGTGCGGGGGTTTGTGGGAAGCTTAACAGCGCCAGAAATCTGTCGGTCGGAGGTGAGGGTTCGGTTTGAGGGGAGACGAAGTGAGGGTGGTGTTGGGGGGAAATGAAGTGGTTCATTCAATGAGAAACACGACCCACGGATGAGAAAATCGAGCTTGGTGGAATCACATGAGGGCAGCTTCTGATTTCTATACGTTCTTTTGCCTCCAAATATTGAACATATTTGAGAGTTGAGAATGGGTTTCGTAGACCAAAAATCAAAAGCAAACCAAATGGGTTTCACAGCGAGAGAGTGATTTTCCGATGGAATTCTTCATTAATGGGTTGAAATTTGTCGGCGTAGAGTGAGCTGGTGGCGGTGGAACTTCCAAAGCTCTAGGGCAGCAGTGCAAACAGATGAAACAAGAGATGAAAGGGTCTGCAACGGTGAGATGGGTTTTGAAAGGTAGCCATAGTGAGCTAGCTTTATGATCGTGTGTGGTCCACGAATTAATCGGTGGAAGTCCTATGGCGGGATGTTATTTGAGTATAACCAGCCCGACCGGTCCTAAGGATTTCTCAACCTTTAATTAATCATCATGGTCATTCCATGATCTGTACAATTGGTTGAATGCAGGGGGGAGCATATCCTTAATGTTAACAATATCCTGCTCCAGTTTCAGAGCTTCCTTTTCCAATCTACGGGCCACTTAATTCGTTTGTTTAGAGCTAGCTGCATCTCATTAGAATGAAGTTTTGTTTCGGTCTCTCCCATTTATGGACTCTAGACTCTACTAGGCTCCTGCCTCTTCAATATTCCATCTGCACCGTTTGCTTTCTTCGAGTTAGCTATATCTTGTAGTGTAACACCTAGGCCGTAGCAAGGCTCAAGCCCAAGCCCTTTGAAACCGTAGATTTATCTTTTCGTTATGTTTTATTTTTCCTCCTTCCCACATAACCCCCCCCCCCCAATCGCAAGCCACCGTCACCAACCTTCGTTGGAAGTAGAAACCAAAGCTGCCATTGTTTTAGTCCCCCAGAAACAGAGCAAAGTCACCCAAACCAAGAGCAAGTTGCACGTCTCCTTGCCTGCCACCATGCATCACCGAGAGACAACACCGTGGAAGAGCTCCTAAATCCACCACCCAAGACCTTCTCCTTGAACACCACCGAAAGCCACCATGGTCCTTGTCTATAGGAAGCAAAACATAGTGATTTTTCTTGCTCCTCTGCCTTGCATTGCCTTACACCACCGTACGGAACCCTGCCACGTGATTTCACTCAGAAGCCACCGCACATGGGGGCCAATCACCTTGGACTCCCAGCCCTCCACTCATCTCGGTTGTCCCACATTGCCATTGCCACTTCGCAGGAAAGCACAGCCACAAACTACGTCGCATGCCCTAATTTCCATAAGGCCTCTGATCTTCCTCCGTTGGCTTAAAAATGCGTGATCTTAACCACTAGGGTTAAAGTTACGTAAATACCCTTGCAAGTAAGTTTTGATCGTAGGATTGATATTTTATGATATGATTGTGAAAAAATAAAGATAATAATTAGATGTTTGGTGGCATATAATAATTAATGTATTATTTGGAGAAATTAAGTGGATATTGATTAATTTGGGAAGTAATAATATTTTAGGGTTATAAGAGTTTTAGAATTTTAACAAAATAAGTTATTTTAGTATTCAGGCTTACATATCAAAATACACGTTTAGTTAGAGATTTAAATAAGTTTTGTGTCTATTTTATCGGTGATGATTGATATTCATTCGGCACTATTATGGAAAAATTTAGAAAAATTAAAAAGTCAAGGTAATCGGGGCTCCTATACTGTTAAAAACAGAGTATATGAAAAATGGAAAGAAATCTTTTTGTATTTTTTCTTGCTTATCTGGTTCAGTACACTGTAGAGTATTTATACACAAAAGTGAAGAATATTCTTGCATAACAGAATGCATAAGAGAGTGACACGTGTATATGTAAAATTCTTCTAAACTATTCTTTATTGTTGTAGACTTGGCTCAGCACTGGTAGTGGAGTAGTACAGTGCTTGTGGTGTAGCAAACTGATTCTTTGTTGTGGGAGGTGCTGCATGCTTGATATTATTAACATATACTAGGCTTTGCATAAAAAGAAATGGGTTGAGGTTGATTTATGAAAAATATGCATGTTTTGTTATGAAAAGAAACTTGATACAATCTTGGTTATTTGATTAATTTGCATGATTCATGGAATCTGTATAAAAACAAAAAAGTATTTTTTGTCATGATTGTTGTAGACATGAGCAAACCTATGGCATGACATTCTGATATTGTTTCTAGTTTTGATTCGATATTTCTGATGTTATTGCGTTCGTACCAACATTTCTGTTTCTGAGTGCATCCAGTTTGGAAATAAAATGGTTTTTCTGTATGGTATTTCTTGTATGTACACTCAGGTCTCTGAGAATGATAAGAGGAATATTAACTTTTGTTTCTCTCCAGTTTAGCCCATCGGGAATAGCACAACTTTACCTTGGGGATTAAATACGGCTTCTTTTATGATATGATGCCTCTGATATGATTTGTTATGATGATGTTCAATTATGGTATGCCAAAGGACAATTTTTATTTATTTTTTGGTTCTAATTAAGCACTTTATATATTAATAATTAAAAATACAAAGTTTAAGGTGGATCCTTTCCACTATCAATATACAAGAAGCAACTAGGGATTTTATCTATGGGTAAGCTTGCTATTGAGTGTGGACATTGATTTTGAGGTCGATCAATTTCAGCAAATTTCCATCCTTGTTGATGATGAAAGATACATTGAATGTCTTTAATGATAGTGGTGATGGTCCAGAAGGGAGTGGAGTCTGGGCTCTTAATGGCTGTGAAGACCGTTTGGGCATCCCCAGTATTATCGCTAGCTCTTCAGAACTAGCCATATTGGAAGCTAACAATGCAACTTTAGCTTCTGCTACTAGAGGAATTGTGGTTTGAAGCTTTTCCATTGTTATTTCCAGTATGTTTCCACTGTGATTCCTTTGTATTGTTGATGCTAATGGGAATTGATCACGTACTGCTGCATCAAAAGAAAAGCTTTCATAGTTTGAGGGTGGGGGGGTTCCATTATTCTTCTTTGTTGTGTTGTCTTAGCTTTCCTTTCCAAGCTTCCTTGTAATCTTCATAGATGTGGCCTAGCTAGATCTTTGCCTCTTCGAGTGACAAGGAGGTGTGATTGTGAATAATGACGTTTTGCTTCCTCCAAATAAAATCTAACATTATAACCGTGAACAATGGGAAATGATGTTTTTCCTCATTGCGAAGCTTCAATTTCTTTTTTAGGTTGATTATCATTCTGATCCAGTTTGAAATTGTGTTTATTGGTAGACTTGTAAGGTTTAAGGACCAACTGCTCTGTTGCCACTGAATTAGGTTAACAAGACATTCTACAAAGAGATGCAACAGAGTTTGTTTCTCCTAGTTGCAAAGTGGGCATTCTTTGGATTCTTGATGAGGGATTATTTCGCCAAGCCATGATTTAATAAGGAAGATATTCTAGAGTAGCTTCCAAATCAATAATTTAAGACAATCATGGATTTTGAGGCTCCACCTTGGCTTGAGTAGTGGCATTGAGATATTTTGCTGCTCTGGTTCTTGGGCAGTTATTGTTGCTTGATAAGTTGTTTTAACCGAATAATTCCCATTGTGGATTAGTGCCCAGACAACTTTATCTTGCTCATGTGCTCTTGTTGAGAGTAGGATTTTTTGTATTTTTGATATACTTTCTTGATCAAAGAGGCTTTGGTTCGAAACTTACCAGCGTAGGGACCCACGAATCAGACCAAGTATTTACTGATTGTGCACTAAAAATTTGGAAGTAGCGCCCTTTTTTGAGTAAGACTTTTGTTTTGAGTCTTCCCAGCCACATACTAGAATTAAATGTCTTCTGTCGTGCCTCCCAGAATGATGTGTCCTTAAGATATTTAGCCATTAGGATTGAATGCCACAAGCCATTTTTGGGTCCACTTATTGCCCAACCTGTTTTTGCTAGCATTGCTTGATTCATCTTTTCCATCAATCTGATG
This sequence comes from Carya illinoinensis, assembly GCF_018687715.1. Lineage (NCBI taxonomy): Eukaryota > Viridiplantae > Streptophyta > Magnoliopsida > Fagales > Juglandaceae > Carya > Carya illinoinensis. The sequence goes on from NC_056761.1 coordinate 25,200,588, forward strand.
CCAAGGGCTCCAATTTTTTTTTTTTGTTGGCGGATAGACTTCCAAGATCTTAATGTCAGATTATAATTTTTGTCTTTTGGGAAGCCCCACTAGAAGGTTTGGAAGGCTGTGTCAAGAGTCTTGCAAATTGATTTTGGTAGCTGGAATGAACTCATGTCGTATGTGGGAATTTTTTTTACTACTGATTTGATTAACATGTTCCTCCTGCCTGAGCTAGTAGCTTTGATTTCCAACCTTCCAATTTTTCCCCACTTTGCTCAATATTTCAATGTAATATTCTTTTTTGCTTTTGCTAGAAGAAGTGGGTAAGCCTAGATATCTCATTCTAGCTAATGATGCTTTATAAGGCAGCCATTGAGAAATGGATGTTTTGGTTGCTGGGTTTGTATTTCTGGTAATAAACATGGAAGATTTGCTCAGATTTATCTTATGGTCTGACCATCCTTGGTATTTTGCTAAGCACTCTGTTATGATTTGAGCATTTTTTTTCTGTGGCCTTTGTAAAGAAAATTGTGTTGTCTGCAAAAAGTAAGTGTGATACTAATGGACTATTTATGCTAATTTTAACCCCTTCCAACTTTTTTTGTGCATCAACTTTTAACAAGATTTTGGATAGAGCATCTGTGACCAGTATGTAGAGAAAAGGTGAAAATGTGTCTCCTTGCCTAATTCCTCTATGTGATTTGAAGAAGCCTCTTGACAAACCATTGATGAGGATGGAGAATGACACTATTGTTATGCACTCCTTTATCAAATTTATCCATCTTTGATTGAATCCCAGGGTTTCCATCACTACAAAGAGGAAATCCCATTCCACCAAGTGAAATGCCTTTTGTAGTGTCCCATTGACCAATTACCAGGCTCCAATTTGATTGATTCTATAGCATTCCTTCTTCTTTGGATAGTCGTCAAGTGATAAACTTTTGTGTTGAGAGCAGTTGAAGTGAGTCGAGATTTTTACCTCTGTAATATTTCTTCATATGATCTTTGCTTATGAAGCCTGTGCTATAGGAATCTTTCTTTTTCTTGGTTGGAAGGAGTCATATGGTTGCTTTGTATCTCAAGGAGTTCACTTTGAAGCTAATGAATATTGTGATTGATTCAAACAATTTTTTTTTTTCCAAACTTTTAGTGCATGTTTGGTTGACTTGATTTTCTTGCATAGAATGTATGACAGATTGCCTAGGTGGGGTTTTCTCCATGCTTCTTTTATTACTAGCTGGCTTAAGGGCTCGCGGATCCAGAATTCTTCAAATTTGGAAGATAGGGCTTAATGATAATTAGCCATATTATGCAACAGGATTGGATGGTGGTCTGATACTGATGATGCTTCATGTTGAAGCGTTGCATCTGAAAAAAGTAGTCTCCATTCTTGGTTTGCTATGACTCGGTCTAATCTTTCTCTTATGAGTGTTTTCTCGTGTCTATTATAAGTCCATGTGAATTTTGGATCCATATAACCAATGTCGATTAGTCCATTCCTATCCATAAGGGCTTTGAGGCCCTTATTTAGGTTATAAAAGATAGGCTGTCCTCCATATTTTTCTAACTGATCAATGAGGTCGTTGAAATCTCCCATACATACCTAGGGTCTTGGGAAAGCTTGATATAATGAGTCCAAGTGACTCCAAAAGTTAGCTTTGTTGTTCCATTTGGCTAGTGCATAAAGAAAAGTAATTAACCATGGTTGATTTGAAGGATCAGAGTAGTCTAAAACTGAGATTGCTTTGATATTTATAAGAATAGGTTCTATTTCTACACCTAGTTGCCACAAAAGTAAAAGGCCTAATTTTTTACAAACAACTAGATAATGAACAAAATGGTGGAAACCTATGCTATTTACAAAAGATATGGTGCGATCATCCGTCACCAAGGTTTTCGACAAAAAAATACATACGAGTTATACTTCTTAATATTAGTCCTTAAGTTTTTGATTGCTTTGAATCTGTTAGACCCTTGCAATTCCATGCCAATGTCTTCATTTGGCTGGTGGAGGCATTTTTGTACATACATTGGACTCTCTTTTCTCCACTTTTATAAGACGTTGGGATTTCCTTTTAGGAACTTCAATAAGCTCTATGGCTAGTTGCCTCTTAGAAGGGAAAATTGTTTGAGGTGGTTGATGCACTTGAGTAATGTGTGCTGTTGGAATCAAATTGGGGCTAGTTTTACTTTGAGTTCATTCTTTTGTAGGTTCAATTGCTGCTTTTGTTGGTTCAGCAAGCATAAGACTTATCTCACGTAGAGGGCTTGAGTCTTCGAGCAGTTGGATGGTCAACAGAGATTAAGTCCGTTCTGTGATGTTAAAGGATGGTGGGATTGGAGCTATCAATACTAAAGCACTACTTGGAGCAACCAACACTGAAGGATTGTATCCTACGCTAGTAAGGGGTTGCACTCAATTGAAGAACAATATTGCATTGGGCCAGCTAAGGTTTGTACGGGCTTGTAGGTGATTTCAGCTTTTTCTCCAGACGGGTACTGATTTGGTTGGGTTGGATCGAGATAACGGGCCTATTAGTATGGAGATCCTTAGGGTCAATAAACAGTGGTCTTGTTTCTATTGAGGATGAAGAATTGATAACGGGCACACCTTGATGGGCCTGAGGAAGTCCGATTAAGATGTTTTGTTGTTTTTTTTTTTTTTTTGAAATAGACTTCATTTCATTTAATGAAACCAAAGTTACAACTGTGACTAATCAAAACAGGAAAAACTCAATTACTAGCCAAACTGCTCAACTGTGAGGGGCTCGCCCGCCCATAAATTTCTTTATGGCGAACATTCACTACAACAGAATGTGGCTTTTCCAGCCAAATTTTTTTCCAATGACAAATATTATGCCGGAAATAGTAGTGTTTTACCTCTACTGACATCCCATTTCTGGCATGTCAACAATGTATCAGAATATGCAAATAATTCTGGCATTTTTTAAACTGTCTCAATAAATAATATTAGTAATGTGTTATTGCGGCGAGAATTGGGTTTTCCGCGGCGAAAAACCTCTGCCACAGAATCAGTTCATGCCTTTTTGTCTACTCCCTCTCCTCTGCCTTTTATCTCCCGCGGAAAGCTTTTCACTCCCGCGAAGGCCAAAGTCCAGCAAACTTGAATATGCCCTAGCCTATCGTCCGACCACCACCAACTTCACCGCCGGCTACTCACGGCAACCATCTATTTTGTCCATAAATCCTTCCATCCGAGAACTCCTCCCGGATCGATTTCTATCGACATCCGGATCCAGTTGCCCCACTCAAGCCCCCTTATTCGATGGAAAAAATTGAACCACCTGAGGCCAAACCAGATGTTCCCGGCCTCTCATCCAGTTGCTGAGTCTCACTAGTGAGGACGTAGTGGAGGGCATTAAGCAAAACCTATGCCCGAAAATCATTCAATAGACTGTCCATGACTCGGCTTCTGGGGCAAATCTAGGTAACAATTTCTTGTTATGTGAGTTCGTCTCCCCTGTTCCTCTTCCAATTTCGTGTTAAATTTGCCTAGATTTGCCTGGTGAACATTGCTACTTTTCTGTAAGATCAGTTTTCCCGGAATCCATTGTTGATGCCAAATTTTCATTTACTGTCCCCAAATGAAAAACAGAGTCTGAACCATCATTGGAAAAAATTTCTGAGATTTCCGATCACTTTGTAATTGGGGATATATAAATTATGAGAAAATTTGAGTTTTTTCATGCTCCATTCACATCATCATTATAACCTTTGAGTGCAATGTTTTCATTTGTGGTTTGAGATATGCTTTCATTCATGTGTACAACTACACCCACATCTTGCTAGGCTGTATTTAATTGACTTTGTTTTGCCTTTGGTACCCGATAGTTATAGGTTGGTATGTGATTAGTACCCTTCAACGCATTTGTCATGAGTACCTCTGATCTATTAATCTGCTTGCAAGTATTCCTCATTCGTGCTATGATTCCAACAATGAGGAATTGAGTTTCTCATATATAACTGTTTTAAATATTTAGTTGCGTGTTTTTTTAGAGATTTAACCTGGACTGATATGTGTATATAGAATACATTTATCTCATGTCATCATTCCAACGAGCAGGCCACAACACCTCTGTTGGTTAAAAAGCTCCAAGGTCAGTCCTAAAGAATCAGAAGGTGAAACCTTAATTCCATATCTAAATTCCGTTTTAATTCCTTTAGAGATAGTACACGAAAATCTCTTGATGCATCGCTTTTGGATTAAAAATTTATTGCTTCTGCTTTGGATTTGCTGAACTTGTTGGTAGACATGGTTCGGTTTCATGCTCAATTGAAATTATTTTCTATTATGTTTTGGAACTCTACTAAATTTGAGGACAACTGTAGATACCCCTACTTCATATATATATATATACTTATCTATACTAAGTGTTTGAATATGAAGTTACTCTTCAAAAAGCTAGGTGCATGTGTTTTGTCAATTACATACTGCTGGTTTATTTGTTATGCGAACTATTGTGTTTTAGAGGTTTTGGTCAAATGGGAACTTTAAACATCTTTGGGTTGCTGAATTTCCCTAAGTGTGGCAGGTTGGACTTAAGCCCTATAGATTTGACAAAATATTTCATTTAGCCCACTCTGGATCAGATACTACAATAACCTATTATTGTATAACTATATGATTATGCACTTACAGTTTAAGATATTAATACATTAATAGAAATATTAGACTAAAGTAGATGAACCTTGATGGACTGTGGGGATTTAATACATCCAGATATTATGTTGGGTTGGGATTTGCCTGGAATTTTTAGAGTTTTAACAATTTTGCCCTGTGTATCTATTGTTTTCTTGCATGTAGGCAGTTTAGTTGAATGAATTTGTTAAATGTTGGCTTTCCCCTACTTACTTTTATTGCTATTTTAAGTCTACTTTGGTTTGTACCCATTAACCAAATCACGTGAGAATAAGGATTTGTATTAAAGGGTTCCTTGATGACTACAGTTTATGAATCATAGCTTCACAAGTTTATTGGGCATCAACTACGTGACCTACTCAATCTTCACCTACTCAAGCATATTCAACACTGTCAGAAAATTGACCACTTTCCTTGGTTCACCGGAGTACCACATGAGACTCCCTGATATATATTATATTATGGTCCTTAATTTTCGGGAGGTAGGGACTTATGCTTAGTAGGTTTGGACATTTCGTAGCTAGAATATTATCGGTTTGGCCACTCAGAACCTAGTCCCTTTTCTGTTATTATAGATAAGTATAACATTTTTTCCTTAGTTATGCACAGACTATTCAGTAGGTTATGAGAATTATCCTCAAGATATATCTTCAGCTCTACTCCAACAGAATAACATTTCCTAACAGGCTGAGAATACAAGCTTCTCAATGGGAGGAATACACTAGTAATGTGTTAACTGGAATAGGTTAACATATGGTATTTGTCACCCAATCCCCTGTTCGTTTTTCAAACTATTTTCAATGTGACAACATGTTCCCAATTCCTTATGCTTCTTCAGTAATGTACTGAAGGACTCGTAAGACCTCAAATGCATGTTACCATTGAGGTCCTACCACTTCTCTCTCTCTCTCTCTCTCTCTCTCTCTCTCTCTCTCTCTCTCTCTCTCGGAATGTGTGTACCCTGCACAGCTGTGTATATGTCACACAGCTTCTCTATAAATGCATCCTATTGGTTTAATTATCATTTTCCTGATTACTGGATTTCTATTACCAATATACACTGCTTAGCTTTCACACTATCTTTTCTGACCTCATGTTTAGATGGACAAGGCGTGGATGAGTATTGAAGATAGATTTATGTCTAATGAGTATGCAATGGGGGTTAGCCATTTCATGAATATGGCTAAGGAGCATGCACAAGGGGGCATTGACATTAGGTGTCCGTGCCGTAGATGTCGTAACATGCTCTTCCAGCCAATAACCACAGTCGAGGAGCATTTATTTATTATAGGGATTGATCCTTCTTATAAGGATTGGATTTTTCACGGTGAAGAGGAAGTGTTGGATGTTAATTCTTCAGAAGAAGGTGATGATGCCAGCGGCAATGATGCCTATATTGATGATATGGATGAGCTGCTGGATGACATTCAGGCTGGAGCTTCTATGGATCAGTCCGGAGGTTCGCATATACCTGGTATTGATGGTGTCACACCTGGTGGTTCTTCAGCAACGTTTTCAGAATTGTTAGAAGATGCACGGAGTCCACTTTATCCATCATGCTCATCGTTTTCAAAGCTTTCTTTTATCGTAAAGTTGCTTCATATAAAGACTGTTGGTGGTTGGAGTGTTAAATCCTTTAACATGGTCATCAAGCTCCTGAAATCTGCATTTCCTGACGCTCTTCTCCCTGACTCATACAATGATGCATGCCGATTGGAACGTGGCCTGGGGTTTAATTACACAAAGATAGATGCTTGTTTGAATGATTGTGTCTTATTTTGGAAGGAACATTCTGATAAAGAGAAGTGCCCAAAATGCAACACTCCGAGATGGGTGTTAAGTAGTACTAAGCAAAAGAAAATTCCACACAAAGTGCTCAGACATTTCCCGTTGGTCCCAAGGCTGCAAAGACTATTTGTTTCTAATAAGACTGCCGGGGCAATGAGATGGCATTCTACTGAACGCGTCAACGATTATAATGTGATGAGGCACCCTGCAGATTCGAAGGTATGGAAAGATTTTGACGTGCAGTACCCTCAGTTTGCTTCAGATCCTCGTAATGTGAGAATTGGGTTAGCGAGTGATGGGTTTAATCCATTTAACAATATAGCTAAACCCTACAGTATATGGCCAGTGATTCTTGTAGCATATAACTTGCCCCCTTGGTTATGCATGAAAGATCCATACCTCATGCTTTCGTTGCTAATTCCTGGCCCAAAAGCACCAGGCAACGATATCGACGTGTATCTACGCCCTTTAATTGAAGAACTGAAGTTTCTATGGGAAGTGGGTGTCAATACATACGATGCATTTGCAGATCAATCGTTTCGATTACATGCAGCATTACTCTGGACCATTAATGACTTCCCAGCGTATGCTAATCTTTCTGGGTGGAGCACAAAGGGGAAATTGGCATGTCCTACGTTTAATGGTAGTACGGATTCATTGTGGCTGGTCCATGGGCGAAAGCACTGCTACATGGGTCATCGGCGGTGGTTGTTGCCAGGGCACAGGTGGAGATCTAAAAAAGCTGAATTTAATGGTAGTACTAACCATCGCCCAGCACCTATACATTTGTCGGGAGAGGCTATCTTGGAACAATTGAGAGAATTGCAAGATGTACAGTTTGGTAAGTTATCAAAAAAGAGGAAACGCACAGCCAATGAGTTGAATTGGACCAAAAAAAGTGTATTCTTTGAGTTGCCTTATTGGAAATCCTTGGAATTGAGACATAACCTAGATGTCATGCATATTGAGAAGAACATATGCGATAGCGTATTAGGAACTTTGATGGATATCGAGGGAAAAAGCAAGGACACAGCCAATGCCCGTCGGGATTTGGCCAACCTAGGCATACGGAAAGAATTACACTTACAGCAAGAGGGCGATAGTTGTTCAATGAGACTGGCGTGTTACATGCTAAATAAAAAAGAGAAGAGATCTTTCTGCGAGTGGTTAGCAAGTGTTAAGTTCCCTGATGGTTTTGCCGCGAACATCGCCCGATGTGTTAATGTACGTGAATCAAAGATCTTAGGCATGAAAAGTCATGATTCTCATATTTTCATGCAACGATTACTGCCAGTGGTGATTAGTGGCTACTTAACCAGTGATGTACGGCAAGCTTTGACTGAGTTAAGTTCATTCTTCAAGAAATTGTGTGCACGAGCATTAAACATTGATGTTCTGCACCGCCTACAAACTGATATCTCTCTTATTCTTTGCAAGTTGGAAATGATATTCCCACCTGCATTCTTCGATATAATGGTGCATCTTGCTATTCACTTGCCACAAGAGGCATTGCTTGCGGGACCTGTCCAGTATAGGTGGATGTATCCTTTTGAACGGTATCTAGGGAAGTTCAAGCGTTATGTAAAAAATATGGCAAGACCTGAAGGCTCAATTGCCGAGGCCTATATTCATGTTGAGTGCCTTACATTTTGTTCGATGTATCTCCATGACATTGAGACGACTTTTACTAGGGAAGAGCGAAATGTGGATGTCGGTCCAGACCATACACCGGGTAGTATGAGTGTATTTTTTCAAAAGGTGAGACCAATGGGTTCGTCCTCCACTGATAGATTGGATGATCAGCTATTAGCAAAAGCTGAGTGGTATGTACTTAACAATTGTCCTGAGATACAGCATTACCTAGAGTAAGTATGGCACGAGAACTTTCAACCAGATAATTTGTTGTATTTATCTTTTGAAACACATTGTAAACTAACTCTATCCAAATTTTCAATGTTCGTAGTCAGCACTATAACAAGATTAAAGAAGAGGACCCCAGCAATGTTGATCGTAGGCACCAGACCGAATTTGGGAAATGGTTCAAGAACCATGTAAGTTATGAATATATGTTGCTTGAACATAGATACATTTCCGCTCAATAAATATAGATGTAAGTTATTGCAGAGTGGTATTTTATTAACCTATTGCCTCTATGGTTGTTAATAGATTCGAGAATTGCGTATCTTGAATCCAGATGAAGTTACAGATGAACTTTATGCTCTTGCTTGTGGACCAGATCCTTGGGTGGGATCATATAGTGGATGCATCATGAATGGAATTCGGTTTCACACAAAAGACCGTGAACAACATCGACGCAGCCAAAATAGTGGGGTGGTTGTTGCTGGGGTACATCAGTCGATGCTGGTTGATTTCTATGGTGTGTTGAAAGAGATCCTTGAATTACGCTACATGGGGTGGCATCTTGTGTACTTGTTTAAATGTGACTGGTGGGATGTTGGTGATCATAGACGCGGCATACGTGTAGGGGACCACCTTACAAGTGTGAATACATCAAGAAAGTGGTATCAGGATGAGCCTTTCGCCCTTGCATCTCAGTGCTCACAAGTATTTTATTTAAAAGATGATAGTATGGTGGGGAATTGGCAAGTGGTACAAAAGATAACCAATAGGAATGTCTATGACATTCCACCCGTCCAAACTGCATTGGATGATGGTGAGGACTCCTCTGAAGGTGATGCATTTCAAGAGGAAGAAGCTAGTACTGAAGATTTTCCGATCAATGAAAGTGATACTGGCTTGGGAAACACATTGCATCGGGAGGATGAAGAAGTAATTGTTGTTAATGAGGCAACTACGCTACCTCGTTCTACTCCCGACAATGCCGACCAAACTTTTATTGAAGATGATGTGGATGGTGACGACTATGGCGATCATCCCAATACTGACCATTATGAGTCTGAGAATGAGGACGACTCCCAATCGAATTCTGAAACAGATTCTGAATAATGTTTGGCATAATTGCATGTACTTGTGAATTTCCCTATATATTTACTAATGTGGTGATGTAGAGTTACTTTTGAACTCGATTTATTATAGTAATTTGTACTGATCAGTAGGTAATTACTGGTTATGAGCGAAATGTAGGGGTAGAACAAGTATTTATGATTATATGAACAAGTAGGTTCTAACATAGCTAAACTCTTCAGTACATAACAGCATTACTGCATGCTCTCAGGTTTTGATCCATGTTTTAAGCATGTATAAATAGGTTTTAATTAAGACCAAAAACCCATCCTGATTATTGACCAAAATAGGGATTTGCTCTGTTGTTGCTGTTGTATTTAATGACAACTGAAGTTTCAGACATGGTAAGACGACTTCACTTTATCATTTGCTATCTAAGAAGCTATGAATATTCAATACCAATGGATTGCTGTTGGAGTACTTCAATAACCTGAGAAATGTTAAATTTTATGAATTGTTGTATGGAACAAAATATATATAGGAGTATTTCACTGGATTGCTGTTTTTAGTTAGTAAACGTCCACAATGCATAGTATGAATGATGCGTACTATATATATATATGACTTGGATTGATGTAAATTTGTATGAATATAAAATGCAGCATGGCTACCTGTCATGGAGGAGTGATTTGCAGCCATGCAAGGCCTAATTTACTCTCATATGTATTTTTATTTCCTGTTAGTAGAAGCTATTATATATAGCTTCAATTGTGTGGCGGTGGAGCTCTTCCATACTTACCTTATAAGGCTGGGATTTGCATATATCACTGTGTATTTGTGATATATTTACTGGTTATACATTGTACTTGTTGTTATAGTGTTAAATATTTTACTGGTTCTATATTAGGAGATAATTTATTGGCTACTGAAGTTTGGCTACTACAAGCGAAGTTTAGTTGGCAACTTCAGTGAACTGTTGGTGATTGAGAGAGCAAGAGGAATGAATTTACAGGAAATTCATTCATTCTAGATGTCACGGTACGATTTGGAAGGAACATTTGAGGCAATGTAAACAATGCACAGTAGCACTATCTTCTGTAGGGGACTATATATATCGTCTCAATTTAAATTGGAAATTCTAAAAGAACTGACTAGCTAAAAGCACAATTAATTATTTGGTATGAATTGGTTAGTGGAGATTCATGTGGTTATTAGACTAAAGTAATAATAAATTGGGGAAATCAAACCCATAGGCATTGCACACGGCTAATGACTAAGATATGAGCCCCAAATGTTGAAAGCATACGTGACTTTATCACGAGCAGCAATCTCTATACACGATGGGAATAAATAAAAAAAAAGTATAAGAGCCATGGATTGTAGGCAAGTGATTGCGCGGTAAGCACCCTGCAATACGTGGGAAATCTAAAATTTTGGGCACCTTTTCCAAGGAGTGAAGTCAGAAAGTGGTTGAGTTTGGTATACTTCTGGTTAACATCCTGAGTTAAGTTGCTTTATGTAAATCATGGTTACGTTCCTGGGTTTCATTGAGATATATAAGCTGCCCTCTAATGCCCATTACCAAATGGGAAGCTGAGGCATATTGAGAAGTTTGGCTATGCGAGTTTCTGTCCTCTGGGAAACTCAACAAGCTACATAGCAGCAGTAACCGACCCCAGCTATTCAGTTGTTCAAAGCCTTCCCACTGCGAATTGCCCTGTGTGAGTCCTCCTTACCTTTTACTCTTTACATGCAAACTGTTCATTCAGTTGTTTCTATAAACTGACTACCTCTACTTCTTAAGCTTTGAAAGTTAAAAAAAAAATAAAGAACAGAGGTTGTATTTGTGCCTGAATATGATGGGGTTCAATAACCTGAGAAATCTGTTGTCAATGGTGCGATAATAGAATAGTTTTTACACTGGCATTTGTTATTTCCCTCAGCTACAAGTAACTTTACATATGTATCAGGAATTGCCAAATATGCTGGGTGGGTCAAAGGATATAGATTTATGAGTATTATAACTTGTTCCAGTAGGTTCTAATATGTATTTGTAAAAGACTAAGTTTGTATTATCTAGAAATGTGCAAATATTCGATGGTGTGACACCCCTTCTAAGTCTGGTCCCTATCACCATCAATATCTCAAGAATAGGGGTGCTTTTGAAATACGAGGCATTTGAAGGCAAGTTGCTGAGAATAGATTGCAATGGCATAAAATACATGTGTGTGATGATATTTTAAGAGAAAAGGTCACTGGGATTTTCTGTTTTTCACAGTGTAAGTGTTTATAACAAACATATGTAGTGTGTATAGCTTCTTATAATAGTTTTATGTATATGCTCATCTGTAGTGTCCATATCTGTTATATATATAGCATAACTTTAGTCCTGGCAGATGGTTGTATTAATACCAGATATGGGATTCAGGGAATTTATGGAAATATACAATCTGGCCTTTCATTTTAGATATGGATGAAAAGCTGATATTAACAAAGACTATTATATGATGTAGCTAAAATGAGAGGAACAAGGAATGCATGTAATGGACGTGGTGGCAATCGCACATCAGTACATGGTAGAGGCCAAGGGGCACAAACTCGAGCACGCATTCTAAGGGACGAGTCTGTTTCATTTTCAGAGGCATCCACTCAAGGCCCAAGTGTCGCACCAGAGGAGGACACAAATCCTGTGAATGAGGCTGAAGTTGCTAACACGCTAGTTGAAGGTATATAAGCCCCATTAATACACAAGTTTCAGAATTGTACCAACTGTGTATTAAATATGGTTGGTACATTGTCCATTTGCAAGTGGTAATAAGGTGATAAATAACAAATTCTGCTTTCATTGTGCAAGCTCCTCCCACTCGGAAGCGTGGAAGAGGACCAGCAAGGTGTTCCCAATTTGATCGCATTCGGAAGTTTGGGAAAGTGGCGGTGGAGATTAAGGATGGGCAAAGAGGAGTATCATGTGAAAATGCAACGATTTTTTCAACACGCGTGACATGGATTGTGAAGTTGTATGCCGACATGCGTCATGCAAGCTGGACTCGTGTTGATAAACTGAACAAGGAAGAGCTAACAGATCGTGTCAGGGTAAAACCATTGGCATATGATTACAGCAAATACTGACATAATTTTTTAATTTGGCATTTTTCAGTGACACTAACTAGTTGATACATCTAGGCTGATTTTGAATTGGATTGGTCTAAAAGCAACCATCGAGAGACAGTGGCAATGGCACTTGCTCAGAAATATAATGATTTTCACTACCTATTACACTGCAAATACCAAGAGTATGAAACACATGAGGCAGCCCTTTCTGGAGGGACAAAGATGGTGGACAAAGCTGTGTGGGAAGCTTTATGTGAGAGATGGGGGAGTGAGGAATTTCAGGTAAGATAACTGTACTCTCAGTCTTTACACTTTATTTGAATCGTTTCTAATAATTCTTGTACCTGGACGTTGGGATTAATTACATTGTGTCAATGATAGAACCTATCAAGGCGGAACAAAAGTAATAGGAAAAATCAAAGGATAAATCACACGGGTGGCAGGAAGTCATTTGTTAGGCTAATGGAGGAAAAGGTGAAGTTATACATTTAATTAACAAAGTCATATAGTGTTTTTCTTCCTGTTTCCATTATGAATATTTTACTTATTAAACTGATGTTAAAATCATGAAGCGGGAACAAGCTCCAAATCATGTTGCTTTCTATCGGGAGGTGCATTGGTCTACAAAAAAGGGTAGATTTATTACTGAAGCTGCTGAGCACAACTACGTGAGTTATAATGGCTATATATAATAATGATATAGTTTGACAGTTTTATAGAAATTTGTCAGGACAGTAATTGGTTAGTTCTCAAACATGGATTTCTGATTTGTGTCTAATGTAGAATATGATGCTTGAGCGGATGAATGAGATGGAACCAGAAGATAACAATGATGAGAATGCCAATGCAGTGTTTAAGGAGGTGTTGGGTTCCCGATCGGGCTATGCTAGAGGTTTAGGACACTTAGTTATACCTGAACCATCTCAATCCTTGCTATCCAATAGGGAGTTTGAACGTCTTAGGGAGGAGAATGAGAAGAACAAGGCAGAGAATGAGAAGAACAAGGCTGAGGCAGAGTTGTTCAAGAAGAAATTTGAGACATTTATGAATGATTTGGAAAAGATGAATGCTTGTTTTTTAGAGTGTGACAGGCTTAATGAACGTGTTACAGAATTAGAGTCCCAAAGGGAGTCTCAACGGGAGACTTCAGGAGATGCGTAGGCATCCTCCCCTTCACAACACTTTTGTTGAATTTTTTGATGGTATTTTGAACCTTTGCTGGAGTAGCATAGAAAATGCATGAAGCATCCTTTTGTTGAGCATCCTTTTGAATGATATTTTATGAGTTGGTGGTTTTGGAGTGGTAATGAAGATGTATGGACATTTTTGTGTACCAGTAGTGATGGATACATACTTTTGTTTATTTTCCCTAAAGAGAAGTGTCAAAGATGCCAGCCCATGGCCTTTAGAGCAGGGAACAGGTATGTGTTATTTATATTTCATTGCATGCTGGTTATTACTTAATGCATTAGGCGGCCAATAAATGTGGTAAGCACTGGTGTGTTACCTGCATGGTCTGTGCTGACATTGTAAATGTTATTAATACATCCAGATTACTATATCTTCCTGGTTCACTTGTAGTTAGGAATACTATTGCAGTAGTTGGAAATTGATAGTAGAGATAATTTTCAGCAATCATAGAATGATGGGGAATGTCACTGCTGTATGTAAAGAGACTTGCTTGACTATGTAACTATGTGGTGTCAGGTTAAGACATATAAGGAATATGTGTTTCAAACAAAGAATATTGTAGTTAATCTTCTAACATTGATAGTCTAGGTGAAGTCATGTAAACAATAAGTGAATTTTTGTATAAGAGGATACAAGAATATTGCTGTTGGGTTGGTACACATCTAGATAACCTATGTAACTCACCAAATTCTGAAGGATGAATATGCAATACTCAATCTGTTTATATCTTCAGTGCTAGATAAGATGCAAAGACAAAAAATAGGCTACTTTCACACTAATCTAGGCAAGACTGTAAGAGCAGTCTAAGAGCAGTGTAATATTGGGATATAATATAAGTTGGGATGTCCCCAGGTAATAGGAATTACTTTTATTGTTGATAATGTGATATTATATTATATACGTGTATTCTGAAAAATTGCATTTGACCAATGGATTTAGAATTACATCTGTTTTTACAAGCTTCTATGTGACATTTGCAGATCTACTATGTTCAAACACAAGATGGCAAGGGTGAGTTATGAAGCTCCATGCATGCAGCAAAAGAAGAATGCTCCAGCAAAGATTGGGAATGAAGCACATGGTCCTTGTATGCATTATATGGTTTGCACAAGTGTGGTTGGATAAACAACATGCAGTTTCTTTTGTGTATCTATGGCTTTAACCGATATTCAGATATTTTGTAAAAAAATTAATGCTGGTGACATGCTAAATCCCAATAGACCATATGCTTTTCTTATATATTCAATATATAAGAAGGTTTCTTATCCCAATAGACCATGGAACTTGGTTTTGGGCATTCACGTTCAGGTATTTTATTGTCTGGGCAAGTTACCGATCGACTAGCATTAATGCAAACTGGTTATTGAATATATAAGGGTGGCTGAATCTCAGGCCCGACGACATAGTGATTTCAAACTGAGTACCTCTGAAATATACATGTATTATTTTGAATTGATGTCTAGCTGATTTCTCAACAATGTAAGAAATCACTACAGATGAATTCTAAATACATAAATTCGATCAACATTAATCTTACAACAAATAAGAATGTTGCAAAATTAAATAAATAAATAGGTAATAATAATAATAATAATAATAATAATAATACCTTTACCCCTATTATTTATCGACTCCAGAAAACGATAAATAGAAATGGTAGGATCCCTAATTTGGGACAATATACAAATGCCAGTGTAGCATTTGTTTGGGACAAATGGATTCTTTAGGTATTAACCAAAAGCTGTGAAGCTCAATTTATGTCCAAATTGAGTTATTCTGGCAAACCAATACTATGCCGGAAATAGTCACTTTCATTACTATTTATCAGCTTTTCTTACCAGTACATATATAGGTATATCATATTTCCGAGGAATTATTTTGTCCCAAATGATCATCTTGTGTGACGAATAACACGGGAAATTGCTATTTCCGGTAACTTTATAATGCGGGAATTACTATTCCGAGAAGACAAAATTACCAGAATAACTTATCTGAGATGGCCTACATGTCGTAGGAAACTTCTATTTCCGGCTGGTTACACTCCTTGGAAATACTAGTTTCCAATATACTAACACATCAGAATATAATATTTCTGGTGTTAAATTGCTGGGAGAAAGTCATCTTTTCTGACGATTCGGTGATGCCAGAAATAGTCATAATTTCGGACATTGCAAAGTCTCGCAAGAAGTAATAGCATCTTGGGCCAGTTATTTCTGGTGACCGTGCTAGGACATGAATATGCCAGAAATACATTATTCTGGCAGGAAATGGGAGTAATTGGGACCAAATTGTTCTCGGGAAAAAGTGATTTCTGTTGTAGTGATTGTCTGAACTTCTACACTCTCTCTTGACAATAGTCAAACTGAGAAAGCGCTCTGTTTAAAAAAATAGAACTGAAACGACCTCTCTTTCAAAAAAGAGAGATACTCACACACTCCACCCTCTCAAGGAGGAGGAGTACAAACACTCACCTTCCTCCAATAGACGAGTGAGACAATCACCCACCTTCCTCCTAAGGAGGAGTGGGACTCTACTACTATGGACCTCAAATCCAATAGTCCATTTCTTATATTTTATAAACTAAAATAAACAAAGTACCTAAAAAATAAAACACAAGATCTAGTCTAAAACAGAAAACAAATGGGCCCAAAAAACACCAAAGCCCATGGACCACGTCTGGCCCACTAAACAAAAGCCCCTGGACCACGTCTGGTTGCAAGAAGCAGCATTAGGGTTTCATCTTTAAGCCGCCGCCGCCTCCCTTTCCTCAGCGAAATCACCAGCACACGAGCACTGGCTTCAGCTGTGGTTCACTGGAGCTACACTTCGGCAGGACCACCGGTTTCTGCACCTCTCGCTCGCTCGGATGTCCCCCCACTTGCCGAGACCCATCCGACCCTGCATCGCATACCGCCACTCCATAGGCCGTCGTTACCTTTCGATAACGTCCACGTCTGCAAGAGGACTTAATCCTCTGTTTCATGCTCTGAAAACATAGCACTTACAACCCAACCAACCGACCCGAAGCAACCGACCAAGAAAACCCCTTTCCGAAACAGGGATCATGCACCCCTTTCCCCTTTGCATTTTACCTCTGTTTACAACTGGAAAGAGGGAGAGATAGAGGAATGAGCCGCTGGGATCTTGGGCTATGTGCATGAGCCACGGAGTCATGCCATCAATGCAGTCCATCACCGAGCAACCTTATTCTCAAAACCAAACAAAGCAAAATGACTACTAACTAGAAGAACGCAAACGAAAGAGGGAGGGAGGGAGGAGGGAGCCGAGGCTCCCACCTCCCTAAAGGGGCGGCTCTGAGTTTCTCTTCACGCGATAAGGTATAGGTATCCTTTCGTTGCCAAGTAAATCTATTTCCATTGAGAATTCCATGGAGGCTAGTTTCTAGCTGCTTCAGTCGATGACATGATATCTTGAGAGATCTGCATTGAAGACTTTATTCCTTCTCCCACCTGCGAACCTGGACTTGAAGACATAATTGAGATCTGGCTACCAAACGAGGTAAGGTTGCTTGATTTAGTATTTAGCTCAACAGTGAAAATATTTACTCTTCTTGTTGGAGAATTAAATGTGCTTGGATCACTGTAGCTGAATAGTGTTTAGGAGCTTGCTGAATCTGTTCGCTTGGAGTTTTTGCCTAGCTTCAAAGAATTCGGGAAAAATATAGATGCAAGCACAATTGTGCACTAATCTGTGTACTAATGTGATGTGATTGGTCAAAAAGTAGATTTTATTGAAAATAGTGTTAATTTAAATTTTAAGTATGAATAAATTAGTATTGGTATACAGATTAGTGCGCGACTGTGCTTGTATGTAGCAAAACTCAAGAATTCGATGGAGTCAGGAAAAAGTGCAACAGTTCTAGTTTATTGGTAAAGATGGTCTCAAAGTGACTGGCTACTGGTAAGATTTTGCTAGCCTCTCAGAGTGATTTTGTTCATTTCATGTTGTTTACTTTCAATACTAGCTTGTTTCCCTTTGTTAAATTTGTCGTAAGGCACTATCGTTGGGTTGGGACTTTCCATTTGCTCTATTTCTTCCTTTTGCCCACTATCCGTTTGTTGAAAAGCCTGAGTATTTCCTTGGCTACTGTTATATTCAGCTCTGATCCATGGGTCATATTTGATTATTGTGGAGGGTGAGCTTAGGTATTTTGGGGGTTCGGTTGCCTAACCTCCAAAACTGGACTGTGGTTATGAATGTTTGGTGGCTTCGAGCGTCAGAATCTTCTCAAGTAAGTTGTTGCTGTGGTATCTTACCTATTATTATCACGCGGGCTTTGTGGAGAGCACGGTGAGAGCATAGAATGGAAGGAAAGTTTATTCATTGGAAGGGTGTGGTAAGGAGGGTTAAATTGATGTTAATTGATATTTTTTCTCCGCATCGCAAATTTGATAGATTGCATGCAAATGATATCACGGTTTTACAGGAATTAAATTGCCCTTTTTCTCATGTTAGAAAAAAAAGTATGACAGCTATAGCTTGGATTAAGCCAAGTAGAGGGCAGTATAAACTCAATGTTGATGGTAGTTCGCTCAGAAATCCTGGTTTAGCAGGTGGTGGAGGGGTTATTAGAGATCATGATGGACAAGTGATGGCGGGATTTGCTATTCATTATGGGCAAGTTTCCAATAATGTTGCTGAGGGGAGAGCTTTACTGGATGGTTTAAAGTTGGCAAAACAGTTGGGTATTCGGGACATCTTGGTGGAGTCCGATTCAGAAGTTATTGTGAAATGGATTCAGGCTGGCAAATGCAGTTTATGGTATTTGTGGGATTTTTGGGATGACATCCATAATTTGTTTGCTGATCTACAGTGTTCCATCCAACATATTTTTAGAGAAGCAAACATGGTTGCAGATTATCTTGCCAAAGAAGGGGCTTTTAATAGAGGTAAGTTTTTTACAGGGTTGGATCTTGATAGGGGAATCCTGCGTGGATTAGTTCGTACGGATATGTGGGGTCTTCCTTATATTAGGATGTAATTGTGTTATTCGTTGTTTTTTCCTTTGATCACAAGGATTTTTTTTGGTTTTTTTGTTTATTTTTTGTAAAATCCCTGTTGATAGTGATGTAACCACAGTTTTCCTCCGCCATATGTGAGGGCTTTCTTAATAAACTTGGGACGGGGCTGCTATGTGGGTGGCTACCGGCTATTTTATTTTTTTTTTTAAAAAAAAAAAAAAAAAAAAGTTGGGAATGACCAAGTCTTCCACACACCACTACAAAAAAAAAAAAAAAAAAAAAAAAAAAAAAAGATCATTTTCAGCTACCAAAGTCGCCGGAAATAATACTAACTTTAGCCGCTATTAATTATTACCAACTATTTCTAATTGCCACAAAATAGCCTCTATTAAAGAGCCAAGTAAAACTTTTTCCAGCTACTTTGAGAATTGCCACAAATACACATTATTTCCGACAATAATAATAGCCGCAAACGTTACAAACAGATATTACCATTTCAAAGATAAGGGCAAAGCTGCCCCTGTTATTTATAATCTTGCTTTCCAGACATAAAACTATTGGGTACGTACTTATAGAATATGAATAATATGGTTGCTGGATTTATACAAAGATTTTATAAAAACAAGTTTATAAATTCGTGTAATTTAGTGTGATATGTTAGACTTACTCTTTATTAAAAAAAGGTAATTTGCAATCTAATGTATCATATTAAGTTATATTAGTTTGTTATTTCTTTTAATAAGATCGGTTTAGAACAAACATTGTTGGTTTTTATTTTATCACTAAATATCATATAATTTAAAATCTTATGTAAACATTAAATTTAATTTACATGTATCTTATGATAGGATGAAAATACCATGTCACATGTTTATACCAACCAAAATCAAGATTAGCTAATAATTACTTTGAATATTCGTTGGGATGAATATGAACGTATATAAACAAGGATTTAAAAATAAAAACAGTCTCAATGGAAGACAAGTTTCCTTATTATATATCATCCTCACTTGTGGCGGAGGAAACAAAATCGTGGTAACAACGAATCAAACAAATGACCAGACTAAAAATAAAACCATATCCAAATACCACCACCAACCCATCATACTTACTAACCTTACCTCCTACACTTCCTGATATATGATCATGAAAACCTCCCTTATCCAATCTAATAATCCCTCTAATAAACCAAGAGCCAGTTTCTCCTCGAGCACCGCTTTTAGCTAGACCATCAGCTACTCCATTGACTTCTCTATAAACATAAGCTAGAGATAAATTAATACCAACCAACCGACGCTGGATCTCATCCCAATAGTCCTCCATATACCAAAGACCACACCGCTGCGACTTCAACCAATTAATAACAAGAAGAGAATCCCCCTCAATTTCAACTCTCAAACAACCCAACCCATTAAGATGTCGAAGACCATGAAATTCAGTTGGATGGCAGTGTTTGAAAAAATTTAAAACCCTTTGGATTGAAGGTAAGTAAATAGAAAAATGAGGATGAAGTCAGTCCTAATGGACATAAAACATCAACAGACCATAATCCAATTCATGATATTGTAAATAAGTGTCAGTGTCTGGGATTGTTAGCATAGATGACTTGTCTCATATTATCTTTACTTTTCTCATTTTGATTTTTCAAGCATACACAGCACAAAAAACTAAATCAGCTAGAATATATTTCACATTAAGGTATTTATTTGGATGAATCATATATAAAAAAGTTAAGACAAAATCAACTTTCACATGTACAGAATTTTACTATTACATTTTAAGTATTTTGATTTTTTTTCCCCTTCCCACCAAACATTTCTACTGACAAAGATATATACCACAATCTTCTGCAACAATAGGTAGTACATACATCTAAAATAAAAGTGCTTTGCTAAAAGAACGCTCTGTTTTGGGGGAGTTTAATGGAGTGGTTGAATTGTGTGAATAAGGAGAGACTAATGACAAAATCAAAACTTTCAGACAAAAATTTTAGGGCCTAGCTAGCTTTTTCTGTTTCATCGAAAATTCCAAGCTCACCAACACTACTGAAAGAGTTATTGTTGCTTTGATTTAAAGAACCATTCAAAGTTAGACATATTTTTTTGTTATATGTTAAGATCTTGGCATAGAACATAGGAAGTTAAATTTTTTATCTTGATAACACAATTTCATTTGCACATTTATATTTTAAATCTCCTAAACTACCCTCCACTAGAAACCAAGCAAAGAGGACAACATAATGTAATAATGCCATAGAAAACATTACAATCCTGAGTTCACTAGAAAATAGCATATTTAGGCATTGCATATGCATTTACATGTGTATTTATAGGAATGAAGCACCATAGTCGCAGGCCAATCGTACAGGATTCAAACTAAATCCATGAATACCTTCTGTGATTTTTCCCCTTAGTTAAGCAAACAAGACAATCCATATGGCAAAATCACAAGACTTCATTTTAAAATCAAAGACAAAAAAGTTAAGCAACTAAACTCTTTACATCTATCAATCCCAAAGTTACAATCAAATCGAGCAAGAGTAATGTGCGGCATAGAGAAACGAATGAGAGAGAGAGAGAGAGAGAGTGGGGTCCCGCGTGGGAAAATAAGACGCGGGAGGATTAAGGGTAGAAAACTTATTAAGGCAATTGTTGCCTTAATAAGTAAAAAATTGTCGCTGTATCAAATATATGTAATGGCAAAAAATTTATTATGACGATATAGAATTACACACACGACTTATTTGCAGCCATACTTATTCCGGCGCACAAAAATCGCCAAAAATAACTGATTTTCTTGGCTATTTTCATAATTGACACAAACATTTTCCCCAAGTTTAAAAACAGGCTTTTTGCAACCATAATTCTATCACCGAAAATGAAAATAGCTACAAATAGTATTTGTTTCTCGTAGCCTTGGCATAATAAAGCCTTGCTGAAGAGGTTTGGGGATGTCTAATTCAACTTTGATCCTTATGAATTTTCTTAAAGCCAAACCATAGAGAGGGTCTTCTTCCACCTTATTCAACGTACCAAGTGCTTTCCCAATTTCAACTGCATTGTTGTGAGTTATATGATCTAAAGGTAGACCATGTATTTGCACATTGAAAGTTGCATGATTTAGACTGATTTCTTAAGAGTAGCACCAGGAGACCAAGGTTTTAGAATAAGCAGATGCCCTTTAAACTTTCAAGGGGCTTGATTAAGAACTTTGAGCTTGTCTTGGGGAGATCTAAAAGTGAATATTAACTTGTTTGTATCCATATCCTCAATGAGAAAGTTTTGAATGAAGTTCCATGAAGCTTTAATACTAGAATGAATAGCAAACTTGTTCAAAGGTCTATTTCCTAGCAACCTGCCTATTAGGATTTTGTCTAAAGCGGCTTTTGCTGACTTTGGTGTAGAGTGGAGGTTAAGATCATGCCATGACAAAGCTTCAGTTTTGGTGATGGGAGAGTCCATGTCCATTAGAGATTGAAGTTGTAACTGAGATGGTTCATGACTGAAGTGTTGTAGTGGAGATTGTGAGCAACAACAAGTGCAGTTAGCTAAAGATCTCTTATGTATATTTGAAAGTAATTACTTGAAAATGAGCAGCGATATGTGCAGAGAGTTGTATTCCACCTCCTAGATAAAGAAGCTCTAGCTTCTCTCCATCTGGTCTTTGTAGGGTTTTATTCCAAACAACTTTTGTATATGAATACTTGTGAAACTGTCGCCCTGATATTTTGATAACATGTTTTGTTATACATTTTGTACTTTGTAAATTGCTCATATTTATATACTAGTATATGTTCTCTACCTATAGAGTTGTTGATAACTCACCCGATATCTATGATGCCCCCAACTCTCATGTACGGATACATGGAAATCGAGGCGTCAGGATGATGACAACACAGGTCACATGCCCTAACGACAAGTACTAAGTGTGTGCACATGTAACACGTGTAAGACAAAAGACAAAGCGGGTAAGTTAAAGTCAATCAACTAAGTACCATAATTGTTAAATAAAAATTCGTTTAAATACAAGTGTTTCAAAAGTAATACAGTTATCCAATAAAAACATGATAAGCCAAAATACAGCAAGCAAGAAGGGGTAATAAATCCCAATACTCGAGAAAGTGATCCCCGATCAATCCTCCGGTGGAGTCGCAGCTTGAGGCTTTACATCCTTATCTGTATCAAAATCTACAGTACTATAAAATAGTATCGCATGTAAGTAATAGCCCAAACAACCCAAGAGATAAAGATGCATTAATGCAACCAACAATTATATATGCATATGATGAAATATGCATGATACCCAAAACATCATTTTTCGGAAAAATGAATATTTTTCAACATACGCCAAAATTCCATTTGGCCCAAAAATATATCCATTAAAACATATCTGCCATTTTCCCAGAAAACAACCCACATAGAAATCCACCATTTTCCTAGAAAATGTTCCACATAAATCTTTTTATCAAAACTTGCCATTTTCCCAAAAGATGGCGCATTATCTAATTTTTAAACCGTATGCACCATGATCTCTCCCCTAGAAATTATCCGCCGCACACCCTAGCTCTCTTTGTCACACCACGGGTAACAACCATGCGTGTGGCTTTGTAACTAGCGATGCCCAGTTCCGCACCCAGCGCATTCATGGCCAAGCATCCTTTAGCCCCTACCAAGAAAGGGGCCATGAAGTCGGCACGAGTGTTACCATCTCGTCTGATCTCGTTGTTGGCCAACGACAACGCAAGGGACATCACTTAGTATATTCCACTCCTAAGTGACCAGAAGAGTTCCACCGAGATAATACCCTATCTCGGCTTGGGGTTGTGATACACACGCACCTAAAAACCATCTCTCTTATGAAAATTTAGTTTTCAAATATACACATGAACATGCATGCAATTATGAAAAAAACTAATTTTCATGTACAAACATGAATATGCATGTAAATATACAATGTATATGACATGACACAAAATATTCAACAATAACCAAAAAAAAAAAAAAATCCAAACATAATCAAATCACACAAACAACTCCATCCTCCAATCCAACCGACCCCCAAACTCCTCGGACTCAGTCTACCACAGCCAACCAAATCAAAATAAATATGGGTTAGCACAAAAATGTATTTAAATCTCAAAAAAAGTATTTGAAAAATTACTTATAGTGCAAAAAGGCAAATCTAAAAGATGAAGCGCACGAACACCCAATTTAACATCAAAAGCGAACTCAAAAATAAAATCATCAAAATCATATTATTTGGGACAAAAAATGGATTTCAAAAATAAGTAAATCTGAAGGGAATTTGCAAGAGAAAAGGGGCTGATTTATAAAATAAAAACTAGAAAATAAAGGCTTGACAATGGCATGCAAGACAAGAGAGAAAATAACCAAGGAAAATAAAAATGGAAGCTCATGGTTTGGGGTCAAAACAGAGCACGGTTTGGAGGCCAAAAACATCCAAAAATCACAAGGTTTTACCCACAATCTAGCACACGAAAATCCTAAGGGAAAAAAAGAGAAAAACTAAGCATGGAAGCTCATGGATTTACCTACACAAGATGAGAAATTAGATGAAATAAAATGTAAGGAAGGAAAAGAGAAATGCATGGTCAGAAACAGAGAAACATAAATCAAGAGCTATGGCATGACATAGATTTTCAAAAGCAAAAGAAGAAAATGAGGATAGGAGATGGAGAAGAGAAGGTTCGGTCTACAGAAACTAGAAACTAAAACAACAAGATTAGAGTGCAAGAAATTACCTAATGAAAATGGAGAAAGGCAACTACAACACACTTTGGTTTTGAAGAAAGAATGAAGGAAAATGAAAATGGAAAGAAGGGGAAGAAGAGGGAGCTGTGTGCAACAAGAAAATTTCAGAGGAAGAAGGAGAAGGCAAATGGCATAACAAAGAAAGAGGAGAAGAAAAAGAAACGAAAGAAACCCTAAGGCAAGGCCAAAACACTCCGTTTAAGGGGGATAAGGAGCTGGGTTTTGAAGGGCAATGGGCTGGGCCTGAAAATGAAGGGGTTTTGGCCCGAAAACAAAGAACAACCCACCAAAATAAGCACAGTCCGAAAATAAAGATCTAAGAAATAAAAAGGTACAACAAAAATAAATAAAAGCCAAGTAAAAACACTACAACTATACATTAGTAATATAAAATAATTTAAGCCCAACAACAAGACAATTTAAAGCAAAGAGAAATTTAAATGCAAAACAATAATTAATATCAAGAAAGTCTATCAAAATAAATTTCACAACTTAAAAATCATAAAATAAATCCAACAATTAACACATTAAATTTAAAACAAGAAAGCCATTAATTATAAGAATTTAAATAATTCTTCATTGAAAATACACGTAAACACGGGGTATTACATTATCTTCACTATTTTCAATTGATTTGGTCATTTTAGCTAAAGATCAAGAGTAGGATGCATGGGCAAGCGTATTTGAGTGTAGTGGAATTTTGAGATATTGATGATGTTATTGAGATATTGATGATGTTATTGAGGCTTGGGGATGGTTCTAGTTAACTATATTTGGGATTTTGCCAAGTTAGACTAATTTGGATAGAAGAATTTTGAGTTTAAATAAAGGGATGTAAAATGTCTTGCTTTCAAACATATAAGTATATGTTAATTAAAACTATTTTTTGGATGGATGATAGTCTGAATTAAAAAAATTTCAAACATAAATGAATAGATTTAAAACTTATTGCAACTTATTTATAATATTGATTTTGGATTTTAAATATCCAACTCTAAATCCTCCCTTCTAAGTGTGTGTATATAATGTTAATGTAAAATGAGTGTGTTGGCATGTTCATATGACAAAGTGAGTTCAATTGTGTTGTAACTTGTTGAGTGATGATTAGTTGAAGAATGACAAAAAGACATGAGATTGGCATCAGCTCTACATTTGCTCATTAGTGACTCAAGCGAATGCCAAACAGAAAGTTCTCACAACATGCGCTTGACTCATAGCTCAAGCAATGCTTGAACACAATGTGCACTTGACACTCGATCGCAAGGCACTCAAGCAAATTTTCATGAATGTGACTTTGACTAGGGTTACATGGCATATGAGAAATTGGCTATAAAAGGAAGCTATGCACGCCCTCTTCATTTGGAGCAAAGTGGCCATAATTGAGCTATAGAGAGAATGGGCTGAAACTCCATTTTTCTTTGAAGTTGGATTTTTCATTTTGAAAATCAGGTTTCCATCTTTGCATAACTTGAAAATTAGGTTTCCATCTTTCCATACTGGAGCTGCTATGAATGTATTGTGAATGTTTCTAAATTGGTTGTAACAAACTAAATCTCCATAGTAGATTTTAGGTGTTGACTTACACCTGTAGTGGTTCTAGATTTTAAAGATGTTCTTTAAATGAGTTTTCACTTCTTTACCAAATTGATTTGTTGATTGTTTTATTGTGACTTATTTCATTAATTGATTGATTTATTGATATTTTTTTAAAAGTCTTACTAGGGCCCACTGCAAGAGAAGTGGTTTTTTGGGACGAACATTTTTGTCCAAAAAAAATTGTGATTTCATCCCAAAATATTCTTTGGGATGAAAAAAATTGTCCCAAAGTCGTTTCAATAACAATGTACCAAAAAATATCTTTTGGGACGAATTGAGCAAAATCGTTCAATCATGTTTGAACTGAATATGTTTTTTGGATGATTAAATTTCGTCCCATAATCACATTCAAATGGTTCAAACTTGACATACGAATGCCAAATTTGTTCGAACACGTCTTTCATGAGTGGTCGATCAATACCGGTATATTCGACCAAATAGGTGTGAGGAAATGTTTGAACAAACAATTTGATGATCAAACTGTAAGATATGTTTGAATGTATTGAGTAAGACATTCAATCGAACCATGATACAATCAAAAGTAGTCTAATAAGTACATTACAATTAGTCTAATAAGTCTAATAGTCTAATCGTCATAAATACATTACAATTTGTTCAGTACCCATAAAAGTAGTCTAATAAGTACGAACTAAATAAATAACACAGTAGTACTAGCGTTCTTCATACATAAATATATCCCAAAATTTGTATGTATAATGTAAATTAGTCGCTTGGAGGCCTAAACTATTGCATAAAAATCTACATTTGGAGTTGCACCTCTCTCCTGAACTCTTCTTGCTGTTGTTCTTGTTGTTTTATGCGCATCTCTATGTCTGCTTGTTTCACTAATTAGGTCTCTCCATCTCAATTTGCAACAAATAATTTTGTCAGATTATAATTTGTATTTTTCTCTTGCTACAAGAGACATTTGTTTATATATAAAGTCATTATAATACCTCCAAATAACAAACTATATACAATTAAAAAAAATATCATTACCAATTTCTTAGAGAGGCAATGGAAAGGTCTTGAGCTTGCATGATGATAAATCTTCAACTTCAATCTATTTGTTTTGTTTATAGAACTTCTCTCCTGCATAGAAGTTGTAAGTATTAGGAAGCAAAAATTATAAATTGGACATGTAAAAAAATTCATTTAATTTACCTTATATGATGGATCGTCAAATATGTCACAAAGTTTTTCTCAATTAGAAGGTCGGACATCCTGAAAAGGATGTTTGCGTGCATCTTCCTTGTTCTCGAACTTATTATAATGCTTATGACACCACACCTTATATTTGCGGAATGCATTACACATAAGTTCATTGACAGTCTTACACTCATCTTTTTGACCAAAATTTAGTTCAAAGTCATCATCTCTTGGATGCGAATAGATACAATTGGATAGTTCTTGAGAATTACCTTACAATCCCAAACTATCTACTTTGAACAATTCAAAAGTTATCAATCAACTTTTCATGTAACTCTCAAACGGGTCTAAGGTTTATCTCAATGCAACATACAAGACACGAGAGTAATACACAACAACAATACAGGACACAATAATATATCAAATAGCATATAATTATATAATTCAGGTATTATTTTGTTGCTATATGATTTAATTGTGCTATATGATCTTCTTACATCTAATTAATTGTGCTATATGATCTTCTTAAATCTAATTAATTGTGGTATATGATTTTCTTAAATCTAATCAATTGTGCTATATGGTTTTCTTAAATCTAATCAATTGTGCTATACCATTTTCTTAAATCTAATATATTGTGCTATATTAAGTATTTTGTTAAATATTTTAATTAGAATTACTGTCATTATGTTAGCTACTTTTGACCAAGTATTTTTTATAAGTATATTTATTCACTTGGGTGCATGTTTTTAAGTATTAATTATACTCTCATTATGTTCATTATTATGATGTTCTACTGTGTGATAATTTAAAATACATTTTTAGAATTTAATTAGTAATTTAATTAGATTACTTTGTGCAATCTATAATGGAAATTCATGTTCGAACCTATATAGTGTACATTCAAACACATAATGACCGTTTGAATGATAACAGATACTATTCAAATGATAACAAATCATATAGAATAAAGTTCGAACAGTTTGATATATATATAGTACTATAGTATAGTGATATATATAATATATATATAGTACTATTGTATAATGATGTAGTGGTATATATATAGTGATGTAGTGGCATGGCTCCCATTTTTTTCCAACAATATTGGCATATTGTTGGAGATGCTGTTACTATTGCTGTCCTGCAGGCTCTACAAAGTGGTACAATACCATCTACTCTTAATCATACTTTTATTACTTTGATCCTTAAGAAAAAAAAGCTTGAGAAAATTACTAAGTTTAGGCCTATTAGTTTGTGTAATGTTGTGTATAAATTGATCTCAAAAGTGCTTGCTAATAGACTCAAGCTTATCTTTAATGTCATTTCTAGTTCCCAAAGTACCTTTGTACCAAGACGACTCATTAGTGATAATGTTATAGTAGAATATGAAATGATCCACTTTTTGAGGAGCAAGAGACGAGAAAGATGGTTCCATGTCTATCAAGTTGGACATGAATAAGGCTTATGATCGTATTGAATGGGGATACTTGTAGGCTTTGATGGGCAATATGGGCTTTCAAACTAAATGGATTGACTTAGTGATGATGTGCATTAAAACTGTTTTCTTCTCAGTTTTGATTAATGGTGAGCAAAAGGGTCCTATAATCCCTTCACTAGGCAAAAGTCAAGGGGATCCCTTATCACCATACCACTTCCTACTATGTAAAGAAGGTCTTATCACTTGTAATGCCCATCCATGTGATGGAACTTTTAGAAAATGATTTTAAGAAAGAGATGAGAATTACCATTTGTTATAAAAAAATTTCCTTGCCTACCCAGAATACGAAAGACTCTATGTTTATAAAATAAAACTTTATTCTTAATTTAAAGAGAGTTACAGCGAAAAATATTAAACTTTACAATTAGAAGACTTTCACAAAACATCATGCTTAAGCTTCCATGCTTCTCACCTTTGAGCCATGTTTGTCTTGATGCTTTCTGCTTATCTTGTTTCTGGGAGGGGCATACATAAAAATTAAAATGAGTCAAAGATTTGTAAGCATTACTTCATACAGTCAACATATACTAACATAGGTTTTGAGTCATGCATTCATCACTTCATACATACTATAAATAAGAGATTCATTCATTTAAAACATTATGATGTGGGGTTTTTCTTAAAAAAGATTTTTTTTTCATCAAACATTTTCCCATGCCCTGTGCCTTCATTTCTTAAAGAGTCTAAGCATACATACATTTTTCTTATCACTTTCCTTTCTCCAGGCATTCATTGGGTACCCATTCATTCAT
The DNA here is from genome assembly GCF_018687715.1 of Carya illinoinensis. Classification (NCBI taxonomy): domain Eukaryota; kingdom Viridiplantae; phylum Streptophyta; class Magnoliopsida; order Fagales; family Juglandaceae; genus Carya; species Carya illinoinensis. Next base: position 25,229,996 of record NC_056761.1, read on the forward strand.
TCATATGGCCATTATTTTCATACATTAAAGCTTTCATTCATTCAGTCACTATAGGCGAGAATCATAGGTGGGACTTACCACCATCCCTACAGCTCACGCTGTAGTCGGGAATCACAGTTAAGACTCTACCACTATCCCTGCTTCCCACCATCCATATAGTTCATTTTCTTTTCCTTCATTCTTTTCAGTCCATTCATTCATAAACGTCATTTAAAAGCCTGAGCTTAAACATCATCTTTTAAGGCATCATTTAAAACATTAGTTCATGGCATTCTTTAAAGCATCAGTTCATAGAGACATTTAACACTTTCTTTGCATCATTTAAAGTATCGCTTAAAGCATAAGGCATAAGCCTCACATTTCATTTCCTAAAATACGTACAATACTTACTACATATACCATCCATTCACATACATACACTTAATACTTTAGGGTACATAAAATGGGGCTGCCAAGAAGGGCCATTACATACATATACTTCAAGACTTATATTTAGCTTTCTTTAGTAAAACTTCATTCATGTCATTTCGTAAAGCATCATAAAGGATAAGCATTTCATTTCCATTTCATCCATATCCTTAGAAAACTCTAGAAGCATATGACCATAATACTTAACTGGATACCATGCTATACTCATTTCATGCAGTCCATTCATGTGCCTGTCAAATAGCAACCTACATGTATACACATAACCTTAGTGTCATTCTCTATCTATTACATAAGCCACTAAACTAGAAATATAACTATACTTCAATTGGAAACACTCTCATTCTATCTCATGCTCTTATGTGTCCCTTACTATGCTAAAACTTTCGGGATCCATTTACTATCACTACCTCTTTCAAACTCAATGTTATACTTTGAGTTCTTATCCACTAAAGTGAACTTCCACGATTAACCTTAGGGTTAAGACACTAAGACTTTCATCTTACTCTTCCTATTAACCGCACTCTGATTCATGAATCTGATCGACTAAGTCATGCTTCCCAATCCTAAACAATACATACTTCAGTTCCTTTCAGAATCCAAGCCCATACTTCATCCTCATTCCGATCCATGCATGCCACAAGGCTCTAAGCCAACTCTGAGGCTTAAACATTGTGTACCCATGATCAGACAGATTACCCATTACATATGGTAAATCCGTTTGACACATGTGTCTCACCATATACACATGTACCCTACCTCTTTTCACCTAAGATCAACATATAATCCATCGATCACTTGCTTGTATACACAAGCTCCATACTCCGATACCAACTTCTATTCAAATCCAGTCGACAAGACTTTCCATACTTCCCGGTCCTTTTACAAGTTCATCCCAACACTTCACGCGACAGGACTTTTCGTACTTCCTGGTCCTTTTACAAGTTCATCCCAACACTTCAAGTGATATGACTCCTTTTTTACTACACCTTACGTCACGTCATGTAGCTCGAGACTACTCCCAAGCTCTACCATGACCTTGTCACGTCACCTGCATCCCATTATGTCTCTCTACACCAACTCCTCACTCATCGCAAGCATGAATCCTCATGTGCTCATGCCACTACGCAACATCCTATCACATTTCTACTACTTCACTCTTATGCCACTCCATGACTTCACATGTACTCTTGGAAATACTTAACTACATCATGACACCTGTCACTATGGCAAGGTCACATCGCAACTACTATGGGACATTGTTTCACAGTTCTCGACACTACACCACATGCTCTACGCTCCCAACTACGCCATCCAACCTTTGGACACGCCCCACGATGCATCACTACACCAAACGGAGTACACTCAACGTGACCTCCCATCCATCCACACTACGCCATACCACCACTGTAGCACATACTTCATGCCCACACTTCACATCACAGTCCATAACACTACACAACACACTACACAACTATGCCCAACACTTCACGTCACAACTACACAGCGAACTCCACAACCTAGCACAGTTCACAACCAACCAACCAACATCTAACACAAATAACGAGGAAAGGGAGAGAGGGTTTTACTATCATTGGGCGTTGCTCACTGCTTGGCATGGCTAATGGCGTCGAAAGCCACTAGTTTGAGCAATAGTGGTCACTGTTGTGACCTTGGAACAGGACGACTTCAGAAGGCGGTATCTAAGGTTTCTCAACTAGATCTTGACTTTGGCGGGTCTAACGTGGCTATGAAGGGTGACTGACATAATGGGTAGTCCATAGGTGGCAGCTAACACCATGGCAATTAGCCGTGTATAGTAGCTTTTTTCAGCATTTGGGAGTTGTTTAGGCATTGGGGTAGGCTATGGTTGGCCAATGTAGGTTCATGGTGGTCTCGTGGTGGCTAGGGTGGCAGAGCATGGAAATGGAGGCCATGGCTGGGCCTGGAGGGCTTAAGGGAGGTCAATGGAGCTAACTCCCAACCCTTCATGAGGGGCTCCTTAATCTGATCTAACAGTGAGAAATAAAACATTGATTTAACTTAAAAAAACTTAAGAGTAATTAAGATAGAATGTTATTTAAACTAAACTTTAGTTTATAAAATATAATTTTTCATCATTAATTAAATGATGAAGTTTTGCTAATTACTTTTAAGAAGATAAAACCATCTAATTAATTAGAGTTTTCAACATAATTTTAATCTTATAATATTTTAATTGACTAAAATCATTTAGATAAAATGATTTTCTACAATTATAATATTTTTGAGTTCTTCAAAAATATTATAATTGTCTTATTGAAAATTAGGCTCGGTCCAATAGCACTGGGAACATCCCATTTAAAATATTTCTCGGATATTTAATACCCACGAGGGCTTTTAAAACACTGGGCTAGCTTTAGAAGTTACTTGATATATTTAAAAAATGCCATTGATGTTTGGCACATAAAACGAGACTCGTGACTATTGGAGAGAGAAAAGAGCGGGTTGTTACATTACTCCAATAAGCTGAAGCAACTAAGCAATTGTCTGGAACTAAAGTCTGTAGAGGGGCTCTTAGAATTTCTCATTTGCTGTTTGCTGATGACAACATTTTGTTTTGCAAAGCTAGTATTGAAGAAAACAATCCAATCCCGCAGTTACCTGGTAGATATGAGGAGGCTTTAGGACAAAAGAGAAATAGAGAGAAGACTGTAATAATTTTCAGCAGAAATATGGATTTTGAGAGGGAGGAGTTGATGTCTTTCTAGGGTGTAAAGCAGTTTTTGCAATAGGAGAAATATTTAGGCTTGCCCCCTTGGTTGGTAGAGCTAAAACAATAGCATTTTTTGACATAAAGCATAAAGTGTGGATTAAGCTTAGAGCTAGAAGGAGAAGATGTTATCTCATAGAGGTAAAGGGGTGCTAATCAAAGTTGTAGCTCTCTTGATCCCCACCTACTCTATGAGTTGTTTCAAACTCACTGGAAGCTTATGTCATGAGCTGGAGCAAAATGATGGAAGGTTTTGTGTGGGGCAACAAAAAAGAGGAACAAAAAATTCACTGGATAAGTTCGGCCAAGATGTGTAAACATAATTAGGCTAGGAGAATGGTGTTTAAAGACATAACAACATTCAAAGATGTTCTCTTAGCCAAGCAGGGATGAAGGATTATGCAACAACCTACCAGATTGTTAAACTAGGTGTTTAAAGCAAAATATTTTCCAAGGGTTAATTTTTTGGAGTCCAAACTGGGTTACAATCCCAGTTTTGTATGGAAAGGTATATGGGAAGCCAAAAAGTGTATGGCAGTGGGGTGCAGATGGAGAGTTGGCACTGGGAATCTATCAACATCTATAGGGACTATTGGATTCCTGGTCATCCTAAACTTGCTAACAGTATGAGAGATGAGGGATTGCCTAATTGTAATGCCATTGTTTACAGCCTAATTGATCCTCAGACCAAATGGTATGATATTGAGAAAGTGGGAACTTTGTTACCCACAACAGTAGCCAGTGAAGTATTAAAATTGATACTTCGCCCTGGTAACTTAAAAGACAAGATCATTTGGGCACATGAAAACAATGGATAGTTCAATGTGAGAAGTGCATATAGACTGCTCAAGGAGTCAAAGAAAAATAGAATTAAAGATGGAAGGTCGAGGAACATGTCATTGCAGAAACTGTGGAAAGGCTTATAGGCTATGAAGCTACCAACTAAGATTAAGATCTTTGCCTGGAAAGCTTATAAAGAGAGCTTACCTTCCAAACATAATCTGATGAAGAGACAGGTTTTGAATGAAGAGTTATGTCAATTTTGTAGAACTAAGATGGAGGATGTGGCTCATGTTCTTTATTTTTGTCCTACAATCAAAGCATGCTAGGAAAGACATTTACCTATGGTCATATCAGTAGATCTTCCTAAATAGTATGGGACATTGCAAGCTACCTCAGTGGGTTGGGACACAAGGAAAACCTTGAGTTATTTTTTTTGATCTCTGGGAGCTGCTCTTATAGGAGAAATTCTTTGGTCTTTGAGAATAAATGTATGCAACCTGAGCAAGCCATTGGACATGCTTTGGCAATGCATAAGGTGCTTAAAGAGACAAAATGGTAGCCCTTAAAATTGGTGAGACACCAGTGCTGTTGGGAGCACCCTCCTCTAGGGGTGTTTAAATTAAATGTTGATGGGCCATGTTTCAAAACCAACACTGTAGATATTGGTGTTATTCTTAGATATTACAAAGGGGAAGTTCTCATGATAGCTAGTAAAAGACAACGAGAAGTAAGTAATGCAGTAAGGATCGAGGTGCTAGCTATTCTCAAGGGTTTGTAGCTGAGTGTTCACTTGAGAATCACAAAAGTCAGAGCCTTCCATGTCCTTGGTTGGCAATGTTATCAAAGACACAAAGGCGCTAATGGATTGTTTTCAAAGCTGTGAAGTAAGACATGTGGGAAGAACATGTAATGAAGCTGCACATATACTTGCAAGAATTGCCATAAATGTTAATAATATTAGCTTGTGGGGGGGATCTTTCCCTGATGTAATTGCTCAAGTCATTTGGACTAAGAGGCATTTGTAAGGCTGATGTCTTTTAATGAATGTGGTTTTCTATCCAAAAAAAAAGGGAAAAAAAAGAAAAAGAAAAAGAAAAAAAAGGTTCATTGACCAAAATCCATTATGGCATAAAAACATATTATATGCCAAAAAAAAAAAAAAAAGAAAAAAAGAGAAAAGGTTCATTGACCAAAATCCATTATGGCATAAAAACATACTATATGCAATAAGCTATGATATAGATAAGCCATTTATTTGAAAGCTGGATCATGTCCTAATAAGCAACTTATATATTGCTCGCAGTGTAATACATATTTGATCTTGTTATCTGTGTAATTGTCAAGCTCTGAGTTAGAATATATCTTAAAACTAGAACCCTTACTAAATTCATTAATAACATTCATACCATTTACTTTTTAGTTATTTGCATATTAGTCTTTGAGCTTTCATTAGTTGCAACTTAATCCCTATATTGTTTAAAATTTACATTTTACCCCAATTCTGACTATTTTTTATATACCTCATTTTTTCTTATTTCTGATCTATTCCTAAGTTTATTTTTGTTTAACACATTAAAAACATTATAAAAAAGGGGTGCAGAACCCTTAAATTTTCTCTAATCATCATTTTAGCTCAATTCTTTCACCACTCTTTCTTAATTCCATTCCATCATAAATTGAACTATAATTATATAATTACAATCCCTTGTCATCACTTCTAATTCCTTTCCTTAATTCACATCAATTAACACTTCATTATGACTAATAAGTTAAACACCTCCACAACTATAGTACTATTCGATCCTCATTAGTGTTCATAACCTTATAAATAGCCGAATCATGTTTGCTTCCATTTCTAGACTTCTAGTTACTTTTAATCTATTAAATTAAACATTAAATATCTCTTAATAAAGTCCCTAATGCATGAACCGAAACACTTTTTCCTTGATTACAACAATTCATTACAACAACATAGTCCTTTTTTTTTTTTTTTTGATAACAACTCTCATTCATTCATAAAATAGAGTCATCTAGAGAATTACAAGCTGGCCTCATGCCAAACAATTTGGGAAATACACTCGGGAATTGATTCCCACCAAACTGTTAAATCCTCTACAAATCTTGCTAGTTTTGCTAGACCATCAGCTGCTGCATTGTGCACTCTGCCGGCATGTTGAAATGTCACCTTTGGTAGCTGTTTAGAGAGGCTGAGTATGGAATAGATCAGGTTACCATGGGGAGACATGGACTCCCCTTCTGCTGTTAAGGCTCTTACACTGAGCATTGAGTCTGTTTCCACAATCAACTCACCAATGCCCAACGGGATACACAGCTGTAGCCCCCTCAGGATGGCAAGAAGCTCCACTTCCATAGGGTCAGAGAACTCAGGTTCTTTTTTACACGCAGCCAGAATTACCTTTCCTTTTTCATCTCTCAAGATAACTCCCACACCTGAGGTACAGCATCCTGAAACATAGCCCCATCCGTGTTGATTTTTAGAGCTCCTATAGGGGGGTTTCCACCTCATATCCCTTACCATGTTCTGTTTAGTGCTGGCTTGAGCTTCTTGAGACTCCTTAAACAAAGACATGGCATGATCCACAGACTGTTGTGGGTGCTGAACCTGCTCTTCAAAGTAAAAAAGGTTCCTTCTATACCAAAAGGACCAGGCCATAAGAAAAAACTTCTCAAGATCTCTTGGCTGCCCTTCCTTTGTCACTCTCATGGCTATCTCCATAAACCCCTGCTGGTTTCCTCCCCGAAATAAAAAACCAAACAAAGACTTCCATAAGGGTAAAATGGATGGACAATATATCAGAGCATGACTTGTGTCTTCCCTTCCCTCATGGCAGAACTTGCAGGTATCTTCAGAAACAACCTTCCTGACCCTCAAGTTTTGCAAGGTGGGCAGTCCATGCTTGCATGCTCTCCAAGAGAAGACTCTAACCCTGTGTGGTATTGGCATTGACCATAACTGCTTCCAGAATCCCCGCAGTGCCTGATAGTTTGAGCAACCCCCTTCTACCCTATGGTTCTTTATAGACCAGAACAGCCTATAAGCACTCCTCACTGTGTATTCTCCTGAGTTTTCATAGTGCCATATGAGCTTATCCTCTCTAGGTGAAGGTCCTAGGGGAATCCTCAGAACATCAGAAGCTTCTCTTGGAGGGAGAGTTCTCCTAACTATCTCAGTATCCCACCAACCTGTCTCCCAATCGATCAATTGTGCAACACGTTGACAACTGCTTCTACTTTCTTGATATAGGCCTAAAGGGGTTTGATTCTGTCCTGGTAGCCAGATATCAGTCCAGATATTTATGGACTCCCCATCCTCTACTCGCCACCTGCACCCCTTCACCATTAGTCTTGTAGATTCCCATATCCCTCTCCATGCATATGATGGGGCATTTCCCAACTGTGCGTACTGGATGCATGAATTGGGGAAGTACTTGGACTTGTAGATTCTATGGAGGAGAGAAGACTTTTCATTCATTATCCTCCATGCTTGCTTTGCTAATAGGGCCATATTGAAACTATGCAGGTCCTTAAACCCCATTCCCCCATCTTGCTTAGGAGCACACATTTTTGTCCAGCTCACCCACCTGATTTTGTTTTCCTCCCTCCTTTGGCCCCACCAGAACTTTGCCATCATATTCTCTAGTTCTTTACACAAACTTTCAGGTAACTTGAAGCAACTCATAGAGTATGAAGGGATTGATAATGCTACTGCTTTAATTAGTACTTCCTTCCCCCCTTGTGAGAGTAGCCTCTCCTTCCATCCTTGAAGCTTCTTCCAAACCCTGCTCTTGATATTTGCAAAGGCCCTTTTCTTTGATCTTCCTACCACTGATGGGAGGCCAAGGTACTTTTCATACTTCTGAGCCTGCTGTATCCCCCAAGATGCCATAATTTCCTGCTGCAGTTGGGGGTTAACATTGGTGCTAAAAACCATTGCTGTCTTCTCTTTATTGACTTTCTGACCCGATGCCAGTTCATACTCCTTTAGAAGTTGGTGGATATGTGCATTAGTTTGCACATAGTCCTATGTTCAACATTGATTATCTTATCTTCAAATCAAAGTACATTCAATCACTACTTTGTATAATTGTCCATATCATCACATCATATACTCTAAAAAAAACCTAATTACATCTGATCTCCATCAAATTGGCACACATAATATAAACTACATATGTTACATCAGAAAGACATCAAACAAGCTTAACCCAAGACTAGTCCTCCATTATCCTATCATATTCGCATCATGTTCACCAATTAATTAAAACATCCAACTACCGAAGTATTAGAACAACATAAATTTGAGTTTTAAGAAGAGTTTTAATGACTTGGATGGAGGTTTTGGAGTCTACACACTTTGCTTTGATGGGCCTTAACACTAACCTCTTGGATTATGACTAGTTTAGGGTTCTTTGTATGGGATAGTTGAAGAAGGTTTGGAGAACCTCTTAGGTTAAGGGACTTCAACTAGAAAGGGTGTGAAAGGGCTGTAACTTATTAGATCTCACTAGTTAAATGGTGTTAAGATGAAGACATTTCGACTAGCATGGTTGCCTCGCTTGTGCTTGTCATGTTTGTGACCAAGCTTGAGCTTGGTGGGGTCTTGGCTTAGGTGACTTTTGAAGACCATGGGGAAGGTGGTGTGTCATGATTCCTCTTGGTTGATACAAGTGACTTGTTCATATGCCAAGGACATGCCACTTAATGCCATGTCATCATCTTTTCTCTTTCTCATATATTCTATGTCACGCACCATATCCGAGGGTGAACCCTTTTAACCTAAAATTCATTAAATATAAAAATAAGATAAAAGAATATTCCTCCATAATGAAATCTTTCAAAAATTCTTCTAAGTAAAATAAACTAAATATTGACAAAATTTCTCTTAGGTTAGATTAACCCACGTATGCCACCTGACACTTATCTCACATTTCTCATCTAATCATGTCACATTCCATTTATTCCAATTGTCACAACCATCAAAGTCATATGAAAAAAATGGTGGAGATAAATGGGTGAGTCCATTCACTCAGTAAGCATTAAACCTATACTAGTGTGTAAACATGAGTAAGTTAAAGAATGCAAAACAGAATAGTCTAGAAAATAATGGTGGTGTTTCAAAAGCATTTCATTATAATAATAATAATATAGACAAAAGATCTTAGGCATAAGCATAACTGAAACAACACCAAAAACAAGAATAGAGGCCATGCTTACCACCATTCTAGAGTTATGCATATGTGTAGTTAGCCAAGCAAAACATAAATCACTTTAACACCAAAGCACGTGCACTCAAAATATAGGCCATAATTTTACCCTAGTGGCAAGGTTAAAACACATGTCACAATTTTACACCCATAGCAAGGTCAGGCCAGAGGCTATAATTATATCACGTGGTAGGGCTAGTAATAGAACAGAGACCACAATTATTACTTGTTGCAGGGCTTGTAACCAAAGCAGAACATAATCTTATGCATTAGGGTATTAAGATCTAATGTGATAACAGAAGAATATACTTGATAGATAATATCGTGTAATCAAATAAATATTTCAAACTTCACATTCACATTTTTCTCACAGTAAAGAAAATCAAATACAAAAATTGATCATGTCTACACCAGTCATGATAAAATTTCACATTTTATTTCTCAGATATATAGAGTAGTGCAGAAAGTGACTAGGAGTGTCTTCATAACAAAATATGTAAGTTTTTTGCAAAATCAAACTTAGTTAGTTTTAGGCGAAGTCTAGCATAGGAACATCACATACTTGACTTTTGCAGTGTATTATCTAAGCCAAAAAATATTATAAACTCGTAATAGCACTAAACCCAAACTAACTAATAAAATTCCATAACCCGAACTATAGCTCAATATGAGCCCACAAACAGCCCAAAAAAACAAAATTATCCATTATGGTGTCTTGGGTTTATAATTGTCCAAGTATAGTTTTCAATGCACTACTCCACTAATAGATTGGCCCAACTTCTTTGGATTTGCTTAAATTTCACCGCAACACACATCACCATTTACAAACACACTCCCGAGACATCGGAACACCAACCCACATTTTACATATTTTTCCTCTTGCAGCCATAAAATTACAAACAAGGGACCCTCCAAACATCAACCAACGTTGAAATCACTCAACTACAACTTCTAACATGCAAATAGAGATAACCCAAACTAGCCATACGTGGACCAACAATTACTTAGTAGAAAGAGTGAGCATCGAGCATCATACCAAACTACCAAACTTGCATTGGTGATGCTAAGAAAGCATGGTGGCACGAAGGAGATCATATTGTTTGTCTATAGTGAATGGTTGTGGTGCAAAGACAGAGATTGTGGCTGGCCAGTCCAATGGAGTGTGGCTTTGGACCATGGTGTGTTGGTGGTACTTGTGATGAGTACGCGAAAGTGCACTCTAAATACCCTATTGTTAAATTAAAATGCTAAAATGTGAATAGAATTAATAGAAATCAGTGTATATTTTTGAATTAAATTTCTATTTACCATTGGATAATCCTAAGTAGATTTTTATGTTTAATTTTAGAGTTTGTAAAAGAGCAAGTCAAAACCCAGTCAAATTCAAAGGAGGACTTTCATGGAGTTTGAGAGCAATTTGGATCAGGAAAAAAAATTCACAAAAAGAAACTGCAAAAAGTCAAAATCCAAAATTTGTTAGGAGACAGCTTGGACATACTTTAGTGTTTTGACCGTAACTTTCTACTCACATATCATATTGATGCATTAGAAATCTATCTTAAAGGGAGATAAATTTGTTTCAAATAAGAACTTCCAAATTTGAACTCCTGAAGCATGTACGTAGCTGCCAAGATGAGTCCTACAATTTAGGCGATTTGTTTATGCGAAAATTATGAAGACATTAGGGTTTCTTTTCTACCCTATAGAAGCATATCATTAGCACAAAATAGGAGGGGAGGAGAGGTACAAGAGGCAGATTTGAAGAGAGGAGAAAATTACTTCTGTGGCCTCCATTTGCTTCATTGTTCTCTTGAGATTTTTGTTGTCCATTATATTTATGGGTAACTAAATTCTCAAGTAGGGCTATGGATGAACTTGCACATTAGATGGTATTTTTAATTTATATATTTGATTTTCAATTGCTAAAACTCTTTATTCAGTCATGCTTTTTCTATTGAATGTATTAGTTCTTTGATTATGTTTGGATCAATTATTTATCTATATTAATTTAGTTCTTTGCTGCAATATCGCTCCCCAAGTATATTGTTGTCGTTGGATTTTCTCAATAGGGATAATAATTTACGTATTTTAAAAGTAGTGAATGATTTTTCAAAGGGTTACATCTGGTTTAATTTTTCATTATAAATCTATACCTTTTGATTGAAAATTTAGGGAATTGAGTTCCCAATTAAGTTATTCAATGAATTAAGAATAATTAAAATACAAGATTTATGCAAGGAATTCTCGACGCTCTATTGTTCGTTAAATTTGAGTACTTTTTCCATTAGTAACTTTGCTTCACTTTGCATTTAAAATTAATCTTTGTTCTCTATTAATCATTTAATATTTTTCTTTACTTTTTTTTTCCTTTTACTATTCTTTTAATTTGTCTCTCTGTGAAATCGACACTCCAAATTTGTGCTACAACTACTCCGTTATTCTTTGGGCGTAATCAAATTTTAGCGTCGTTGCCGGGAAGACGGTAGAAGAATTGCTAGATAGTTTTTCTTTTCAGCAGTTTGTAAAGGCGATAACTTTCTTCCTTCTTTTAGCTTGTTGCATCTTTATTTTCTTTTTTTAGTGTTGTGTTTTGTTTATCTTGCATGCACAGGTATAAAGACGTATTGGATCGGTTTGCTTGTAGACCTGTATTAGAGTCAGAGTCTAATTTTTCTAATCATTTGTTTGATAATTCTTCTAATTTTGAGGAAGTGAGTGAACATGGAGATCAACCCTCTAGGACCCTTCAGGATTACCTCCTCCCTACACGCATAGCCACACCATCATGCATCATGTTTCCAGCTAATACTCGCCAATTGGAATTTAAAATAGGGATGATATAGTTACTCCCTACTTTTTATGGATTGAAAAATAAAAATCCATACGTGCATATTAGGGAGTTTGAGGAAGTAGTTGTGACCTTTCATAGTCAAAATGCAACTGATGACATTGTTAGACTTAAGCTCTTTCCTTTCTCTTTGAAGGATAGAGCTAAGAGTTGGCTATACCCGCTAAGACCATGGTCTATTGGGTCATGGAATGAGATGATTCAGGTCTTCTTTAATAAATAATTTCCCCAACATAATACCAATGTTTTAAAAAGATAAAATCTCCACATTTGCACAAAAGGACAATGAGACTCTGTTTCAGTCTTGGGAGAGATTTAAGGAGTTGTTGAGTATGTGTCCTCACCATGGGTATGAGAATTGGCACTTAGTGTGCTATTTTTATGAGGGACTTAAACCTAGAGAGTGCCAATTTGTGGAGATGATGTGTAATGGTGAGTTCTTACAGAAAGATCTGGATGAGGGGCCCTAGAATACCTCAATGAGCTCTCTGAAAAAGCTCACACTTGGATTGGACCTAGTGCTACTAAGAGCACAAATAGTTCACGACCTACAAGAAAACCGAAATGGTGGTGGAGTTTACCATTTCAAGTAAGAGGATAACCTAAAGGCTAAGATTGAGATGCTCACTAGGGAGCTATAGGTGTTAAAGGCTAAGGACATAAAGACAGCACACGTGGCTAATCATGTAGAGTTTTTTGGACCATGTTTTGTGCGTGGCAGGGTGATGCCCAAGAGTGTCCCATATTTGCTGAGATGAGAGGGATGTATGAGGAACAATATAATGCCTTAGGTATATACAAGAAGCCTTTTGCACCTTTCCCTGATACCAATAATCCGGGGTGGTGCAATCACCCCAATTTTAGCTAGAAGTCTGAAAACCAGCCACCTGCACAACCTCCTAGATCATATCCTGCACCATATCATGCACCTTCATCTTCTAGGGGTCCTTTAGATGACACTTTGCATACTTTTATTGAGGCAAAGATAAAACTAATCAAAAGTTTGAATTTTTGATTATGCAAGTTATTGAAGAAAACAAAGAGATAAAGAGTCATATATCCAAGATGATGAGTTCCTTGAGTATGAATGACCGTGTCAAGTTCCCTTCTCAAGCTCAATCTACACCCCAAGGTCAACATATGGTGCAAGGAAATTTTAAAGAGGTCAATGCCATTGTGACAAGAAGTAGTAAGTCCTTACACATCCAAACAACTGATAAGCTAGAGAATGTTGAAGAAGAACAAAACAATTATAGTACCAAGTTGCCCAAGGAAGCCGAGGTAATCAAGAGTTCAGTTAAGGTACCATTTCCTCAAGCTTTAAAATATGGTATGGGAACTTTGGATTCTAGTAATGAAATCTTGGAGAACCTCAGGCAGGTAAAGATTAACCTTCCCCTTTTGCATTTATTAAACAAGTTCCTATTTATGCAAAAGTTCTCAAAGATTTGTGTACAGTTAAGAGAAAGCACCATAATAAGAACACAACATTTCTGACAGAGCAAGTTAGTGCTTTAATTGAGCAATGAATTCCTCCTAAGTATAAGAATCCTGGTTGTCCAACCATTGCATGTAATATTGGGAATTATGAGTTTGGGCAAGCCTTACTAGATTTAGAAGCTAGTGTTAATTTGATGCCTTATTCTATTTATTTGCAGCTTGGTTTGGGTGAAATTAAGCCAACTTTTGTTGTATTTTAATTGGTTGACCGTTCAGTTAAGAAACCAAAAGGTATAGTTTATGATGTTTTGATCTAAATTACAAATTTTATTATCTTGTTGATTTTTTAATCATTAACACTAGTTCTGTTGTTGACTCTAATTCTAAAATCCCCTTAATTTTAGGTAGACTTTTCCTCGCTACTACTAACGCTCTTATTAATTGCAGGAATGGTCTAATGAAGCTTTCTTTTGCCAATATAACTCTCAAATTGAATATTTTCCATCTTGAAAAACAACCAATAGAGGATGATGAGTGCCACCAAACTTACATGATTGATGCACTCATAAACAAAGGAGTTCACACAACTCATGATTCTGATCCTGCTGAATATGCCCTTCTTAATTTTGAGTTTGATACTATTAGTGATTCATCTGATATTGTTGATATTTGTTTTGTTTTTTATAAGACTCAAGATTATGGAACACGGGCATGGCAACCGAAATTTGAGGAGTTTCCTAAGAAAGGTGAAAAATAGATTCCTTCAAGTATGGAAGCACCAAGAGTGAAATTGAAACCTTTGCCTAAGTCTAAAATCTATAAGGTTAAAATGAAAGTGTTTTATGATAAAAATATTTTTAGAAAGACGTTTAAACTTAATGACCGAATACACTGATATGATTCTAGACTTCATAAACACTTGGGAAAATTGTAGTGAAACATATTTTTAAAAATGGAGTGGTAGAAATACAGGATCCTAAGAATGGTTGGATCTTTCGAATAAATGGTCAACACCTTAAAGTATTAATTGATAGACAAGTTCTGGAAGTGGAAGACATTCTACTTGTGGATCTGGTCTATCAATCTTGACCACACCCACCTAGGTATGTTTTTTTTTTTATTATTTGTTTTGTTTGTTTTCTTTTGTTTTTGTTTTCTCTTATTTTCTTTCTTTTCCTTTTTGTTTGTTGTTGTTTTTTTTGTTTTTATTTGCAAGATAGTTTCATTTCATCATTTCAGGTTACTATCTTTGGTGCTTAGCGAGCTATCCTTATCACTCATCAGGTGTATTGTGATACCCCGTTTTTACGTGTATTTTCACTGAATGAGTATTTTAATTTAATTAAAACATTGGTTCTTTTATTTTAAATTATCGTATTTTAATTGAACTTATTTAGCTGTGAAAATTATTTTGTAAAGCTTTCTTATATTAATTATCGTTTTGAGTTTAAATTTATGTTTAAATTATTTTAATTTGTTTTTGGATTTAAAATTTTGTTGTTAGTATTTACTAGTTATTTATTATATTTTAGCTAGATGTGATCTTTAAATTATTTTATTCGTTTTATAGCTTTTAAAGTTGTTTTCGTCAGATCAGTTTCTGGACTCCAAAGGTGAGGACTGGACCTCATTTCTTTTCCCCATCTTTTCTTTTTCTCTTTTTCTTCTTCTCCTTTCTTTTTATTTTCTCTTTTTCTTTCTTTTTTCCCTTCCGGTTTTCTCTCTTCCCGCGTACGCTCTCTCTCTCTTCCCTCCTGCCGTTTGCTTCAGCTGCCCAGGCCACCGTTGCTCGCCGGCGTGGCCATCACCACCCCCACCATTTAGTCCCCCACTGGCCAACGCACAACCCCACAAATTTCCAGCCCCTCCCGCACCGCCGTTAGCCACCGTGAACCTCACCAATCAGCACGGTTTTTGAGCCGTTCCGTTGCCATCGTTCCACCTCCGGCCACCATATCTTCACAGCTTCATCATCGACCTCTTGCCGTCCTAAACCATCCATTTCTAGCTTCGATCCGTTGCCTGAGTAGCCCCCACGAGCTCAACTTCATTTTGGCTATTTTTCACTTCCACTGTCGTTTCCTCCGCCACCCACAACCAACCCTCAGTTCCACTAGTTTCATAAATATCTCTAAACCATTTCCTATCAATCTCAAGCCTTGGATCGTCCCCATTCAAAAGTGGGTATTTTACAACCCACGACCACAGTGTTTTTACACTGTTACGTTGTTTTTTTTTCACTCTTTTCAGCTCGTTGATCCTTCAGAAATTATTATATAGCGCTGTAAGTATTTTCCAAACTCTATTTTAGATTTAAATATATTATTGCTTGTACAATAAATTCATTGACTGGTTGGTTATTCCGGACTGAGTCGGAGGAGTCGGGGGTCGGATGGATTTGAGGACGGAGTTGTTTGGTTATTGTTGATGTTGAGTTTTGATGGATAAATTGTGTCTTGAGGTGTGCATTGCATAGTGCATATATGTGCATGCATTAAATTGAGAAAAACTGGTTTTATGTGTAAATGGATTTTCGGGTGCGTGTGTATCACGACCCCAAGTCGGGATGGGGTATTATCTTGGTGGAGCTCCTCTGGTCACTCGGGAGTGGATAATAATGAGTGACATCCCCTGGGTTGTCACTGGGCGACGACTGGATTGTACGATACGGTAACGCTATTGTGTCGACTTCGTGGTCCCTCGGCTGACGGGGACTAGAGGATAGCCTGGTCCAGGTACGCGCTAGGCACAAGACTGGACATCGCTTGTTTAGGTGTCACATCCGTAGTTGTTACCTGCGGTGTGGCACAGGAGCCAGAGTGTGCGGATAGTCTTTAGGGGAGATCATAGTGCATGCATTAAATTGGATCTGGTTTCAAATATTGGATATGAGCCATTTTCGGGAAAAATGATGAGGTTTTATTTGAGTTTATTGTGATCCATTTTCTGGAAAAATGGTGGTCTTCTTGGTTTGGGCCATTATTTGGGATAATGGCGAAGACTTGTTTTAAATGATATGTTTTGGTCTAAAATGAGATTTTGGCGTGCGTGAAAAAATGTGGATTTATGGGACATGTGCATTTGGCATCTTTTCATGCATATTGTTGAGTTTAATATATTTTATCTTGTGGCGTTTGGATTATTACTTACCTGCGGCACAATTTTTCATACTGTAGATTTTGATGTAGAAGTTGAGGAGGAGGAGGCTGAGCCCGAGGAGGCGGCTCCACCAAATTATTGACTTGGAGTCCTTTATGTTATAAGTTATCTCTACTAGTTTGTATGTCTTGTAATTTGGTTTGAAACAATATTTGAGACTTGTAATATTTTATTATGTGTACTTTAAACGAGTTTGTATTTAAATAAAAATTCTGGTACTTAGTTATAAGACTATTATTATCCGCTGCGTGATTTTATTGTACACTTATTGCATGTACACTTGGCACTTGGCGATGGAATGTGTGACCCGTGTTATCATCATCCCCATGCTTCGATTTCAACGTGTCCGTATGTGGGAGTTGGGGGCGTTACAGGTGGTATCAAAGCGGTTTGGCTCTGGGTAAAACCACATGTCCCATAGGTGAAGTACCAGAAAGTTTTAAAAGCTTGAGTTTAAATTATTTTGTTTATTTAATTTGATTTATTTTTATTTAACTTGATTCAATTTTATTTGACTTGAAATTATTTTATTAAATTTGAAATTATTTTATTTAATTTGATTTGGTTTGGTTTGATTTTATCTTATTTGAATTGGAAGTATGTTGTTTTATTTGTTTTATTTGTTTCAGTGTATGTTATTTTATTTAATTGGTTTATTTATAATTTTATTTATTTTGTTTTAATTTATTTTGATTTGTTTTGTTCTGAGTTGAAATTGGGGTTAAGGGTTACGCTATGGCGGGAAGGCGGTATAATCGAGAATACTATTATTAGGCATGAACATTTAGTGTAGTAGGCTTGAATTCTTAGCGATGTGGTTTTCTTTTATGATGTTGAGGTCTGAAGGGAATGTCATGGTTTAGGCAATCTTTGTAAGGTGGGAACTCACGTTGCAATGAGGAGAGGAATTAGCTTTAAGTCACTTAAGATGATTGAAGTCAAGGTTTTGTAGAATTTTTGTAACGAGGCTATAGCATAGGAGAGTGTAGGTTCAACAAACTTTAAGGATAAGTTTAGGAGAATTTTATTTAAGGTTTGAGGCCTTATAGATTTTAGAAAAATAAGTTTATGGTAATTAAGGTGTTAGGTGTTAGGTGTTAGATTTTACGTATATTTTCACTGAAGGAGTATTTTAATTTAATTAAAATATTGGTTCTTTTATTTTAAATTATTGTATTTTAATTGAACTTATTTAGCTATGAAAATTATTTTGCAGAGCTTTCTTATATTAATTATCATTTTGAGTTTAAATTGTTGTTTAAATTATTTTAATTTCTTTTTGGATTTAAAATTTCGTTGTTAGTATTTACTAGTTATTTATTATATTTTAGCTAGATGTGATGTTTAAATTATTTTATTCGTTTTATAGCTTTTAAAGTTGTTTTCATCGGATCAGTTTATGGACTCTAGAGGTGAGGACTGGACCTCATTTCTTTTTCCCATCTTTTCTTTTTCTCCTTTCTTTTTCTTTTCTCTTTTTCTTTCTTTTTTTCCTTTCGGTTTTCTCTCTTCCCAAGTACGCTCTCTCTCTCTCTTCCCTCTCGCCGTTTGCTTCAGTTGCCCAGGCAGCCACTGCTCGCCGGCGTGGCCATCACCACCCCCACCATTCAGTCCCCTAACCAGCAGGCGCACAACCCCACTGTGACGCCCCCAAATCCCCATGCACGGACGCGGGAAAATCGAGACGTCCGGATTGTGACAACCCGGGTCACCACCCTAACGACGGGTGCCAAGTGTGTGCAAAGGCAACATATGTGCACGAAGAAACACGCAGCAGATAACGAAAGCCATATAACTAAGTACCAGAATTTTTTCTTAACGTATTACAAGCTGTTTAAAACATACGTAAATAAAATATTACAAAACACTAATATAGTTTTAAACCAAATATAAAGCATAACATCAGCAACCCGGCGGAGCCGCATCCTCGGGCTCAGCCTCCTCTTTCTCATCCTCAAAACCTGTACCAAAAGCTACGGAACCAAAAATGGTACCGCAGGTAAGTAAAACCCAAACACTACCAAATAAAAACATATAGAACTAAAACAAAATGCATGAAACATGCCCAAAGCACAAATCCCAAAAACATAATTTTCCACACACGCCAAAAAAAACCATTTGGCACAAAAACACATATTTTCCAAAAACCACGCCAAAAGTCACATTTGGCCTCTATAACCGTCTCAAACCAAAATCCATTTTATCCGCATGCACCATGACCTCCCCTAGGGGTCATCCGCACACCCTGGCTCCAGTTCCACACCGCAGAGTACCACTACGCATGTGACACATAACGAGCAATGCCCAGTTCCACGCCCCGCGTGTTCGTAGCCAAGCATCCTCTAGCCCTCACCAGCGAAGGGCCACGGAGTCGGTGCATAGGGCGATGCCCGGTTCCGCGCCCAATGCGTTCGTAGCCAAGCAACCCCTAGCCCCCGCTCTCGTCGTCGCCTAGTGACAACCCAGGGGACATCACTCAGTTTATTCCGCTCCCGAGTGACCAGAGGAGCTCCACCGGGATAATACCCCATCCCGGCTTGGGGTCGTGATACACACGCACCCGTAAGTCCATTTACGCCAATACACAGGCTTTTTACACTTGAACAAAAACACACATGCATGCACCATGTAATGCCATATCAATGCACTAAAATAAACAACCAACATATATCAAATAAACAAGCAACTCCGTCCTCCATCCATCATACCCCCGAACTCCTCGGACTCAGTCCGGAATCAACCAACTAGCAGATAAAATTATTGAATGAGCAATATATATTTAAATCTGAAAATAGGGTTTGGAAATTACTTACAGCGCTATACGGTAATTTTAGAAAACACTCGGTGTTGCAAACGGCGGAGAAAAAGCAATGTTACAGTGAAAATTCACTGTGGCCGTGAGTTGTGAAATACCCACTTTTGAACTGGGACAAACCAGGGCTTGGGATTGATAGGGAATGGTCTAGGGATGATTGTGAAGCTATTGGAAGTGGTGGTTGGCCGTGGGTGGCGGCGAAAACGCCGGAGAGAGGCCGGATTTCCCAAAAAGGAAAGCTAGCTCGTGGGAGCTGTTCCGGTGGTCGTTGGAGGCCGAAAATAGGTGGGTTAGGACGACAAGGGACCGGTGATGAAGTGGTGAAGAAATGGTGGCCGGAGGTGGAGCGACGGCGGCGAATCGAAGCAAAATCCGTGGGTGCTTCAAGGGTGATTTCCGGCCAAACGGCTGGCTGGATAGGGGTGAGATTTGGTGGTGAGGTGCACCGAAGGGAGGGGAGTCGACCGGTGGGGGCGGTGAGCCGCACGGTGGCTGGACGGTGGTAGGTTGAGGGCAGGAAGAGCTCCGGCGTGAGAGAGGAGGAGAGAGAGAGAGATGGGGTCGACGCGGGAAAGGAGAAGAAAAAAAGAAAAGAAAGAAAAAAGAGGAAAAGAAAGAAAGAAGAAAGAAGAAAAAAAGAAAAAAAGAAAAAAGAAAAAAGAAAAAGGGAAAAGAAGATGAGGTCTAATCCTCATTCCGGAAAAACAAAACTAAACCGCTGCAACGAGATTAAAAACCGTAAACAACTAAAAGAAATAAAACGCAACATCAATTAAATTAAAAACCACTTTTAAAACGTAATAAATTAAAATAAATAAAATAATATATTAATTAAAATAAAAACAACCATTTCAGCGAAAACACAAGCGAAAGCGGGTCATCACACCCACGAATTTCCAGCCCCTCCCGCGCTGTTGTTAGCCGCTGTGAGCCTCACCAATCCGCACGGTTTTTGAGTTGTTCCGCGGCCGTCGTTCCACCTCCAGCCATCATCATTTCACAGCTTCATCATCGACCTCCTGCCATCCTAAACCACCCATTTCCAGCTCCAATCCGCAGCCGGAGCAGCCCCCACGAGCTCAACTTCATTTTGGCCATTTTTCACTTCCACCGCCGTTTTCTCCGCCACCCACGGCCAACCCTCACTTCCACTAGCTTCATAAATACCTCTAAGTCATTCCCTATCAATCCCAAGCCTTGGATCGTCCCCATTCAAAAGTGGGTATTTTACAACCCACGGCCACAGTGTTTTTACACTGTTACGTTGCTTTTTCTTCGCTCCTTTCAGCTCGTTGATCCTTCAAAAATTATTATATAGCGCTGTAAGTATTTTCCAAACTCTATTTTCGATTTAAATATATTATTGCTTGTACAATAAATTCATTGACTGGTTGTTTATTCCGGACTGAGTCCGAGGAGTCGGGGGTCGAATGGATTTGAGGACAGAGTTGTTTGGTTATTGTTGATGTTGAGTTTTGATGGATAAATTATGTCTTAAAGTGTGCATTGCATGGTGCATATATGTGCATGTACTAAATTGAGGAAAACTGGTTTTATCTGTGTAAATGGATTTTCGGGTGCATGTGTATCACGACCCCAAGCCGGGATGGGGTATTATCTCGGTGGAGCTCCTCTGGTCACTCAGGAGTGGATAATGCTAAGTGACATCCTCCGGGTTGTCATTGGGCGACGATCGGATCACACGATACGGTAACACTGTCGTGTCGACTCCGTGGTCCCTCGATTGGTGGGGACAAGAGGATGGCCTGGTCCAGGTACGCACTGGGCATGAGACTGGGCATTGCTCATTTAGGTGTCACATGCGTAGTCGTTACTTGCGATGTGGCACAGGAGCCAGAGTGTGCAGATAATCCCTAGGGAGATCATGGTGCATGCATTAAATTGGATCTGGTTTTGGATATTGGATATGGGCCATTTTCTGGGAAAATGACGAGATTTTATTTGAGTTTATTGTGATCCATTTTTTGGGAAAATGGTGGTTTTCTTGGTTTGGACCATTATCTGGGATAGTGGCAAGGACTTGTTTTAAATGATATGTTTTGGACTAAAATGAGATTTTGGCGTGCGTGGAAAAATGTGGATTTATGGGATATGTGCATTTGGTATCTTTTCATGCATATTGTTGAGTTTAATATATTTTATCTTGTGGCGTTTGGATTATTACTTACCTACGGCACCATTTTTGGTACCGTAGATTTTGATGCAATGGTTGAGGAGGAGAAGGCTGAGCCCAAGGAGGCAGCTCCGCCAGATTATTGACTTGGAGTCCTTTATGTTATAAGTTATCTCTACTAGTTTGTATGTCTTGTAATTTGGTTTAAAACGATATTTGAGACTTGTAATATTTTATTATGTGTACTTTAAACGAGTTTGTATTTAAACAAAAATTCTAATACTTTGTTATAAGACTGTTATTATCCACTGCGTGATTTTATTGTACACTTGTTGTATGTACACACACTTGGCACTTGGCGATGGGATGTGTGACCCGTGTTGTCATCATCCCAATGCCTCAATTTCCACATGTCCGTACGTGGGAGTTGGGGGCATCACATGTAGTCTACTCTTTTTATTTACTCTCCATTCAATTTTTATTCTTAAACATTGAGAACAATGTTTCATTTGAGTTGGGGGTGGTGGTGCAAATTCAATACTTAAAATGCTTTTTGGATTTCTGTGGCATATTTTAATGTGTCAATTTTTTGCATCACATGTGCATCATTTTCACATGTGTACTCATTCTTATTCATAGCTATCTTCGTGAATTCACCAAATCCACCATTATCATTTTATACTGAAGAATTCACAGAACCCCTAATGCACTGATCCAAGCTTTGTGGTAAGATGGTGAATTGATACACGTAGCTAGAGAACTCTTTTGTTTAAGTATTCTTGTGAGTTTTAGAGAGGATTGAGAGCGTACAAATGCAGCAAATTTTAATAAGCGTTCATTGATCTATTCAATTAGGCACTTCTTCTAAGAATATCATTACATGGTTTGTGGTACGATAGTGGATATACGTGTCCCCTAGTAGCCAACTTTGAACCAATAAACACATATAGCTTTTTCTTTTTATATACCCACATCATATATGCCTCTCCACATTAGAGTATAACCTATACACTACTTTTTCTACCCTTTTTACTTCCAATAGTATACTAGATGTGGAATTTGCATTTTCTTTCTTTTGTTTTATCATTTTGAATTAAAAAAAAAAAAAGAAAGGAAAAGAGTAGAAGTTGCAAAGTGTTCAATTAAGTGAACTTCAAAGGCAAAAAAAAAAAAAAAAAAAAACAAGAGAGAGAGAGAGAAAAGAAAAAAGAAAAAGTCAAGGTTTGAAGAAGAATGAGACGGAAAAGAATTATTATTCGACGATTTGAAAAGTTTGAGAGTATATCAAGTGAGAAGTGTGGTCTACTGAGATATTTAATAAAATTCCCTTTCTTTATACTTGGAAGTTTTTGAATCATTTTCATCTTCTTCTTTTTTCATATAGCCCCCAACCCAAACCACGTTACAACCTTTTATGTTGATTGTTCTAATCCTAAGTAAGCTTTTGGAAAGAGTTGTGGTAATCTCATTTGTTAGTGTTCCTATTATAAGATTAATGTTTGCTTGTTGCTTGTACATAATTGCTTAATTCCCCATTAGAGTTGTATACAAACATTTTCAACTCCATAGAGAGAATCCTCACACAAAATACTTTTATACCCGTGAGTTATGGAGTTGAAACTTTTGCTTGAGATGTTCTTGATGTTGCATGTGTCATGGCCTCTAGTTAGATGGATATAGTTTGGAACACACACATTCTATGGATTGCTATAGGTGGATTGCTTGTGATAGAATTATTGAAATCCTAAGATTGCTTTGACATGTGAATCTGGAAAGTGTGACTTGGTGGCCTTTGTGTCTGATTTTCTTTGGTCTCTTTCATTGTTATGGCATGAGAATTGTTAGGAACTAGCAATGAGAAAGTTTGGGGGAGTGATGAGTGCACGAAAGTGCAGTACTCTAAATACCCTATTATTAGATTAAAATGCTAAAATATGAATAGAATTAATAGAAATTAATGTGTATTCTTGGATTAAATTTCTATTTACTTTGGGATACTCTTAAGCAAATTTTTATGTTTAAACTTAGAGTTTATAAAAGAGCAAGTCAAAATCCAGTCAAATTCAAAGGAGGGCTTTCATGGGGTTTGAGAGCAATTCAAATTAAGAAAAAAAAAAGAAAAATATCACAAAAGGAAACTGCAAGAAGTCCAAGTATGAAATTCGCTAGGAGATAACCTGGACATATTTTAATATTTTAATAATAACTTTCCCTTACATATCTAATTGTTGTGATTCATGATATGTTGGAAAGTGACTCGGTTTCAAATGTGCTTCCAAGTGTAGAAGTGTCAAGTTGTATCAAGGATAAGTCCAGGATCGTATTCCACAGGGACAAAGGGTTATCAAAGCGTATAAGAGATTTGTGAGTAACAAATGAATCGAGTATGAGAGATGAAAATAAAATTAAAATACAATGCAAAAAGATAATCGAAGTTGAAATTAGAGTTTCTAATAAAAACAATTAACGAACACCTGGGTTGAGTATGAGACTCTCTTTATTTCGGATTCTAGATAATTTTCACGATTAACAATCCAATCAAGGCATTGATAAACGGAAGATAAAAAGTTATGCTCAAGTTTTTGCAATATTTTTTTCTAAGGGATTCTCTACTTTACTCGCCAAATACACATTAACAATCAATCGAGAGAAGCCTTGATAATTTCAAGCTTTTGTTGTGCCTTACGTCAACAACAAAACAAGAGCAAGAGCCACAATCTATTTTTAATTCAAATCCGACTAGTAATATAGAGAAATCATCATTTATCGACAAAATATTGCACCGATCTAGAATCCAAAACAAATCAAGCTTCATTCCATAACCCAAGCTTCTAAAATTAGCTACACATGATGTTTCTAACAATTAAAATTAATCTAAGTTGTTCATGATAAAATCTAAGAGAAAATATCCAAACGAAATAAATCCTAGAGATGCTGCATGCAGGAGAACAAACACTAAAATGAAAACTGAAACGTAAATTGTAGAAAATAGAATGAAGAGCAACCCAGAAAAATAAAATGAAAAAGCAGCCGAATAAAAATAAAGATACCGTTTGAAAAAAAACTATGGGGAAAGAAGGAAAAATAAAACTCTAGACCCCCTGTTGCACCGAAGCTTTCTAATGAAAACAGAGTGAAAATAAATAATACCAGCCGCCTCTCTCACAAACGAAGAGAAAAGAAAAAGAAAAACTCAAGACTACTCCTGCTACACCGAACGAAAACCAAAAGAAGCAGAAAAATGATATATTAAGCCGCTCAGCGTCTTTAACGAAAATGCAAAGTGAAAAGAAGTTCAAACTCAAGACTACTCCTGCTACGCCGAATGAAAATGAAGTGAATTAAGAAAAAGAATAAAATGAAGCCACCTCAGTCCAAACGGAAAGAAAACTAAGAACTACTGCTACCGCCTGCTGTCTGAACTAAGAAAGTAAAACCCAAGAAAAAAAAAAATAATCCGCCCCTCACGGTCTGAAAACAAAGAAATGAAATAAAACTCCAAGCTAAGCTGCCGCTAGGTCTCCAACGAAAAATAATATATAGACAAAGCTCATAACTCCTCTGCTGCCTAGCGTCTGCAACGTGCTGCCACGTCCAGCGGTCTCCAACATGATATGCAATTGATCTCCTGCTGCTCCAGCTAACCGAACAAAAAAGAAAGAAAAAATAAACTCTGCTGCTGCTCGTTGGTGCCAGCTACCCAAAAAAGAAAGAAGGAATAAACTCTGCTGCTATTTCCTGTCCAGTTGTCCTAAAAAGAAAGAGAAATAAAAAGCTCTGTTGCTGCACGTTCAACTTCCATGTGCAGAAGCAAGAAAGGTGAAGTGAACAGCTTGTCTTCCAGCCATGTGTTGTTCGGCTGTGTTTGTTGATTTGTTTCCCTTCCATCCGTGAGTTCCATCATCCTGCTGTCTTCAACGTGCTTCCATCTCTCAGCTTCACATGCCAAAAGCTGCTTTCCAAGTGTGTGTTGTCCATGTGATGCCGTGGTGACCTTCCATGTGCAGAAGCAAGAAAGCTGAAATGAACAGCTTGCCTTCCAGCAGCACATAACTGATCTCCTGCACGTCCAGCTGCTGCACGTCCGAGTGAGTTTCCTTGCTGCAGGTTTATTGCATGTGTGAGCTACTGTCACGTTTTCTGCATGTGTGAGTTTCCTTGCTGCACGAAGGTCTCCAACAAAAAGAGAGTGAAAAATAAAATAAACCAGCCCCACTCTACTGCAACGTGCTGCGTCCAGCATGATATGTTCGGCGTGCTCCTGCTGTTGGCTATCCGAGTGAAGTGCAATTAATCTCTATTAGATGAGATTCCATAAAACCATAATCAATTCTTCTATTTCCTCATAGGTCCCATTCTTTCTTTCCTTCCATAAATGCCCTACAATACATAAATGAAATTATATTATATTTTAAGTATTTCAAGGGCAAATATGAGACTTTGATGTGCAAAAATATTGGCATCAATTAATTTGACATTCAATATTAGAATTTGATGCATAATTAAGTGTTCAATCCTTATTTGATAAAATAAATCACTCATTTAAACAACTTAATTATGCAATTCTAACCCTTTATCACATCGCTCAACTAGCTTTTTGCTAGACTCTAGCAAATAAAGCGAATGAATTCATGCAAAGGTGAAGTTACCAACTTGAGAAAATCTGAGAATCACATGCCATGAAATAGACTTGTTGAGTTTAAGAACACTTGGAGATAGATTAATCTGAATTTTGTATCAACTAAGAGATTTATACACAATTTAGTTAATCAACCAAGGGAATTACATGTAACAAAACTTGCTTTCTTTCAAGTGCATGGAAATGGGGTTAAAATTCTAAGATCGACTACCAGGAGACATTAACAGTTTCAATCACAACAACCAATATGAGAAAACCATATGGTCTTACTCTAATTCAAAACCATTGTAGTAGCGGCTTTCACGCTATTACACTTTGAAAGGTGCCTACTTTTTTTTTTTTTGTAAGGACCCCGGTAATAGGCAGCATTTTCCACTACACAGATGTAATTTATGTTTTTAGATTTCCTAGTGGGGGAATCAGACCTATGAATGTGCGCCTACCCACACTTTCACAAGTCAGCCCTTACCACTAGTCTACCTAAAGGATTTTTTTTTTTGGATCTCTGGCTTGTCCCTTTTCTCATTTCATTCATTTCAGATTTCTTCCTAAGCCATTAGGATATGGTTTATTAGAGTCTCAAACAATTGAAGTGTAAATCAACCAACAATGACTCAATGTAGTCTTTCTAGGCCTTCCGGGTATGTGTTGTGTGTGTTTTAGCAAAACTTTTAACATCTTTCCCTTGGTTTAACAACTAAATAAAATATGACATATACTCATATTTGCACTACATTCCACATGTTCCATGACCTCAACAAATCTTTTTTTTTTTTTTTGAATCACTTTCCAGCGTGTAAACTTCAAGAATGAGGGATTTAATCTACTTTCAACTCATTACTAACACTCCCCCAAAGTGGACCAAAATATGTCTAAGGCATGCAAACAGAGAAATAAATTCTCTTCCACCCCTCAACTAGATTGTAGCATTGTCCTCAATGATGCAAGAGAAACGAAAGAATTTACACAAAGAGAGCAGTTAAGGGGCAAAACAACTAAAAGAAGAACCGAAAATTCAAAGAAAAACTGAAGGAAAGAGGAAAAGGAAGTACCTGGATAGCTTTGAAAGGAATGCAGCCAAAATAAAAGATAAAAACTGAAGAACAAAAGAAGACAATGAAAAGAAATGGATAGATCAAGAACCATCAATTAGGATCAAGCAAATGTAGAGTAGATTCCTCAGGTACAAAGTTAGAAATAAAAGGCTTGAGCTTTTGACCATTAACCTTAAAAATTTCAATTTCAGCACACAACAATTCATTCACACGTCTCTCTCTATTTCCCACCGACTCCCTCTCTTTAACCATGCGCAAACCGACTATCTCTCTAAACTTGCACTCTCTCTACACGTCTCATCCTCTCTCCAACGTACCCCATGCAGCTCCAGAAAATTCATGCACTGATTGACTCTTCAAAAGCAGCACCGATTGACTCTTCAATTAATTCTGGAAATTCCCCACAATCATGCACCGGCTTTGCTTTCTTTTCTTTTCACAATTCCTTTTTCATTTCCAGCACATCATGCACTTTAATTTCAGCACATGTTTCTCTATATTTTCTTCTTATTTCATCCAGCAATATGTTTATATATTAAGTCGGCATCAAACTTCCACCAACCACAATTCACAGCTGACTTCTCTTGTTGAATATGGCACTCTACTTCAAGCATTTCGGTGGACAGCAATTGGTGGACAGCAGCAGCATTTGATGACTTCTTCCTTCCCATCACATGTTTCTCACCTTAATTTAGCTGCACCAACCGATGTAAGTTAAGCCAAACAAGTAGCCTTCCAATTAATGTATAATTTAGGTGGGTTGGAAATGAGTTGGTGGATTTGTGGGGTGATTGGTGTAGCCGTGTATGAGGTTAGATGGAGTTGGGATTGTTTGAATGGTGAGAAAGCTCAAGACAAAGTATGAACAAGGCATGAACATAATGAACCATGGTATGCATGAAAAATGGAGATGGAGATTAAAAAAAAAAAGAAAACACTCAACAACAAAATAACATAAATGAAAAATTAGCTTGAGCAACTTCCATTCAAAGATGGCAAGAAGTGCTTCTATCTTTTGAGGTTCATGGATTGAACCCAAAAGATGGAAAGATAGCTCAACAAACTTTATAAACATGAAGAACAAGAAAAACAATGGTACAAACGCAAATGATAATGGAAAGCAAGAAAAATTATGAACTAGAATGCACAGTAATCAATAGTTGTTGAATTCAAGCAGAAATTCATGCTTTTAATCAATTAAAATCACAACTTTGATTTATTCATTTTAACCATTTTTCCATTTCAAACCAATAATAATGTCATGATGAATTTAAAATACATTGGTTTTAAATAGCTAAAATATACAATATTTCAGCTCAATCATTTGGCCTTGGTGAAACTTGGAACCGGTGTTAAGGGCTTTAATCAACTTACAAGCGATTACTCATGTCTAACCATGTTTCAAGCTTAATTTCCCATTTAATTCTTTCTCACCATTTTTATATGGACATTAATACTTTTATTGTTGTTTCCCATCATTCTCAGAGTGAAATAGAAGATAAGACTTGATAAACCACATTTCAATACAAGTAAAGTCATTCCAACGCCCAAGTCAGCGCCAATCGGCACCTAGGTGCACCTCCAAATGCATTGCAACTTATCGGACTCTACCCTATGCCATTTACACCATTTTCTCAACGGAAATCTCAGGAAATGCTTCCCACCTTAGCCGTCGAAAATGAGTTTTAGTATTGGACGAATTGACTCAAACAAACCCTTCTTTTCCTTCATTCATCCAATTGTAACGCACAGATGCCAAACCATCGGTTTCCCTCAAGCCCAAGACGCGCCATACTCCCCTTATGTTCCCTTGGTTAAGCTTGTAACCGGATTTAAGGTGATTAATCAACTTACAAGTGATAAGTCATCTCTAAACCATGTTTCAAGATTAATTTCCTTTTTAATTCTTTCTAACCTTTTTTATACAGATGTTAATATTTTTTTATTGTTGTTTCCCATGATTCTTAGAGCGGAATAGAAGATTACAATTGATCTACAACATTTCAATACAAGGAGAGTCACTCCAATGCCAAAGTCACCGTCGATCGCCACCTAGGCGCACCTCAATGTGCATTGCAACTAATCGGACTCTAGCCTATGCTGTTTGCACCATTTTCTCACGGGAAATATCATCAAATACACCACACCTTAAATGTTGTAACTCAGTTCCAGCACAGGTCGAATTCAAATGAAGAAACCCGTCTTGTCTTTCATTCTTCCAATTAGTGCCCACATATGCCATACCATTGGTTTCCCTCAAGACCATGATGTGCCATACGGGCCTAATCTAGATTTGGTTAAGCTTGTGACTGGAGTTAAGGGCATTATTCAACTACAAGTGATTATTCATCTCTAAACCATCTTTTGAACTAAATTTCCTTTTTAATTCTCTCTCTCTCTTTTCGTATGGGCCTTATTGCTCTTATTGTTTTGTTTGCCATCATTCTTGGACTCAATTAGATGATTAGACTTGATCCACCACATTTCAATACAAGGAAAGTCATTCCAATGCCAAAGTCACTGCCAATGGCCACCTAGGTGCTCCTCTTTGTGCGTTGCAATGAATCGGACTATAGCCAATGCCGTTTACACCAATTTCTCGAGGGAAATCTCCTCAAATGCATCACACCTTAACTGTCTGGCTCAGTTCTTTAGCATTGGACAAACTGAGAGCAAGAAACTTGTCTTTTCTATCGTTCTACCAATTGTAGCCTCAGATGTGGGCCATACACCCCTCATTTGGCCTTGGTGAAACTTGAAACCGGTGTTAAGGGCATTAATCAACTTACAAGTGATTACTCATGTCTAACCAAGTTTCAAGCTTAATTTCCCTTTTAATTCTTCCTCACCATTTTTATATTGATATTAATACCTTTATTGTTGTTTCCCATCATTCTCAGAGTGAAATAGAAGATTAGACTTGATAAACCACATTTCATTACAAGGAAAGTCGTTCCAACGCCCAAGTCAGCGCCAATCGCCACCTAGGTGCACCTCCACGTGCATTGCAACTAATCGGACTGTATCCTATGCCGTTTACACCATTTTCTCAAGGGAAATCTTAGCAAATGCTTCCCACCTTAGCCGTCGAAAATCAATTCTAGTATTGGACGAATTGACTGAAACAAACCCTTCTTTTCCTTCATTCATCCAATTGTGACGCACAGATGCCAAACCATACTCAACTTATCTTGCCTTGGTTAAGCTTGTAACCGGATTCAAGGTGATTAATCGACTTACAAGTGATTAGTCATCTCTAAACCATGTTTCAAGATTAATTTCCTTTTTAATTCCTTTCAACCGATTTTATACGGACGTTAATACTTTTTTATTGTTGTTTCCCATCACTCTTTGTGTAGAATAGAAGATTACACTGGATCCACCACATTTCAATACAAGGAAACTCATTGCAATGCCAAAGTCATCGTCGAACGCCACCCTGGCGCACCTCAATGTTCATTGCAACTAATCGGACTCTAGCCTATGTTTACACCATTTTCTCACGGGAAATATCATCAAATACACCACACCTTAAATGTTGTAACTTAGTTCCAGCACAGGGCGAATTCAAATGAAGAAACCCGTCTTTTCTTTTATTCTTCCAATTGTAGCCCACATATGCCATACCATTGGTTTCCCTCCAGCCAAAGATGTGCCATACGTGCCTAATCTAGATTTGGTTAAGCTTGTGACTGGAGTTAAGGGCATTATTCAACTACAAGTGATTATTCATCTCTAAACCATCTTCTGAACTTAATTTCCTTTTTAGTTCTCTCTCTCTCTCTCTCTCTTTTCGTATGGGCCTTATTGCTCTTATTGTTTTGTTTGCCATCATTCTTGGACTCAATTAGAAGATTAGGCTTGATCCACCACATTTCAACACAAGGGAAGTCAATCCAACGCCAAAGTCACCGCCAATCGCCACCTAGGTGCTCCTCTTTGTGCGTTGCAACGAATCGGACTATAGCCACTGCCGTTTTTACACCAATTTCTCGAGGGAAATCTCGTCAAATGCATCCCACCTTAACCATCTAGCTAAGTTCTTTAGCATTGTAGCCTTAGATGTGGGCCATACACCCCTTATTTGGCCATGGTGAAACTTGGAACCGGTGTTAAGGGCATTAATCAAGTTACAAGCGATTACTCATGTCTAAACCATGTTTCAAGCTTAATTTACCTTGTAATTCTTTCTCACCATTTTTATACGGACATTAATACTTTTATTGTTGTTTCCCATCACTCTCAGAGTGAAATAGAAGATTAGACTTGATAAACCACATTTCAATACAAGGAAAGTTGTTGCAACGCCCTAGTCAGCGCCAATCGCCACCTAGGTGCACCTCCACGTGCATTGCAACTAATCGGACTGTACCCTATGCCGTTTACGCCATTTTCTCAAGGGAAATCTCAGCAAATGCTTCCCACCCTAGCCGTCGAAAATCAATTCTAGTATTGGACGAATTGACTCAAACAAACCCTTGTTTTCCTTCGTTCATCCTACTGTAACGCACAGATGCCATACCATCGGTTTCTCTCAAGGCCAAGACGCGCCATACTCCCCTTATCTTGCCTTGGTTAAGCTTGTAGTCGGATTTAAGGTGATTAATCAACTTACAAGTGATTAGTCATCTCTAAACCATGTTTTAAGATTAATGTCCATTTTAATTCTTTCTAACCGTTTTTATAAGGACGTTAATACTTTTTTATTGTTGCTTCCCATCATTCTTAGAGGGGAATAGAAGATTACACTTGATCCACAGCATTTCAATACAAGGAAACTCACTCCAATGCCAAAGTCATCGTCGAACGCCACCTTGGCGCACCTCAATGTTCATTGCAACTAATCGGACTCTAGCCTATGCTGTTTACACCATTTTCTCACAGGAAATATCATCAAATACACCACACCTTAAATGTTGTAACTTAGTTCCAGCACAGGGTGAATTCAAATGAAGAAACCCGTCTTTTCTTTCATTCTTCCAATTGTAGCCCACATATGCCATACCATTGGTTTCCCTCCAGCCAAAGATGTGCCATATGCGCCTAATCTAGATTTGGTTGAGCTTGTGACTGGAGTTAAGGGCATTATTCAACTACAAGTGATTATTCATCTCTAAACCATCTTCTGAACTTAATTTCCTTTTTAGTTCTCTCTCTCTCTCTCTCTCTCTTTTCGTATGGGCCTTATTGCTCTTATTGTTTTGTTTGCCATCATTCTTGGACTCAATGAGAAGATTAGGCTTGATCCACCACATTTCAACACAAGGGAAGTCAATCCAACGCCAAAGTCACCGCCAATCACCACCTAGGTGCTCCTCTTTGTGCGTTGCAACGAATCGGACTATAGCCACTGCCGTTTTTACACCAATTTCTCGAGGGAAATCTCGTCAAATGCATCCCACCTTAACCATCTAGCTCAGTTCTTTAGCATTGGACGAACTAACTCGAAGACACCTGTCTTTTCTATCCTTCTTCCAATTGTAGCCTTAGATGTGGGCCATACACCCCTTATTTGGCCATGGTGAAACTTGGAACCGGTGTTAAGGGCATTAATCAAGTTACAAGCGATTACTCATGTCTAAACCATGTTTCAAGCTTAATTTACCTTTTAATTATTTCTCACCATTTTTATACGGACATTAATACTTTTATTGTTGTTTCCCATCACTCTCAGAGTGAAATAGAAGATTAGACTTGATAAACCACATTTCAATACAAGGAAAGTCGTTACAACGCCCAAGTCAGCGCCAATTGCCACCTAGGCGCACGTCCACGTGCATTGCAACTAATCGGACTGTACCCTATGCCGTTTACACCATTTTCTCAAGGGAAAGCTCAGCAAATGCTTCCCACCTTAGCCGTCGAAAATCAGTTCTAGTATTGGAGGAATTGGCTCAAACAAACCCTTCTTTTCCTTCGTTCATCCAACTGTAACGCACAGATGCCATACCATCGGTTTCCCTGCGCCATAC
The DNA here is from genome assembly GCF_018687715.1 of Carya illinoinensis. Lineage (NCBI taxonomy): Eukaryota > Viridiplantae > Streptophyta > Magnoliopsida > Fagales > Juglandaceae > Carya > Carya illinoinensis. Next base: position 25,263,244 of record NC_056761.1, read on the forward strand.
TCCCCTTATCTTGCCTTGGTTAAGCTTGTAACCGGATTTAAGGTGATTAATCAACTTACAAGTGATTAGTCATCTCTAAACCATGTTTTAAGATTAATTTCCATTTTAATTCTTTCTAACCGTTTTTATAAGGACGTTAATACTTTTTTATTGTTGTTTCCCATCATTCTTAGAGGGGAATGGAAGATTACACTTGATCCATAGCATTTCAAAACAAGGAAACTCACTCCAATGCCAAAGTCACCGTCGATCGCCACCTAGGCGCACCTCAATGTTCATTGCAACTAATCGGACTCTAGCCTATGCTGTTTGCCCCATTTTCTCACGGGAAATATCATCAAATCCACCAAACCTTAAATGTTGTAAATCAATTCTAGCACAGGTCGAATTCAAATGAAGAAATTCGTCATTTCTTTCATTCTTCCAATTGTAGCCCACATATGCCATACAGTTGGTTTCCCTCAAGACCATGATCTGCCATACACGCCTAATCTGGATTTGGTTAAGCTTGTGACTGGAGTTAAGGGCATTATTCAACTCCAAGTGATTATTCATCTCTAAACCATCTTCTGAACTTAATTTCCCATTTGATTCTCTCTCTCTCTTTTCTTATGGGCCTTATTGCTCTTATTGTTTTGTTTGTGATCATTCTTGGACTCAATTAGAAGATTAGGCTTGATCCACCACATTTCAATACAAGGGCAGTCATTCCAACGCCAAAGTCACCGCCAATCGCCCCCTAGGTGCTCCTCTTTGTGCATTGCAACCAATCGGACTATAGCCAATGCCGTTTTTACACCAATTTCTCGAGGAAAATCTCGTCAAATGCATCCCACATTAACCGTCTAGCTCACTTCTTTAGCATTGGACGAACTGACACGAAGAAACCTGCCTTTTACGTCGTTCTTCCAATTGTAGCCTTAGATGTGGGCCATACACCCCTTATTTGGCCTTGGTGAAACTTGGAACCGGTGTTAAGGGCATTAATCAAGTTACAAGTGATTACTCACGTCTAAACCATGTTTCAAGCTTAATTTCCCTTTTAATTCTTTCTCACCATTTTTATACGGACATTAATACTTTTATTGTTGTTTCCCATCACTCTCAGAGTGAAATAGAAGATTAGACTTGATAAACCACATTTCAATACAAGGAAAGTCGTTCCAACGCCCAAGTCAGCGCCAATCGCCACCTAGGTGCTCCTCCACGTGCATTGCAACTAATCGGACTGTACCCAATGCCGTTTACGCCATTTTCTCAAGGGAAATCTCTGCAAATGCTTCCCACCCTAGCCGTCGAAAATCAGTTCTAGTATTGGACGAATTGACTCAAACAAACCCTTCTTTTCCTTCGTTCATCCAACTGTAACGCACAGATGCCATACCATCGGTTTCTCTCAAGCCCAAGACGCGCCATACTCCCCTTATCTTGCCTTGGTTAAGCTTATAGTCGGATTTAAGGTGATTAATCAACTTTCAAGTGATTAGTCATCTCTAAACCTTGTATCAAGATTAATTTCCATTTTAATTCTTTCTAACCGTTTTTATAAGGACGTTAATACTTTTTTATTGTTGTTTCCCATCATTCTTAGAGGGGAATAGAAGATTACACTTGATCCACAGCATTTCAATACAAGGAAACTCACTCCAATGCCAAAGTCACCGTCGATCGCCACCTAGGCGCACCTCAATGTTCATTGCAACTAATCGGACTCTAGCCTATGCTGTTTGCCCCATTTTCTCACGGGAAATATCATCAAATACAACACACCTTAAATGTTGTAACTCAGTTCCAGCACAGGTCGAATTCAAATGAAGAAACCCGTCTTTTCTTTCATTCTTCCAATTGTAGCCCACATATGCCATACCGTTGGTTTCCCTCAAGACCATGATCTGCCATACACGCCTAATCTAGATTTGGTTAAGCTTGTGACTGGAGTTAAGGGCATTATTCAACTACAAGTGATTATTCATCTCTAAACCATCTTCTGAACTTAATTTCCCTTTTAATTCTCTCTCTCTCTCTTCTTATGGGCCTTATTGCTGTTATTGTTTTGTTTGCGATCATTCTTGGACTCAATTAGAAGATTAGGCTTGATCCACCACATTTCAATACAAGGGAAGTCATTCCAACGCCAAAGTCACCGCCAATCGCCCCCTAGGTGCTCCTCTTTGTGCGTCGCAACAAATCAGACTACAGCCAATGCCGTTTTTACACCAATTTCTCGAGGGAAATCTCGTCAAATGCATCCCACATTAACCGTCTAGCTCACTTCTTTAGCATTGGACGAACTGACACGAAGAAACTTGTCTTTTCTGTCGTTCTTCCAATTGTAGCCTTAGATGTGGGCCATATACCCCTTATTTGGCCTTGGTGAAACTTGGAACCGGTGTTAAGGGCATTAATCAAGTTACAAGCGATTACTCATGTCTAAACCATGTTTCAAGCTTAATTTCCCTTTTAATTCTTTCTCACCATTTTTATATGGACATTAATACTTTTATTGTTGTTTCCTATCACTCTCAGAGTGAAATAGAAGATTAGACTTGATAAACTACATTTCAATAAAAGAAAAGTTGTTCCAACACCCAAGTCAGCGCCAATCGCCACCTAGGTGTACCTCCACGTGCATTGCAACTAATCAGACTGTACCCGATGCTGTTTACACCATTTTCTCAAGGGAAATCTCAGCAAATGCTTCCCCACGCTAGGCGTCGAAAATCAGTTCTAGTATTGGATGAATTGACTCAAACAAAACCCTTCTTTTCCTTCATTCATCCAACTGTAACACACAGATGCCATACCATCGGTTTCCCTCAAGCCCAAGGTGCGCCATACTCCCCTTATCTTGCCTTGGTTAAGCTTGTAACCGGATTTAAGGTGATTAATCATCTTACAAGTGATTAGTCATCTCTAAACCATGTTTCAAGATTAATTTCCTTTTTAATTCTTTCTAACCGTTTTTATACGGACGTTAATACTTTTTTATTGTTGTTTCCCATCATTCTTAGAGTGGAATAGAAGATTACACTTGATCCACCACATTTGAATACAAGGAAACTCACTCTAATGCCAAAGTCACCGTCGAACGCCACCTAGGCACACCTCAATGTGCATTACAACTAATCGGACTGTAGCCTATACTGTTTACACCATTTTCTCACGGGAAATATCATCAAATACACCACACCTTAAATGTTGTAACTCAGTTCCAGCACAGGTCGAATTCAAACGAAGAAACCCGTCTTTTCTTTCATTCTTCCGATTGTAGCAAACTTATGCCATACCATTGGTTTCCCTTAAGCGCAAAATGTGCCATACGCGTCTAATCTAGATTTGGTTAAGCTTGTGACTGGAGTTAAGGGCATTATTCAACTACAAGTGATTATTCATCTCTAAACCATCTTCTGAACTTAATTTCCATTTTAATTCTCTCTCTCTCTTTTCTTATGGGCCTTATTGCCCTTATTGTTTTGTTTGCCATCATTCTTGGACTCAATTAGAAGATTAGGCTTGATCCACCACATTTCAATACAAGGGAAGTCATTCCAACGCCAAAGTCACCGCTAATCGCCACCTAGGTGCTCGTCTTTGTGTGTTGCAACGAATCGGACTATAGCCAATGCCGTTTTTACACCAATTTCTTGACAGAAATCTCGTCAAATGCATCTCAGCTTAACCATCTCGCTCAGTTCTTTTAACATAGACGAACTGACACGCAGAAACCTGTCTTTTCTATCGTTCTTACAATTGTAGCCTTAGATGTGAACCATGCACCCCCTTATTTGGCCTTGGTGAAATTTGGAACCGGTGTTAAGGGCATTAATCAAGTTACAAGCGACTACTCATGTCTAAACCATGTTTCAAGCTTAATTTCCCATTTAATTCTTTCCCACCATTTTTATACGGACATTAATACTTTTATTGTTGTTTCCCATCACTCTCAGAGTGAAATAGAAGATTAGACTTGATAAACCACATTTCAATACAAGGAAAGTCGTTCCAACGCCCAAGTCTGCACCAATCACCGCCAAGGTGCACCTCCACGTGCATTGCAACTAATCGGACTGTACCCTATGCCGTTTACACCATTTTGTCAAGGGAAAGCTCAGCAAATGCTTCCCACCTTAGCCGTCGAAAATCAGTTCTAGTATTGGACAAATTGACTCAAACAAACCCTTCTTTTCCCTCGTTCATCCAACTGTAACGCACAGATGCCATACCATCGGTTTCCCTCATAGCCAATGCCGTTTTTACACCAATTTCTCGAGGGAAATCTCGTCAAATGCATCCCACATTAACCGTCTAGCTCAGTTCTTTAGCATTGTATGAACTGACACGAAGAAACCTGTCTTTTCTGTCGTTCTTCCAATTGTAGCCTTAGATGTGGGCCATACACCCCTTATTTGGCCTTGGTGAAACTTGGAACCGGTGTTAAGGGCATTAATCAAGTTACAAGCGATTACTCATGTCTAAACCATGTCTCAAGCTTAATTTCCCTTTTAATTCTTTCTCACGATTTTTATACGGACATTAATACTTTTATTGTTGTTTCCCATCACTCTCAGAGTGAAATAGAAGATTAGACTTGATAAACCACATTTCAATACAAGGAAAGTCGTTCCAATGCCCAAGTCAGCGTGAATCGCCACCTAGGTGCACCTCCACGTGCGTTGCAACTAATCGGACTGTACCCTATGCCGTTTACGCCATTTTCTCAAGGGAAATCCCAGCAAATGCTTCCCACCCTAGCCTTCGAAAATCAGTTCTAGTATTGGACGAATTGACTCAAACAAACCCTTCTTTTCCTTCGTTCATCCTACTGTAACGCACAGATGCCATACCATCGGTTTCTCTCAAGCCCAAGACGCGCCATACTCCCCTTATCTTGCCTTGGTTAAGCTTGTAACCGGAATTAAGGTGATTGATCAACTTACAAGTGATTAGTCATCTCTAAACCATGTTTCAAGATTAATTTCCATTTTAATTCTTTCTAACCGTTTTTATAAGGACGTTAATACTTTTTTATTGTTGTTTCCCATCATTCTTAGAGCGGAATAGAAGATTACACTTGATCCACAGCATTTCAATACAAGGAAACTCACTACAATGCCAAAGTCACCGTCGATCACCACCTAGGCGCACCTCAATGTGCATTGCAACTAATCGGACTCTAGCCTATGTTGTTTGCACCATTTTTCCACGAGAAATATCATCAAATCCACCAAACCTTAAATGTTGTAACTCAGTTCCAGCACAGGTCGAATTCAAACGAAGAAACTCGTCTTTTCTTTCATTCTTCCAATTGTAGCCCACATATGCCATACCATTGGTTTCCCTCAAGACCATGATCTGCCATACGCGCCTAATCTAGATTTGGTTAAGCTTGCGACTGGAGTTAAGGGCATTATTCAACTACAAGTGATTATTCATCTCTAAACCATCTTCTGTACTTAATTTCCCTTTTAATTCTCTGTCTCTCTTTTCTTATGGGCCTTATTGCTCTTATTGTTTTGTTTGCCATCATTCTTGGACTCAATTAGATGATTAGACTTGATCCACCACATTTCAATACAAGGGAAGTCATTCCAATGCCAAAGTCACCGCCAATCGCGACCTAGGTGGTCCTCTTTGTGCGTAGCAACGAATCGGACTATAGCCAATGCCGTTTACATGAACTTCTCGAGGGAAATCTCGTCAAATGCACCTTAACCGTCTAGCTTAGTTCTTTAGCACTGGACAAACTGACATGAAGAAACCTGTCTTTTTCTATCGTTCTTCCAATTGTAGCCTTAGATGTGGGCCATACACCCCTTATTTGGCCTTGGTGAAACTTGGAACCGGTGTTAAGGGCATTAATCAACTTACAAGCGATTACTCATGTCTAAACCATGTTTCAAGCTTAATTTCCCTTTTAAATCTTTCTCACCATTTTTATACGGACATTAATAATTTTATTGTTGTTTCCCATCACTCTCAGAGTGAAATAGAAGATTAGACTTGATAAACTACATTTCAATACAAGAAAACTTGTTCCAACGCCCAAGTTAGCGCCAATCGCCACCTAGGTGCACCTCCACGTGCATTGCAACTAATCGGACTGTACCCTATGCCGTTTACACCATTTTCTCAAGGTAAATCTCAACAAATGCTTCCCCACCCTAGCGGTCGAAAATCAGTTCTAGTATTGGACGAATTAACTCAAACAAACCCTTCTTTTCCTTCATTCATCCAACTGTAACGCACAGATGCCATACCATCGGTTTCCCTCAAGCCCAAGGCGCGCCATACTCCCCTTATCTTGCCTTGGTTAAGCTTGCAACCAGATTTAAGGTGATTAATCATCTTACAAGTGATTAGTCATCTCTAAACTATGTTTCAAGATTAATTTCCTTTTTAATTCTTTCTAACCATTTTTATACGGACGTTAATACTTTTTTATTGTTGTTTCCCATCATTCTTAGAGCGGAATAGAAGATTACACTTGATCCACCACATTTCAATACAAGGAAACTCACTCTAATGCCAAAGTCAGCGTCGAACGCCACCTAGGCGCACCTCAATGTGCATTACAACTAATCGGACTGTGGCCTATACTGTTTACACCATTTTCTCACGGGAAATATCATCAAATACACCACACCTTAAATGTTGTAACTCAGTTCCAGCACAGGTCGAATTCAAACGAAGAAACCCGTCTTTTCTTTCATTCTTCCAATTGTAGCCCACTTATGCCATACCATTGGTTTCCCTCAAGCCCAAGATGTGCCATACGCGTCTAATCTAGATTTGGTTAAGCTTGTGACTGGAGTTACGTGCATTATTCAACTACAAGTGATTATTCATCTCTAAACCATCTTCTGAACTTAATTTCCTTTTTAATTCTCTCTCTCTCTCTTTTCGTATGGGCCTTATTGCTCTTATTGTTTTGTTTGCCATCATTCTTGGACTCAATTAGAAGATTAGGCTTGATCCACCAGATTTCAATACAGGGGAAGTCATTCCAACGCCAAAGTCACCGCCAATCGCCACCTAGGTGCTCCTCTTTGTGTGTTGCAATGAATCGGACTATAGCCAATACCCTTTTTACACCAATTTCTCGACGGAAATCTCATCAAATGCATCCCACCTTAACCATCTAGGTCAGTTCTTTTAACATAGATGAACTGACACGAAGAAACCTGTCTTTTCTATTGTTCCTACAATTGTAGCCTTAGATGCGGGCCATGCACCCCTTATTTGGCCTTGGTGAAATTTGGAACTGGTGTTAAGGGCATTAATCAAGTTACAAGCGATTACTCATGTCTAAACCATGTTTCAAGCTTAATTTCCCTTTGAATTCTTTCTCACCATTTTTATACGGACATTAATACTTTTATTGTTGTTTCCCATCACTCTCAGAGTGAAATAGAACATTAGACTTGATAAACCACATTTCAATACAAGGAAAGTCATTCCAACGCCCAAGTCAGCACCAATCGCCACCAAGGTGCACCTCCAGGTGCATTGCAACTAATCAGACTGTACCCTATGCCGTTTACACCATTTTCTCAAGGAAAAGCTCAGCAAATGCTTCCCACCTTAGCCGTCGAAAATCATTTCTAGTATTGGACGAGTTGACTCAAACAAACCCTTCTTTTCCCTCGTTCATCCAACTGTAATGCACAAATGCCATACCATCGGTTTCCCTCAAGCCCAAGATGCGCCATACTCCCCTTATCTTGCCTTGCTTAAGCTTGTAACCGGATTTAAGTTGATTAATCAACTTACAAGTGATTAGTCATCTCTAAACCATGTTTCAAGATTAATGTCCATTTTAATTCTTTCTAACCATTTTTATAAGGACGTTAATACTTTTTTATTGTTGTTTCCCATCATTCTTAGAGCGGAATAGAAGATTACACTTGATCCACAGCATTTCAATACAAGGAAACTCACTCCAATGCCAAAGTTACCGTCGATCTCCACCTAGGCGCACCTCAATGTGCATTGCAACTAATCGGACTCTAGCCTATACTGTTTGCACCATTTTTCCACGAGAAATATCATCAAATCGACCAAACCTTAAATGTTGTAACTCAATTCCAGCACAGGTCGAATTCAAACGAAGAAACTCGTCTTTTCTTTCATTCTTCCAATTGTAGCCCACAGATGCCATACCATTGGTTTCCCTCAAGAACATGATCTGCCATATGCGCCTAATCTAGATTTGGTTAAGCTTGCGACTGGAGTTAAGGGCATTATTCAACTACAAGTGATTATTCATCTCTAAACCATCTTCTGAACTTAATTTCCCTTTTAATTCTGTCTCTCTCTTTTCTTATGGGCGTTATTGCTCTTATTGTTTTGTTTGCCATCATTCTTGGACTCAATTAGATGATTAGACTTGATCCACCACATTTCAATAGAAGGGAAGTCATTCCAACGCCAAAGTCACCGCCAATCGCCACCTAGGTGCTCCTCTTTGTGCGTTGCAACGAATTGGACTATAGCCAATGCCGTTTTTACACCAATTTCTCGAGGGAAATCTCGTCAAATGCATCCCACCTTAACCGTCTAGCTCAATTCTTTAGCATTGGATGAACTGACACGAAGAAACCTGTCTTTTCTATCGTTCTTCCAATTGTAGCCTTAGATGTGGGCCATACACCCCTTATTTGGCCTTGGTGAAACTTGGAACCGGTGTTAAGGGTATTAATCAACTTACAAGCGATTACACATGTCTAAACCATGTTTCAAGCTTAATTTCCCTTTTAAATCTTTCTCACCACTTTTATACGGACATTAATAATTTTATTGTTGTTTCCCATCACTCTCAGAGTGAAATAGAAGATTAGACTTGATAAACTACATTTCAATACAAGAAAACTTGTTCCAACGCCCAAGTTAGCGCCAATCGCCACCTAGGTGCACCTCCACGTGCATTGCAACTAATCGGACTGTACCCTATGCCGTTTACACCATTTTCTCAAGGGAAATCTCAGCAAATGCTTCCCCACCCTAGCCGTCGAAAACCAGTTCTAGTATTGGACGAATTGACTCAAACAAACCCTTCTTTTCCTTCATTCATCCAACTGTAACACACAGATGCCATACCATCGGTTTCCCTCAAGCCGAAGGGGCGCCATACTCCCCTTATCTTGCCTTGGTTAACCTTGTAACCGGATTTAAGGTGATTAATCAACTTACAAGTGATTAGTCATCTCTAAACCATGTTTCAAGATTAATTTCCCTTTTAATTCTTTCTAACCGTTTTTATAAGGACGTTAGTACTTTTTTATTGTTGCTTCCCATCATTCTTAGAGCGGAATAGAAGATTACACTTGATCCACAGCGTTTCAATCCAAGGAAACTCACTCCAGTGCCAAAGTCACCGTCGATCGCCACCTAGGCGCACCTCAATGTGCATTGCAACTAATCGGACTCTAGCCTATGCTATTTGCACCATTTTCTCACGGGAAATATCATCAAATACACCACACCTGAAATGTTGTAACTCAATTCCCGCATAGGCCGAATTCAAACGAAGAAACTCGTCTTTTCTTTCATTCTTCCAATTGTAGCCCACATATGCCATACCATTGGTTTACCTCAAGACCAGGATCTGCCATACGCGCCTAATCTAGATTTGGTTAAGCTTGTGATTGGAGTTAAGGGCATTATTCAACTACAAGTGATTATTTATCTCTAAACCATCTTCTGAACTTAATTTCCCTTTTAATTCTCTCTCTCTCTTTTCTTATGGGCCTTATTGCTCTTATTGTTTTGTTTGCCATCATTCTTGGACTCAATTAGATGATTAGACTTGATCCACCAAATTTCAATACAAGGGAAGTCATTCCAACGCCAAAGTCACCTTCAATTGCCACCTAGGTGCTCCTCTTTGTGCATTGCAACGAATTGGACTATAGCTAATGCCGTTTTTACACCAATTTCTCGAGGGAAATCTCATCAAATGCATCCCACCTTAACCATGTAGCTCAGTTCTTTAGCATTGGACGAACTGACACGAAGAAACCTGTCTTTTCTATCGTTCTTCCAATTGTAGCCTTAGATGTGGGCCATAAACCCCTTATTTGGCCTTGGTGAAACTTGGAACCGGTGTTAAGGGCATTAATCAACTTACAAGCGATTACTCATGTCTAAACCATCTTTGAAGCTTAATTTCCCTTTTAATTCTTTCTCACCATTTTTATACGGACATTAATACTTTTATTGTTGTTTTCCATCGTTCTCTGAGTGAAATAGAAGATTAGACTTGATAAACCATATTTCAATACAAGGAAAGTCGTTCCAATGCCAAAGTCAGCGCCAATCGCCACCTAGGTGCACCTCCATGTGCATTGCAACTAATCAGACTGTACCCTATGCCGTTTACACCATTTTCTCAAGGGAAATCTCAGCAAATGCTTCCCACCTTAGCCGTCGAAAATCAGTTCTAGTATTGGACGAATTGATTCAAACAAACCCTTTTTTTCCTTCGTTCATCCAACTGTGACGCAAAGATGCCATATCATCGGTTTCCCCCAAGCCCAAGATGCGCCATACTCCCCTTATCTTGCCTTGGTGAAGCTTGTACCCGGATTTAAGGTGATTAATCAACTTACAAGTGATTAGTCATATCTAAACCATGTTTCGAGATTAATTTCCTTTCTAATTCTTTCTAACCATTTTTATAAGGACATTAATACATTTTTATTGTTGTTTCCCATCATTCTTAGAGCGGAATAGAAGATTACACTTGATCCACAGCATTTAAATACAAGGAAACTCACTCCAATGCCAAAGTCACCGTCGATCGCCACCCAGGCGCACCTCAATGTGCATTGCAACTAATCGGACCCTAGCCTATGCTGTTTCCTCCATTTTCTCACGGGAAATATCATCAAATACACCACACCTGAAATGTTGTAACTCAGTTCCAGCACAGGTCGAATTCAAACGAAGAAACCCGTCTTTTCTTTCATTCTTCCAATTGAAGCCCACATATGCGATACCATTGGTTTCCCTCAAGCCCAAGATGTGCCATACGCGCCTAATCTAGATTTGCTTAAGCTTGTGACTGGAGTTAAGGGCATTATTCAATTACAACTGATTATTCATCTCTAAACCATCTTCTGAACTTAATTTCCTTTTTAATTCTCTCTCTCTCTTTTCGTATGGGCCTTATTGCCCTTATTGTTTTGTTTGCCATCATTCTTGGACTCAATTAGAAGATTAGGCTTGATCCACCACGTTTCAATACAAGGGAAGTCATTCCAACGCCAAAGTCACCACCAATCGCCACCTAGGTGCTCCTCTTTGTGCGTTGCAATGAATCGGACTATAGCCAATGCCGTTTACATGAATTTCTCGAGGGGAATCTCATCAAATGCATCCCAGCTTAACCGTCTCGCCCAGTTCTTTAGCGTTGGACGAACTGACACGAAGAAACCTATCTTTTTCTATCGTTCTTCCAATTGTAGCCATAGATGTCGGCCATACACCCCTTATTTGGCCTTGGTGAAACTTGGAACCGGTGTTAAGGGCATTAATCAACTTACAATCGATTACTCATATCTAAACCATGTTTCAAGCATAATTTCCCTTTTATTGTTGTTTCCCATCATTGTTAGAGTGAAATAGAAGATTAGACTTGATAAACCACATTTCAATACAAGGAAAGTCTTTCCAATGCCCAAGTCAGCGGCAATCGCCACCTAGGTGCACCTCGACGTGCATTGCAACTAATCGGATTGTACCCTATGCCGTTTACACCATTTTCTCAAGGGAAATCTCAGCAAATCCTTCCCTACCTTAGCCGTCAAAAATCAGTTCTAATATTGGACGAATTGACTCAAACAAACCCTTCTTTTCCTTCATTCATCCAACTGTAACGCACAGATGCCATACCATCGGTTTCCCTCAAGCCCAAGATGCGCCATACTCCCCTTATCTTGCTTTGGTTAAGCTGGTAACCAGATTGAAGGTGATTAATCAACTTACAAGTGATTAGTCATCTCTAAACCATGTTTCAAGATTAATTTCCTTTTTCATTCTTTCTAACCGTTTTTATATGGACGTTAATACCGTTTTATTGTTGTTTCCCATCATTCTTAGAGCGGAATAGAAGATTACACTTGATCCACCACATTTCAATACAACCAATGCCAAAGTCACCGTCGATCGCCACCTAAGCGCACCTCAATGTGCATTGCAACTAATCAGACTGCAGCCTACGCTGTTTAGACCATTTTCTCACGGGAAATATCATCAAATACACCACACCTTAAATGTTGTAACTCAATTCCAGCACAGGTCGAATTCAAACCAAGAAACCCGTCTTTTCTTTCATTCTTCCAATTGTAGCCCACATATGCCATACCATTGGTTTCCCTCAAGCCCAAGATGTGCCATACGCGCCTAATCTAGATTTGGTTAAGCTTGTGACTGGTGTTAAGGGCATTATTCAACTACAAGTGATTATTCATCTCTAAACCATCTTCTGAACTTAATTTCCCTTTTAATTCTCTCTCTCTCTCTTTTCATATGGGCTTCTTGCTCTTATTGTTTTGTTTGCCATCATTCTTGGACTCAATTAGAAGATTAGGCTTGATCCACCACATTTCAATACAAGTGAAGTCATTCCAACGCCAAAGTCACCGCCAATCGCCACCAAGGTGCTCCTCTTTGTGCGTTGCAACGAATCGGACTATAGCCAATGCCGTTTGTACACCAATTTCTCGAGGAAAATCTCGTCAAATGCATCCCACCTTAACCGTCTAGCTCAGTTCTTTAGCATTGGACGAACTGACACGAAGAAACCTGTCTTTTTCTATTGTTCTTCCAATTGTAGCCTTAGATGACGGCCATACACCCCTTATTTGGCCTTGGTGAAACTTGGAAACGGTGTTAAGGGCATTAATCAACTTACAAGCGATTACTGATGTCTGAACCATGTTCCAAGCTTAATTTCCCTTTTAAATCTTTCTCACCATTTTTATATGGACATTAATACTTTTATTGTTGTTTCCCATCATTCTCAGAGTGAAATAGAAGATTAGACTTGATAAACCACATTTCAATACAAGGAAAGTCGTTCCAATGCCCAAGTCAGCGCCAATCGCCACCTAGGTGCACCTCCACATGCATTGCAACTAATCGGACTCTACCCGATGCCGTTTGCACCATTTTCTCAAGGGAAATCTCAAGAAATGCTTCCCACCTTAGCCGTTGAAAATCAGTTCTAGTATTGGGCGAATTGACTCAAACAAACCCTTCTTTTCCTTTATTCATCCAACTGTAACGCACAGATGCCATACCATCAGTTTCCCTCAAGCCCAAGACGCGCCATACTCCCCTTATGTTGCCTTGGTTAAGCTTGTAACCGGATTTAAGGTGATTAATCAACTTACAAGTGATTAGTCATCTCTAAACCATGTTTTAAGATTAATTTCCTTTTTAATTCTTTCTAACCTTTTTTATATGGACGTTAATACTTTTTTGTTGTTGTTTCCCATCATTCTAAGAGCGGAATAGAAGATTACGCTTGATCCACAACATTTCAATACAAGAAAACTCACTCCAATGCCAAAGTCTCCGACGAACGCCACCTAGGCGCACCTCAATGTGCATTGCAACTAATCAGACTCTAGCCTATGCTGTTTGCACCATTTTCTCATGGGAAATATCATCAAATACACCACACCTTAGATGTTGTAACTCAGTTCCAGCACAGGTTGAATTCAAACGAAGAAACCCATCTTTTCTTTCATTCTTCCAATTGGTGCCCACATATGCCATACCATTGGTTCCCCTCAAGCCCAAGATGTGCCATACGCGCCTAATCTAGATTTGGTTAAGCTTATGACTGGAGTTAAGGGCATTATTCAACTACAAGTGATTATTCATCTCTAAACCATCTTTTGAACTTCATTTCCTTTTTAATTCTCTCTCTCTCTTATCTTATGGGCCTTATTGCTCTTATTGTTTTGTTTGCCATCATTCTTGGACTCAATTAGATGATTAGACTTGATCCACCACATTTGAATACAAGGAAAGTCATTCCAACGCCAAAGTCACCGCCAATCGCCACCTAGGTGCTCCTCTTTGTGCGTTGCAACGAATCGGACTATAGCCAATGCCGTTTACACCAATTTCACGAGGGAAATCTCGTCAAATGCATCACACCTTAACCATGTAGCTCAGTTCTTTAGCGTTGGAAAAACTGACACGAGGAAACCTGTCTTTTCTATCGTTCTGCCAATTGTAGCCTTAGATGTGGGCCATACACCCCTCAATTGGCCTTGATGAAACTTGGAACCGGTGTTAAGGGCATTAATCAACTTACAAGCGATTACTCATGTCTAACCATTTTTCAAGCTTAATTTCCCTTTTAATTCTTTCTCACCATTTTTATATGGACATTGATACTTTTACTGTTGTTTCCCATCATTCTCATAGTGAAATAGAATATTAGACATGATAAACCACATTTCAATACAAGGAAAGTCGTTCCAACGTGCAAGTCAGCGCCAATCGCCACCTAGGTGCACCTCCACGTGCATTGCAACAAATCGGACTGTACCCTATGCCGTTTACACCATTTTCTCAAGGGAAATCTTAGCAACTGCTTCCCACATTAGCCGTCGAAAATCAGTTCTAGTAATGGACGAATTGTCTCAAACAAACCCTTCTTTTCCTTCATTCATCCAATTGTAACGCACAGATGCCATACCATCGGTTTCCCTCAAGCCCAAGACGCGCCATACTCTCCTTATCTTGCGTTGGTTAAGCTTGTAACGGGATTTAAGGTGATTAATCAACTTACAAGTGATTGGTCATCTCTAAACCATGTTTCAAGATTAATTTCCTTTTTAATTCTTTCTAACCATTTTTATACGGACATTAATACTTTTTTAATGTTGGTTCCCATCATTCTTAGTGAGGAATAGAAGATTACACTTGATCCACCACATTTTATTGTAGCTCAGTTCTTTAGCATTGGACAAACTGACACGAGGAAACCTGTCTTTTCTATCGTTGATCCAATTGTAGTCTTAGATGTCGGCCATACACCCCATATTTGGCCTTGGTGAAACTTGGAACCGGTGTTAAGGGCAATAATCAACTTACAAGCGATTACTCATGTCTAAACCTTGTTTCAAGCTTCATTTCCCTTTTAATTCTTTCCCACCATTTTTATACGGACATTAATACTTTTATTGTTGTTTCCCATAATTGTCAGAGTGAAATAGAAGATTAGACTTGATAAACCATATTTCAATACAAGGAAAGTCGTTCCAACGCCCAAGTCATCGCCGATCGCCACCTAGGTGCACCTCCACGTGCATTGCAACTAATCGGACTGTACCCTATGCCGTTTACACAATTTTCTCAAGGGAAATCTTTGCAAATGCTTCCCACCTTAGCCGTCGAAAATCAGTTCTAGTATTGGACGAATTGACTCAAGCAAACCCTTCTTTTCCTTCCTTCATCCAACTGCAACGCACAGATGCCATACCATCAGTTTCCCTCAAGCCCAAGACGCACCATACTCCCCTTATCTTGCCTTGGTTAAACTTGTAACCGGATTCTAGGTGATTAATCAACTTACAAGTGATTAATTTCTATTCCTTTTTAATTCTTTCTAACCGTTTTTATAGGGACGTTAACACTTTTTTATTGTTGTTTCCCATCATTCTTAGAGAGGAATAGAAGATTACACTTGATCCACCACATTTCAATACAAGGAAACTCACTCCAATGCCAAAGTCACCATCGAACGCCACCCAGGCGCACCTCAATGTGCATTGCAACTAATCGGACTGTACCCTATGCTGTTTACACCATTTTCTCATGGGAAATATCATCAAATACACCACACCTTAAATGTTGTAACTCAATTCCAGCACAGGTTGAATTCAAACGAAGAAACTCGTGTTTTCTTTCATTCTTCCAATTGTAGCCCACATATGTCATACCATTGGTTTCCCTCAAGCCCAAGATGTGCCATACGCGCCTAATCTAGATTTGCGTAAGCTTGTGACTGGAGTTAAGGGCATTATTCAACTGCAAGTGATTATTCATCTCTAAACCATCTTTTGAACTTAATTTCCTTTTTAATTCTCTCTCTCTCTTTTCTTATGGGCCTTATTGCTCTTATTGTTTTGTTTGCCATGATTCTTGGACTCAATTAGAAAATTAGGCTTGATCGACCACATTTCAATACAAGGGAAGTCATTCCAACGCCAAAGTCACCACCAATCGCCACCTAGGTGCTCCTCTTTGTGCGTTGCAATGAATCGGACTATAGCCAATGCCGTTTACATGAATTTCTCGAGGGGAATCTCATCAAATGCATCCCAGCTTAACCGTCTCGCCCAGTTCTTTAGCGTTGGACGAACTAACACGAAGAAACCTGTCTTTTTCTATCGTTCTTCCAATTGTAGCCATAGATGTCGGCCATACACCCCTTATTTGGCCTTGGTGAAACTTGGAACCGGTGTTAAGGGCATTAATCAACTTACAATCGATTACTCATATCTAAACCATGTTTCAAGCATAATTTCCCTTTTATTGTTGTTTCCCATCATTGTTAGAGTGAAATAGAAGATTAGACTTGATAAACCACATTTCAATACAAGGAAAGTCTTTCCAACGCCCAAGTCAGCGGCAATCGCCACCTAGGTGCACCTCGATGTGCATTGCAACTAATTGGACTGTACCCTATGCCGTTTACACCATTTTCTCAAGGGAAATCTCAGCAAATCCTTCCCTACCTTAGCCGTCAAAAATCAGTTCTAATATTGGACGAATTGACTCAAACAAACCCTTCTTTTCCTTCATTCATCCAACTGTAACACACCGATGCCATACCATCGGTTTCCCTCAAGCCCAAGATGCGCCATACTCCCCTTATCTTGCTTTGGTTAAGCTGGTAACCAGATTGAAGGTGATTAATCAACTTACAAGTGATTAGTCATCTCGAAACCATGTTTCAAAATTAATTTCCTTTTTCATTCTTTCTAACCGTTTTTATATGGACGTTAATACCTTTTTATTGTTGTTTCCCATCATTCTTAGAGCGGAATAGAAGATTACAGTTGATCCACCACATTTCAATACAACCAATGCCAAAGTCACCGTCGATCGCCACCTAAGCGCACCTCAATGTGCATTGCAACTAATCAGACTGCAGCCTACGCTGTTTAGACCATTTTCTCACGGGAAATATCATCAAATACACCACACCTTAAATGTTGTAACTCAATTCCAGCACAGGTCGAATTCAAACCAAGAAACCCGTCTTTTCTTTCATTCTTCCAATTGTAGCCCACATATGCCATACCATTGGTTTCCCTCAAGCCCAAGATGTGCCATACGCGCCTAATCTAGATTTGGTTAAGCTTGTGACTGGTGTTAAGGGCATTATTCAACTACAAGTGATTATTCATCTCTAAACCATCTTCTGAACTTAATTTCCCTTTTAATTCTCTCTCTCTCTCTTTTCATATGGGCTTCTTGCTCTTATTGTTTTGTTTGCCATCATTCTTGGACTCAATTAGAAGATTAGGCTTGATCCACCACATTTCAATACAAGTGAAGTCATTCCAACGCCAAAGTCACCGCCAATCGCCACCAAGGTGCTCCTCTTTGTGCGTTGCAACGAATCGGACTATAGCCAATGCCGTTTGTACACCAATTTCTCGAGGAAAATCTCGTCAAATGCATCCCACCTTAACCGTCTAGCTCAGTTCTTTAGCATTGGACGAAACGACACGAAGAAACCTGTCTTTTTCTATTGTTCTTCCAATTGTAGCCTTAGATGACGGCCATACACCCCTTATTTGGCCTTGGTGAAACTTGGAAACGGTGTTAAGGGCATTAATCAACTTACAAGCGATTACTGATGTCTGAACCATGTTCCAAGCTTAATTTCCCTTTTAAATCTTTCTCACCATTTTTATATGGACATTAATACTTTTATTGTTGTTTCCCATCATTCTCAGAGTGAAATAGAAGATTAGACTTGATAAACCACATTTCAATACAAGGAAAGTCGTTCCAATGCCTAAGTCAGCGCCAATCGCCACCTAGGTGCACCTCCACATGCATTGCAACTAATCGGACTCTACCCGATGCCGTTTGCACCATTTTCTCAAGGGAAATCTCAAGAAATGCTTCCCACCTTAGCCGTTGAAAATCAGTTCTAGTATTGGGCGAATTGACTCAAACAAACCCTTCTTTTCCTTTATTCATCCAACTGTAACGCACAGATGCCATACCATCAGTTTCCCTCAAGCCCAAGACGCGCCATACTCCCCTTATGTTGCCTTGGTTAAGCTTGTAACCGGATTTAAGGTGATTAATCAACTTACAAGTGATTAGTCATCTCTAAACCATGTTTTAAGATTAATTTCTTTTTTAATTCTTTCTAACCTTTTTTATATGGACGTTAATACTTTTTTGTTGTTGTTTCCCATCATTCTAAGAGCGGAATAGAAGATTACGCTTGATCCACAACATTTCAATACAAGAAAACTCACTCCAATGCCAAAGTCTCCGACGAACGCCACCTAGGCGCACCTCAATGTGCATTGCAACTAATCGGACTCTAGCCTATGCTGTTTGCACCATTTTCTCATGGGAAATATCATCAAATACACCACACCTTAGATGTTGTAACTCAGTTCCAGCACAGGTTGAATTCAAACGAAGAAACCCATCTTTTCTTTCATTCTTCCAATTGGTGCCCACATATGCCATACCATTGGTTCCCCTCAAGCCCAAGATGTGCCATACGCGCCTAATCTAGATTTGGTTAAGCTTGTGACTGGAGTTAAGGGCATTATTCAACTACAAGTGATTATTCATCTCTAAACCATCTTTTGAACTTCATTTCCTTTTTAATTCTCTCTCTCTCTTATCTTATGGGCCTTATTGCTCTTATTGTTTTGTTTGCCATCATTCTTGGACTCAATTAGATGATTAGACTTGATCCACCACATTTGAATACAAGGAAAGTCATTCCAACGCCAAAGTCACCGCCAATCGCCACCTAGGTGCTCCTCTTTGTGCGTTGCAACGAATCGGACTATAGCCAATGCCGTTTACACCAATTTCACGAGGGAAATCTCGTCAAATGCATCACACCTTAACCATGTAGCTCAGTTCTTTAGCGTTGGAAAAACTGACACGAGGAAACTTGTCTTTTCTATCGTTCTGCCAATTGTAGCCTTAGATGTGGGCCATACACCCCTCAATTGGCCTTGATGAAACTTGGAACCGGTGTTAAGGGCATTAATCAACTTACAAGCGATTACTCATGTCTAACCATGTTTCAAGCTTAATTTCCCTTTTAATTCTTTCTCACCATTTTTATATGGACATTGATACTTTTACTGTTGTTTCCCATCATTCTCATAGTGAAATAGAATATTAGACTTGATAAACCACATTTCAATACAAGGAAAGTCGTTCCAATGTGCAAGTCAGCGCCAATCACCACCTAGGTGCACCTCCACATGCATTGCAACTAATCGGACTGTACCCTATGCCGTTTACACCATTTTCTCAAGGGAAATCTTAGCAACTGCTTCCCACATTAGCCGTCGAAAATCAGTTCTAGTAATGGACGAATTGTCTCAAACAAACCCTTCTTTTCCTTCATTCATCCAATTGTAACGCACAGATGCCATACCATCGGTTTCCCTCAAGCCCAAGACGCGCCATACTCTCCTTAGCTTGCCTTGGTTAAGCTTGTAACGGGATTTAAGGTGATTAATCAACTTACAAGTGATTGGTCATCTCTAAACCATGTTTCAAGATTAATTTCCTTTTTAATTCTTTCTAACCATTTTTATACGGACATTAATACTTTTTTAATGTTGGTTCCCATCATTCTTAGTGCGGAATAGAAGATTACACTTGATCCACCACATTTTATTGTAGCTCAGTTCTTTAGCATTGGACAAACTGACACGAGGAAACCTGTCTTTTCTATCGTTGATCCAATTGTAGTCTTAGATGTCGGCCATACACCCCATATTTGGCCTTGGTGAAACTTGGAACCGGTGTTAAGGGCAATAATCAACTTACAAGCGATTACTCATGTCTAAACCTTGTTTCAAGCTTCATTTCCCTTTTAATTCTTTCCCACCATTTTTATACGGACATTAATACTTTTATTGTTGTTTCCCATCATTGTCAGAGTGAAATAGAAGATTAGACTTGATAAACCATATTTCAATACAAGGAAAGTCGTGCCAACGCCCAAGTCATCGCCGATCGCCACCTAGGTGCACCTCCACGTGCATTGCAACTAATCGGACTGTACCCTATGCCGTTTACACAATTTTCTCAAGGGAAATCTTTGCAAATGCTTCCCACCTTAGCCGTCGAAAATCAGTTCTAGTATTGGATGAATTGACTCAAGCAAACCCTTCTTTTCCTTCGTTCATCCAACTGTAACGCACAGATGCCATACCATCGGTTTCCCTCAAGCCCAAGACGCACCATACTCCCCTTATCTTGCCTTGGTTAAACTTGTAACCGGATTCTAGGTGATTAATCAACTTACAAGTGATTAATTTCTATTCCTTTTTAATTCTTTCTAACCGTTTTTATAGGGACGTTAACACTTTTTTATTGTTGTTTCCCATCATTCTTAGAGAGGAATAGAAGATTACACTTGATCCACCACATTTCAATACAAGGAAACTCACTCCAATGCCAAAGTCACCATCGAACACCACCCAGGCGCACCTCAATGTGCATTGCAACTAATCGGACTGTACCCTATGCTGTTTACACCATTTTCTCATGGGAAATATCATCAAATACACCACACCTTAAATGTTGTAACTCAATTCCAGCACAGGTTGAATTCAAACGAAGAAACCCGTGTTTTCTTTCATTCTTCCAATTGTAGCCCACATATGTCATACAATTGGTTTCCCTCAAGCCCAAGATGTGCCATACGCGCCTAATCTAGATTTGCGTAAGCTTGTGACTGGAGTTAAGGGCATTATTCAACTGCAAGTGATTATTCATCTCTAAACCATCTTTTGAACTTAATTTCCTTTTTAATTCTCTCTCTCTCTTTTCTTATGGGCCTTATTGCTCTTATTGTTTTGTTTGCCATGATTCTTGGACTCAATTAGAAGATTAGGCTTGATCCACCACATTTCAATACAAGGGAAGTCATTCCAACGCCAAAGTCACCACCAATTGCCACCTAGGTGCTCCTCTTTGTGCGTTGCAACGAATCAGACTATAGCCAGTGCCCTTTTTACACCAATTTCTCGAGGGAAATCTCGTCAAATGCATCACACCTTAACCATGTAGCTCAGTTCTTTAGCGTTGGAAAAACTGACACGAGGAAACTTGTCTTTTCTATCGTTCTGCCAATTGTAGCCTTAGATGTGGGCCATACACCCCTCAATTGGCCTTGATGAAACTTGGAACCGGTGTTAAGGGCATTAATCAACTTACAAGCGATTACTCATGTCTAACCATGTTTCAAGCTTAATTTCCCTTCTAATTCTTTCTCACCATTTTTATATGGACATTGATACTTTTACTGTTGTTTCCCATCATTCTCATAGTGAAATAGAATATTAGACTTGATAAACCACATTTCAATACAAGGAAAGTCGTTCCAATGTGCAAGTCAGCGCCAATCACCACCTAGGTGCACCTCCACGTGCATTGCAACTAATCGGACTGTACCCTATGCCGTTTACACCATTTTCTCAAGGGAAATCTTAGCAACTGCTTCCCACATTAGCCGTCGAAAATCAGTTCTAGTAATGGACGAATTGTCTCAAACAAACCCTTCTTTTCCTTCATTCATCCAATTGTAACGCACAGATGCCATACCATCGGTTTCCCTCAAGCCCAAGACGCGCCATACTCTCCTTAGCTTGCCTTGGTTAAGCTTGTAACGGGATTTAAGGTGATTAATCAACTTACAAGTGATTGGTCATCTCTAAACCATGTTTCAAGATTAATTTCCTTTTTAATTCTTTCTAACCATTTTTATACGGAC
Source organism: Carya illinoinensis (assembly GCF_018687715.1). NCBI lineage: Eukaryota > Viridiplantae > Streptophyta > Magnoliopsida > Fagales > Juglandaceae > Carya > Carya illinoinensis. The sequence goes on from NC_056761.1 coordinate 25,285,274, forward strand.
ATTAATACTTTTTTAATGTTGGTTCCCATCATTCTTAGTGCGGAATAGAAGATTACACTTGATCCACCACATTTTATTGTAGCTCAGTTCTTTAGCATTGGACAAACTGACACGAGGAAACCTGTCTTTTCTATCGTTGATCCAATTGTAGTCTTAGATGTCGGCCATACACCCCATATTTGGCCTTGGTGAAACTTGGAACCGGTGTTAAGGGCAATAATCAACTTACAAGCGATTACTCATGTCTAAACCTTGTTTCAAGCTTCATTTCCCTTTTAATTCTTTCCCACCATTTTTATACGGACATTAATACTTTTATTGTTGTTTCCCATCATTGTCAGAGTGAAATAGAAGATTAGACTTGATAAACCATATTTCAATACAAGGAAAGTCGTTCCAACGCCCAAGTCATCGCCGATCGCCACCTAGGTGCACCTCCACGTGCATTGCAACTAATCGGACTGTACCCTATGCCGTTTACACAATTTTCTCAAGGGAAATCTTTGCAAATGCTTCCCACCTTAGCCGTCGAAAATCAGTTCTAGTATTGGATGAATTGACTCAAGCAAACCCTTCTTTTCCTTCGTTCATCCAACTGTAACGCACAGATGCCATACCATCGGTTTCCCTCAAGCCCAAGACGCACCATACTCCCCTTATCTTGCCTTGGTTAAACTTGTAACCGGATTCTAGGTGATTAATCAACTTACAAGTGATTAATTTCTATTCCTTTTTAATTCTTTCTAACCGTTTTTATAGGGACGTTAACACTTTTTTATTGTTGTTTCCCATCATTCTTAGAGAGGAATAGAAGATTACACTTGATCCACCACATTTCAATACAAGGAAACTCACTCCAATGCCAAAGTCACCATCGAACACCACCCAGGCGCACCTCAATGTGCATTGCAACTAATCGGACTGTACCCTATGCTGTTTACACCATTTTCTCATGGGAAATATCATCAAATACACCACACCTTAAATGTTGTAACTCAATTCCAGCACAGGTTGAATTCAAACGAAGAAACCCGTGTTTTCTTTCATTCTTCCAATTGTAGCCCACATATGTCATACAATTGGTTTCCCTCAAGCCCAAGATGTGCCATACGCGCCTAATCTAGATTTGCGTAAGCTTGTGACTGGAGTTAAGGGCATTATTCAACTGCAAGTGATTATTCATCTCTAAACCATCTTTTGAACTTAATTTCCTTTTTAATTCTCTCTCTCTCTTTTCTTATGGGCCTTATTGCTCTTATTGTTTTGTTTGCCATGATTCTTGGACTCAATTAGAAGATTAGGCTTGATCCACCACATTTCAATACAAGGGAAGTCATTCCAACGCCAAAGTCACCACCAATTGCCACCTAGGTGCTCCTCTTTGTGCGTTGCAACGAATCAGACTATAGCCAGTGCCCTTTTTACACCAATTTCTCGAGGGAAATCTCGTCAAATGCATCCCACCTTAACCGTCTAGCTCAGTTCTTTACCATTGGACGAACTGACATGAAGAAACCTATCTTTCTTATCGTTCTTCCAATTGTAGCCTTAGATGTGGGCCATACACCCCTTATTTGGCCTTGGTGAAACTTGGAACCGGTGTTGTTAAGGGCATTAATCAACTTACAAGCGATTACTCATGTCTAAACCATGTTTCAAGCTTCATTTCCCTTTTAATTCTTTCTCACCATTTTTGTACGGACATTAATACCTTTATTGTTGTTTCCCATCATTCTCAGAGTGAAATAGAAGATTAGACTTGATAAACCACATTTCAATACAAGGAAAGTCGTTCCAACGCCCAAGTCATCGCCAATCGGCACCTAGGTGCACCTCCACGTGCATTTCAACTAATCGGACTGTACCCTATGCCGTTTACCCCATTTTCTCAAGGGAAATCTCTGCAAATGCTTCCCACCTTAGCCGTCGAAAATCAGTTCTAGCATTGGATGAATTGACTCAAGCAAACCCTTCTTTTCCTTCGTTCATCCAACTGTAACGCACAGATGCCATACCATCGGTTTCCCTCAAGCCGAAGTCGCGCCATACTCCCCTTATCTTGGCTTGGTTAAGCTTCTAACCGGATTTAATGTGATTAATCAACTTACAAGTGATTAGTCATCTCTAAATCGTGTTTCAAGATTAATTTCCTTTTTAATTCTTTCTAACCGTTTTTGTACAGACGTTAATACTTTTTTATTGTTGTTTCCGATCATTCTTTGAGCAGAGTAGAAGATTACACTTGATCCACCACATTTCAATACAAGGAAACTCACTCCAATGCCAAAGTCACCGTCGAACGCCACCCAGGCGCACCTTAATGTGCATTGCAACTAATCGGACTGTAGCGTATGCTGTTTACACCATTTTCTCACGGGAAATACCATCAAATCCACCACACCTTAAATGTTGTAACTCAGTTCCAGCACAAGACGAATTAGAACGAAGAAACCCGTCTTTTCTTTCATTCTTCCAATTGTAGCCCACATATGCGATACCATTGGTTTCTCTCAAGCCCAAGATGTGCCATACGCACCTAATCTAGATTTGGTTAAGCTTGTGGCTGGAGTTAAGGGCATTATTCAATTACAACTGATTACTCATCTCTAAACCATCTTCTGAACTTAATTTCCTTTTTAATTCTCTCTCTCTCTCTTTTCTTATGGGCCTCATTGCTCTTATTGTTTTGTTTCCCAACATTCTTGGACTCAATTAAATGATTAGACTTGATCCACCACATTTTAATACAAGGGAAATCATTCCAATTCCAAAGTCACCGCCAATCGCCACCTAGGTGCTCCTCTTTGTGTGTTGCAACGAATCGGACTATAGCCAATGCCGTTTACACCAATTTCTCGAGGGAAATCTCGTCAAATGCATCCCACCTTAACCGTCTAGCTTAGTTCTTTAGCATTGGACAAACTGACACGAAGAAAGCGGTCTTTTTCTGTTGTTCTTCCAATTGTAGCCTTAGATGTCGGCCATACTCCCCTTATTTGGCCTTGGTGAAACTTGGAACCGGTGTTAAGGGCATTAATCAAATTACAAGCGATTACTCATGTCTAAACCATGTTTCAAGCTTCCGTTCCCTTTTAATTCTTTCTCACCATTTTTATACGGACATTAATATTTTTATTGTTGTTTCCCATCATTCTCAGAGTGAAATAGAAGATTAGACTTGATAAACCACATTTCAATACAAGGAAAGTCGTTCCAACGCCCAAGTCAGCGCTAATCGCCACCTAGGTGCACCTCCACGTGCATTGCAACTAATCGGACTGTACCCTATGCCGTTTACACCATTTTCTCAAGGGAAATCTCAGCAAATGCTTCCCACCTTAGCCGTCAAAAATCAGTTCTAGTATTGGACGAATTGACTCAAACAAATCCTTCTTTTCCTTCATTCATCCAACTATAACGCACAGATGCCATACCATCGGTTTTCCTCAAGCCCAAGACGCGCCATACTCCCCTTATCTTGCCTTGCTTAAGCTTGTAAACGGATTCAAGGTGATTAATCAACTTACAGGTGATTAGTCATCTCTAAGCCATGTTTCAAGATTAATTTCCTTTTTAATTCTTTCTAACCGTTTTTATACGAACGTTAATACTTTTTTATTGTTGTTTCCCATCATTCTTAGAGCGGAATAGAAGATTACACTTGATCCACCACATTTCAATTCAAGGAAACTCACTCGAATGCCAAAGTCACCGTCGAACGCCACCTAGGCGCACCTCAATGTTCATTGCAACTTATCGGACTGTAGCCTATGCTGTGTCCACCATTTTCTCACGGGAAATATCATCAAATACACCACACCTTAAATGTTGTAACTCAGTTCCAGCACAGGTCGAATTCAAACGAAGAAACCCGTCTTTTCTTTCATTCTTCCCATTGTAGCCCACATATGCCATACCATTGGTTTCCCTCAACCCCAAGATGTGCCATATGCGCCTAATTTAGATTTGGTTAAGCTTGTGACAGGAGTTAAGGGCATTATTCAACTACAAGTGATTATTCATCTCTAAACCATCTTCTGAACTTAATTTCCTTTTTACTTCTCTCTCTCTCTCTTTTCGTATGGGCCTTATTACTCTTATTGTTTTGTTTGCCATCATTCTTGGACTCAATTAGATGATTAGGCGTGAGCCACCACATTTCAATACAAGGAAAGTCATTCCAACGCCAAAGTCACCGCCAATCGCCACCTAGGTGCTCCTCTTTGTGCGTTGCAACGAATCGGACTATAGCCAATGCCATTTACACCAATTTCTCGAGGGAAATCTCCTCAAATGCATCACACCTTAACCGTGTAGCTCAGTTCTTTAGCGTTGGAGAAACTGACACGAAGAAACCTGTCTTTTCTATCGTTCTGCCAATTGTAGCCTTAGATGTGGGCCATACACCCCTCATTTGGCCTTGGTGAAACTTGGAACCGGTGTTAAGGGCATTAATCGACTTACAAGCGATTACTCATGTCTAAACCCATGTTTCAAGCTTAATTTCCCTTTTAATTCTTTCTCGCCATTTTTATACGGACATTAATACCTTTATTGTTGTTTCCCATCATTCTCAGAGTGAAATAGAAGATTAGACTTGATAAACCACATCTGATTAAAAGGAAAGTCGTTCCAACGCCCAAGTTAGCGCCAATCGCCACCCAGGTGCACCTCCACATGCATCGCAACTAATCAGACTCTACCCGATGCCGTTTACATCATTTTCTCAAGGGAAATCTCAGCAAATGCTTCCCACCTTAGCCGTCGAAAATCAGTTCTAGTATTGGACGAATTGACTCAAACGAACCCTTCTTTTCCTTTATTCATCCAACCGTAACGCACTGATGCCATACCATCGGTTTCCCTCAAGCCCAAGACGCGCCATACTCCCCTTATGTTGCCTTGGTTAAGCTTGCAACTGGATTTAAGGTGAATAATCAACTTACAAGTGATTAGTCATCTCTAACCCATGTTTCACGATTAATTGCTTTTTAATTCCTTCCAACATTTTTTATAGGGACGTTAATACTTTTTTATTGTTGTTTCCCATCATTCTTAGAGCGGAATAGAAGATTACACTTGATCCACAACATTTCAATACAAGGAAACTCACTCGAATGCCAAAATCACCGTCGATCGCCACCTAGGCGCACCTCAATGTGCATTGCAACTAATCGGACTCTGGCCTATGCTGTTTGCACCATTTTCTCATGGGAAATATCATCAAATACACCGAACCTTAATTGTTGCAACTCAGTTCCGACACAGGTCGAATTCAAACAAAGAAACCCGCCTTTTCTTCCATTCTTCCAATTGGTGCCCACATATGCCATACCATTAGTTTCCCTCAAGCCCAAGATGTGCCATATGCGCCTAATCTAGATTTGGTTAAGCATATGACTGGAGTCAAGGGCATTATTCAACTACAAGTGATTATTCATCTCTAAACCATCTTCTGAACTTAATTTCCTTTTTACATCTCTCTCTCTCTTTTCGTATGGGCCTTATTGCTCTTATTGTTTTGTTTGCCATCATTCTTGGAGTCAATTAGATGATTAGACTTGATCCACCACATTTCAATACAAGGAAAGTCATTCCAATGCCAAAGTCACCGCCGATCGCCATGTAGGTGCTCCTCTTTGTGCGTTGCAACGAATCGGACTATAGCCAATGCTGTTTACTCCAATTTCTCGAGGGAAATCTCGTCAAATGCATCACACCTAAACCGTGTAGCTCAGCTCTTTAGCATTGGACAAACTGACATGAGGAAACCTGTCTTTTCTATCGTTCTGTCAATTGGAGCCTTAGATGTGGGCCATACACTCCTCATTTGGCCTTGGTGAAACTTGGAACCGGTGTTAAGGGCATTAATCAACTTACAAGCGATTACTCATGTCTAACCATGTTCCAAGCTTAATTTCCCTTTTAATTCTTTCTCACCATTTTTATACGGACATTAATACTTTTATTGTTGTTTCCCATCATTCTCATAGTGAAATAGAAGATTAGACTTGATAAACCACATTTCATTACAAGGAAAGTCGTTCGAACGCGCAGGCCAGCGCCAATCGCCACCCAGGTGCACCTTCACGTGCATTGCAACTAATCGGACTGTACCCTATGCAGTTTACACCATTTTCTCCAGGGAAATCTCGGCAAATGCTTCCCACCTTAGCCGTCAAAAATCAGTTCTAGTATTGGACGAATTGACTCAAACAAACTCTTCTTTTCCTTCATTCATCCAATTGTAATGCATAGATGGCATACCATCGGTTTCCCTCAGGCCCAAGACGCGCCATACACCCCTTATCTTGCCTTGGTTAAGTGTGTAACCGGATTTAAGGTGATTAATCACCTTACAAGGGATTAGTCATCTCTAAACCACGTTTCAAGATTAATTTCCTTTTTAATTCTTTCTAACTGTTTTTATACGGACGTTAATACTTTTTTAATGTTGTTTCCCATCATTCTTAGTGCAGAATAGAAGATTACACTTGATCCACCACATTTTAATACAAGGAAACTCACTCCAATGCCAAAGTCACCGTCGATCGCCACCTAGGCGCACCTCAATGTGCATTGCAACCAATCGGACTCTAGCCTATGCTGTTTGCACCATTTTCACACGGGAAATATCATTAAATACACCACACCTTAATTGTTCCAACTCAGTTCTAGCACAGGTCGAATTCAAATGAAGAAACTCGTCTTTTCTTTCATTCTTCCAATTGTAGCCGACATATGCCATACCATTGGTTTCCCTCAAGACCAAGATGTGCCATACGCGCCTAATCTAGATTTGGTTAAGCTTGTGAATGGAGTTCAGGGCACTATTCAACTACAAGTGATTATTCATCTCTAACCCATCTTCTGAACTTAATTTCCTTTTTAATTCTCTCTCTCTCTTTTCTTATGGGCCTTATTGCTCTTATTGTTTTGTTTGCCATCATTCTTGGACACAATTAGATGATTAGACTTGATCCACCACATTCCAATACCAGGGAAGTCATTCCAACACCAAGGTCACCGCCAATCACCACCTAGGTGCTCCTCTCTGTGCGTTGCAACGAATCGGACTATAGCCAATGCCGTTTACATGAATTTCTCGAGGGAAATCTCGTCAAATGCATCCCACCTTAACCGTCTAGCTCAGTTCTTTAGCATTCGACGAACTGACACAAAGAAACCTATCTTTTTCAATCGTTCTTCCAATTGTAGCCTTAGACGTTGGCCATACACCCCTTATTTGGCCGTGGTGAAACTTGGAACCGGTGTTAAGGGCATTAATCGACTTACAAGCGATTACTCATGTCTAAACCATGTTTCAAGCTTAATTTCCCTTTTAATTCTTTCTCACCATTTTTATAGGGACATTAATACTTTTATTGTTGTTTCCCATCATTCTCAGAGTCAAATAGAAGATTAGACTTGATAAACCACATTTCAATATAAGAAAAGTCGTTCCAACGCCCAAGTCAGCGCCAATCGCCACCTAGGTGCACCTCCACGTGCATTGCAACTAATCGGACTGTACCCTATGCCGTTTATGCCATTTTCTCAAGGGAAATCTCAGCAAATGCTTCCCACCTTAGCCGTCGAAAATCAGTTCTAGTATTGGACGAATTGACTCAAGCAAACCCTTCTTTTCCTTCGTTCATACAACTGTAATGCACAGATGCCATACCATCGGTTTCCCTCAAGCCCAAGACGCGCCATACTCCCCTTATCTTGCCTTGGTTAAGCTTGTAACTGGATTTAAGGTGATTAATCAACTTACAAGTGATTAGTCATCTCTAAACCATGTTTCAAGATTAATTTCCTTTTTAATTCTTTCTAACCGTTTTTATACGGACGTTAATACTTTTTTATTGTTGTTTCCCATCATTCCTAGAGCGGAATAGAAGATTTCACTTGATCCACAACATTTCAATACAAGGAAACTCACACCAATGCCAAAGTCCCCGTCGATCGCCACCTAGGCGCACCTCAATGTGCATTGCAACCAATCGGACTCTAGCGTATGCTGTTTGCACCATTGTCTCACGGGAAATATCATCAAATACACCACACCTTAAATGTTGTAACTCAGTTCTAGCCCAGGTCGAATTCAAATGAAGAAACTCGTCTTTTCTTTCATTCTTCCAATTGTAGCCGAGATATGCCATACCATTGGTTTCCCTCAAGACCAAGATGTGCCATACCCACCTAATCTAGATTTGGTTAAGCTTGTGAATGGAGTTACGGGCATTATTCAACTACAAGTGATTAGTCATCTCTAAACCATCTTCTGAACTTAATTTTCTTTTTAATTCTCTCTCTCTCTCTTTTCTTATGGGCCTTATTGCTCTTATTGTTTTGTTTGCCATTATTGTTGGACTCAATTAGATGATGAGACTTGATCCACCACATTTCAATACAAGGGAAGTCATTCCAACGCCAAAGTCACCACCAATCGCCACCTAGGTGCTCCTCTTTGTGCGTTGCAACGAATCAGACGATAGGCAACGCCGTTTATAGGAATTTCTAGAGGGAAATCTCGTCAAATGCATCCCACCTTAACCGTCTAGCTTAGTTCTTTAGCATTGGATGAATTGACACGAAGAAACCTATCTTTTTCTATCGTTCTTCCAATTGTAGCCTTAGATGTTGGCCATACACCCCTTATTTGGCCTTGGTGAAACTTGGAACCAGTGTTAAGGGCATTAATCAACTTACAAGCGATTACTTATGTCTAAACCATGTTTCAAGCTTAATTTCCCTTTTAATTCTTTCTCACCATTTTGATAGGGACATTAATACTTTTATTGTTGTTTCCCATCATTCTTAGAGTGAAATAGTAGATTAGACTTTATAAACCACATTTCAATACAAGGAAAGTCGTTCCAATGCCCAAGTCAGCGCCAATCGCCACCTAGGTGCACCTCCACGTGCATTGCAACTAATCGGACTGTGCCCTATTCCGTTTACCCCATTTTCTCAAGGGAAATCTCAGCAAATGCTTCCCAGCTTAATCTACATTTGTTTAAGCTTGTGAATGGAGTTACGGGCATTATTCAACTACAAGTGATTATTCATCTCTAAACCATCTTCTGAACTTAATTTCCTTTTTAATTCTCTCTCTCTCTTTTCTTATGGGCCTTATTGCTCTTATTGTTTTGTTTGCCATCATTCTTGGACTCAATTAGATGATTAGACTTGATCCACCACATTTCAATACAAGCGAAGTCATTCCAACGCCAAAGTCACCGCCAATCGCCACCTAGGTGCTCCTCTTTGTGCGTTGCAATGAATCGGACTATAGCCAATGCCGTTTACACGAATTTCTCGAGGGAAATCTCGTCAAATGCATCCCACCTTAACCGTCTAGCTCAGTTCTTTAGCATTCGACGAACTGACATGAAGAAACCTATCTTTTTCTATCGTTCTACCAATTGTAGCCTTAGACGTCGGCCATACACCCCTTATTTGGCCTTGGTGAAACTCGGAACCGGTGTTAAGGACATTAACCAACTTACAAGCGATTACTCATGTCTAAACCATGTTTCAAGCTTAATTTCCCTTTTATTTCTTTCTCACCATTTTGATAGGGACATTAATACTTTTATTGTTGTTTCCCATCATTCTTAGAGTGAAATAGAAGATTCGACTTGATAAACCACATTTCAATACAAGCAAAGTCGTTCCAACGCCCAAGTCAGCGCCAATCGCCACCAAGGTGCACCTCCACGTGCATTGCAACTAATCGGACTGTACCCTATTTCGTTTACACCATTTTCTCAAGGGAAATCTCAACAAAATGCTTCCCAGCTTAGCCGTCGAAAATTAGTTCTACTATTGGACGAATTGACTCAAACAAACCATTCTTTTCCTTCGTTCATCCAACTGTAACGCACAGATGCCATACCATCGCTTTCCTTCAAGCCCAAGACACGCCATACTCCCCTTATCTTGCCTTGGTTTAGCTTGTAACTGGATTTAAGGTGATTAATCAAATTACAAGTGATTAGTCATCTCTAAACCATGTTTCAAGATTAATTTCCTCTTTAATTCTTTCTAACCATTTTTATAGGGACGTTAATTCTTTTTTATTGTTGTATCCCATCATTCTTAGAGCGCAATAGAAGATTTCACTTGATCCACAACATTTGAATGCAAGGAAACTCACTCCAATGCCAAAGTCACCGTCGATCGCCACCTAGGTGCACCGCAAAGCGCATTGCAACTAATCGGACTCTAGCCTATGCTGTTTGCACCATTTTTTCACGGGAAATATCATCAAATACACCACACCTTAAATGTTGTAACTCAGTTCGAGCACAGGTTGAATTCAAACAAAGAAACCCGTCTTTTCTTTCGTTCTTCCAATTGTAGCCCACATAAGCCATACCAATGGTTTCCCTCAGGCCCAAGATGTGCCATACGCGCCTAATCTAGATTTGGCAAAGCTTGTGACTGGAGTTAAGGGCATTATTCAACTACAAGTGACTATTCATCTCTAAACCATCTTCTGAACTTAATTTCCTTTTTAATTCTCTCTCTCTCTTTTCTTATGGGCCTTATTGCTCTTATTGTTTTGTTTGCCAACATTCTTGGACAAAATTAGTTGATTAGATTTGATCCACCACATTTCATTACAAGGGAAGTCATTCCAACGCCAAAGTCACCGCCAATCGCCACCTAGGTGCTTCTCTTTGTGCGTTGCAACGAATCAGACTATAGCCAATGCCGTTTACAAGAATTTCTCGAGGGAAATCTCGTCAAATGCATCCCACCTTGACCGTCTAGCTCAGTTCTTTAGCATTGGACGAACTGACACGAAGAAAGCGGTCTGTTTCTATCATTCTCCCAATTGTTGCCCTAGATGTCGGCCATACACCCCTTATTTGGCCTTGGTGAAACTTGGAACCGGTGTTAGGGGCAGTAATCAACTTACAAGCGATTACTCATGTCTAAACCATGTTTCAAACATAATTTCCCTTTTAATTCTTTCTCACCATTTTTATATGGACATTAAAACTTTTATTATTATTACCCATCATTCTCAGAGTGAAATAGAAGATTAGACTTGATGAACCACATTTCAATACAAGGAAAGTCGATCCAACGCCCAAGTCCGCGCCAATTGCCAAAGTCACCGTTTACACCCCTTATTTGGCCTTGGTGAAACTTGGAACCGGTGTTAAGGGCATTAATCAACTTACAAGCTATTACTCATGTCTAAACCATGTTTCAAGCTTAATTTCCCTTTTAATTCTCTCTCTTTCTTTTCGTATGGGCCTTATTGCTCTTATTGTTTTGTTTGCCATCATTCTTGGACTCAATTAGAAGATTAGACTTGATAAACCACATTTCAATAGAAGGAAAGTCGTTCCAATGCCCAAGTCAGCTCCAATCGCCACCTAGGTGCACCTCCACGTGCATTGCAACTAATCGGACTGTACCCTATGCCGTTTACACCATTTTGTCAAGGGAAATCTCAGCAAATGCTTTCCACCTTAGCCGTCGAAAATCAGTTCTAGTATTGGACGAATTGACTCAAACAAACCCTTCTTTTCCTTCATTCATCCAACTGTAACGCACATATGCCATACCATCGGTTCCCCTCAAGCCCAAGACGCGGCATACTCCCCTTATCTTTCCTTGGTTAAGCTTGTAACCGGATTTAAGGTGCTTAATCAACTTACAAGTGATTAGTCATCTCTAAAGCATGTTTCAAGATTAATTTCCTTTTTAATTCTTTCTAACCGTTTTTATATGGACGTTAATACTTTTTTATTGTTGTTTCCCATCATTCTTAGAGCGGAATAGAAGATTACACTTGATCCACAACATTTCAATACAAGGAAACTCACTCCAATGCCAAAGTCAACGTCGATCGCCACCTAGGCGCACCTTTATGTGCATTGCAACTAATCGGACTCTAGCCTATGCTATTTGCACCATTTTCTCCCGGGAAATATCATCAAATACACCACACCTTAAATGTTGTAACTCAGTTCCAGCACAGGTCGAATTCAAACGAAGAAACCCGTCTTTTCTTTGATTCTTCCAATTGTAGCCCACATATGCCATACCATTGGTTTCCCTCAAGCCCAAGATGTGCCATACGCGCCTAATTTAGATTTGGTTAAGCTTGTGACTGGAGTTAAGGGCATTATTCAACTACAAGTGATTCTTCATCTCTAAACCATCTTCGGAACTTAATTTCCTTTCTAATTCTCTCTCTCTCTTTTCGTATGGGCCTTATTGCTCTTATTGTTTTGTTTGCCATCATTGTTGGAGTCAATTAGATGATTAGGCTTGATCCACCACATTTCAATACAAGGGAAGTCATTCCAACGCCAAAGTCACCGCCAATCGCCACCTAGGTGCTCCTCTTTGTGCGTTACAACGAATCGGACTATAGCCAATGCCGTTTACTCCAATTTCTCAAGGGAAATCTCGTCAAACGCATCCCACCTTAACCGTCTAGCTCAGTTCTTTAGCATTGGATGAACTGACACGAAGAAACCTGTCTTTTCTATCGTTCTTCCAATTGTAGCCTTAGATGTAGGCCATACACCCCTAATTTGGCCTTGGTGAAACTTGGAACTGGTGTTAAGGGCATTAATTAACTTACAAGCGATTACTCATGTCTAAACCATGTTTCAAGCTCAATTTCCCTTGTAATTCTCTCTCTCTTTTTTCGTATGGGCCTTATTGCACTTATTGTTTTGTTTGCCATCATTCTTGGACTCAATTAGAAGATTAGACTTGATAAACCACATTTCAATACAAGGAAAGTCGTTCCAACGCCCAAGTCAGCGCCAATCGCCACCTAGGTGCACCTCCACGTGCATTGCAACTAATCGGACTGTACCCTATGCCGTTTACACCATTTTCTCATGGGAAATCTCAGCAAATGCTTTCCACCTTAGCCGTCGAAAATCGGTTCTAGTATTGGACGAATTGACTCAAGCAAACCCTTCTTTTCGTTCATTCATCCAACTGTAACGCACATATGCCATACCATCGGTTTCCCTCAAGCCCAAGACGCGCCATACTCCCCTTATCTTGCCTTGGTTAAGCTTGTAACCGGATTTCAGGTGGTTAATCAACTTACAAGTGATTAGTCATCTCTAAACCATGTTTCAAGATTAATTTCCTTTTTAATTCTTTCTAACCCTTTTTGTATGGACGTTAATACTTTTGTATTGTTGTTTCCCATCATTCTTAGAGGGGAATAGAAGATTACAGTTGATCCACAACATTTCAATACAAGGAAACTCACTCCAATGCCAAAGTCACCGTCGATCGCCACCTAGGCGCACCTCTATGTCCATTGCAACTAATCGGACTCTAGCCTATGCTATTTGCACCATTTTTTCGCGGGAAATATCATCAAATACACCACACCTTAAATGTTGTAACTCAGTTCCAGCACAGGTCGAATTCAAACGAAGAAACCCGTCTTTTCTTTCATTCTTCCAATTGTAGCCCACATATGCCATACCATTGCTTTCCCTCAAACCCAAGATGTGCCATACGCGCCTAATCTAGATTTGGTTAAGCTTGTGACTGGAGTTAAGGGCATTATTCAACTACAAGTGATTCTTCATCTCTAAACCATATTCGGAACTTAATTTCCTTTCTAATTCTCTCTCTCTCTTTTCGTATGGGCCTTATTGCTCTTATTGTTTTGTTTGCCATCATTCTTGGAGTCAATTAGATGATTAGGCTTGATCCACCACATTTCAATACAAGGGAAGTCATTCCAACGCCAAAGTCACCGCTAATCGCCACCTAGGTGCTCCTCTTTGTGCGTTGCAACGACTCGGACTATAGCCAATGCCGTTTACACCAATTTTTCGAGGGAAATCTCGTCAAACGCATCCCACCTTAACCGTCTACCTCAGTTCTTTAGCATTGGACGAACTGACACGAAGAAACCTGTCTTTTCTATCGTTCTTCCAATTGTAGCCTCAGATGTGGGCCATACACCCCTTATTTGGCCTTGGTGAAACTTGGAACTGGTTTTAAGGGCATTAATCAACTTACAAGCGATTACTGATGTCTAAACCATGTTTCAAGCTTAATTTCCCTTGTAATTCTCTCTCTCTTTTTTCGTATGGGCCTTATTGCACTTATTGTTTTGTTTGCCATCATTCTTGGACTCAATTAGAAGATTAGACTTGATAAACCACATTTCAATACAAGGAAAGTCGTTCCAACGCCCAAGTCAGCGCCAATCACCACCTAGGTGCACCTCCACGTGCATTGCAACTAATCAGACTATACCCTATGCCGTTTACACCATTTTCTCAAGGGAAATCTCAGCAAATGCTTTCCACCTTAGCCGTCGAAAATCAGTTCTAGTATTGGACGAATTGACTCAAACAAACCCTTCTTTTCCTTCATTCATCCAACTGTAACGCACATATGCCATACCATCGGTTTCCCTCAAGCCCAAGACGCGCCATACTCCCCTTATCTTGCCTTGGTTAAGCTTGTAACCGGATTTCAGGTGATTAATCAACTTACAAGTGATTAGTCATCTCTAAACCATGTTTCAAGATTAATTTCCTTTTTAATTCTTTCTAACCATTTTTATATGGACGTTAATACTTTTTTATTGTTGTTTCCCATCATTCTTAGAGCGGAATAGAAGATTACACTTGATCCACAACATTTGAATACAAGGAAACTCACTCCAATGCCAAAGTCACTGTCGATCGCCACCTAGGCGCACCTCTATGTGCATTGCAACTAATCGGACTCTGGCCTATGCTATTTGCACCATTTTCTGACGGGAAATATCATCAAATACACCACACCTTAAATGTTGTAACTCAGTTACAGCACAGGTCGAATTCAAACGAAGAAACCCGTCTTTTCTTTCATTCTTCCAATTGTAGCCCACATATGCCATACCATTGGTTTCCCTCATGCCCAAGATGTGCCATACGCGCCTAATCTAGATTTGGTTAAGCCTGTGACTAGAGTTAAAGGCATTATTCAACTCCAAGTGATTCTTCATCTCGAAACCATCTTCTGAACTTAATTTCCTTTTTAATTCTCTCTCTCCCTTTTCGTATGGGCCTTATTGCTCTTATTGTTTTGTTTGCCATCATTCTTGGACTCAATTAGATGATTAGACTTGATCCACCACATTTCAATACAAGGGAAGTCATTCTAACACCAAAGTCACCGCCAATCGCCACCTAGGTGCTCGTCTTTGTGCGTTGCAACGAATTGGACTATAGCCAATGCCGTTTACACCAATTTCTCGAGGGAAATCTCGTCAAACGCATCCCACCTTAAGCATCTAGCTCAGTTCTTTAGCATTGAACGAACTGACACAAAGAAACCTGTCTTTTCTATCGTTCTTCCAATTGTAGCCTTAGATCTAGGCCGTACACCCCTTATTTGGCCTTGGTGAAACTCGGAACCGGTGTTAAGGACATTAACCAACTTACAAGCGATTACTCATGTCTAAACCATGTTTCAAGCTTAATTTCCCTTTTATTTCTTTCTCACCATTTTGATAGGGACATTAATACTTTTATTGTTGTTTCCCATCATTCTTAGAGTGAAATAGAAGATTCGACTTGATAAACCACATTTCAATACAAGCAAAGTCGTTCCAACGCCCAAGTCAGCGCCAATCGCCACCAAGGTGCACCTCCACGTGCATTGCAACTAATCGGACTGTACCCTATTTCGTTTACACCATTTTCTCAAGGGAAATCTCAACAAAATGCTTCCCAGCTTAGCCGTCGAAAATTAGTTCTACTATTGGACGAATTGACTCAAACAAACCATTCTTTTCCTTCGTTCATCCAACTGTAACGCACAGATGCCATACCATCGCTTTCCTTCAAGCCCAAGACACGCCATACTCCCCTTATCTTGCCTTGGTTTAGCTTGTAACTGGATTTAAGGTGATTAATCAAATTACAAGTGATTAGTCATCTCTAAACCATGTTTCAAGATTAATTTCCTCTTTAATTCTTTCTAACCATTTTTATAGGGACGTTAATTCTTTTTTATTGTTGTATCCCATCATTCTTAGAGCGCAATAGAAGATTTCACTTGATCCACAACATTTGAATGCAAGGAAACTCACTCCAATGCCAAAGTCACCGTCGATCGCCACCTAGGTGCACCGCAAAGCGCATTGCAACTAATCGGACTCTAGCCTATGCTGTTTGCACCATTTTTTCACGGGAAATATCATCAAATACACCACACCTTAAATGTTGTAACTCAGTTCGAGCACAGGTTGAATTCAAACAAAGAAACCCGTCTTTTCTTTCGTTCTTCCAATTGTAGCCCACATAAGCCATACCAATGGTTTCCCTCAGGCCCAAGATGTGCCATACGCGCCTAATCTAGATTTGGCAAAGCTTGTGACTGGAGTTAAGGGCATTATTCAACTACAAGTGACTATTCATCTCTAAACCATCTTCTGAACTTAATTTCCTTTTTAATTCTCTCTCTCTCTTTTCTTATGGGCCTTATTGCTCTTATTGTTTTGTTTGCCAACATTCTTGGACAAAATTAGTTGATTAGATTTGATCCACCACATTTCATTACAAGGGAAGTCATTCCAACGCCAAAGTCACCGCCAATCGCCACCTAGGTGCTTCTCTTTGTGCGTTGCAACGAATCAGACTATAGCCAATGCCGTTTACAAGAATTTCTCGAGGGAAATCTCGTCAAATGCATCCCACCTTGACCGTCTAGCTCAGTTCTTTAGCATTGGACGAACTGACACGAAGAAAGCGGTCTGTTTCTATCATTCTCCCAATTGTTGCCCTAGATGTCGGCCATACACCCCTTATTTGGCCTTGGTGAAACTTGGAACCGGTGTTAGGGGCAGTAATCAACTTACAAGCGATTACTCATGTCTAAACCATGTTTCAAACATAATTTCCCTTTTAATTCTTTCTCACCATTTTTATATGGACATTAAAACTTTTATTATTATTACCCATCATTCTCAGAGTGAAATAGAAGATTAGACTTGATGAACCACATTTCAATACAAGGAAAGTCGATCCAACGCCCAAGTCCGCGCCAATTGCCAAAGTCACCGTTTACACCCCTTATTTGGCCTTGGTGAAACTTGGAACCGGTGTTAAGGGCATTAATCAACTTACAAGCTATTACTCATGTCTAAACCATGTTTCAAGCTTAATTTCCCTTTTAATTCTCTCTCTTTCTTTTCGTATGGGCCTTATTGCTCTTATTGTTTTGTTTGCCATCATTCTTGGACTCAATTAGAAGATTAGACTTGATAAACCACATTTCAATAGAAGGAAAGTCGTTCCAATGCCCAAGTCAGCTCCAATCGCCACCTAGGTGCACCTCCACGTGCATTGCAACTAATCGGACTGTACCCTATGCCGTTTACACCATTTTGTCAAGGGAAATCTCAGCAAATGCTTTCCACCTTAGCCGTCGAAAATCAGTTCTAGTATTGGACGAATTGACTCAAACAAACCCTTCTTTTCCTTCATTCATCCAACTGTAACGCACATATGCCATACCATCGGTTCCCCTCAAGCCCAAGACGCGGCATACTCCCCTTATCTTTCCTTGGTTAAGCTTGTAACCGGATTTAAGGTGCTTAATCAACTTACAAGTGATTAGTCATCTCTAAAGCATGTTTCAAGATTAATTTCCTTTTTAATTCTTTCTAACCGTTTTTATATGGACGTTAATACTTTTTTATTGTTGTTTCCCATCATTCTTAGAGCGGAATAGAAGATTACACTTGATCCACAACATTTCAATACAAGGAAACTCACTCCAATGCCAAAGTCAACGTCGATCGCCACCTAGGCGCACCTTTATGTGCATTGCAACTAATCGGACTCTAGCCTATGCTATTTGCACCATTTTCTCCCGGGAAATATCATCAAATACACCACACCTTAAATGTTGTAACTCAGTTCCAGCACAGGTCGAATTCAAACGAAGAAACCCGTCTTTTCTTTGATTCTTCCAATTGTAGCCCACATATGCCATACCATTGGTTTCCCTCAAGCCCAAGATGTGCCATACGCGCCTAATTTAGATTTGGTTAAGCTTGTGACTGGAGTTAAGGGCATTATTCAACTACAAGTGATTCTTCATCTCTAAACCATCTTCGGAACTTAATTTCCTTTCTAATTCTCTCTCTCTCTTTTCGTATGGGCCTTATTGCTCTTATTGTTTTGTTTGCCATCATTGTTGGAGTCAATTAGATGATTAGGCTTGATCCACCACATTTCAATACAAGGGAAGTCATTCCAACGCCAAAGTCACCGCCAATCGCCACCTAGGTGCTCCTCTTTGTGCGTTACAACGAATCGGACTATAGCCAATGCCGTTTACTCCAATTTCTCAAGGGAAATCTCGTCAAACGCATCCCACCTTAACCGTCTAGCTCAGTTCTTTAGCATTGGATGAACTGACACGAAGAAACCTGTCTTTTCTATCGTTCTTCCAATTGTAGCCTTAGATGTAGGCCATACACCCCTAATTTGGCCTTGGTGAAACTTGGAACTGGTGTTAAGGGCATTAATTAACTTACAAGCGATTACTCATGTCTAAACCATGTTTCAAGCTCAATTTCCCTTGTAATTCTCTCTCTCTTTTTTCGTATGGGCCTTATTGCACTTATTGTTTTGTTTGCCATCATTCTTGGACTCAATTAGAAGATTAGACTTGATAAACCACATTTCAATACAAGGAAAGTCGTTCCAACGCCCAAGTCAGCGCCAATCGCCACCTAGGTGCACCTCCACGTGCATTGCAACTAATCGGACTGTACCCTATGCCGTTTACACCATTTTCTCATGGGAAATCTCAGCAAATGCTTTCCACCTTAGCCGTCGAAAATCGGTTCTAGTATTGGACGAATTGACTCAAGCAAACCCTTCTTTTCGTTCATTCATCCAACTGTAACGCACATATGCCATACCATCGGTTTCCCTCAAGCCCAAGACGCGCCATACTCCCCTTATCTTGCCTTGGTTAAGCTTGTAACCGGATTTCAGGTGGTTAATCAACTTACAAGTGATTAGTCATCTCTAAACCATGTTTCAAGATTAATTTCCTTTTTAATTCTTTCTAACCCTTTTTGTATGGACGTTAATACTTTTGTATTGTTGTTTCCCATCATTCTTAGAGGGGAATAGAAGATTACAGTTGATCCACAACATTTCAATACAAGGAAACTCACTCCAATGCCAAAGTCACCGTCGATCGCCACCTAGGCGCACCTCTATGTCCATTGCAACTAATCGGACTCTAGCCTATGCTATTTGCACCATTTTTTCGCGGGAAATATCATCAAATACACCACACCTTAAATGTTGTAACTCAGTTCCAGCACAGGTCGAATTCAAACGAAGAAACCCGTCTTTTCTTTCATTCTTCCAATTGTAGCCCACATATGCCATACCATTGCTTTCCCTCAAACCCAAGATGTGCCATACGCGCCTAATCTAGATTTGGTTAAGCTTGTGACTGGAGTTAAGGGCATTATTCAACTACAAGTGATTCTTCATCTCTAAACCATATTCGGAACTTAATTTCCTTTCTAATTCTCTCTCTCTCTTTTCGTATGGGCCTTATTGCTCTTATTGTTTTGTTTGCCATCATTCTTGGAGTCAATTAGATGATTAGGCTTGATCCACCACATTTCAATACAAGGGAAGTCATTCCAACGCCAAAGTCACCGCTAATCGCCACCTAGGTGCTCCTCTTTGTGCGTTGCAACGACTCGGACTATAGCCAATGCCGTTTACACCAATTTTTCGAGGGAAATCTCGTCAAACGCATCCCACCTTAACCGTCTACCTCAGTTCTTTAGCATTGGACGAACTGACACGAAGAAACCTGTCTTTTCTATCGTTCTTCCAATTGTAGCCTCAGATGTGGGCCATACACCCCTTATTTGGCCTTGGTGAAACTTGGAACTGGTTTTAAGGGCATTAATCAACTTACAAGCGATTACTGATGTCTAAACCATGTTTCAAGCTTAATTTCCCTTGTAATTCTCTCTCTCTTTTTTCGTATGGGCCTTATTGCACTTATTGTTTTGTTTGCCATCATTCTTGGACTCAATTAGAAGATTAGACTTGATAAACCACATTTCAATACAAGGAAAGTCGTTCCAACGCCCAAGTCAGCGCCAATCACCACCTAGGTGCACCTCCACGTGCATTGCAACTAATCAGACTATACCCTATGCCGTTTACACCATTTTCTCAAGGGAAATCTCAGCAAATGCTTTCCACCTTAGCCGTCGAAAATCAGTTCTAGTATTGGACGAATTGACTCAAACAAACCCTTCTTTTCCTTCATTCATCCAACTGTAACGCACATATGCCATACCATCGGTTTCCCTCAAGCCCAAGACGCGCCATACTCCCCTTATCTTGCCTTGGTTAAGCTTGTAACCGGATTTCAGGTGATTAATCAACTTACAAGTGATTAGTCATCTCTAAACCATGTTTCAAGATTAATTTCCTTTTTAATTCTTTCTAACCATTTTTATATGGACGTTAATACTTTTTTATTGTTGTTTCCCATCATTCTTAGAGCGGAATAGAAGATTACACTTGATCCACAACATTTGAATACAAGGAAACTCACTCCAATGCCAAAGTCACTGTCGATCGCCACCTAGGCGCACCTCTATGTGCATTGCAACTAATCGGACTCTGGCCTATGCTATTTGCACCATTTTCTGACGGGAAATATCATCAAATACACCACACCTTAAATGTTGTAACTCAGTTACAGCACAGGTCGAATTCAAACGAAGAAACCCGTCTTTTCTTTCATTCTTCCAATTGTAGCCCACATATGCCATACCATTGGTTTCCCTCATGCCCAAGATGTGCCATACGCGCCTAATCTAGATTTGGTTAAGCCTGTGACTAGAGTTAAAGGCATTATTCAACTCCAAGTGATTCTTCATCTCGAAACCATCTTCTGAACTTAATTTCCTTTTTAATTCTCTCTCTCCCTTTTCGTATGGGCCTTATTGCTCTTATTGTTTTGTTTGCCATCATTCTTGGACTCAATTAGATGATTAGACTTGATCCACCACATTTCAATACAAGGGAAGTCATTCTAACACCAAAGTCACCGCCAATCGCCACCTAGGTGCTCGTCTTTGTGCGTTGCAACGAATTGGACTATAGCCAATGCCGTTTACACCAATTTCTCGAGGGAAATCTCGTCAAACGCATCCCACCTTAAGCATCTAGCTCAGTTCTTTAGCATTGAACGAACTGACACAAAGAAACCTGTCTTTTCTATCGTTCTTCCAATTGTAGCCTTAGATCTGGGCCGTACACCCCTTATTTGGCCTTGGTGAAACTTGAAACCGGTGTTAAGGGCATTAATGAACTTACAAGCGATTACTCATGTCTAAACCATGTTTCAAGCTTAATTTCCCTTTTAATTCTCTCTCTGTTTTCGTATGGGCCTTATTGCTCTTATTGTTTTGTTTGCCACCATTCTTGGACTGAATTAGAAGATTAGACTTGATAAACCACATTTCAATACAAGGAAAGTCGTTCCAAGGCCCAAGTCAGCGCCAATCGCCACCTAGGTGCACCTCCATGTGCATTGCAACTAATCGAACTGTACCCTATGCCGTTTACACCATTTTCTCAAGGGAAATCTCAGCAAATTCTTCCCACCTTAACTATCGAAAATTAGTTCTAGTATTGGACGAATTGACTCAAACAAACCCTTCTTTTCCTTCATTCATCCAACTCTCACGCACATATGCCATACCATCGGTTTCCCTCAAGCCCAAGACGCGCCATACTCCCCTTATCTTGCCTTGGTTAAGCTTGTAACCGGATTTAAGGTGATTAATCGACCTACAAGTGATTAGTCATCTCTAAACCATGTTTCAAGATTAATTTCCTTTTTAATTCTTTCTAACCATTTTGATATGGACGTTAATACTTTTTTATTGTTGTTTCCCATCATTCGTAGAGCAGAATAGAAGATTATACTTGACCCACAACATTTCAATACAAGGAAACTCACTCCAATGCCAAAGTCACCGTCGATCGCCACCTAAGCGCACCTCAATGTGCATTGCAACTAATCGGACTCTAGCCTATGCTGTTTCCACCATTTTCTCACGGGAAATATCATCAAATACAGCACACCTTAAATTGTAATTCAGTTTCAGCACAGGTTTAATTCAAACGAAGAAACCCGTCTTTACTTTCATTCTTCCAATTGTAGCCCACATATGCCATGCCATTGGCTTCCCTCAAGCCTAAGATGTGCCATACGCGCCTAATCTAGATTTGGTTAAGCTTGTGACTGCAGTTAAGGGCATTATTCAACTACAAGTGATTATTCATCTCTAAACCATCTTCTGAACTTTATTTCCTTGTTAATTCTCTCTCTCTTTTCGTATGGGCCTTATTGCTCTTATTGTTTTTGATTGAGTTGAAATATTGCATGTTTTAGCTATTTAAAACCAATGTATTTTAAATTCTTCGTGAAACTATTATTGGTTTTAGATGGAAAAATAGTTAATAAGCATAAATACGAATTGTAATTTTTAATCGATTGATATCATGTTTATGCTTAATTTTATAACTAGAATTTAATTGGACAATATTTCCTCACATATATAGTTTATTTTTATAATCTATTTTTCTTTTAATTTATTTTTGAGTGTTATTTTTCTTCTTCTTATTTTCAGCTGAAATAAAATTCAGATGAAATTCGGTTGAAACTTTTGACCAAAAGTGCATATTAATTGAAAGGAACGAAGAGAAGAAATGAAGAAGTGTACTTGGGCAGCTAAAAATAAAGACGAAGACTTTCTTACATGGTTTTTTAAAGATGCATGAAGAAAGCAATTTGCGGTGGATAAATACATACAATGTAAAAGTCAAGAACAAGTTTGGCAAAAGAAGAAGTGAAGGACAGAAGGGAATGGAGCTGGACGTATACAGAAAGAAAAATTCTTCACATCTTCACGTTTGAGGCTGTTATTTAATTGGTTTTGATGGTTGGTGCAGCTAATTGATTGTTTGGCTTTTTACGTTGATAGAGGAGAGGAAATCGGCGCTTGATTGAATTGAAGAGAGAAGTCGGTGGATTATTTCTTTATTTTCCAGGGGCTCTACATTTGAGTGGTGTGTTGCGGGCTCCAGGAGTGTGAACGTAAGGTTTAGATGGGAGAACATGTGATTGATTGGCTGCTTTTGAAGTGGGTAGAGGTTGGTGTGTAAAGAAAGAGAGGTGCCGTGATTAAAGGGGAGTGAAGAGTGGAAAATCGGTGGTGATTGGAGGAGGGAGTTTGGACTTTGGACGACTAGAAGCAGCTTTATATTTATATATATATGTTGCTGGACGTAAGAGGGTAAAGTGATCGGTTGGAGAGGTGTAGAGTGAGAGGGTTACGTGGGGGATAGAGAGGAATTGAGGTGTGTTGGTCATGAGTAGAGAGGGAGAGAAGAGATAGGAAAGGGTGAGAAAAGGTGAGTAGAGAGGGAGAGTAATGAGTGAGTCAGTCATGGGAATTATGTTAGCTGAGATAGGAATTTACGTGGGCCCTCATTAAAGAAAAGAAGGTGAGATGAGAGAAAGGAATTGTCTGGAATAATTTGATTGGCTTCTTGGTTGATGGTAGAAGGAAGGAATCGGTAGGTGAGGATTTGAGGTGCAGCCGAGAGATGATTGAAGGAGTGAAAGGAGTGAGTCAGTTGAAGGGAATTGGAGTGATTTAATTGGCTATTTTGATAAGAGAGGGAGCTGAGGGAGTGTCGGCAGGAATTGAAGATTTTAGTGTGGGGGTGACGTCTTGCATGCATTCTTTGTCCAGCTTGTTTTGAAGTCGATGTGAAGCATTGTTCTTCTATTTCAGATTTATCTCTTTTAGTTTTCAGTTTTATGTTTTAATCATTGATAATTTTATGTTTTCGGATCCACGTAAAATCTATTTTACGAGCTTGATCGATTGAAAGATTTTATTATTGGATATTTTGATTATCTATATACTCATCTTGATTCATTGTGATTTCCGAATACAGTGAATGCTTGAGGAATCCCTGTGGTATTCGAATAGATTTATAAATGTTTTAATCATCAATCGTTCACGCTCAATCATAAGCGACTATTTTTCTTGATCTTAAATGTTAAATCTTCCAATTAAACAGAATCGTTATTCTAGTTTAATTGAAGTAAATCGATTGGAAACAATATTATAAATTATTAAATGGATCCTCGAAACCTTAGTCTTTCTCCATATTAATTCATTTTATCATTTTAGTTTGTTTCAGTTATTTTATCAATCTTCATCTGATTGCACGTTTCTTTTAGTAATTTCGTTTCATTGTCTGAATTTATTTCTTTTATCACAAAAGTCAATCCCTGTGAATTCGATCCTGTAAGATACTACAACACCTGTATACTTGCAGGTAAAACTGCCCTAAATTTTTTGTTCATTAATTTGAGTCAGAGTTTAGTCGCAACAAGTTTTTGGCGCTGTTGCCGGGGATCGTAACGTGTGATAATTGTTATTTTTAGAAAAAAAAAAAATTTAGTAATCTTTTGCTAATTGTTTTTCATATTCTTTTTGCAGGTATGATTTTTTTTTTACGGAATACAGGGCATGTAACATCGCTTCCATATTCATACCATTTGGTAATCTCGTTCCAAAATTTTTTACTTTTTTGCTTGTTTTGCATTTTATTTTTTCTATGATCAATCCTCTATGATGAATGATCTCGTGGCAACGTGATCAAACGGGTAGATTGAGAAAAGACATCAACCGTTTTAAGTGAATTGGTTGATACGTTGTCAAGTGATTCTAAAAATTCTCAATCTAATACCATGGCTGACAATCTTAGTGTTCATGACGAACTAGAAAATGAAGAGGCACAAAATAATCCGCCAATGAGAACTTTGTGTGAATATTTGCAGCCTACAAGGACAAGTACTCCATCGTGTATGATTTTTCCTACGAATATGGGGAATTTCGATTTAAAACCAGGAGTAATCCAATTACTTCCCAAGTTTCATGGCTTAGATGCAGAAAGTCCTTATTTGCATTTAAAAGAATTTGAAGAAGTTTGTGCAACTTTGCAAAACCAAACTATCAATGATGATGTTGTTAGATTAAAGTTGTTTCCATTCTCTTTGAAAGAAAAAACTAAAAATTGGTTGAACTCCTTGAGACCAAGATCTATTGGCACATGGCAAGAAATGCAAAGAGAATTTCTGAAAAAGTTTTTTCCTACTCATAGGACCAACACTCTTCGCAGAAATATTATGAATTTTTCTCGAAAGGAAAATGAAACATTTTTTCAGTGTTGGGAAAGTTTTAAAGAATTGTTGCTAACTTGCCCACATCATGGCTATGAGACTTGGCGCACAATCAGTTTTTTCTATGAAGGTTTAACATCTCAAATGCGTCAGTTTGTAGAAATGATGTGTAACGGCGAATTTTTAAATAAAGATCCTGATGATGCTTGGGACTATTTTGACCAGTTAGCTGAAAATGCCCAATCTTGGGATAACACAGATCGTTCTGATCGGTCAAATAAGCCCAAACTCGGTGCCATGTCACAAGAAGGTATGTATGTTCTTAAAGGAAATGATGATGTGAATGCTAGGATAGCAAGTCTGACAAGAAAAATCGAAGCCATGGAACTTAGGAAGGTAAACTCGGCTAAGGCCATTGAAAAGGAAGAAGAAAATTGTGGCATTTGTGAGATTAGTGGACACCTAACTCAGGATTGTCCAACAATCCCCGCTTTTAAAGAGGTGTTGCACGAACAAGCAAATGTTATGAATTCTTATAGAAGACCATTTTCTTCCCCATATTCGGAAACATATAATCCTGGATGGAGAAATCACCCCAACTTTAGTTGGAGGAATGAATCCAATCAAAATCAAAATCCTCAAGGGCCATCTTCTTCTAGTCCTTATGTGCCTCCACATAAGAAAACCCTTGAGGAAACATTACAGGCTTTTATGCAGGGACAAGCAAATATCAACACTCAGACAATGCAGGCCATTACTGAGAAGAGAAGTTCTATTAGCGACTTGACCTCTGCATTACATGCTCAAGAAAAGGGTAAGTTTCCTGCTCAACCTCAGCCGAATCCCAAAGGTAAATTTGAGGTAAGAAATTCAAATCCCTCTGATTCAAAATTTGAACATGCCAAGTCCATCACCACTCTACGCAGTGAAAAAATAATTGATAAGAGTATTTCAACAACGAAAGTTGATGAGACCAACAACTCTTTAAATTCCAAGAGTGATGGTGAACTTGAGAAGGTTGAATTAGATGTGCCTGTGAAAGCCCCAATACCTGCCCCATTTCCCCAAAGATTGCAACATTCTCACAAGTTGGTTCAAAATGCTGATATTCTTGAAATTTTCAAACAGGTAAAAATCAACATTCCTTTGTTGGATGCAATCAAACAAATTCCATCATACGCTAAATTTTTGAAAGATTTGTGCACAGTAAAGCGTACGATGAAGGTGCAAAAGAAGGCTTTTCTCACTGAGCAGGTAAGCGCCATCCTCCAGAACAATTCTCCACCAAAGTACAAAGACCCGGGTTGTCCAACAATTTCCTGCATGATTGGAAATTTTAAAATTGAAAAAGCTTTACTTGACCTCGGAGCTAGTGTTAACCTCCTACCCTACTCGGTATATGAGCAGTTGGGTCTTGGTGAGCTTAAACCCACCAAGGTAATACTCCAACTTACTGACCGTTCAATTAAAATACCGAGAGGGATAGTTGAGGATGTGCTAGTTCAAGTAGGAAAATTTTATTTTCCAGTGGATTTCATTGTTTTGGACACGGAACCTGTCTTTGATGTTTGCACTCAAATTCCTATAATTTTGGGTAGGCCATTTCTTGCGACCTCAAATGCTTTAATAAATTGTAGGAGTGGTGTGATGGTAATTTCTTTTGGCAACATGACTTTGGAGTTGAATATTTTCAATATTTGTAAACAACCTGGTGATGATGATGATGTGCAGGAAGTAAATCTGATCCAAACTCTTGTTCAAAATAAATTTGATTTGTTAAGTTTTTCTGACCCTCTTGAGGCTTGTTTGGTTCATGGTGAAAATTTTGATGATGATTCTGTGCTTGCATCTATGAATTTTTTGCTAGAATCTACTCCTATAATGGACACTGATAAATGGAGAACACGTTTTGAGGAATTACCACCTCATGATGTCGTGTCTCTCCCTTCAAGTGTGCAAACACCAAAACTCGACTTGAAACCTCTACCTGCTGATCTCAAATATGCATTTTTAGGCCAAGCAGAGACATTACCAGTGGTCATTTCATCAAGACTAGATGAAATTCAGGATAAAAAATTAATTGGTGTTCTCATTGAACACAAAGAGGCAATAGGATGGACCATAGCTGATATCAAAGGTATCAGTCCTTTGATTTGTACCCACAGGATTTATCTAGAGGACAATTCTAAACCCTCTAGAGAAATGCAGCGTAGACTGAACCCCAACATGAAAGAGGTTGTTAGAGCAGAGGTGTTAAAACTTCTGGATGTAGGGATCATTTACCCTATTTCTGACAGCAAATGGGTTAGTCCCACGCAGGTGGTACCCAAGAAATCTGGTGTGACTGTAGTTAAGAATGCTAACAATGAATTGATCCCAACTAGAGTTACTACTGGTTGGCGTATGTGCATTGACTACAGAAAACTAAATTCTGTCACCAGAAAGGATCATTTTCCCCTACCATTCATGGATCAAATCATTGAACGCGTAGCGGGCCATAAGTTCTATTGCTTCCTAGATGGTTATTCTGGATATAACCAAATTGAGATTGCTCCTGAAGATCAAGAAAAGACCACTTTTACATGTCCATTTGGTACCTTTGCATATCGAAGGATGCCATTTGGACTCTGTAATGCTCCTGCTACATTTCAACGATGCATGATGAGCATATTCAGTGACATGGTAGAGCGTTTCGTTGAAATATTCATGGATGATTTTTCTATTTTTGGTGATTCATTTGATGAATGTTTGACTCATTTGGAAAGAGTGCTGATTGGATGCAAAGAAAAGAATTTGATTTTAAACTGGGAGAAGTGTCATTTTATGGTCACTCAAGGGATTGTTCTTGGTCACATTGTTTCTTCTCAAGGTTTTGAAGTGGACAAGGCCAAAATTGAATTAATTTCTAAATTGCCCATCCCAAAGAACATCAGGGATATCAAATCTTTTCTAGGTCATGCAGGTTTTTACAGGAGGTTCATTAAAGGCTTTAGCACAATTTCTAGACCTTTGTGCAATTTATTGTCAAAGGAAAATTCTTTTGTGTGGACTGATGATTGTGAGTTAGCTTTTACAAAGCTAAAAGGTATGTTGATTTCTGCCCCAATTATGCAATCACCTGATTGGAATTTACCATTTGAGATTATGTGTGATGCTAGTGATTATGCTGTTGGAGCTGTTTTGGGCCAACGTAGGGACAAAAAGCCTTGTGTTATTTATTATGCAAGTAGAACTTTAAACAGTGCTCAAATGAATTATTCAACAACTGAAAAAGAGCTACTTGCAGTAATTTTTGCACTTGACAAATTTCGCTCTTATTTGATTGGATCTCAAATTGTCATCTTTACTGATCATGCTGCGTTAAAGTACCTTTTAGCGAAAAAAGATGCAAAGCCCAGGTTGCTTAGATGGACCCTTTTGCTGCAAGAATTTGATCTGATAATCAAAGATAAAAAAGGAGTTGAGAATGTTGTTGCTGATCATCTGTCTAGACTTGTTCTTTCAGATTCCATAGAGACAGTTCCTATTAAAGACACATTTCCAGATGAGCAACTTTTTGGTATATCTCAAGTGCCATGATACGCTGACATTGCTAATTTTCTTGGTACAGGTGAAATTCCTCACATTTGGACTCAACAAGATAAGAGGAAATTTTTTGTGGAGGTAAGAAAATTCTTTTGGGATGATCCATATCTGTTCAAGTATTGCCCAGATCAGATAATTAGACGATGTGTTCCCAATAACGAATTTCAAAGTGTGATATCTTTTTGTCACTCTGGGGCATGTGGTGGCCACTTCTCTGGAAAGAAAACTGCTTTTAAAATTTTGCAATGTGGCTTCTATTGGCCTACCATTTTCAAAGACACCCATGAATTTTGTAAAACTTGTGAGCGCTGTCAAAAATTGGGAGGGATTACCCGCCGGAATATGATGCCATTAAATCCAATCTTGGTTGTTGAAATATTTGATTGTTGGGGCATCGACTTCATGGGACCCTTCCCAGTTTCTTTTGGCAATCTCTACATTTTGGTAGCTGTGGATTATGTGTCCAAATGTATTGAGGCTATTCCATGCAAAAACAATGACCACAAAGTGGTACTGAAATTTCTGAAAGAAAATATTTTATCAAGGTTTGGAACACCTCGAGCCATTATCAGTGATGGGGGTAAACATTTTTGTAATAAACCTTTCGAGGCCTTAATGCGAAAATATGGTATTATCCATAAGGTTGCTACCCCTTATCATCCACAAACAAGTGGCCAAGTTGAGGTATCTAATCGGGAGATCAAAAATTTTTTGGAAAAGACGGTTAACCCAAGCCGCAAAGATTGGTCTTTACGACTAACCGACGCACTTTGGGCATACCGTACTACTTTTAAAACCCCGATTGGTATGTCCCCATATCGACTCATTTTTGGAAAGGCATGTCACTTACCTGTGGAATTGGAACACAAAGCTTATTGGGCAATCAAGAAATTTAATTTTGATTTGGATAAAGCTTGCTCTCTTCGTAAGTTTCAGCTTAATGAGTTAGAGGAAATCAGGAATGAAGCTTACGAAAATTCTCGTATTGCCAAGGAGAGAATGAAAATTTTTCATGACAAAAATATTTTTCGAAAATCTTTTGAGCCTTCACAAAAAGTTTTGTTGTATAATTCAAGGCTCCATTTGTTTCTTGGCAAACTTCGATCCCGATGGATGGGTCCCTTTGTTGTAAAAACTGTTTATCCTTTTGGGGCCATTGAGATAGAAAATCCAGAGAATGGTAATGTTTTTAAAGTTAATGGACAAAGGTTGAAACCATTTTTGGATGATTTTACTCCAGAGGTTGAGTCCACTACTCTGGAGGATCCTGCGTATCAGAATTAATTTCTGATTCCTCATTGTATATACCGTATGTGTTTGTTTTGTTTTTCCTTCTTTTGTTTTCTTTTGTGTTTTTAACTTTGACAGAAATATACTCCTTGTGTGCACTCGAGTATCTCAGGTGAATTCTTTCCTCTCTGTTTAATCATTTTCGTCTCAATATATGTTCTGTAGTGTTTATCTTGCTCCAATTCATGTCTGTATAGCATACATCATCAAACATTCAATTGCTGAACATTGAGGACAATGTCACATTTAGTTGGGGGGAGGGTTTTCTGTTGAAATTTGAAAATTTAGTAGTATCTAATAAAAAAAAAAAATATGTGAGGGACATTGAAACAAAAATGATTAACACACACTTCTGGCATTTTTGTGAAATTTGAGTATCTTGGTGGAGTAGTTGAGCGGAATTATTTTGTGAAGATTTATTTTCAACCTTAAGCATAGAACATGACTTATGATGCATCATATTTTGTTGAGGAGTGACTTGAAACACCGGGATGTGATATTTACAAAAATGAGAATTAGTTTGATTTGTATAAAATGAAGGGCAAGTTTTGAAAGAACATTTTGCACATGCTTACACTTGTAGTGTTCCTCATTAATGTTCATTGATTTAAAACAGGAGAAGTAAACTGCAGGACTACCGAGCCTTATAACAAAAAAAATGAAAGAAAGAAAGATAGAAATAAAAAATAAAAAATAAAAAAAATCATGTAATTTTTCCTGAATAAAGGGCTAGAAACAGTTACCCAAAACTTTGGGGGTTGAATGTTCAACCTTTAAACAGAGTTGGCGTGAAAACTGCTAGTCCCTTGGGCTTTGAGGTAGTTAGAATCAATAATGATTAATCTTAAGGTTGAAAAATCCTATGATAAATCATGTTTATTAGTGAGGAACACACAGAAGTTTAGCCACACACACATATCTGAGTTCTAAGATATTTGCCCTAATTCTATGTGAACAATTGTTGAGACTTTCCTTGTGGATACAACTCTTGGTGTTGAGTAGTCACGAATCGATTTTTTGTGAGAATTCAGAATTATGTTTGATTGTTTTTGTTTGAATTTTGAGCTTTATGCAATATTCATCTCAATTAATTTTCACTATTTTGCTCAAGGATTAGCAAACAGCTAGTTGGGGGGTGTGATTGAGCTGAAATATTGCATGTTTTCGCTATTTAAAACCAATGTATTTTAAATTCTTCGTGACACTATTATTGGTTTTAGATGGAAAAATAGTTAATAAGCATAAATACGAATTGTAATTTTTAATTAATTGATATCATGTTTATGCTTAATTTTATAACTATAATTTAATTGGACAATATTTCCTCACATATATAGTTTATTTTTATAATCTATTTTTCTTTTAATTTATTTTTGAGTGTTATTTTTCTTCTTCTTATTTTTAGCTTAAATAAAATTCAGATGGAATTCGGTTGAAACTTTTGACCAAAAGTGCATATTAATTGAGAGGAACGAAGAGAAGAAATGAAGAAGTGTACTTGGGCAGCTAAAAATAAAGACGAAGACTTTCTTACTTGGTTGTTTAAAGATGCATGAAGAAAGCAATTTGCGGTGGATAAATACATACAATGTAAAAGTCAAGAACAAGTTTGGCAAAAGAAGAAGTGAAGGACAGAAGGGAATGGAGCTGGACGTATACGGAAAGAAAAAGTCTTCACATCTTCACGTTTGAGGCTGTTATTTAATTGGTTTTGATGATTGGTGCAGCTAATTGATTGTTTGGCTTTTTACGTTGATAGAGGAGAGGAAATCGGCGCTTGATTGAATTGAAGAGAGAAGTCGGTGGATTATTTCTTTATTTTCCAGGGGCTCTACATTTGAGTGGTGTGTTGCGGGCTCCAAGAGTGTGAACGTAAGGTTTAGATGGGAGAACATGTGATTGATTGGCTGCTTTTGAAGTGGGTAGAGGTTGGTGTGTAAAGAAAGAGAGGTGCCGTGATTAAAGGGGAGTGAAGAGTGGAAAATCGGTGGTGATTGGAGGAGGGAGTTTGGACTTTGGACGACTAGAAGCAGCTTTATATTTATATATATATATATATGTTGCTGGACGTAAGAGGGTAAAGTGATCGGTTGGAGAGGTGTAGAGTGAGAGGGTTACGTGGGGGATAGAGAGGAATTGAGTTGTGTTGGTCATGAGTAGAGAGGGAGAGAAGAGATAGGAAAGGGTGAGAAAAAGTGAGTAGAGAGGGAGAGTAATGAGTGAGTCGGTCATGGAAATTAGGTTAGCTGAGATAGGAATTTACGTGGGCCCTCATTAAAGAAAAGAAGGTGAGATGAGAGATAGGAATTGGCTGGAATAATTTGATTGGCTTCTTGGTTGATGGTAGAAGGAAGGAATCGGTAGGTGAGGATTTGAGGTGCAGCCGAGAGATGATTGAAGGAGTGAAAGGAGTGAGTCGGTTGAAGGGAATTGGAGTGATTTAATTGGCTATTTTGATAAGAGAGGGAGCTGAGGGAGTGTCGGCAAGAATTGAAGATTTTAGTGTGGGGGTGACGTCTTGCATGCATTCTTTGTCCAGCTTGTTTTGAAGTCGATGTGAAGCATTGTTCTTCTATTTCAGATTTATCTCTTTTAGTTTTCAGTTTTATGTTTTCGGATCCACGTAAAATCTATTTTACGAGCTTGATCGATTGAAAGATTTTATTATTGGATATTTTGATTATCTATATACTCGTCTTGATTCATTGTGATTTCCGAATACAGTGAATGCTTGAGGAATCCCTGTGGTATTCGAATAGATTTATAAATGTTTTAATCATCAATCGTTCACGCTCAATCATAAGCGACTATTTTTCTTGATCTTAAATGTTAAATCTTCCAATTAAACAGAATCGTTATTCTAGTTTAATTGAAGTAAATCGATCGGAAACAATATTATAAATTATTAAACGGATCCTCGAAACCTTAGTCTTTCTCCATATTAATTCATTTTATCATTTTAGTTTGTTTCAGCTATTTTATCAATCTTCATCTGATTGCACGTTTCTTTTAGTAATTTCGTTTCATTGTCTGAATTTATTTCCTTTATCACAAAAGTCAATCCCTGTGGATTCGATCCTGTAAGATACTACAACACCTGTATACTTGCAGGTAAAACTGTACTAAATTTTTGGTTCATTAATTTGAGTCAGAGTTTAGTCGCAACAGTTTTGTTTGCCATCATTCTTGTACTCAATTAGATGATTAGACTTGATCCACCACATTTCAATACAAGGGAAGTCATTCTAACGCCAAAGTCACCGCCAATCGCCACCTAGATGCTCCTCTTTTTGCATTGCAACGAATCGGACAATAGCCAATCCCGTTAACATCAATTTCTTGAGGGAAATCTCATCAAACGCCTCCCACCTTAACCGTCTAGCTCGGTTATCTTGCCCTTATCTTGCCATACTCCCCTTATCTTGCCTTGGTTAAGCTTGTAACCGGATTTAAGGTGATTAATCAACTTACAAATGATTTGTCATCTCTAAACCATGTTTCAAGATCAATTTCCTTTTTAATTCTTTCTAACCGTTTTTATATGGACGTTAATACTTTTTTATTATTGTTTCCCATTATTCCTAGAGCGGAATAGAAGATTACACTTGATCCACCACATTTCAATACAAGGAAACTCACTCCAATGCCAAAGTCACCGTCGATCGCCACCTAGGCGCACCTCAATGTGCATTGCAACTAATCGGACTCTAGCCTATGCTGTTTCCACCATTTTCTCACGGGAAATATCATCAAATACACCACACCTTAAATGTTGTAACTCAGTTCCAGCACAGATTGAATTCAAAAGAAGAAACCCGTCTTTTCTTTCATTCTTCCAATTGTAGCCCACATATGCCATACCATAGGTTTCCCTCAAGCCCAAGATGTGCCATACGCGCCTAATCTAGATTTGGTTAGCCTTGTGACTAGAGTTAAGGGCATTATTCAACTACGAGTGATTATTCATCTCTAAACCATCTTCTTAACTTAATTTCCTTTTTAATTCTCTCTCTCCCTTTTCGTATGGGCCTTATTGCTCT
The DNA here is from genome assembly GCF_018687715.1 of Carya illinoinensis. NCBI lineage: Eukaryota > Viridiplantae > Streptophyta > Magnoliopsida > Fagales > Juglandaceae > Carya > Carya illinoinensis. The sequence continues at coordinate 25,319,476 of NC_056761.1, forward strand.
TATTGTTTTGTTTGCCATCATTCTTGGAGTCAGTTAGATGATTAGGCTTGATCCACCACATTTCAATACAAGGGAAGTCATTCCAACGCCAAAGTCACCGCCAATCGCCAACTAGGTGCTCCTCTTTATGCGTTGCAACGAATCGGACTATAGCCAATGCCGTTTACACCAATTTCTCGAGGGAAATCTCGTCAAACACATCCCACCTTAACCGCCTAGCTCAAATTTTTAGCATTGGACAAACTGACACTAAGAAACCTGTCTTTTGTATCGTTCTTCCAATTGTAGCCTTAGATGTGGGCCATACACCCCTTATTTGGCCTTGGTGAAACTTGGAACCGGTGTTAAGGGCATTAATCAACTTACAAGCGATTACTCAAGTCTAAACCATGTTTCAAGCTTAATTTCCCTTTTAATTCTCTCTCTCTCTTTTCGTATGGGCCTTATTGCTCTTATTGTTTTGTTTGCCATCATTCTTGGACTCAATTAGAAGATTAGACATGATAAACCACATTTCAATACAAGGAAAGTCGTTCCAAGGCCCAAGTCAGCGCCAATCGCCACCTAGGTGCACCTCCACGTGCATCGCAACTAATTGAACTGTACCCTAAGCCGTTTACACAATTTTCTGAAGGGAAATCTCAGCAAATGCTTTCCACCTTAGCCGTCGAAAATCAGTTCTACTATTGGACGAATTGACTCAAACAAACCCTTCTTTTCCTTCATTCATCCAACTGTAATGCACATATGCCATACCATCGGTTTCCCTCAAGCCCAAGGCGCGCCATACTCCCCTTATCTTGCCTTGGCTAAGCTTGTCACCGGATTAAAGGTGATTAATCAACTTACAAGTCATTAGTCATCTCTAAACCATGTTTCAAGATTAATTTCCTTTTTAATTCTTTCTAACCGTTTTTATATGGACGTTAATACTTTTTTATTGTTGTTTCCCATTATTCTTAGAGCGGAATAGAAGATTACACTTGATCCACCACATTTCAATACAAGGAAACTCACTCCGATGCCAAAGTCACCGTCGATCGCCACCTAGGCGCACCATAATATGCGTTGCAACTAATCAGACTCTAGCCTATGCTGTTTGCACCATTTTCTCACGGGAAATATCATCAAATACACCACACCTTAAATGTTGTAACTCAGTTCCAGCACAGGTCGAATTGAAACGAAGAAACCTGTCTTTTCTTTCATTCTTCCAATTGTAGCCCACATATGCCATACCATTGGTTTCCCTCAAGCCCAAGATGTGCCACACGCACCTAATCTAGATTTGGTTAAGCTTGTGACTGGAGTTAAGGGCATTATTCAACTACAAGTGATTATTCATCTCTAAACCATCTTATGAACTTAATTTCCTTTTTAATTCTCTCTCTCTCTTTTCGTGTGGGCCTTATTGCTCTTATTGTTTTGTTTCCCATCATTCTTGGAGTCAATTAGATGATTAGGCTTGATCCACCACATTTCAATACAAGGGAAGTCAATCCAACACCAAAGTGACCGCCAATCGAGACCTAGGTGCTCCTCTTGGTGCGTTGCGACGAATCGGACAATAGCCAATGCCGTTTACACGAATTTGTCGAGGGAAATCCCATCAAATGCATCCCACCTTAACCATCTAGCTCTGTTGATTAGCTTTGGACGAACTGACACGAAGAAACCTGTCTTTTTCTATCGTTCTTCCAATTGTAGCCTTAGATGTAGGCCATACACCCCTTATTTGCCCTTGGTGAAACTTGGAACCGGTGTTAAGGGCATTAATCAACTTACAAGCGATTACTCAAGTCTGAACCATGTTTCAAGCTTAATTTCCCTTTTAATTCTCTCTCTCTCTCTTTTCGTATGGGCCTTATTGCTCTCATTGTTTTGTTTGCCATCATTCTTGGACTCAATTAGAAGATTAGACTTGATAAACCACATTTCAATACCAGGAAAGTCGTTCCAAGGCCCAAGTCAGCGCCAACAGCCACCTAGGTGCACCTCCACGTGCATTGCAATTAATCGAACTGTACCCTATGCCGTTTACACCATTTTCTCAAGGAAAATCTCAGCAAATGCTTTCCACCTTAGCCGTCGAAAATCAATTCTAGTATTGGACGAATTGACTCAAACAAACCCTTCTTTTCCTTCATTCATCCAACTGTAACGCACATATGCCATACCATCGGTTTCCCTCAAGCCCAAGACGCGCCATACTCCCCTTATCTTGCCTTGGTTGAGCTTGTAACCGGAATTAAGGTGATTAATCAACTTACAAGTCATTAGTCATCTCTAAACCATGTTTCAAGATTAATTTCCATTTTAATTGTTTCTAACCGTTTTTATATGGACGTTAATACTTTTTTATTGTTGTTTCCCATCATTCTTAGAGCGGAATAGAAGATTACACTTGATCCACAACATTTCAATACAACGAAACACACTCCAATGCCAAAGTCACCGTCGATCGCCACCTAGGCGCACCTCTATGTGCATTGCAACTAATCGGACTCTAGCCTATGCTATTTGCACCATTTTCTCACGGGCAATATCATCAAATACACCACACCTTAAATGTTGTCACTCAGTTCGAGCACAAGTCGAGTTCAAACGAAGAAACCTGTCTTTTCTTTCATTCTTCCAATTGTAGCCCACATATGCCATACCATTGGTTTCCCTCAAGCCCAAGATGTGCCATACGTGCCTAATCTAGATTTGGTTAAGCTTGTGACTGGAGTTAAGGGCATTATTCAACTCCAAGTGATTCTTCATCTCGAAACCATCTTTTGAACTTAATTTCCTTTTTAATTCTCTCTCTCCCTTTTCGTATGGACCTTATTGCTCTTATTGTTTTGTTTGCCATCATTCTTGGAGTCAATTAGATGATTAGACTTGATCCACCACATTTCAATAAAAGGGAAGTCATTCTAACGCCGAGGTCACTGCCAATCGCCACCTAGGTGCTCCTCTTTGTGCGTTGCAACGAATCCGACTATAGCCAATGCGGTTTACACCAATTTCTCGAGGGAAATCTCGTCAAACGCATCCCACCCTAACCGTCTAGCCCGGATTTTTAGCATTGGACGAACTGACACGAAGAAACCTATCTTTTCTATCGTTCTTCCAATTGTAGCCTTAGATGTGGGCCATACACCCATTATTTGGCCTTGGTGAAACTTGGAACCGATGTTAAGGGCATTAATCAACTTACAAGCAATTGCTCATGTCTAAACCATGTTTCAAGCTTAATTTCCCATGTAATTCTCTCTCTCTTTTTTCGTATGGGCCTTATTGCTCTTATTGTTTTGTTTGCCATCATTCTTGGACTCAATTAGAAGATTCGACTTGATAAACCACATTTCAATACAAGGAAAGTATTTCCAACACCCAAGTCAGCGTCATTCGCCACCTAGGTGCACCTCCACGTGCATTGCAACTAATCGGACTGTACCCTATGCCGTTTACACCATTTTCTCAAGGGAAATCTCAGCAAACGCTTTCTGCCTTAGCCGTCGCAAATCAGTTCTACTATTGGACGAATTGACTCAAACAAACCCTTCTTTTCCATCATTCATCTAACTGTCACGCACATATGCCAAACCATCGGTTTCCCTGAAACCCAAGACGCGCCATACTCCCCTTATCTTGCCTTGCTTAAGCTTGTAACCGGATTTAAGCTAATTAATCAACTTACAAGTGATTAGTCATCTCTAAACCATGTTTCAAGATTAATTTCCTTTTTAATTCTTTCTAACCGTTTCTATATGGACGTTAATACTTTTTTATTTTTGTTTCCCATCATTCTTGGAGCGCAATAGAAGATTACACTTGATCCACAACATTTCAATACAAGGAAACTCACTCCAATGCCAAAGTGACCGTCGATCGCCACCTAGGCGCACCTCTATGTGCATTGCAACTAATCGGACTCTAGCCTATGCTATTTGCACCATTTTCTCACGGGAAATATCATCAAATACACCACACCTTAAATGTTGTAACTCAGTTCCAGCAAAGGTCGAATTCAAACGGAGAAACTCGTCTTTTCTTTCATTCTTCCAATTGTAGCCCACATATGCCATACCATTGGTTTCCCTCAAGCCCAAGATGTGCCATACGTGCCTAATCTAGATTTGGTTAAGCTTGTGACTGGAGTTAAGGGAATTATTCAACTCCAAGTGATTCTTCATCTCGAAACCATCTTTTGAACTTAATTTCCTTTTTAATTCTCTCTCTCCCTTTTCGTATGGGCCTTATTGCTCTTATTGTTTTGTTTGCCATCATTCTTGGAGTCAATTAGATGATTAGACTTGATCCACCACATCTCAATAAAAGGGAAGTCATTCTAACGCCAAAGTCACTGCCAATAGCCACCTAGGTGCTCCTCTTTCTGCGTTGCAACGAATCAGACTATAGCCAATGCCGTTTAGACCAATTTCTCTAGGGAAATCTTGTCAAACGCATCCCACCTTAACCGTCTAGCTCAGTTCTTTAGCATTGGATGAACTGACACGAAGAAACCTGTCTTTTCTATCGTTCTTCCAATTGTAGCCTTAGATCTGGGCCGTACACCCCTTATTTGGCCTTGGTGAAACTTGAAACCGGTGTTAAGGGCATTAATGAACTTACAAGCGATTACTCATGTCTAAACCATGTTTCAAGCTTAATTTCCCTTTTAATTCTTTCTCTCTTTTCGTATGGGCCATATTGCTCTGATTCTTTTGTTTGCATCATTCTTGGTCTCAATTAGAAGATTAGACTTGATAAACCACATTTCAATACAAGGAAAGTCATTCCAACGCCCAAGTCAGCGCCAATCGCCACCTAGGTGCACCTCCACGTGCATTGCAACTAATCGGACAGTACCCTATGCCGTTTACACCATTTTCTCAAGGGAAATCTCAGCAAATGCTTCCCACCTTAGCCGTCGAAAATTAGTTCTAGTATTGTACAAATTGACCCAAACAAACCCTTCTTTTCCTTCATTCATCCAACTGTCATGCACATATGCCATATCATCGGTTTCCCTCAAGCCCAAGATGCGCCATACTCCCTTATCTTGCCTTGCTTAAGCTTGTAACCGGATTTAAGGTGATTAATCAACTTACAAGTGATTAATCATCTCTAAACCATGTTTCAAGATTAATTTCCTTTTTAATTCTTTCTAACCGTTTCTATATGGACGTTAATACTTTTTTATTGTTGTTTCCCATCATTCTTGGAGCGCAATAGAAGATTACACTTGATCCACAACATTTCAATACAAGGAAACTCACTCCATGCCAAAGTCACCGTCGATCGCCACCTAGGTGCACCTCTATGTGCATTGCAACTAATTGGACTCTAGCCTATGCTATTTGCACCATTTTCTCATGGGAAATATCATCAAATACACCACACCTTAAATGCTGTAACTCAGTTCCAGCACAGGTCGAATTCAAACGAAGAAACCTGTCTTTTCTTTCATTCTTCCAATTCTAGCCCACATATGCCATACCATTGGTTTCCCTCAAGCCCAAGATGTGCCATACGTGCCTAATCTAGATTTGGTTAAGCTTGTGACTGGAGTTAAGGGCATTATTCAACTCCAAGTGATTCTTCATCTCGAAACCATCTTTTGAACTTAATTTCCTTTTTAATTCTCTCTCTCCCTTTTCGTATGGGCCTTATTGCTCTTATTGTTTTGTTTGCCATCATTCTTGGAGTCAATTAGATGATTAGACTTGATCCACCACATTGCAATAAAAGGGAAGTCATTCTAACGCCGAAGTCACTGCCAATCGCCACCTAGGTGCTCCTCTTTGTGCGTTGCAACGAATCCGACTATAGCCAATGCCGTTTACACCAATTTCTCGAGGGAAATCTCGTCAAACGCATCCCACCTTAACCGTCTAGCTCGGATTTTTAGCATTGGAGGAACTGACACGAAGAAACCTGTCTTTTCTATCATTCTTCCAATTGTAGCCTTAGATGTGGGCCATACACCCCTTATTTGGCCTTGGTGAAACTTGGAACCGGTGTTAAGGGCATTAATCAACTTACAAGCGATTGTTCATGTCTAAACCATGTTTCAAGCTTAATTTCCCATGTAATTCTCTCTCTCTTTTTTCGTATGGGCCTTATTGCTCTTATTGTTTTGTTTGCCATCATTCTTGGACTCAATTAGAAGATTCGACTTGATAAACCACATTTCAATAAAAGGAAAGTTGTTCCATCACCCAAGCCAGCGCCATTCGCCACCTAGGTGCACCTCCACGTGCTTTGTAACTAATTGGACTGTACCCTATGCCGTTTACACCATTTTCTCAAGGGAAATCTTAGCAAACGCTTTCCACCTTAGCCGTCGCAAATCAGTTCTGCTATTGGACGAATTGACTCAAACAATCCCTTCTTTTCCTTCATTCATCCAATTGTCACGCACATATGCCATACCATCGGTTTCCCTCAAACCCAAGACGCGCCATACTCCCCTTATCTTGCCTTGGTTAAGCTTGTAACCGGATTTAAGGTGATTAATCAACTTACAAGTGATTAGTCATCTCTAAACCATGTTTCAAGATTAATTTCCTTTTTAATTCTTTCTAACCGTTTCTATATGGACGTTAATACTTTTCTATTGTTGTTTCCCATCATTCTTGGAGCGCAATAGAAGATTACACTTGATCCACAACATTTCAATACAAGGAAACTCACTCCAATGCCAAAGTCACCGTCGATCGCCACCTAGGCGCACCTTTATGTGCATTGCAACTAATCGGACTCTAGCGTATGCTATATGCACCATTTTCTCACAGGAAATATCATCAAATACACCACACCTTAAATGTTGTAACTCAGTTCCAGCACAGGTCGAATTCAAACGAAGAAACTCGTCTTTTCTTTCATTCTTCCAATTGTAGCCCACATATGCCATACCATTGGTTTCCCTCAAGCCCAAGATGTGCCATACGTGCCTAATCTAGAATTGGTTAAGCTTGTGACTGGAGTTAAGGGCATTATTCAACTCCAAATGATTCTTCATCTCGAAACCATCTTTTGAACTTAATTTCCTTTTTAATTCTCTCTCTCCCTTTTCGTATGGGCCTTATTGCTCTTATTGTTTTGTTTGCCATCATTCTTGGAGCCAATTAGATGATTAGACTTGATCCACCACATTTCAATAAAAGGGAAGTCATTCTAACGCCAAAGTCACTGCCAATCGCCACCTAGGTGCTCCTCTTTGTGCGTTGCAACCAATCAGACTATAGCCAATGCCGTTTACACCAATATCTCGAGGGAAATCTCGTCGAACGCATCCCACCTTAACCGTCTAGCTCAGTTCTTTAGCATTGGATGAACTGACACGATGAAACCTGTCTTTTCTATCGTTCTTCCAATTGTAGCCTTAGATCTGGGTCGTACACCCCTTATTTGGCCTTGGTGAAACTTCAAATCGGTGTTAAGGGCATTAATGAACTTACAAGCGATTACTCATGTCTAAACCATGTTTCAAGCTTAATTTCCCTTTTAATTCTCTCTCTCTTTTCGTATGGGCCTTATTGCTCTTATTGTTTTGTTTGCCATCATTCTTGGACTCAATTAGAAGATTAGACTTGATAAACCACATTTCAATACAAGGAAAGTCATTCCAACGCCCAAGTCAGCGCCAATCGCCACCTAGGTGCACCTCCACGTGCATTGCAACTAATCGGACTGTACCCTATGCCGTTTACACCATTTTCTCAAGGGAAATCTCAGCAAATCCTTCCCACCTTAGCTGTCGAAAATTAGTTCTAGTATTGGACAAATTGACCCAAACAAACCCTTCTTTTCCTTCATTCATCCAACTGTCACGCACATATGCCATATCATCGGTTTCCATCAAGCCCAAGACGCACCATTCTCCCCTTATCTTGCCTTGGTTAAGCTTGAAACCGGATTTAAGGTGATTAATCAACTTACAAGTGATTAGTCATTTCTAAACCATGTTTCAAGATTAATTTCCTTTTTAATTCTTTCTAACTGTTTTGATATGGACGTTAATACTTTTTTATTGTTGTTTCCCATCATTCTTAGAGCGGAATAGAAGATTATACTTGACCCACAACATTTCAATACAAGGAAACTCACTCCAATGCCAAAGTGACCGTCGATCGCCACCTAGGCGCACCTCTATGTGCATCGCAACTAATCGGACTCTAGCCTATGCTGTTTGCACCATTTTCTCACGGGAAATATCATCAAATACACAACACCTTAAATTGTAACTCAGTTCCAGCACAGGTCGAATTCAAACGAAGAAACTCGTCTTTTCTTTCATTCTTCCAATTGTAGCCCACATATGCCATACCATTGGTTTCCCTCAAGCCCAAGATGTGCCATACGTGCCTAATCTAGATTTGGTTAAGCTTGTGACTGGAGTTAAGGGCATTATTCAACTGCAAGTGATTCTTCATCTCGAAACCATCTTTTGAACTTAATTTCCTTTTTAATTCTCTCTCTCCCTTTTCGTATGGGCCTTATTGCTCTTATTGTTTTGTTTGCCATCATTCTTGGAGTCAATTAGATGATTAGACTTGATCCACCACATTTCAATAAAAGGGAAGTCATTCTAACGCCAAAGTCACTGCCAATCGCCACCTAGGTGCTCCTCTTTCTGCGTTGCAACGAATCAGACTATAGCCAATGCCGTTTAGACCAATTTCTCTAGGGAAATCTCGTCAAACGCATCCCACCTTAACCGTCTAGCTCAGTTCTTTAGCATTGGATGAACTGACACGAAGAAACTTGTCTTTTCTATCGTTCTTCCAATTGTAGCCTTAGATCTGGGTCGTACACCCCTTATTTGGCCTTGGTGAAACTTCAAATCGGTGTTAAGGGCATTAATGAACTTACAAGCGATTACTCATGTCTAAACCATGTTTCAAGCTTAATTTCCCTTTTAATTCTCTCTCTCTTTTCGTATGGGCCTTATTGCTCTTATTGTTTTGTTTGCCATCATTCTTGGACTCAATTAGAAGATTAGACTTGATAAACCACATTTCAATACAAGGAAAGTCATTCCAACGCCCAAGTCAGCGCCAATCGCCACCTAGGTGCACCTCCACGTGCATTGCAACTAATCGGACTGTACCCTATGCCGTTTACACCATTTTCTCAAGGGAAATCTCAGCAAATCCTTCCCACCTTAGCTGTCGAAAATTAGTTCTAGTATTGGACAAATTGACCCAAACAAACCCTTCTTTTCCTTCATTCATCCAACTGTCACGCACATATGCCATATCATCGGTTTCCATCAAGCCCAAGACGCACCATTCTCCCCTTATCTTGCCTTGGTTAAGCTTGAAACCGGATTTAAGGTGATTAATCAACTTACAAGTGATTAGTCATTTCTAAACCATGTTTCAAGATTAATTTTCTTTTTAATTCTTTCTAACCGTTTCTATATGGACGTTAATACTTTTTTATTGTTGTTTCCCATCATTCTTGGAGCGCAATAGAAGATTACACTTGATCCACAACATTTCAATACAAGGAAACTCACTCCAATGCCAAAGTCACCGTCGATCGCCACCTAGGCACACCTCTATGTGCATTGCAACTAATTGGACTCTAGCCTATACTATTTGCACCATTTTCTCAAGGGAAATATCATCAAATACACCACACCTTAAATGCTGTAACTCAGTTCCAGCACAGGTCGAATTCAAACGAAGAAACCTGTCTTTTCTTTCATTCTTCCAATTGTAGCCCACATATGCCATACCATTGGTTTCCCTCAAGCCCAAGATGTGCCATACGTGCCTAATCTAGATTTGGTTAAGCTTGTGACTGGAGTTAAGGGCATTATTCAACTCCAAGTGATTCTTCATCTCGAAACCATCTTTTGAACTTAATTTCCTTTTTAATTCTCTCTCTCCCTTTTCGTATGGGCCTTATTGCTCTTATTGTTTTGTTTGCCATCATTCTTGGAGTCAATTAGATGATTAGACTTGATCCACCACATTTCAATAAAAGGGAAGTCATTCTAACGCCAAAGTCACTGCCAATCGCCACCTAGGTGCTCCTCTTTGTGCGTTGCAACGAATCAGACTATAGCCAATGCCGTTTAGACCAATTTCTCTAGGCAAATCTCGTCAAACGCATCCCACCTTAACCGTCTAGCTCAGTTCTTTAGCATTGGATGAACTGACACGAAGAAACCTATCTTTTCTATCGTTCGTCCAATTGTAGCCTTAGATCTGGGCCGTACACCCCTTATTTGGCCTTGGTGAAACTTGGAACCGGTGTTAAGGGCACTAATCAACTTACAAGCGATTGCTCATGTCTAAACCATGTTTCAAGCTTAATTTCCCATGTAATTCTCTCTCTCTTTTTTCGTATGGGCCTTATTGCTCTTATTGTTTTGTTTGCCATCATTCTTGGACTCAATTAGAAGATTCGACTTGATAAACCACATTTCAATACAAGGAAAGTTGTTCCACCACCCAAGTCAGCGCCATTCGCCACCTAGGTGCACCTCCACGTGCATTGTAACTAATCTGACTCTACCCTATGCCGTCTACACCATTTTCTCAAGGGAAATCTTAGCAAACGCTTTCCACCTTAGCCGTCGCAAATCAGTTCTGCTATTGGACGAATTGACTCAAACAATCCCTTCTTTTCCTTCATTCATCCAATTGTCACGCACATATGCCATACCATCGGTTTCCCTCAAACCCAAGACGCGCCATACTCCCCTTATCTTGCCTTGGTTAAGCTTGTAACCGGATTTAAGGTGATTAATCAACTTACAAGTGATTAGTCATCTCTAAACTATGTTTCAAGATTAATTTCCTTTTTAATTCTTTCTAACCGTTTCTATATGGACGTTAATACTTTTCTATTGTTGTTTCCCATCATTCTTGGAGCGCAATAGAAGATTACACTTGATCCACAACATTTCAATACAAGGAAACTCACTCCAATGCCAAAGTCACCGTCGATCGCCACCTAGGTGGACCTTTATGTGCATTGCAACTAATCGGACTCTAGCGTATGCTATATGCACCATTTTCTCACGGGAAATATCATCAAATACACCACACCTTAAATGTTGTAACTTAGTTCCAGCACAGGTCGAATTCAAATGAAGAAACTCGTCTTTTCTTTCATTCTTCCAATTGTAGCCCACATATGCCATACCATTGGTTTCCCTCAAGCCCAAGATGTGCCATACGTGCCTAATCTAGATTTGGTTAAGCTTGTGACTGGAGTTAAGGGCATTATTCAACTCCAAGTGATTCTTCATCTCGAAACCATCTTTTGAACTTAATTTCCTTTTTAATTCTCTCTCTCCCTTTTCGTATGGGCCTTATTGCTCTTATTGTTCTGTTTGCCATCATTCTTGGAGCCAATTAGATGATTAGACTTGATCCACCACATTTCAATAAAAGGGAAGTCATTCTAACGCCAAAGTCACTGCCAATCGCCACCTAGGTGCTCCTCTTTGTGCGTTGCAACGAATCAGACTATAGCCAATGCCGTTTACACCAATTTCTCGAGGGAAATCTCGTCAAACGCATCCCACCTTAACCGTCTAGCTCAGTTCTTTAGCATTGGAGGAACTGACACGATGAAACCTGTCTTTTCTATCGTTCTTCCAATTGTAGCCTTAGATCTGGGTCGTACACCCCTTATTTGGCCTTGGTGAAACTTGAAATCGGTCTTAAGGGCATTAATGAACTTACAAGCGATTACTCATGTCTAAACCATGTTTCAAGCTTAATTTCCCTTTTAATTCACTCTCTCTTTTCGTATGGGCCTGATTGCTCTTATTGTTTTGTTTGCCATCATTCTTGGACTCAATTAGAAGATTAGACTTGATAAACCACATTTCAATACAAGGAAAGTCATTCCAACGCCCAAGTCAGCGCCAATCGCCACCTAGGTGCACCTCCACGTGCATTGCAACTAATCGGACTGTACCCTATGCCGTTTACACCATTTTCTCAAGGGAAATCTCAGCAAATCCTTCCCACCTTAGCCGTCGAAAATTAGTTCTAGTATTGGACAAATTGACCCAAACAAACCCTTCTTTTCCTTCATTCATCCAACTGTCACGCACATATGCCATATCATCGGTTTCCATCAAGCCCAAGACGCACCATTCTCCCCTTGTCTTGCCTTGGTTAAGCTTGAAACCGGATTTAAGGTGATTAATCAACTTACAAGTGATTAGTCATCTCTAAACCATGTTTCAAGATTAATTTCCTTTTTAATTCTTTCTAACTGTTTTGATATGGACGTTAATACTTTTTTATTGTTGTTTCCCATCATTCTTAGAGCGGAATAGAAGATTATACTTGACCCACAACATTTCAATACAAGGAAACTCACTCCAATGCCAAAGTCACCGTCGATCGCCACCTAGGCGCACCTCTATGTGCATCGCAACTAATCGGACTCTAGCCTATGCTGTTTGCACCATTTTCTCACGGGAAATATCATCAAATACACAACACCTTAAATTGTAACTCAGTTCCAGCACAGGTTGAATTCAAACGAAGAAACCCGTCTTTTCTTTCATTCTTCCAATTGTAGGCCACATATGCCATACCATTGGTTTCCCTCAAGCCCAAGATGTGCCATACGCACCTAGTCTAGATTTGGTCAAGCTTGTGACTGGAGTTAAGGGTATTATTCAACTACAACAGATTCTTCATCTCTAAACCATCTTCTGAACTTAATTTCCTTTTTAATTCTCTCTCTCTCTTTTCGTATGGGCCTTATTGCTCTTATTGTTTTGTTTGCCATTATTCTTGGACTCAATTAGATGACTAGACTTGATCCACCACATTTCAATACAAGGGAAGTCATTCTAACGCCAAAGTCACCGTCAATCACCACCTAGGTGCTCCTCTTTTTGCGTTGCAACGAATCGGACTATAGCCAATGCCGTTTACACCAATTTCTCGAGGGAAATCTCGTCAAACCCCTCCCACCTTAACCGTCTAGCACAATTCTTTAGCATTGGACGAACTGACACAAAGAAACCTGTCTTTTCTATCGTTCTTCCAATTGTAGCCTTAGATCTAGGCCATACACCCCTTATTTGGCCTTGGTGAAACTTGGAACCGGTGTTAAGGGCATTAATGAACTTACAAGCGATTACTCATGTCTAAACCATGTTTCAAGCTTAATTTCCCTTTTAATTCTCTCTCTCTTTTCGTATGGGCCTTATTGCTCTTATTGTTTTGTTTGCCATCATTCTTGGACTCAATTAGAAGATTAGACTTGATAAACCACATTTCAATACAAGGAAAGTCATTCCAACGCCCAAGTCAGTGCCAATCACCACCTAGGTGCACCTCCACGTGCATTGCAACTAATCGGACTGTACCCTATGCCGTTTACACCATTTTCTCAAGGGAAATCTCAGCAAATGCTTCCCACCCTAGCCGTCGAAAATTAGTTCTAGTATTGGACAAATTGACCCAAACAAACCCTTCTTTTCCTTCATTCATCCAACTGTCACGCACATATGCCATATCATCGGTTTCCCTCAAGCCCAAGACGCGCCATACTTCCCTTATCTTGCCTTGGTTAAGCTTGAAACCGGATTTAAGGTGATTAATCAACTTACAAGTGATTAGTCATCTCTAAACCATGTTTCAAGATTAATTTCCTTTTTAATTCTTTCTAACCGTGTTGATATGGACGTTAATACTTTTTTATTGTTGTTTCCCATCATTCTTAGAGCGGAATAGAAGATTATACTTGACCCACAACATTTCAATATAAGGAAACTCACTCCAATGCCAAAGTCACCGTCGATCGCCACCTAGGCGCACCTCTATGTGCATTGCAACTAATCAGACTCTAGCCTATGCTGTTTGCACCATTTTCTCACGGGAAATATCATCAAATACACAACACCTTAAATTGTAACTCAGTTCCAGCACAGGTCGAATTCAAACGAAGAAACCCATCTCTTCTTTCATTCTTCCAATTGTAGCCCACATATGCCATACCATTGGTTTCCCTAAAGCCCAAGATGTGCCATACGCGCCTAATCTAGATTTGGTTAAGCTTGTGATTGGAGTTAAGGGCATTATTCAACTACAAGTGATTATTCATCTCTAAACCTTCTTCTGAACTTAATTTCCTTTTTAATTCTCTCTCTCTCTTTTCGTATGGGCCTTATTGCTCTTATTGTTTTGTTTGCCATCATTCTTGGACGCAATTAGATGACTAGACTTGATCCACCACATTTCAATACAAGGGAAGTCATTCTAACGCCAAAGTCACCGCCAATCCCCACCTAGGTGCTCCTCTTTTTGCGTTGCAACGAATCGGACTATAGCCAATGCCGTTTACACCAATTTCTCGAGGGAAATCTCGTCAAACCCCTCCCACCTTAACCGTCTAGCTCAATTCTTTAGCATTGGACGAACTGACACGAAGAAACCTGACCTTTCTATCGTTCTTCCAATTGTAGCCTTAGCTCTAGGCCATACACCCCTTATTTGGCCTTGGTGAAACTTGGAACCGGTGTGAAGGGCATTAATGAACTTACAAGCGATTACTCATATCTAAAGCATGTTTCAAGCTTAATTTCCCTTTTAATTCTCTCTCTCTCTTTTCGTTTGGGCCTTATTGCTCTTGTTGTTTTGTTTGCCATCATTCTTGGACTCAAATACAAGATTAGACTTGATAAACCACATTTCAATACAAGGAAAGTCGTTCGAACGCCCAAGTCAGCGCCAATCGCCACCTAGGTGCACCTCCACGTGCATTGCAACTAATCGGACTGTACCCTATGCCGTTTACACCATTTTCTCAAGGGAAATCTCAGCAAATGCTTTCCACCTTAGCCGTCAAAAATCAGTTCTAGTATTGGACGAATTGACTCAAACAAACCCTTCTTTTCCTTCATTCATCCAATTGTCAAGCACATATGCCATACCATCGGTTTCCCTCAAGCCCAAGACGCGCCATACTCCCCTAATCTTGCCTTGGTTAAGCTTGTAACCGCATTTAAGGTGATTAATCAACTTACAAGTGATTAGTCAGCTCTAAACCATGTTTCAAGATTAATTTCCTTTTTAATTCTTTCTAACCGTTTCTATATGGACGTTAATACTTTTTTATTGTTGTTTCCCATCATTCTTGGAGCGCAATAGAAGATTACACTTGATCCACAACATTTCAATACAAGAAAACTCACTCCAATGCCAAAGTCACCGTCGATCGCCACCTAGGCGCACCTCTATGTGCAATGCAACTAATCGGACACTAGCCTATGCTGTTTGCACCATTTTCTCACGGGAAACATCATCAAATACACCACACCTTAAACGTTGTAACTCAGTTCCAGCACAGGTCGAATTCAAACGAAGAAACCCGTCTTTTCTTTCATTCTTCCAATTGTAGCCCACATATGCCATACCATTGGTTTCCCTCAAGCCCAAGATGTGCCATACGCGCCTAATCTAGATTTGGTTAAGCTTGTGACTGGAGTTAAGGGCATTATTCAACTCCAAGTGATTCTTCATCTCGAAACCTTCTTCTGAACTTACTTTCCTTTTCAATTCTCTCTCTCCCTTTTCGTATGGGCCTTATTGCTCTTATTGTTTTGTTTGCCATCATTCTTGGACTCAATTAGATGATTAGACTTGATCCACCACATTTCAAAACAAGGGAAGTCATTGTAACGCCAGAGTCATCGCCAATCGCCACCTAGGTCCTCCTCTTTTTGCGTTGCAACGAATCGGACTACAGCCAATGCTGTTTACACCAATTTCTCGAGGGAAATCTCGTCAAACGCATCCCACCTTAACCGTCTAGCTCAGTTCTTTAGCATTGAACGAACTGACACGAAGAAACCTGTCTTTCTATCGTTCTTCCAATTGTAGCCTTAGATCTGGGCCATACACCCCTTATTTGGCCTTGGTGAAACTTGGAACAGGTGTTAAGAGCATTAATGAACTTACAAGTGATTACTCATGTCTAAACCACGTTTCAAGCTTAATTTCCCTTTTAATCCTCTCTCTCTCTCTTTTCGTATGGGCCTTATTGCTCTTATTGTTTTGTTTGCCATCATTCTTGGACTCAATTAGAAGGTTATACTTGATAAACCACATTTCGATACAGGGAAAGTCGTTCCAAGGCCCAAGTCAGCGCCAATCGCCACCTAGGTGCACCTCCACGTGCATTGCAACTAATCGGACTGTACCCTATGCCGTTTACACCATTTTCTCAAGGGAAATCTCAGCAAATGCTTTTCACCTTAGCCGTCGAAAATCAGTTCTAGTATTGGACGAATTGACTCAAACAAACCCTTCTTTTCCTTCATTCATCTAACTGTCCCGCACATATGCCATACCATCGGTTTCCCTCAAGCCCAAGACGCGCCATACTCCCCTTATCTTGCCTTGGTAAAGCTTGTAACTGAATTTAAGGTGATTAATCAACTTACAAGTCATTAGTCATCTCTAAACCATGTTTCAAGATTAATTTCCTTTTTAATTCTTTCTAACCGTTTTGATATGGACGTTATTATTGTTGTTTCCCATCATTCTTAGAGCGGAATAGAAGATTACACTTGATCCACAACATTTCAATACAAGGAAACTCACTCCAATGCCAAAGTCACCGTCGATCGCCACCTAGGCGCACCTCTATGTGCATTGCAACTAATCGGACTCTAGCCTATGCTATTTGTACCATTTTCTCACGGGAAATATCATCAAATACACCACACCTTAAATGTTGTAACTCAGTTCCAGCACAGGTCGAATTCAAACGAAGAAACCCGTCTTTTCTTTCATTCTTCCAATTGTAGCCCACATATGCCATACCATTGGTTTCCCTCAATCCCAAGATGTGCCATACGTCCTAATCTAGATTTGGACGAACTGACACGAAGAAACCTGTCTTTTTCTATCGTTCTTTCAATTGTAGCCTTAGATGTAGGCTGTACACCCCTTATTTGGCCTTGGTGAAACTTGGAACCGGTGTTAAGGGCATTAATCAACTTACAAGCGATTACGCATGTCTAAACCATGTTTCAAGCTCAATTTCCCTTTTAATTCTCTCCTCTCTATTCGTATTGGCCTTATTGCTCTTATTGTTTTGTTTGCCATTGACTCGGTTTCGAATGTGCTTCCAAGTGTAGAAGTGTCAAGTTGAATCAAGGAGAAGTCCAGGATCGTATTCCACAGGGACAATGGGTTATCAAAGCATATAAGAGATTTGTGAGTAACAAATGAATGAAGTATGAGAGATGAAAATAAAATTCAAATGCAATGCAAGAAGATAATCGAAGTTGAAATTAGAGTTTAAAAATAACAAATTAACGAACACTTGGGTTGGGTTTGCGACTCTCTTTATTTTGGATTCTAGATAATTTTCTCGATTAACAACCCAATCAAGGCATTGATAATCGGAAGATAAAAAGGTTAAGCTCAAGTTTTGCAATATTTTCCTAAGGGATTTTCTATCTTGCTAGCCGAACACACATTAACAAACAAACGAGAGAAGCCTTGATAATTTTCAAGCTTTTGTTGTGCCTTACGTGAACAACAAAACAAGAGCAAGAGCTTCAATCTATTTTCAATTTAAATCCAACTAGTAACTTAGTGAAATCAACATTATCAACAAAATATTGCATCGATCTAGAATCCAAAACAAATCACATCCCATTCCACAACCCAAGTTTAAGAAATTAGCTACGCATAATATTTCTAGCAACAAAGATTAAACTAAGTTGAAACATGATAAAATCTAAGAGAAAATTTCCAAACGAAATAAATCCTAGAGAAGCTGCATGCAGGACAACTAAAGTAAAATGAAAACTGAAAACATAGAGCTTGCGCTTCGCCCATCCGTAAACGTCTAAACTAAGAGCAGAAAAAAATTAAAAAAAAATAACTAAACGAGAGTGTGAGCAGGCCTTCCACTGACTCCTTAAGGTCTGGAAAGAAATTAAACTAACAAGAATAAAATGCAAACCAGCCGAACAGGTTTGGAACTAAAGAGAAAAAGAAATTGAGAACTGTCAAAACGAAAAAAAACAAAACTGCCTCTGTCTGAAGGAAAATAAATGCTAAGAACTAAAAGCAATGAAAAATAAAACAAATCTCAATCCGAAGATGAGAGCTTCCGCCCCTGTTCTCCGTCTAAACGAACAAAAGAAATAAAACTCAACTCTTCTACGCTCTGCTGCTAAACGAAAACCAAAAGTGAAAGTTATGAAAATCTGCTGCTATGTCCGTAGGTCTCTCCGAAAAAACAAAGTGCAGTGACACCCAGAAAACACCAGCCGCCCAGCGTCTTTTATGAAAATAAATGCTAAGTGAAAAGAAAAACAAAGCCAGCTGCCTCTTGTTCTGTTCGGAAAAAGAAAGAAAATAAAACTAAAAAAAAAAAACCAAAAATAATGAAACCGAGAGAGAGAGTTCCGTCTCTAACGAAAAATGCAAAAATAATATCTCCCAAAACAATACAACCAGCTGCTTCTCTTAAACGAGAAGAAAAGAAGGAAAACTGATATTCCCAGCTCCTGCTGCTGCCAAACCGAAAGAAAAAGAAAAATAAATGAAAGTAGAAGTCAAGAAAAACAGCTGCCCAAGTCTTGCCTCCTGCTGCTGCCAAACCGAAAACTCCTAGCCGTATAAAACAAGTTGAGAAGTAAAGAGTCATCTCTTGCTGCTGCTTTCGGTCCAGCTATCCTCCTTTTGCTTCTTTCGGCTCCATCTGATTTCTTGCTGTCCTGATCAACGTGATTTGCTCCAGCATGCAAAGTGTGGCTGTCATTGACCTTCCATGTGCAGAAGCAAGAAAAGCTTGCCTTCCAGCAACATGTTTTCTGCATTGGTGTGCTGTCCATGTGAGTTTGGTCTGTATGTTTGCATTTTTCTGCATGTCTGCATGTGTTGGTCTGCTGCATGGTTGAATTTTCTGCATGTGTGATGTTGTGGTCCAAATGATGCTATCTGCCAGCTGTCATGTATGTGTGAACTGGTCGTGTGCTTTTCCTTGCTGCAGCAGCTGCTGTGAGTTGGTGTGAGTGGTGTTCGAATGAGTTTGTTTTGCATGTGTATTGTGCATTTCTTCTCCTGCTGCTCTGCTGTAACGTCTGAGTGCCTTTCTGCTTTTAGCATGTGTGAGTTTCCAGCGTGTGTGAGCTGGTGTTCTCCTGCTGTAGCAGCTGCATGTGTGAATGTGTGTGTGAATGGTCTGCATGTGTGTTGCAGAACTACATGTGTGCATGCATGTGTGAGCTGGTCTTCTTTCTTTTTCTGTAGCCTCCGTTCCTCTGCTGCTCAACGTGATATGCATGTTTGAGTTTTCTGCTCCAGCCGTCCAAGGGTCTTGTTGCTGCATGTGTTTGCACTTTTCTGCTCTTTCCGTTTAGGGGTCTGCATGTGTGAGTGCTTTTGCTGCTGTGTGCATTTGATGTCCGAGTGATGCTCTTTTATTATTTTCATAAATGTCCTGCAACAATTATATAATTTTATGTATAAAATATTAGCATCAATTAGTTTAACATCAACATAGTTAAGTGCTCAATTCTCATTTGATAAAATAAATCATTCATTTAAGCAACTTAATTATGCAATTCTAATACTTTATCACACCCCCCAACTAGCTTATTGCTAGGCTCTAGCAAACAAAGCGAAAGAATTCATGCAAAGGTGAGATTTCCAACTACAATTTCAAAAGAAGTTCGAGAATCACATGCCATGAAATAGACTTGTTGAGTTTAAGAACACTGGAGATAGATTAATTTGAATATTGTATCAACTAAGAGATTTATACACAATTTAGATAATCAACCAAGGGAATTACATGTAACAAAGCTTGCTTTCTTTCAAGTGCATGGAAATGGGGTTAGAATTCCAAGATCGACTACCAAGAGACATTAACAGTTTCAATCACAACAACCAATCTGAGAAAACCACATGGTCTTACTCTAATTCAAAACCATTGTAGTGGCTGCTTTCACGCTATTACACTTTGAAAGGCGCCTACTTCTTCTTCTTTTTTTTTTTTTTGTAAGGACCCCAGTAATAGGCAGCCTTTTCCACTACACAAATATAATTTCTGTTTTTTTTTTTTTTTTCTTTTTTTTTTTTTAGATTTCCTAGTGGGGGAATCGGACCTATGAATGTGCGCCTACCCACACTTTCACAAGTCAGCCCTTACCACTAGTTTACCTAAAGGATTCTTCTCCTTTTTTTTTTAATTTTTTTTTTGATCCCTGGCTTGTCCCTTTTCTCATTTAATTCATTTTAGATCTCTTCCTAAGTCATTAGGATATGGTTCATTAGAGTCTCAAACAATTGAAGTGTAAATCAACCAACAATGACTCAACGTAATCTTTCTAGGCCTTCCGGGTATGTGTTGTGTGTGTTTTAGCAAAACTTTTAGCATCTTTCCCTTGGTTTAACAACTAAATAAAAATGGATAAATCCCTCTTTTGACATAAACTCTTATTTGCACTACATTCCACATGTTCCATGACCTCAACAAATTTTTTTTTTTTTTTTATAAGATGAAAAGAAATATGTCTAATGCATGCAAACAGAGAAATAAATTCTCTTCCACCCCCCAACTAGATTGTAGCATTATCCTCAATGATGCAAGAGAAACGAAAGAATTTATACAAAGAGAGCAGTTAAGGGGCAAAACAACTAAAAGAAGAACCGAAAATTCAAAGAAAAACTGAAGGAAAGAGGAAAAGGAAGTACCTAGATAGCTTTGAAAGGAATGCAACCAAAATAAAAGATAAAAACTGAAGAACAAAAGAAAACAATGAAAAGAAATGGATAAATCAAGATCCATCAATTAGGATCAAGCAAATGTAGAGTGGATTCCTCAGGTGCAAAGTTAGAAATAAAAGGCTTGAGCCTTTGACCATTAAGCTTAAAAATGTTACCATTGAGAGGATTCATTATCTCTATAGCACCATGAGGAAAAACAGTTTGTACCACATAAGGCCCACTCCATCGAGACCTTAACTTACCAGGGAACAAGTGTAACCGAGAGTTGTACAATAACACTTTTTGATTAGGCTCAAAACTCTTACGTTGGATGTGTTTGTCATGGAAGTTCTTCATTCTTTCTTTGGACAACTTAGAGTTGTTGTAGGCATCCTTCCTCAACTCATCCAACTTAGACAATTGCAATTTTCTCACACAACCAGCTTTATCAATGTTAAAATTGCATTGCTTAATGGCCCAATACGCTCTATGTTCCAACTCTACAGGCAAATGGCAAGCCTTACCATACACTAGTCTATATGGAGACATGCCCAAAATGGTTTTAAAGGTTGTTCTATAAGCCCACAAGGCATCAGACAATCTCAAAGACCAATCCTTCCTGTTCGGGTTAACTGTTTTTTCAAGAATGTTTTTAATCTCCCTATTTGCTAGTTTAGCTTGTCCATTGGTTTGAGGATGATAGGGAGTAGAGATTTTGTGATGGATACCATACTTCTTCATTAAGGCCGAGAAATGCTTGTTACAAAAGTGGGTGCCATTATCACTGATTATGGCTTTAGGCATGCCAAACCTTGCAAAAATGTTTTCTTTTAAAAATTTTAAAACAACTTGATGATCATTAGATTTGCAAGGGACTGCCTCAACCCACTTAGAAACATAGTCAACAGTAAGCAAAATGTATAAATAGCCATAAGAAGAAGGAAATGGTCCCATAAAATCTATCCCCCAACAATCAAAAATTTCAATCACTAGTATGGGTTGCATAGGCATCATATTTCTCCTAGTGATTCCTCCTAATTTCTGACAAGGTTCACAAGTTTTACAAAAACTAAAGGCATCCTTGAACATGGTTGGCCAATAAAATCCGCTTTGAAGAATTTTGGCCACTGTTTTGTGGGCTGAAAAATGCCCACCACAAGCTTCCGTATGGCAAAAATTTAAGAGACCAAAAATTTCATCATTGGGCACACACTTCCTAATGATTTGATCTGAACAATACTTGAAAAGGTAAGGATCATCATAGAAGAACGATCTCACCTCATGCATGAATTTCCGTGTATCTTGAGCGCTCCAATGAGGTGGTGTTTGTCCTGTCACCAAGAAATTTACTATATCAGCAAACCAAGGTAAATTTTCAACTAACATAAGATGTTCATCAGGAAAAGAATCAAGAACAGGTGTTAGTTGTTCAGTTTTAGCAACTGTGAGCCTAGACAGATGGTCGGCTACCACATTCTCTACTCCTTTCTTGTCCTTGATGATAATATTGAACTCCTGGAGTAAAAGTATCCATCTAATCAACCTTGGTTTTGCATCTTTCTTTGTCAATAAATACTTGAGAGCTGGATGGTCAGTAAAGATGACTATAGGAGAACCAAGAATATATGCTCGAAACTTCTCTAAAGCAAATACCACAGCAAGTAATTCTTTTTCAGTAGTAGAATAATTTTTTTGAGCAAAATTCAAAGTTTTACTTGCATAGTAAATGACATAAGGAAGTTTGTTCCTACATTGTCCAAGAACAGCTCCTATAGCAAAATCACTTGCATCACACATGATTTCAAAAAATCAGGAGGTTGAAGAATAGGAGCAGTGGTTAGCAAAGTTTTAAGCCGACAAAAAGCTTCTTGACACTCGGGTGTCCAATCAAATTTTACATCATTCATCAATAGCTTACATAAAGGCTTAGAAGTAGAGCTAAAGTCTTTGATAAATCTCCTATAAAAACCCGCATGCCCAAGAAAAGATCTAATGTCTTTAATTGACTTAGGTGTAGGAAGTTTAGAAATCAACTCAATTTTTGCTCTATCTACTTCAAGTCCTCTAGATGAAACAATATGTCCCAGAACAATGCCATGTTGTACCATGAAATGGCACTTTTCCCAATTAAGTAGCAATTGCTTCTCTTCACACCTGGCCAAAACAGCTTGTAAATTGGTTAAACAACTCTCAAATGAATCACCAAATATAGAAAAATCATCCATAAACACTTCTAGAGTGTTTTCAATCATGTCACTAAAGATGCTAAGCATGCATCTTTGAAAAGTTGCTGGTGCATTGCATAAACCAAAAGGCATTCTCCTAAAAGCAAAAGTACCAAAAGGACAAGTAAAGGTGGTCTTTTCTTGATCCTCTGGTACTATTTTTAATTGATAGTAACCGGAGAATCCATCTAAGAAACAATAAAAGGCATGTCCAGCAACTTTTTCTAACACTTGATCAAGAAAAGGCAAAGGAAAATGATCTTTCCTAGTGGTGGCATTCAACTTCCTATAATCTATACACATGTGCCAACCAGTAGGAATCCTAGTAGGAATCGATTCATTTTGTTCATTTTTAACAATGGTAAGCCCAGATTTTTTTGAAACTACATGAATGAGACTTACCCACTTGCTATCCGAGATGGGGTAAATGATACCCACATCAAGCAATTTCAACACCTCACCTTTAACCACTTCCTTCATTGTGGGATTCAACCTTCTTTGCATTTCCCTAGAAGGCTTTGCTTCATCTTCTAAATAAATCCTATGGGTACACTCCAAGGGACTTATACCTTTTATATCAGCCATTGTCCATCCAATAGACCTTTTATGCTTCTTAAGGACCTCTAGCAATTTATCTTCTTGATCACTAGTTAAGTAGGAAGAAATTACCACAGGGAAGGTGCTTTGTGGTCCTAAGAAAGCATACTTCAACTCCAATGGAAGAGGTTTGAATTCCAAAGTTGGGGATTGCTCCTCTGAAAGCTTGAGGGTTGATGTCAATGGTGGAAGTTGCTCAAATTTTGGCCTCCATGGTGGTGTAACTTGCTGACCTATTGAGGAAACAAAAGATGAGTCATTAACATTATCAAATATTTTCAAATCTTCTTCAAATTCTTCTAAAGAATCAATAAGTTGAAAGTAATGTGTAGAATTTTCATCAATGAAATTTTCTAGCAAATTCACTTCATGAACTTCTTCAACTTCTTGCGGTTGCCTGCAAAGATTAAAAATATTTAGTTCCAAGGTCATATTTCCAAAACTCAACTTTAAAACTCCACTTCTATAATTTATGAGTGCATTAGAAGTAGCCAAGAAGGGTCTTCCTAAGATAACAGGTGCTTGGAAAGTAGAATGATTAGTCAATTGCATGTCGAGTACGACAAAGTCTACCGGATAGTAGAATTTGTCTTCTTGAACCAAAACATCTTCCACAACACCCCTAGGAATCTTAATAGACCTATCAGCCAACTGCAATGTGATAGAAGTAGATTTCAACTCAGTTCCAGCACAGGTTGAATTCAAACGAAGAAACCCGTCTTTTCTTTCATTCTTCCAATTGTAGGCCACATATGCCATACCATTGCTTTCCCTCAAGCCCAAGATGTGCTATACGCGCCTAATCTAGATTTGGTTAAGCTTGTGACTGGAGTTAAGGGCATTATTCAACTACAAGTGATTATTGATCTCTAAACCATCTTCTGAACTTAATTTCCTTTTTAATTCTCTCCCTCTCTTTTCGTATGGGCCTTATTGCTCTTATTGTTTTGTTTGCCATCATTCTTGGACTCAATTAGATGATTAGACTTGATCCACCACATTTCAATACAAGGGAAGTCATTCTAACGCCAAAGTCACCGCCAATCGCCACCTAGGTGCTCCTCTTTGTGCGTTGCAATGAATCGGACTATAGCCAATGCCATTTACACCTATTTCTCGAGGGAAATCTCATCAAACGCATCCCACCCTAACCGTCTAGCTCAGTTCTTTAGCATTGGATGAATTGACACGATGAAACCTGTCTTTTCTATCGTTCTTAAAAATTTGTAGCCTTAGATGTGGGCCATCCACCCCTTATTTGGCCTTGGTGAAACTTCGAACCGTTGTTAAGGGCATTAATCAACTTACAAGCGATTACTCATGTCTAAACCATGTTTCAAGCTCAATTTCCCTTTTAATTCTCTCTCTCTCTTTTCGTATGGGCCTTATTGCTCTTATTGTTTTGTTTGCCATCATTCTTGGACTCAATTAGAAGATTAGACTTGATAAACCACATTTCAATACAAGGAAAGTCGTTCCAACGCCCAAGTCAGCGCCAATCGCCACCTAGGTGCACCTCCACGTGCATTGCAACTAATCGGACTGTACCCTATGCTATTTACACCATTTTCTCAAGGGAAGTCTCAGCAAATGCTTCCCACCTTAGTCGTCGAAAATCAGTTCTAGTATTGGACGAATTGACTCAAACAAACCCTTCTTTTCCTTCATTCATCCAACTGTCACGCACATATGCCATACCATCGATTTCCCTCAAGCCCAAGACGCGCCATACTCCCCTTATCTTGCCTTGGTTAAGCTTGTAACCAGATTTAAGGTGATTAATTAAACTTACAAGTGATTAGTCATCTCTAAACCATGTTTCAAGATTAATTTCCTTTTTGATTCTTTCTAACCATTTTTATATGGACGTTAATACTTTTTTATTGTTGTTTCCCATCATTCTTGGAGCGGAATAGAAGATTACACTTGATCCACAACATTTCAATACAAGGAAACTCACACCAATACCAAAGTCACCGTCGATCGCCACCTAGGCGCACCTCTATGTGCATTGCAACTAATCCGACTCTAGCCTATGCTGTTTGCACCATTTTCTCACAGGAAATATCATCAAATACACCACACTTTAAATGTTATAACTCAGTTGCAGCACAGTTCAAATTCAAACGAAGAAACCCGTCTTTTCTTCCATTCTTCCAATTCTAGCCCACATATGCCATACCATTGGTTTCCCTCAAGCCCAAGATGTGCCATACGCGCCTAATCTAGATTTGGTTAAGCTTGTGACTGGAGTTAAGGGCATTATTCAACTACAAGAGATTATTCATATCTAAACCATCTTCTGAACTTAATTTCCTTTTTAATTCTCTCTCTCTCTCTTTTCGTATGGGCCTTATTGCTCGTATTGTTTTGTTTGCCATCATTCTTGGAG
The DNA here is from genome assembly GCF_018687715.1 of Carya illinoinensis. Classification (NCBI taxonomy): domain Eukaryota; kingdom Viridiplantae; phylum Streptophyta; class Magnoliopsida; order Fagales; family Juglandaceae; genus Carya; species Carya illinoinensis. The sequence continues at coordinate 25,345,410 of NC_056761.1, forward strand.
TCAATTAGATGATTAGGCTTCATCCACCACATTTCAATACAATGGAAGTCATTCCAACGCCAAAGTCACCGCCAATCGCCACCTAGGTGCTCCTCTTTGTGCGTTGCAACGAATCGGACTATAGCCAATGCCGTTCACACCAATTTGTCGAGAGAAATCCCGTCAAAGGCATCCCACCTTAACCATCTAGCTCAGTTCTTTAGCATTGGACGAACTGACACGAGGAAACCTGTCTTTTTCTATCGTTCTTTCAATTGTGGCCTTAGATGTAGGCCGTACACCCCTTATTTGGCTTTGGTGAAACTTGGAACCGGTGTTATGGGCATTAATCAACTTACAAGCGATTACTCATGTCTAAACCATGTTTCAAGCTCAATTTCCCTTTTAATTCTCTCTCTCTCTATTCGTATTGGCCTTATTGCTCTTATTGTTTTGTTTGCCATCATTCTTGGACTCAATTAGAAGATTAGACTTGATAAACCACATTTCAATACAAGGAAAGTCGTTCCAACGCCCAAGTCAACGCCAATCGCCACCTAGCTGCACCTCAACGTGCATTGCAACTAATCAGACTGTACCCTATGCCGTTTACACCATTTTGTCAAGGGAAATCTCAGCAAATGCTTTCCACCTTAGCCATCGAAAATCAGTTCTAGTATTGGATGAATTGACTCAAACAAACCCTTCTTTTCCTCATTCATCCAACTGTAACGCTCATATGCCATACCATCGGTTTCCCTCAAGCCCAAGACGCGCCATACTCCCCTTATCTTGCCTTAGTTAAGCTTGTAACCGGATTTAAGGTGATTAAGCAACTTACAAGTGATTAGTCATCTCTAAACCATGTTTCAAGTTAATTTCCTTTTTAATTCTTTATAACCTTTTTTATGTGGACGTTAATAATTTTTTATTGTTGTTTCCCATCATTCTTAGAGTGGAATAGAAGATTGCACTGATCCACAACATTTCAATACAAGGAAACTCACTCCAATGCCAAAGTCACTGTCGATCGCCACCTAGTCGCACCTCTATGTGCATTGCAACTAATCGGACTCTAGCCTATGCTGTTTGCACCATTTTCTCACTGGAAACATCATCAAATACACCACACCTTAAATGTTGTAACTCAGTTCCAGCACAGGTTGAATTCAAACGAAGAAACCCGTCTTTCATTCTTCCAATTGTAGCCCACATATGCCATACCATTGTTTTCCCTCAAGCCCAAGATGTGCTATACGCGCCTAATCTAGATTTGGTTAAGCTTGTGACTGGAGTTAAGGGCATTATTCAACTACAAGTGATCATTGATCTCTAAACCATGTTCTGAACTTAATTTCCTTTTTAATTCTCTCCCTCTCTTTTCGTATGGGCCTTATTGCTCTTATTCTTTTGTTTGCCATCGTTCTTGGACTCAATTAGATGATTAGAATTGATCCACCACATTTCAATACAAGGGAAGTCATTCTAACGCCAAAGTCACCGCCAATCGCCACCTAGGTGCTCCTCTTTGTGCGTTGCAATGAATCGGACTATAGCCAATGCCGTTTACACCTATTTCTTGAGGGAAATCTCGTCAAACGCATCCCACCCTAACCGTCTAGCTCAGTTCTTTAGCATTGGATGAACTGACACGATGAAACCTGTCTTTTCTATCGTTCTTAAAAATTTGTAGCCTTAGATGTGGGCCATCCACCCCTTATTTGGCCTTGGTGAAACTTGGAACCGTTGTTAAGGGCATTAATCAACTTACAAGCGATTACTCATGTCTAAACCATGTTTCAAGCTCAATTTCCCTTTTAACTCTCTCTCTCTCTTTTCGTAATGGCCTTATTGCTCTTATTGTTTTGTTTGCCATCATTCTTGGACTCAATTAGAAGATTAGACTTGATAAACCACATTTCAATACAAGGAAAGTCGTTCCAACGCCCAAGTCAGCGCCAATCGCCACCAAGGTGCTCCTCTTTGTCTGTTGCAACTAATCGGACTCTAGCATATGCTGTTTACACCATTTTCTCAGGGGAAATATCATCAAATACACCACACCTTAAATATTGTAACCCAGTTCCAGCACGGGTCGAATTCAAACGAAGAAACCCGTCTTTTCTTTCATTGTTCCAATTGTAGCCCACATATGCCATACCATTGGTTTCCCTCAAGCCGAAGATGTGCCGTACGCGCCAAATCTAGATTTGGTTAAGCTTGTGATTGGAGTCAAGGGCATTATTCAACTACAAGTGAATATTCATCTCTAAACCATCTTCTGAACTTAATTTCCTTTTTCATTCTCACTCTCTCTTTTCGTATCGGCCTTATTGCTCTTATTGTTATGTTTGCCATCATTCTTGGAGTCAATTAGATGATTAGACTCGATCCACCACATTTCAATACAAGGGAAGTCATTCTAATGCCAAAGTCACCGCCAATCGCCACCTAGGTGCTCCTCTTTGTGCGTTGCAACGAATCGGACTATAGCCAATGCCGTTTACACCAATTTGTCCAGGGAAATCCCGTCAAAAGCATCCCACCTTAACCATCTAGCTCAATTCTTTAGCATTGGACGAACTGACACGAAGAAACCTGTCTTTTCTATCGTTCTTCGAATTGTAGACTTAGATGTGGGCCATACACTCCTTATTTGGCCGTGGTGAAACTTGGAACCGGTGTTAAGGGCATTAATGAACTTACAAGCGATTACTCATGTCTAAACCTTGTTTCAAGCATAATTTCCCTTTTAATTCTCTCTCTCTTTTCGTATGGGCCTTATTGCTCTAATTGTTTTGTTTGCCAACATTCTTGGACTCAATTAGAAGATTAGACTTGATAAACCACATTTCAACACAAGGAAAGTTGTTCCAACGCCCAAGTCAGCGCCAATCGCCACCTAGGTGCACCTCCACGTGCATTGCAACTAATCAGACTGTACCCTATGCTGTTTACACCATTTTCTCAAGGGAAATCTCAGCAAATGCTTCCCACCTTAGCCGTCGAAAATCAGTTCTAGTATTGGACGAATTGACTCAAACAAACCCTTCTTTCCCTTCATTCATCCAACTGTCACGCACGTATGCCATACCATCGATTTCCCTCAAGCCCAAGACGCGCCATACTCCCCTTATCTTGCCTTGGTTAAGCTTGAAACCGGATTTAAGGTGATTAATCAACTTACAAGTGATTAGTCATCTCTAAACCATGTTTCAAGGTTAATTTCCTTTTTGATTCTTTCTAACCATTTTTATATGGACTTTAATACTTTTTTATTGTTGTTTCCCATCATTCTTAGAGCGAAATAGAAGAGTACACTTGATCCACAACATTTCAATACAAGGAAACTCACTCCAACGCCAAAGTCACCCTCGATCGCCACCTAGGCGCACCTCTATGTGCATTGCAACTAATCGGACTCTAGCCTATGCTGTTTGCACCATTTTCTCACAGGAAATATCATCAAATACACCACACTTTAAATTTTGTAACTCAGTTCCAGTACAGGTCGAATTCAAACGAAGAAACCCGTCTTTTCTAACATTCTTCCAATTGTAGCCCACATATGCCATACCATTGGTTTCCCTCAAGCCCAAGATGTGCCATATGCGCCTAATCTAGATTTGCTTAAGGTTCTGACTGGAGTTAAGGGCATTATTCAACTACAAGTGATTATTCATATCTAAACCATCTTCTAAACTTAATTTCCTTTTTAATTCTCTCTCTCTCTTTTCGTATGGGCCTTATTGCTCGTATTGTTTTGTTTGCCATCATTCTTGGAGTCAATTAGATGATTAGGCTTGATCCACCACATTTCAATATAAGGGAAGTCATTCCAACGCCAAAGTCACCGCCAATCGCCACCTAGGTGCTCCTCTTTGTGCGTTGCAACGAATCGGACTATAGCCAATGCCGTTCACACCAATTTGTCGAGAGAAATCCCGTCAAAGGCATCCCACCTTAACCATCTAGCTCAGTTCTTTAGCATTGGATGAACTGACACGAAGAAACCTGTCTTTTTCTATCGTTCTTTCAATTGTAGCCTTAGATGTAGGCCATACAGCCCTTATTTGGCCTTGGTGAAACTTGGAACCGGTGTTAAGGGCATTAATCAACTTACAAGCGATTACTCATGTCTAAACCATGTTTCAAGCTCAATTTCCCTTTTAATTCTCTCTGTCTCTATTCGTATTGGCCTTATTGCTCTTATTGTTTTGTTTGCCATCATTCTTGGACTCAATTAGAAGATTAGACTTGATAAACCACATTTCAATACAAGGAAAGTCGTTCCAATGCCCAAGTCAGCGCCAATCGCCCCCTAGCTGCACCTCAACGTGCATTGCAACTAATCAGACAATACCCTATGCCGTTTACACCATTTTGTCAATGGTGGAAGTTGCTCAGATTTTGGCCTCCATGGTGGTATAACTTGCTGACCTATTGAGGAAACAAAAGATGAGTCATTAACATTTTCAAATATTTTTAAATCTTCTTCAAATTCTTCTAAAGAATCAATAAGTTGAAAGTAATGTGTAGAATTTTCATCAATGAAATTTTCCAGCAAATTCACTTCATGAACTTCTTCAACTTCTTGCGGTTGCCTGCAAAGATTAAAAATATTTAGTTCCAAGGTCATATTTCCAAAACTCAACTTTAAAACTCCACTTCTATAATTTATGAGTGCATTAGAAGTAGCCAAGAAGGGTCTTCCTAAGATAACAGGTGCTTGGAAAGTAGAATGATTAGTCAATTGCATGTCGAGTACGACAAAGTCTACCGGATAGTAGAATTTGTCTTCTTGAACCAAAACATCTTCCACAACACCCCTAGGAATCTTAATAGACCTATCAGCCAACTGCAATGTGATAGAAGTAGATTTCAACTCAGTTCCAGCACAGGTTGAATTCAAACGAAGAAACCCGTCTTTTCTTTCATTCTTCCAATTGTAGGCCACATATGCCATACCATTGCTTTCCCTCAAGCCCAAGATGTGCTATACGCGCCTAATCTAGATTTGGTTAAGCTTGTGACTGGAGTTAAGGGCATTATTCAACTACAAGTGATTATTGATCTCTAAACCATCTTCTGAACTTAATTTCCTTTTTAATTCTCTCCCTCTCTTTTCGTATGGGCCTTATTGCTCTTATTGTTTTGTTTACCATCATTCTTGGACTCAATTAGATGATTAGACTTGATCCACCACATTTCAATACAAGGGAAGTCATTCTAACGCCAAAGTCACCGCCAATCGCCACCTAGGTGCTCCTCTTTGTGCGTTGCAATGAATCGGACTATAGCCAATGCCGTTTACACCTATTTCTCGAGGGAAATCTCGTCAAACGCATCCCACCCTAACCGTCTAGCTCAGTTCTTTAGCATTGGATGAACTGACACGAAGAAACCTGTCTTTTATATCGTTCTTAAAAATTTGTAGCCTTAGATGTGGGCCATCCACCCCTTATTTGGCCTTGGTGAAACTTGGAACCGTTGTAAAGGGCATTAATCAACTTACAAGCGATTACTCATGTCTAAACCATGTTTCAAGCTCAATTTCCCTTTTAATTCTCTCTCTCTCTTTTCGTATGGGCCTTATTGCTCTTATTGTTTTGTTTGCCATCATTCTTGGACTCAATTAGAAGATTAGACTTGATAAACCACATTTCAATACAAGGAAAGTCGTTCCAACGCTGAAGTTAGCGCCAATCGCCACCTAGGTGCATCTCCACGTGCATTGCAACTAATCGGACTGTACCCTATGCTGTTTACACCATTTTCGCAAGGGAAATCTCAGCAAATGCTTCCCACCTTAGCCGTCGAAAATCAGTTCTAGTATTGGACGAATTGACTCAAACAAACCCTTCTTTTCCTTCATTCATCCAACTGTCACACACATATGCCATACCATCGATTTCCCTCAAGCCCAAGACGCGCCATACTCCCCTTATCTTGCCTTGGTTAAGCTTGTAACCGGATTTAAGGTGATTAATCAAACTTACAAGTGATTAGTCATCTCTAAACCATGTTTCAAGATTAATTTCCTTTTTAATTCTCTCTCTCTCTTTTCGTATGGGCCTTATTGCTCGTATTGTTTTGTTTGCCATCATTCCTGGAGTCAATTAGATGATTCGGCTTGATCCACCACATTTCAATACAAGGGAAGTCATTCCAACGCCAAAGTCACCGCCAATCGCCACCTAGGTGCTCCTCTTTGTGCGTTGCAAGGAATCAGACTATAGCCAATGCCGTTCACACCAATTTGTCGAGAGAAATCCCGTCAAAGGCATCCCACCTTAACCATCTAGCTCAGTTCTTTAGCATTGGACGAACTGACACGAAGAAACCTGTCCTTTTCTATCGTTCTTTCAATTGTGGCCTTAGATGTAGGCCGTACACCCCTTATTTGGCTTTGGTGAAACTTGGAACCGGTGTTAAGGGCATTAATGAACTTACAAGCGATTACTCATGTCTAAACCATATTTCAAGCTCAATTTTCCTTTTAATTCTCTCTCTCTCTATTCGTATTGGCCTTATTGTTGTTATTGTTTTGTTTGCCATCATTCTTGGACTCAATTAGAAGATTAGACTTGATAAACCACATTTCAATACAAGGAAAGTCGTTCCAACGCCCAAGTTAGCGCCAATCGCCACCTAGGTGCACCTCCACGTGCATTGCAACTAATCGGACTGTACCCTATGCTGTTTACACCATTTTCGCAAGGGAAATCTCAGCAAATGCTTCCCACCTTAGCCGTCGAAAATCAGTTCTAGTATTGTACGAATTGACTCAAACAAACCCTTCTTTTCCTTCATTCATCCAACTGTCACGCACATATGCCATACCATCGATTTCCCTCAAGCCCAAGACGCGCCATACTCCCCTTATCTTGCCTTGGTTAAGCTTGTAACCGGATTTAAGGTGATTAATCAAACTTACAAGTGATTAGTCATCTCTAAACCATGTTTCAAGATTAATTTCCTTTTTGATTCTTTCTAACCATTTTTATATGGACGTTAATACTTTTTTATTGTTGTTTCCCATCATTCTTAGAGCGGAATAGAAGATTACACTTGATCCACAACATTTCAATACAAGGAAACTCACTCCAATACCAAAGTCACCGTCGATCACCACCTAGGCGCACCTCTATGTGCATTGCAACTAATCGGACTCTAGCCTATGCTGTTTGCACCATTTTCTCACAGGAAATATCATCAAATACACCACACTTTAAATGTTGTAACTCAGTTGCAGCACAGTTCGAATTCAAACGAAGAAACCCGTCTTTTCTTCCATTCTTCCAATTGTAGCCCACATATGAGATACCATTGGTTTCCCTCAAGCCCAAGATGTGCCATACGCACCTAATCTAGATTTGGTTAAGCTTGTGACTGGAGTTGAGGGCATTATTCAACTACGAGTGATTATTCATATCTAAACCATCTTCTGAACTTAATTTCCTTTTTAATTCTCTCTCTCTCTCTTTTCGTATGGGCCTTATTGCTCGTATTGTTTTGTTTGCCATCATTCCTGGAGTCAATTAGATGATTCGGCTTGATCCACCACATTTCAATACAAGGGAAGTCATTCCAACGCCAAAGTCACCGCCAATCGCCACCTAGGTGCTCCTCTTTGTGCGTTGCAACGAATCAGACTATAGCCAATGCCGTTCACACCAATTTGTCGAGAGAAATCCCGTCAAAGGCATCCCACCTTAACCATCTAGCTCAGTTCTTTAGCATTGGACGAACTGACACGAAGAAACCTGTCCTTTTCTATCGTTCTTTCAATTGTGGCCTTAGATGTAGGCCGTACACCCCTTATTTGGCTTTGGTGAAACTTGGAACCGGTGTTAAGGGCATTAATGAACTTACAAGCGATTACTCATGTCTAAACCATATTTCAAGCTCAATTTTCCTTTTAATTCTCTCTCTCTCTATTCGTATTGGCCTTATTGCTGTTATTGTTTTGTTTGCCATCATTCTTGGACTCAATTAGAAGATTAGACTTGATAAACCACATTTCAATACAAGGAAAGTCGTTCCAACGCCCAAGTTAGCGCCAATCGCCACCTAGGTGCACCTCCACGTGCATTGCAACTAATCGGACTGTACCCTATGCTGTTTACACCATTTTCGCAAGGGAAATCTCAGCAAATGCTTCCCACCTTAGCCGTCGAAAATCAGTTCTAGTATTGTACGAATTGACTCAAACAAACCCTTCTTTTCCTTCATTCATCCAACTGTCACGCACATATGCCATACCATCGATTTCCCTCAAGCCCAAGACGCGCCATACTCCCCTTATCTTGCCTTGGTTAAGCTTGTAACCGGATTTAAGGTGATTAATCAAACTTACAAGTGATTAGTCATCTCTAAACCATGTTTCAAGATTAATTTCCTTTTTGATTCTTTCTAACCATTTTTATATGGACGTTAATACTTTTTTATTGTTGTTTCCCATCATTCTTAGAGCGGAATAGAAGATTACACTTGATCCACAACATTTCAATACAAGGAAACTCACTCCAATACCAAAGTCACCGTCGATCACCACCTAGGCGCACCTCTATGTGCATTGCAACTAATCAGACTCTAGCCTATGCTGTTTGCACCATTTTCTCACAGGAAATATCATCAAATACACCACACTTTAAATGTTGTAACTCAGTTGCAGCACAGTTCGAATTCAAACGAAGAAACCTGTCTTTTCTTCCATTCTTCCAATTGTAGCCCACATATGCCATACCATTGGTTTCCCTCAAGCCCAAGATGTGCCATACGCACCTAATCTAGATTTGGTTAAGCTTGTGACTGGAGTTGAGGGCATTATTCAACTACGAGTGATTATTCATATCTAAACCATCTTCTGAACTTAATTTCCTTTTTAATTCTCTCTCTCTCTCTTTTCGTATGGGCCTTATTGCTCGTATTGTTTTGTTTGCCATCATTCCTGGAGTCAATTAGATGATTCGGCTTGATCCACCACATTTCAATACAAGGGAAGTCATTCCAACGCCAAAGTCACCGCCAATCGCCACCTAGGTGCTCCTCTTTGTGCGTTGCAACGAATCAGACTATAGCCAATGCCGTTCACACCAATTTGTCGAGAGAAATCCCGTCAAAGGCATCCCACCTTAACCATCTAGCTCAGTTCTTTAGCATTGGACGAACTGACACGAAGAAACCTGTCCTTTTCTATCGTTCTTTCAATTGTGGCCTTAGATGTAGGCCGTACACCCCTTATTTGGCTTTGGTGAAACTTGGAACCGGTGTTAAGGGCATTAATGAACTTACAAGCGATTACTCATGTCTAAACCATATTTCAAGCTCAATTTTCCTTTTAATTCTCTCTCTCTCTATTCGTATTGGCCTTATTGCTGTTATTGTTTTGTTTGCCATCATTCTTGGACTCAATTAGAAGATTAGACTTGATAAACCACATTTCAATACAAGGAAAGTCGTTCCAACGCCCAAGTTAGCGCCAATCGCCACCTAGGTGCACCTCCACGTGCATTGCAACTAATCGGACTGTACCCTATGCTGTTTACACCATTTTCGCAAGGGAAATCTCAGCAAATGCTTCCCACCTTAGCCGTCGAAAATCAGTTCTAGTATTGGACGAATTGACTCAAACAAACCCTTCTTTTCCTTCATTCATCCAACTGTCACGCACATATGCCATACCATCGATTTCCCTCAAGCCCAAGACGCGCCATACTCCCCTTATCTTGCCTTGGTTAAGCTTGTAACCGGATTTAAGGTGATTAATCAAACTTACAAGTGATTAGTCATCTCTAAACCATGTTTCAAGATTAATTTCCTTTTTGATTCTTTCTAACCATTTTTATATGGACGTTAATGCTTTTTTATTGTTGTTTCCCATCATTCTTAGAGCGGAATAGAAGATTACACTTGATCCACAACATTTCAATACAAGGAAACTCACTCCAATACCAAAGTCACCGTCGATCACCACCTAGGCGCACCTCTATGTGCGTTGCAACTAATCAGACTCTAGCCTATGCTGTTTGCACCATTTTCTCACAGGAAATATCATCAAATACACCACACTGTAAATGTTGTAACTCAGTTGCAGCACAGTTCGAATTCAAACGAAGAAACCCGTCTTTTCTTCCATTATTCCAATTGTAGCCCACATATGCCATACCATTGGTTTCCCTCAAGCCCAAGATGTGCCATACGCACCTAATCTAGATTTGGTTAAGCTTGTGACTGGAGTTGAGGGCATTATTCAACTACGAGTGATTATTCATATCTAAACCATCTTCTGAACTTAATTTCCTTTTTAATTCTCTCTCTCTCTCTTTTCGTATGGGCCTTATTGCTCGTATTGTTTTGTTTGCCATCATTCCTGGAGTCAATTAGATGATTCGGCTTGATCCACCACATTTCAATACAAGGGAAGTCATTCCAACGCCAAAGTCACCGCCAATCGCCACCTAGGTGCTCCTCTTTGTGCGTTGCAACGAATCAGACTATAGCCAATGCCGTTCACACCAATTTGTTGAGAGAAATCCCGTCAAAGGCATCCCACCTTAACCATCTAGCTCAGTTCTTTAGCATTGGACGAACTGACACGAAGAAACCTGTCCTTTTCTATCGTTCTTTCAATTGTGGATGTAGGCCGTACACCCCTTATTTGGCTTTGGTGAAACTTGGAACCGGTGTTAAGGGCATTAATGAACTTACAAGTGATTACTCATGTCTAAACCATATTTCAAGCTCAATTTTCCTTTTAATTCTCTCTCTCTCTATTCGTATTGGCCTTATTGCTGTTATTGTTTTGTTTGCCATCATTCTTGGACTCAATTAGAAGATTAGACTTGATAAACCACATTTCAATACAAGGAAAGTCGTTCCAACGCCCAAGTTAGCGCCAATCGCCACCTAGGTGCACCTCCACGTGCATTGCAACTAATCGGACTGTACCCTATGCTGTTTACACCATTTTTGCAAGGGAAATCTCAGCAAATGCTTCCCACCTTAGCCGTCGAAAATCAGTTCTAGTATTGGACGAATTGACTCAAACAAACCCTTCTTTTCCTTCATTCATCCAACTGTCACGCACATATGCCATACCATCGATTTCCCTCAAGCCCAAGACGCGCCATACTCCCCTTATCTTGCCTTGGTTAAGCTTGTAACCGGATTTAAGGTGATTAATCAAACTTACAAGTGATTAGTCATCTCTAAACCATGTTTCAAGATTAATTTCCTTTTTGATTCTTTCTAACCATTTTTATATGGACGTTAATACTTTTTTATTGTTGTTTCCCATCATTCTTAGAGCGTAATAGAAGATTACACTTGATCCACAACATTTCAATACAAGGAAACTCACTCCAATACCAAAGTCACCGTCGATCAACACCTAGGCGCACCTCTATGTGCATTGCAACTAATCAGACTCTAGCCTATGCTGTTTGCACCATTTTCTCACAGGAAATATCATCAAATACACCACACTTTAAATGTTGTAACTCAGTTGCAGCACAGTTCGAATTCAAACGAAGAAACCCGTCTTTTCTTCCATTCTTCCAATTGTAGCGCACATATGCCATACCATTGGTTTCCCTCAAGCCCAAGATGTGCCATACGCACCTAATCTAGATTTGGTTAAGCTTGTGACTGGAGTTGAGGGCATTATTCAACTACGAGTGATTATTCATATCTAAACCATCTTCTGAACTTAATTTCCTTTTTAATTCTCTCTCTCTCTCTTTTCGTATGGGCCTTATTGCTCGTATTGTTTTGTTTGCCATCATTCCTGGAGTCAATTAGATGATTCGGCTTGATCCACCACATTTCAATACAAGGGAAGTCATTCCAACGCCAAAGTCACCGCCAATCGCCACCTAGGTGCTCCTCTTTGTGCGTTGCAACGAATCAGACTATAGCCAATGCCGTTCACACCAATTTGTCGAGAGAAATCCCGTCAAAGGCATCCCACCTTAACCATCTAGCTCAGTTCTTTAGCATTGGACGAACTGACACGAAGAAACCTGTCCTTTTCTATCGTTCTTTCAATTGTGGCCTTAGATGTAGGCCGTACACCCCTTATTTGGCTTTGGTGAAACTTGGAACCGGTGTTAAGGGCATTAATCAACTTACAAGCGATTACTCATGTCTAAACCATATTTCAAGCTCAATTTTCCTTTTAATTCTCTCTCTCTCTATTCGTATTGGCCTTATTGCTCTTATTGTTTTGTTTGCCATCATTCTTGGACTCAATTAGAAGATTAGACTTGATAAACCACATTTCAATACAAGGAAAGTCGTTCCAACGCCCAAGTCAACGCCAATCGCCACCTAGCTGCACCTCAACGTGCATTGCAACTAATCAGACTGTACCCTATGCCGTTTACACCATTTTGTCAAGGGAAATCTCAGCAAATGCTTTCCACCTTAGCCATCGAAAATCAGTTCTAGTATTGGACGAATTGACTCAAACAAACCCTTCTTTTCCTCATTCATCCAACTGTAACGCACATATGCCATACCATCGGTTTCCCTCAAGCCCAAGACGTGCCATACTCCCCTTATCTTGCCTTGGTTAAGCTTGTAACCGGATTTAAGGTGATTAAGCAACTTACAAGTGATTAGTCATCTCTAAACCATGTTTCAAGATTAATTTCCTTTTTACTTCTTTATAACCTTTTTTATGTGGGCGTTAATAATTTTTTATTGTTGTTTCCCATCATTCTTAGAGTGGAATAGAAGATTACACTGATCCACAACATTTCAAGACAAGGAAACTCACTCCAATGCCAAAGTCACCGTCGATCGCCACCTAGTCGCACCTCTATGTGCATTGCAACTAATCGGACTCTAGCCTATGCTGTTTGCACCATTTTCTCACTGGAAACATCATCAAATACACCACACCTTAAATGTTGTAACTCAATTCCAGCACAGGTTGAATTCAAACGAAGAAACCCGTCTTTTCTTTCATTCTTCCAATTGTAGCCCACATATGCCATACCATTGCTTTCCCTCAAGCCCAAGATGTGCTATACATGCCTAATCTAGATTTGGTTAAGCTTGTGACTGGAGTTAAGGGCATTATTCAACTACAAGTGATCATTGATCTCTAAACCATCTTCTGAACTTAATTTCCTTTTTAATTCTCTCCCTCTCTTTTCGTATGGGCCATATTGCTCTTATTCTTTTGTTTGCCATCATTCTTGGACTCAATTAGATGATTAGGCTTGATCCACCACATTTCAATACAAGGGAAGTCATTCTAACGCCAAAGTCACCGCCACTCGCCACCTAGGTGCTCCTCTTTGTGCGTTGCAACGAATCGGACTATCGCCAATGCCGTTTACACCAATTTGTCGAGGGAAATCCCGTCAAATGCATCCCACCTTAACCATCTAGCTCAGTTCTTTAGCATTGGATGAACTGACACGAAGAAACCTGTCTTTTCTATCGTTCTTCGAATTATAGCCATAGATGTGGGCCATACACCCCTTATTTGGCCGTGGTGAAACTTGGAACCGGTGTTAAGGGCATTAATGAACTTACAAGCGATTACTCATGTCTAAACCATGTTTCAAGCATAATTTCCCTTTTAATTCTCTCTCTCTCTTTTCGTATGGGCCTTATTACTCTGATTGTTTTGTTTGCCATCATTCTTGGACTCAATTAGAAGATTAGACTTGATAAACCACATTTCAATACAAGGAAAGTCGTTCCAACGCCCAGGTCAGCGCCAATTGCCACCTAGGTGCACCTCCACGTGCATTGCAACTACTCGGACTGTACCCTATGCTGTTTACACCATTTTCTCAAGGGCAATCTCATCAAATGCTTTCCACCTCAGCCGTCGAAAATCAGTTCTAGTATTGGACGAAGTGACTCAAACAAACCCTTCTTTTGCTTCATTCATCCAACTGTCACGCACATATGCCATACCATCGGTTTCCCTCAAGCCCAAGCACGCCATACTCCCCTTATCTTGCCTTGGTGAGGCTTGTAACCGGATTTAAGGTGATTAATCATCTTATAAGTGATTAGTCATCCCTAAACCATGTTTCAAGATTAATTTCCTTTTTAATTCTTTCTAACCATTTTTATATGGACGTTAATATTTTTTTTATTGTTGTTTCCCATCATTCTTAGAGCGGAATAGAACATTACACTTGATCCACAACATTTCAATACAAGGAAACTCACTCCAATGCCGAAGTCACCGTCGATCGCCACCTAGGCGCACCTCAATGTGCATTGCAACTAATCAGACTCTAGCCTATGCTGTTTGCACCATTTTCTCATGGGAAATATCATCAAATACACCACACCTTAAATGTAGTGACTCAGTTCCAGCACAGGTCGAATTCAAACGAAGAAACCCGTCTTTTCTTTCATTCTTCCAATTGTAGCCCACATATGCCATACCATTGGTTTCCCTCAAGCCCAAGATGTGCCATACGCGCCTAATCTAGATTTGGTTAAGCTTGTGACTGGAGATAAGGGCATTATTCAACTACAAGTGATTATTCATCTCTAAACCATCTGAACTTAATTTCCTTTTTAATTCTCTCTCTCTCTTTTCGTATGGGCCTTATTGCTCTTATTGTTTTGTTTGCCATCATTCTTGGAGTATATTAGATGATTAGGCTTGATCCACCACATTTCAATACAAGGGAAGTCATTCCAACGCCAAAGTCACCGCTAATAGCCACCTAGGTGCTCCTCTTTGTGCGTTGCAACGAATCGGACTATAGCCAATGCTGTTTACACCAATTTGTCTTGGGAAATCTCGTCAAATGCATCCCACCTTATCCATCTAGCTCAGTTCTTTAGCATTGGACGAACTGGCACGAAGAAACCTGTCTTTTTCTATTGTTCTTCCAATTGTAGCCTTAGATGTGGGCCATACACCCCTTATTTGGCCTTGGTGAAACTTGGAACCAGTTTTAAGGGCATTAATCAACTTACAAGCGATTACTCATGCCAAAACCTTGTTTCAAGCTTAATTTCCCTTTTAATTCTCTCTCTCTCTTTTCGTATGGGCCCTATTGCTATGACTGATGGGAAACAACAATAAAAAAGTATTAACGTCCTTATAAAAACGGTTAGAAAGAATTAAAAAGGAAATTAATCTTGAAACATGGTTTAGAGATGACTAATCACTTGTAAGTTGATTCATCACCTTAAATCCGGTTACAAGCTTAACCAAGGCAAGATAAGGCGAGTATGGCACGTCTTGGGCTTGAGGGAAACCGATGGTATGGCATCTGTGCGTTACAGTTTGATGAATAAAGGAAAAGAAGGGTTTGTTTGAGTCAATTCATCCAATACTAGAGCTAATTTTCGACGGCCAAGGTGGGAAGCATTTGCTGAGATTTCCCTTGAGAAAATGGTGTAAACGGCATAGGGTACAATCCGATTAGTTGCAATGCACCTGGAGGTGCACCTAGGTGGCGATTGACGCTGACCTGGACGTTGGAGCGACTTTCCTTGTATTGAAATGTGGTTTATCAAGTCTAATCTTCTATTTCACTCTAAGAATGACGGGAAACAATCATAAAAGTATTAATGTCCATATAAAAATGGTGAGAAAGAATTAAAAGGGAAATTAAGGTTGAAACTTGGTTTAGACATGAGTAATCACTTGTAAGTTGATTAATGCCCTTAACACCGGTTCCAAGTTTCACCAAGGCCAAATAAGGGGTGTATGACCCACATATAAGGCTACAATTGGAAGAACGATAGAAAAGACGGGTTTCTACGGGTCAGTTCGTCCAATGCTAAAGAACTGAGCTAGACGGCTAAGGTGGGATGCATTTGACGATATGTCCCTCGAGCAATTGGTGTAAACGGCATAGGCTATAATCCGATTCCTTGCAATGCACAAAGAGGTGCACCTAGGTGGCGATTGGCGGTGACCTTGGCATTGGAATGACTTTCCTTGTATTGAAATGTGGTGGATCAAGTCTAATCTTCTAATTTACTCCAAGAATGATGGCAAACAAAACAATAAGAGCAATAAGGCCCATACGAAAAGAGGCAGAAAGAATTAAAAAGGAAATTAAATTCAAAAGATGGTTTAGAGATAAATAATCACTGGTAGTTGAATAATGCCCTTAACTCCAGTCATAAGCTTAACCAAACCTACATTAGGGACGTATGGCACATCTTGGGCTTGAGGGAAACCAATGGTCTGGCATGTGTGGGCTACAATTGAAAGAATCATAGATAAGACGGGTTTCTTCTTTTGAATTTGTTCGGTGCTGGAACTGAGTTACAACATTTAAGATGTGGTCTATTTGATGATATTTCCCATGAGAAAATGTTGTAAACGGCATAGGCTAGAGTCCTATTAGTTGCAATGCACATAGTGGTGCGCATAGGTGGCGATCGACGGTGACTTTGGCATCGGAGTGACTTTCCTTGTATTGAAATGTGGTCGGTCAAGTGTAATCTTTTATTCCGCTCTAAGAACGATGGGAAACAACAATAAAAAAGTATTATAATGTCCATATAAAAACGGTTAGAAAGAATTAAAAAGGAAATTAATCTTGAAACATGGTTTAGAGATGACTAATCACTTGTAAGTTGATTAATCACCTTAAATCCGGTTACAAGCTTAACCAAGGCAAGATGACGGGAGTATGGCATGTCTTGGGCTTGTGGGAAACCGATGGTATCGCATCTGTGCGTTACAGTTGGATGCATGAAGGAAAAGAAGGGTTTGTTTGAGTCAATTCGTCCAATACTAGAGCTGATTTTGAATGGCTAAGGTGGGAAGCATTTGTTGGGATTTCCCTTGAGAAAATGGTGTAAACGGCATAGGGACTGTCCGATTAGTTGCAATGCACATGGAGGTGCACCTAGGGGGCGATTGGCGCTCACTTGGGCGTTGGAACGACTTTCCTTGTATTGAAATGATGTTTGTCAAGTCTAATATTCTATTTCACTCTAAGAATGACGGGAAACAATAATAAAAGTAGTAATGTCCATATAAAAATGGTGAGAAAGAATTAAAAGGGAAGTTAAGCTTGAAACATGCTTTCGACATGAGCAATCGCTTGTAAGTTGATTAATTCCCTTAACACAGGTTCCAAGTTTCACCAAGGCCAAATAAGGGGTGTATGGCCCACATATATGTCTACAATTGGAAGAACGATAGAAAAGACAGGTTTCTTCGTGTCAGTTCGTCCAATGCTAAAGAACTGAGCTAGATGGTTAAGGTGGGATGTATTTGACGATATTTCCCTTGAGCAATTGGTGTAAACGGCATAGGCTATAGTCCGATTCGTTGCAATGCACAAAGAGGTGCACCTAGGTGGCGATTGGCGGTGACCTTGGCATTGGAATGACTTTCCTTGTATTAAAATGTGGTGGATCAAGTCTAATCTTCTAATTCACTCCAAGAATGATGGCAAACAAAACAATAAGAGCAATCAGGCCCGTAAGAAAAGAGGCAAAAAGAATTAAAAAGGAAATGAAGTTCAGAAGATGGTTTAGAGATGAATAATCACTGGTAGTTGAATAATACCCTTAACTCCAGTCACAAGCTTAACCAAATCTAGATTAGGGACGTATGGCTCATCTTGGGCTTGAGGGAAACCAATGGTATGGCATATGTGGGCTACAATTGGAACAATCATAGAATAGACGGGTTTCTTCTTTTGAATTCTTCCTATGCTGGAACTGAGTTATAACATTTAAGGTGCGGAGTATTTGATGATATTTCCCGTGAGAAAATGGTGTAAACGGCATAGGCTAGAATCCGATTAGTTGCAATGCACATAGAGGTGCGCATAGGTGGCGATCGACGGTGACTTTGGCATTGGAGTAACTTTCCTTGTATTGGAATGTGGTGGATCATGTGTAATCTTCTATTCCGCTGTAAGATTGATGGGAAACAACAATAAAATAGTACTAATGTCCATATAAAAACGGTTAGAAAGAATTAAAAAGGAAATTAATCTTGAAACATGGTTTAGAGATGACTAATCACTTGTAAGTTGATTAATCACCTTAAATCTGGTTACAAGCTTAACCAAGGCAAGATAAGGGGAGTATGGAGCGTCTTGGGCTTGAGGGAAACCGATGGTATGGCATCTGGGCGTTACAGTTTGATGAATAAAGGAAAAGAAGCGTTTGTTTGAGTCAATTCGTCCAATACTAGAGCTGATTTTCAACGGCTAAGGTGGGAAGCATTTGCTGAGATTTCCCTTGAGAAAATGGTGTAAACGGCATAGGGTACAATCCGATTAGTTGCAATGCACCTGGAGGTGCACCTAGGTGGCGATTGTCGCTGACCTGGGCGTTGGAACGACTTTCCTTGTATTGAAATGTGGTTTATCAAGTCTAATCTTCTATTTCACTCTAAGAATGACGGGAAACAATAATAAAAGTATTAATGTCCATATAAAAATGGTGAGAAAGAATTAAAAGGGAAATTAAGGTTGAAACTTGGTTTAGACATGAGTAATCACTTGTAAGTTGATTAATGCCCTTGACACCGGTTCCAAGTTTCACCAAGGCCAAATAAGGGGTGTATGACCCACATATAAGGCTACAATTGGAAGAACGATAGAAAAGACGGGTTTCTACGTGTCAGTTCATCCAATGCTAAAGAACTGAGCTAGACGGTTAAGGTGGGATGCATTTGAAGATATTTCCCTCGAGCAATTGGTGTAAACGGCATAGGCTATAATCCGATTCCTTGCAATGCACAAAGAGGTGCACCTAGGTGGCGATTGGCGGTGACCTTGGCATTGGAATGACTTTCCTTGTATTGAAATGTGGTGGATCAAGTCTAATCTTCTAATTTACTCCAAGAATGATGGCAAACAAAACAATAAGAGCAATAAGGCCCAAACGAAAAGAGGCAGAAAGAATTAAAAAGGAAATTAAATTCAAAAGATGGTTTAGAGATAAATAATCACTGGTAGTTGATTAATGCCCTTAACTCCAGTCATAAGCTTAACCAAATCTAGATTAGGGACGTATGGCACATCTTGGGCTTGAGGGAAACCAATGGTCTGGCATGTGTGGGCTACAATTGGAAGAATCATAGATAAGACGGGTTTCTTCTTTTGAATTCGTTCGGTGCTGGAACTGAGTTACAACATTTAAGATGTGGTCTATTTGATGATATTTCCCTTGAGAAAATGTTGTAAACGGCATAGGCTAGAGTCCGATTAGTTGCAATGCACATAGAGGTGCGCATAGGTGGCGATCGACGGTGACTTTGGCATCGGAGTGACTTTCCTTGTATTGAAATGTGGTCGGTCAAGTGTAATCTTTTATTCCGCTCTAAGAACGATGGGAAACAACAATAAAAATGTATTATAATGTCCATATAAAAATGGTTAGAAAGAATTAAAAAGGAAATTAATGTTGAAACGTGGTTTAGAGACGACTAATCACTTGTAAGTTGATTAATCACCTTAAATCTGGTTACAAGCTTAACCAAGGCAAGATAACGGGAGTATGGCACGTCTTGGGCTTGAGGGAAACCGATGGTATCGCATCTGTGCGTTACAGTTGGATGCATGAAGGAAAAGAAGGGTTTGTTTGAGTCAATTCGTCCAATACTAGAGCTGATTTTTAATGGCTAAGGTGGGAAGCATTTGTTGAGATTTCCCTTGAGAAAATGGTGTAAACGGCATAGGGACTGTCCGATTAGTTGCAATGCACATGGAGGTGCACCTAGGGGGCGATTGGCGCTCACTTGGGCGTTGGAACGACTTTCCTTGTATTGAAATGATGTTTGTCAAGTCTAATATTCTATTTCACTCTAAGAATGACGGGAAACAATAATAAAAGTATTAATGTCCATATAAAAATGGTGAGAAAGAATTAAAAGGGAAATTAAGCTTGAAACATGCTTTCGACATGAGCAATCGCTTGTAAGTTGATTAATTCCCTTAACACAGGTTCCAAGTTTCACCAAGGCCAAATAAGGGGTGTATGGCCCACATATTTGTCTACAATTGGAAGAACGATAGAAAAGACAGGTTTCTTCGTGTCAGTTCATCCAATGCTAAAGAACTGAGCTAGATGGTTAAGGCGGGATGTATTTGACGATACTTCCCTTGAGCAATTGGTGTAAACGGCATAGGCTATAGTCCGATTCGTTGCAATGCACAAAGAGGTGCACCTAGGTGGCGATTGGCGGTGACCTTGGCATTGGAATGACTTTCCTTGTATTGAAATGTGGTGGATCAAGTCTAATCTTCTAATTCACTCCAAGAATGATGGCAAACAAAACAATAAGAGCAATCAGGCCCGTACGAAAAGAGGCAGAAAGAATTAGAAAGGAAATTAAGTTCAGAGGATGGTTTAGAGATGAATAATCACTGGTAGTTGAATAATACCCTTAACTCCAGTCACAAGCTTAACCAAATCTAGATTAGGGATGTATGGCGCATCTTGGGCTTGAGGGAAACCAATGGTATGGCATATGTGGGCTACAATTGGAAGAATCATAGAATAGACGGGTTTCTTCTTTTGAATTCTTCCTATGCTAGAACTGAGTTACAACATTTATGGTGTGGTGTCTTTGATGATATTTCCCGTGAGAAAATGGTGTAAATGGCATAGGCTAGAATCCGATTAGTTGCAATGTACATAGAGGTGCGCATAGGTGGCGATCGACGGTGACTTTGGCATTGGAGTGACTTTCCTTGTATTGGAATGTGGTGGATCATGTGTAATCTTCTATTCCACTGTAAGAATGATGGGAAACAACAATAAAATAGTACTAATGTCCGTATAAAAAGGGTTAGAAAGACTTAAAAGGAAATTAATCTTGAAACATGGTTTAGAGATGACTAATCACTTGTAAGTTGATTAATCACCTTAAATCCGGTTACAAGCTTAACCAAGGCAAGATAAGGGGAGTATCTTGGGCCTGAGGGAAACCGATGGTATGGCATCTGTGCATTTTAGTTGGATGCGTGAACGAAAAGAATGGTTTGTTTGAGTCAATTCGTCCAATACTAGAACTGATTTTCGACGGTTAAGGTGGGAAGCATTTGCTGAGATTTCTCTTGAGAAAATGGTGTAAACGGCATAGGGCACGGTCCGATTAGTTGCAATGCACATGGATGTGCATCTAGGTGGCGATTGGCGCTGACTTGGTCGTTGGAACGACTTTCCTTGTATTCAAATGTTGTTTATCAAGTCTAATCTTCTATTTCACTCTACGAATGATGGGAAACAATAATAAAAGTATTAATGTCCATATAAAAATGGTGAGAAAGAATTAAAAGGCAAATTAAGCTTGAAACATAGTTTAGACATGAGTAATCGCTTGTAAGTTGATTAATGCCGCTAACACCGGTTCTAATTTTCACCAAGGCCAAATAAGGGGCGTATGGCCCGCATCTAAGGCAACAATTGGAAGAACGATAGAAAAGACAGGTTTCCTCTTATCAGTTCGTCCAATGCTAGGGAACTGAGCTAAACGGTTAAGGTGGGATGCATTTCACGAGATTTTCCTCGAGAAAATGGTGTAAACGGCTTTGGCTATAGTCCGATTCATTGCAATGCACAAAGAAGTGCACCTAGGTGGTGATTGGCATTGACCTTGGCGTTGGAATGACTTTCCTTGTTTTGAAATGTGGTCGATCAAGTCTAATCTTCTAATTGACTCCAAGAATGATGGCAAACAAAACAATAAGAGCAATAAGGCCCATACGAAAAGAGAGAGAGAATTAAAAAGGAAATTAAGTTCAGACGAAGGTTTAGAGATGAAGAATCACTTATAGTTGAATAATGCCCTTAACTCTAGTCACAAGCTTAACCAAATCCAGATTAGGCGCGTATGGCACATCTTGGGCTTGAGGGAAAGCAGTGGTATGGCATATGTGGGCTACAATTGGAAGAATGAAAGAAAAGACGGGTTTCTTCGTTTGAATTCGACCTGTGCTGGAACTGAGTTACAACATTTAAGATGTGGTGTATTTGATGATATTTCCCGTGAGAAAATGGTGCAAATAGCATAGGCTAGAGTCCAATTAGTTGCAATGCACATTGAGGTGCGCCTAGGCGGCGATCGACGGTGACTTTGGCGTTGGAGTGACTTTCCTTGTATTGAAATCTGGTGGATCAAGTGTAATGCTATTCCACTCTAAGAACAATGGGAAACAACAATAAAAAATAGTAATGTCCATATAAAAACGGTTAGAAAGAATTAAAAGGGAAATTAATCTTGAAACATGGTTTAGAGATGACTAATCACTTGTAAGTTGATTAATCACCTTAAATCCGGTTACAAGCTTAAGCAAGGCAAGACAAGGGGAGTATGGCACGTCTTGGGCTTGAGGGAAACCGATGGTATGGTATATGTGCATTACAGTTGGATGCATGAAGGAAAAGAAGGGTTTGTTTGAGTCAATTCGTCCAATACTAGAACTAATTTTTGACGGCTAAGGTGGGAAGCATTTGCTGAGATTTCCCTTGAAAGAATGGTGTAAACGGCATAGGGTACAGTCTGATTAGTTGCAATGCACATGGACGTGCACCTAGGTGACGATTGGCGCTGACTTGGGCGTTGGAACGACTTTCCTTGTATTGAAATGTGGTTTGTCAAGTCTAATCTTCTATTTCACTCTGAGAATGATGGAAACAACAATAAAAGTATTAATGTCCATATAAAAATGGTGATGAAGAATTAAAAGGGAAATTCAGCTTGAAACATGGTTTAGACATGAGTAATCACTTGTAAGTTGATTAATGCCGCTAACACCGGTTCCGAGTTTTACCAAGGCCAAGTAAGGGGAGTATGGCTTGCATCTAAGACTACAATTGGAAGAACGATAGAAAAGACAGGTTTCCTCGTGTCAGTTCGTCCAATGCTAGGGAACTAAGCTAGACGGTTAAGTTGGGATGCATTTGACGAGATTTCCATTGAGAAATTGGTGTAAAGGGCATAGGCTATAGTCCGATTCATTGCAATGCACGAAGAGGTGTACCTAGGTGGCGATTGGCGGAGATCTTGGCATTGGAATGACTTTCCTTGTATTGAAATGTGGTGGATCAAGTCTAATCTTCTAATTCACTCCAAGAATGATGGCAAACAAAACAATGAGAGCAATAAGGCCCATACAAAAAAAGGCAGAAAGAATTAAACAGGAAATTAAGTTCAGAAGATGGTTTAGAGATGAATAATCACTAGTAGTTGAATAATGCCCTTAAATCCAGTCACAAGCTTAACCAAATCTAGAATAGGCGCATATGGCACATCTTGGGCTTGAGGGAAACCAATGCTATTGCATATGTGGGCTACAATTGGAAGAATGAAGGAAAAGACGGGTTTCTTCGTTTGAATTTGACCTGTGCTGCAACTGAGTTACAACATTTAAGGTGTGGTGTATTTGATGATATTTCCCGTGAGAAAATGGTGTAAACAGCATAGGCTAGAGTCCGATTAGTTGCAATGCACATTGAGGTGCACCTAGGTGGCGATCGACGGTGACTTTGGCATTGCAGTGACTTTCCTTGTATTGAAATGTGGTGGATCAAGTGTAATCTTCTATTCCGCTCTAAGAACGATGGCAAACAACAATAAAAAAGTATTAAGGTCCATATAAAAATGGTTAGAAAGAATTAAAAGGAAAATTAATGTTGAAACATGGTTTAGAGATGACTAATCACTTGTAAGTTGATTAATCACCTTAAATCCGGTTACAAGCTTAACCAAGGCAAGATAAGGGGAGTATGGCGCATCTTGGGCTTGAGGGAAACCGATGGTATGGCATCTGTGCGTTACAGTTGGATGCATGAAGGAAAAGAAGGGTTTGTTTGAGTCAATTCGTCCAATACTAGAACTGATTTTCGACGGCTAAGGTGGGAAGCATTGGCTGAGATTTCCCTTGAGAAAATGGTGTAAACGGCATAGGGTATAGTCCGATTAGTTGCAACGCACATGGAGGTGCACCAAGGTGGCGATTGGCGCTGACTTGGGCGTTGGAACAACTTTCCTTGTATTGAAATGTTGTTTATAAAGTCTAATCTTCTATTTCACTCTACGAGTGATGGGAAACAATAATAAAAGTATTAATGTCCATATAAAAATGGTGAGAAAGAATTAAAAGGGAAATTAAGCTCGAAACATGGTTTAGACATGAGTAATCACTTGTAAGTTGATTAATGCCCTTAACACCGGTTCCAATTTTCACCAAGGCCAAATAAGGGGCGTATGGCCTGCATCTAAGGCAACAATTGGAAGAACGATAGAAAAGACAGGTTTCTTCTTATCAGTTCGTCCAATGCTAGGGAACTGAGCTAGACGGTTAAGGTGGGATGCATTTGACGAGATTTTCCTCGAGAAAATGGTGTAAATGGCTTTGGCTATAGTCCGATTCATTGCAATGCACAAAGAAGTGCACCTAGGTGGTGATTGGCGTTGACCTTGGTGTTGGAATGACTTTCCTTGTATTGAAATGTGGTGGATCAAGTCTAAACTTCTAATTGACTCCAAGAATGATGGCAAAGAAAACAATAAGAGCAATAAGGCCCATACGAAAAGAGAGAGAGAGAATTAAAAAGGAAATTAAGTTCAGAAGATGGTTTAGAGATGAATAATCACTTGTAGTTGAATAATGCCCTTAACCGCAGTCACAAGCTTAACCAAATCTAGATTAGGCGGGTATGGCATATCTTGGGATTGAGGGAAACCATTGGTATGGCATATGTGGGCTACAATTGGAAGACTGAAAGAAAAGACGGGTTTCTTCGTTTGAATTCGACCTGTGCTGGAATTGAGTTACAACATTTAAGGTGTGGTGTATTTGATGATATTTCCTGTCTGAAAATGGTGTAAACAGCATAGGCTAGAGTCCGATTAGTTGCAATGCACATTGAGGTGCGCCTAGGTGGCGATCGACAGTGACTTTGGCATTGGAGTGACTTACCTTCTATTGAAATGTGGTGGTTCAAGTGTAATCTTCTATTCCGCTCTAAGAACAATGGCAAACAACAATAAAAAAGTATTAACGTCCATATAAAAACGGTTAGAAAGAATTAAAAAGGAAATTAATCTTGGAACATGGTTTAGAGATGACTAATCACTTGTAAGTTGATTAATCTCCTTAAATCCGGTTACAAGCTTAACCAAGGCAAGATAAGGGGAGTTTGGCACGTCTTGGGCTTGAGGGAAACCGATGGTATGGCTTCTGTGCGTTACAGTTGGATGCATGAAGGAAAAGAAGGGTTTGTTTGAGTCAATTCATCCAATACTAGAACTGATTTTCGATGGCTAAGGTGGGAAGCTTTTGCTGAGATCTTCCTTAAGAAAATGGTGTAAACGGCATAGGGTATAGTCCAATTAGTTGCAATGCACATGGACGTGCACCTAGGTGACGATTGGCGCTGACTTGGGCGTTGGAACGACTTTCCTTGTATTAAAATGTGGTTTATCAAGTCTAATCTTCTATTTCACTCTGAGAATAATGGTAAACAACAATAAAAGTATTAATGTCCATAAAAAAATTGTGAGAAAGAATTAAAAGGGAAATTCAGCTTGAAACATGGTTTAGACACGAGTAATCGCTTGTAAGTTGATTAATACCGCTAACACCGGTTCCAAGTTTCACCAAGGCCAAATAAGGGGCGTATGGCCCGCATCTAAGGATACAATTAGAAGAACGATAGAAAAGATAGGTTTCTTCGTGTCAGTTCGTCCAATGCTAGGGAACTGAGCTAGACGGTTAAGGTGGGATGCATTTGACGAGATTTCTCTCGAGAAATTGGTGTAAACGGCAAAGGCTGTAGTCTGATTAGTTGCAATGCACAAAGAGGTGCACCTAGGTGGCGATTCGCGATGACCTTGGCATTGGAATGACTTTCCTTGTTTTAAAATGTGGTGGATCAAGTCCAATCTTCTAATTCACTCTAAGAATGATGGCAAACAAAACAATAAGAGCAATCAGGTGCATACGAAAACAGTCAGAAAGAATTAAAAAGGAAATTAAGTTCAGAAGATGGTTTAGAGATGAATAATCACTAGTAGTTGAATAATGCCCTTAACTCCAGTCACAAGCTTAACCAAATCTAGATTAGGGACGTATGGTATGGCATATGTGGGCTACAATTGGAAGAATCATAGAAAAGACGGGTTTCTTCTTTTGAATTCTTCCTGTGCTGGAACTGAGTTACAACATTTAAGGTGTGCTGTATTTGATGACATTTCCCATGAGAAAATGGTGTAAACGGCATAGGCTAGAGTCCGATTAGTTGGAATGCACATAGAGGTGCGCATAGGTGGCGATCGATGGTGACTTTGGCATTGGAGTGACTTTCCTTGTATTGAAATGTGGTGGATCAAGTGTACTCTTCTATTCCGCTCTAAGAATGATGGGAAACGACAATAAAAAAGTACTAATGTCCATATAAAAACGGTTAGAAAGAAATAAAAAGGAAATTAATGTTGAAACATGGTTTAGAGATGACAAATCACTTGTAAGTTGATTAATCACCTTAAATCTGGTTACAAGCTTAACCAAGGCAAGATAAGGGGAGTATGGCGCGTCTTGGGCTTGAGGGAAACCGATGGTATGGCATCTGTGCATTACAGTTGGATGCATGAAGGAAAAGAAGGGTTTGTTTGAGTCAACTCGTCCAATACTAGAACTGATCTTTGACGGCTATGGTGTAAAGCATTTGATGAGATTTACCTTGAGAAATTGGTGTAAACGGCATAGGGTACAGTCGGATTAGTTGCAATGCACATGGGGGTGCACCTAGGTGGCGATTGGCGTTGACTTGGGCGTTGGAATGACTTTCCTTGTATTGAAATGTGGTTTATCAAGTCTAATCTTCTATTTCACTCTGAGAATGATG
The DNA here is from genome assembly GCF_018687715.1 of Carya illinoinensis. Taxonomy (NCBI): domain Eukaryota; kingdom Viridiplantae; phylum Streptophyta; class Magnoliopsida; order Fagales; family Juglandaceae; genus Carya; species Carya illinoinensis. The sequence goes on from NC_056761.1 coordinate 25,372,221, forward strand.
GGAAACAACAATAAAAAAGTATTATAATGTCCACATAAAAACAGTTGGAAAGAATTAAAAAGGAAATTAATCTTGAAACATGGTTTAGAGATGACTAATCACTTGTAAGTTGATTAATCACCTTAAATCCGGTTACAAGCTCAACCAAGGCAAGATAAGGGGAGTATGGCGCATCTGCGTGTTACAGTTGGATGCATGAAGGAAAAGAAGGGTTTGTTTGAGTCAATTCGTCCAATACTAGAACCGATTTTCGACGGCTAAGGTGGGAAGCATTTGCTGACATTTCTCTTGAGAAAATGGTGTAAACGGCATATGGTACAGTCCGACTAGTTGCAATGCACATGGAGGTGCACCTAGGGGCAATTGGCGCTATCTTGGGCGTTGGAACGACTTTCATTGTATTGAAATGATGTTTGTCAAGTCTAATCTTCTATTCCACTCTAAGAATGACGGGAAACAATAATAAAAGTATTAATGTCCATATAAAAATGGTGAGAAAGAATTAAAAGGGAAATTAAGCTTGAAACATGCATTCGACATGCGTAATCACTTGTAAGTTGATTAATGCCCTTAACACCGGTTCCAAGTTTCACCAAGGCCAAATAAGGGGTGTATGGCCCCCATATAAGGCTACAATTGGAAGAACGATAGAAAACACAGGTTTCTTTGTGTCAGTTCGTCCAATGCTAAAGAACTGAGCTAGATGGTTAAGGTGGGATGCATTTGACGATATTTCCCTCGAGCAATTGGTGAAAACGGCATAGGCTATAGTCCGATTCATTGCAATGCACAAAGAGGTGCACCTTGGTGGCGATTGGCGGTGACCTTGGCATTGGAATGACTTTCCTTGTATTGAAATGTGGTGGATCAAGTCTAATCTTCTAATTCACTCTAAGAATAATGGCAAACAAAATAATAAGAGCAATCAGGACCATACGAAAAGAGGCAGAAAGAATTAAAAAGGAAATTAAGTTCAGAAGATGGTTTAGATATGAATAATCACTGGTAGTTGAATAATACCCTTAACTCCAGTCACAAGCTTAACCAAATCTAGATTAGGGACGTATGGCGCATCTTGGGCTTGAGGGAAACCAATGGTATGGCATATGTGGGCTACAATTGGAAGAATCATAGAAAAGACGGGTTTCTTCTTTTGAATTCTTCCTGCGCTGGAACTGAGTTACAACATTTAAGGTGTGGTGTATTTGATGATATTTCCCATGATAAAATGGTGTAAACAGCATAGGCTAGAGTCTGATTAGTTGCAATGCACATAGAGGTGCGCATAGGTGGCGATCGACGGTGACTTTGGCATTGGAGTGACTTTCCTTGTATTGAAATGTGGTGGATCAAGTGTAATCTTCTATTCCGCTCTAAGAATGATGGGAAACAACAATACAAAAGTACTAATGTCCATATAAAAACGGTTAGAAAGAATTAACAAGGAAATTAATCTTGAAACATGGTTTAGAGATGACAAATCACTTGTAAGTTGATTAATCACCTTAAATCCGGTTACAAGCTTAACCAAGGCAACATAAGGGGAGTATGGCGCGTCTTGCGCTTGAGGGAAACCGATGGTATGGCATCTGTGCGTTACAGTTGGATGCATGAAGGAAAAGAAGGGTTTGTTTTAGTCAATTCGTCCAACACTAGAACTGATTTTCAACGGCTATGGTGGCAAGCATTTGCTGAGATTTCCCTTGAGAAATTGGTATAAACAGCATAGGGTATAGTCGGATTAGTTGCAATGCACATGGAGGTGCACCTAGGTGGCGATTGGCGCTGACTTGGGCATTGGAACGACTTTCCTTGTATTGAAATGTGGTTTATCAAGTCTAATCTTCTATTTCACTCTGAGAATGATGGGAAACAACAATAAAAAAGTATTATAATGTCCATATAAAAATGGTTAGAAAGAATTAAAAAGGAAATTAATCTTGAAACATGGTTTAGAGATGACTAATCACTTGTAAGTTGATTAATCACCTTAAATCCGGTTACAAGCTTAACCAAGGCAAGATAAGGGGAGTATGGCGCGTCTTGGGTTTGAGGGAAACCGATGGTATGGCATATGTGCGTTACAGTTGGATGCATGAAGGAAAAGAAGGGTTTGTTTGAGTCAATTCGTCCAATACTAGAGCTGATTTTCGACGGCTAAGGTGGGAAGCATTTGCTGAGATTTCCCTTGAGAAAATGATGTAAACGGCATAGGGCACAGTCCGATTAGTTGCAATGCACATGGAGGTGCATCTAGGTGCCGAATGGCGCTGACTTGGGTGTTAGAACGACTTTCCTTGTATTCAAATGTTGTTTATCAAGTCTAATCTTCTATTTCACTCTACGAATGATGGGAAACAATAATAAAAGTATTAATGTCCATAGAAAAATGGTGAGAAAGAATTAAAAGGCAAATTAAGCTTGAAACATGGTTTAGACATGAGAAATCGCTTGTAAGTTTATTAATGCCGCTAACACCGGTTCCAAGTTTCACCAAGGCCAAATAAGGGGCGTATGGCCTGCATCTAAGGCTAAAATTGGAAGAACGATAGAAAAGACAGGTTTCTTCGCGTCAGTTTGTCCAATGCTAGGGAACTGAGCTAGACAGTTAAGGTGGGATGCATTTGATGAGATTTCACTCTAGAAATTGGTGTAAACAGCATAGGCTATAGTCCGATTCATTGCAATGCACAAAGAGGTGCACCAAGGTGGCGATTGGCGGTGAGCTTAGCATTGGAATGACTTTCCTTGTATTGAAATGTGGTGGATCAAGTCTAATCCTCTAAGTCACTCCAAGAATGATGGCAAATAAAACAGTAAGAGCAATAAGGCCCATACGAAAAGAGGCAGAAAGAATTAAAAAGGAAATTAAGTTCAGAAGATGGTTTAGAGATGAATAATCACTGGTAGTTGAATAATGCCCTTAACTCCAGTCACAAGCTTAACCAAATCTAGATTAGGGATGTATGGCACATCTTGGGCTTGAGGGAAACCAATGGTATGTCATATGTGGGCTACAATTGGAAGAATCATAGAAAAGATGGGTTTCTTCTTTTGAATTTGTCCTGTGTTGGAACTGAGTTACAACATTTATGGTGTGGTGTATTTGATGATATTTCCCGTGAGAAAATGGTGTAAACGGCATAGGCTAGAGTCCGATTAGTTGCAATGCACATAGAGGTGCGCATAGTTGGCGATCGACGGTGACTTTGGCGTTGGAGTGACTTTCCTTGTATTGAAATGTGGTGGATCAAGTGTAATCTTCTATTCCGCTCTAAGAACGATGGGAACACCAATAAAAAAGTATTAATGTCCATATAAAAACGGTTAGAAAGAATTAAAAAGGAAATTAATCTTGAAACATGGTTTAGAGATGACTAATCACTTCTAAGTTGATTAATCAGCTTAAATCCGATTACAAGCTTAACCAAGGCAAGATAAGGGGAGTATGGCGCGTCGTGGGCTTGAGGGAAACCGATGGTATGGCATCTGCGCGTTACAGTTGGATGCATGAAGGAAAAGAAGGGTAATGTGAACCCCAATAGACTTGCTTTGAGATCCAGCAACAATACTGGAAAAAACAACCGCAAGAAAGCCAAACTCAGGTATATGGATGGAGAATCTAGACCCAGTGAGAACTCCTTCAAAGAACCTAGACTATATCAAAATCTAGACCCATTGAAGAACTCGTCTCAAGAACCTAGATTTACAAAGGAAGAACGCCACAAAGGTTTTGATTTACTTTTGATAAGTTCAGAAGTTCAAGAAGAACAAGAGGAGATAACTCAACTCTCAATCACAATTCCATATAGTCTGCCTCTCAAATGAGGTTACAAGTGATTTAAATAGACAATTACCAAAAACCCTTAGTAAACAATGCGTCGGGTTCTGTAGCATGAACAGTGCCATACGCCGCGCTACAGTAACTTCTGAAACCCTAGTAAGACATAAAATTATAATTTTCCAAATAAACCCTTGGCCAGAAATACAAAGCCTTCCCAAAAATAACCCTAGTCCATTAGAAATAAGACTTATGTGGGCCAAGCATCCTCAAGCCCACTTCTTCTAAACTAATAATAAAATACCGTTAAACAAATTGAAAGCCTTAACAACAATAGGCCCAATCTTTAAGTCATGTCTTCCATAGCTTGTATCAAGTGGATCAAAACTGGTTCTTTTTCCTTCAAGCCCATCTTGAGTGTTGGGCTCTTCCTAGCTTCATCCCAAGTGGATTGTATCAATCCTTGCATTGCTTGCTTGATTTTCTTGGCTCTTGATCTTGTAATTGGCCCATCTGGAATTTGCAAGGGATCTTTAAGGATAGCTCCACCTTGGTTCCCATCATTCCCCCTCTCCTCAAAAGGATTCGACCTCGAATCTTCACCCTCTCATGAAGAGACTTCACCAACTCCACCTTCTTTTGTCCATGTAAGCCACTCCTCGGTGATAAATCATCAGCAATAATATTCTCCTTACCTTGCTTGTAACGGATGACATATGGAAAGGTCTCAATGTATTCCATCCATCTAGCATGCCTCTTATTCAACTTACCTTGACCCTTGAGATGCTTCAACGATTCATGATCGGTGTGGATCACAAATTCTCTAGGCCACAAGTAGTGCTGCCAAGTCTCTAATGCACGAACAAGAGCATAAAGTTCTTTGTCATAAGTAGGGTACTTCAGGGATGCCCCACTTAGCTTCTCACTGAAGAAGGCGATCGGCCATCTATCCTGCATCAAAACGGCTCCAATCAATATTCCTGAGGCATCACATTCAATCTCAAAAGCTTTGTTAAAATTTGGTAATGCTAACACGAGTGCAGAGCACAACCTTTCTTTAATACTGGCAAATGCATTCTCTTGATTAGCCCCCCAATGAAACTCAACATTCTTTTTAATGACTTCAGTGAGTGGTGCAACAATGGTACTAAAATCTTTAACAAAACGCCGATAAAAGCTAGCTAAACCATGAAAGCTTCTTACCTCAGTGACGCTCTTTGTTGTTGGCCACTCCTTAATGGCCTTGACTTTCTCTTCATCCACTTCAATACCCTTTGTACTAACAACATAACCAAGAAAAACAACTTCCTCCATGCATAAGGTACATTTCTTGAAATTAGCATACAACTTTTCACATCTCAACACATTAAACACATATCTCAAATGTTCAATATGCTCATTTAAGTCCTTGTTGTACACTAGGATATCATCAAAGTACACAACCACAAACTTGCCTATGAACGCACGTAGGATATGGTTCATTAATCTCATGAAAGTACTGGGCGCATTTATAAGTCCAAATGGCATAACCAACCATTCATAAAGCCCAAACTTAGTCTTAAAAGCAGTTTTCCATTCATCACCCTCTTTCATTCTAATTTGATGGTACCCACTTTTAAGATCAATTTTACTGAAAATACATGAGCCATGCAATTCATCGAGCATATAATCTAATCTGGGAATGGGATGGCGATACTTTACCGTGATATTATTAACCGCCCTGCAATCAATGCACATCTGCCACGTCCCATCCTTCTTAGGCACTAGAAGCAATGGTACTGCACATGAGCTCATGCTCTCCCTCACGTAGCCCTTGCTCATCAAATCCTCAACTTGCCTCTGAAGCTCCTTTGTCTCATCTGGATTACTTCTATAAGCTGGTCGGTTTGGAATAGCAGCTCCGGGTACAAAATCAATCTGGTGCTCAATGCCTCTAATGGGTGGCAACTCATTAGGCATTTGCTCTGGGAATACATCCTCAAACTCCTGCAACAAAGAAACAGCCAAACTAGGAAGAGGTTGGTTAGTTTCATCAAGATTAAGATAAGACTCTTTATAAACAAGAAAAATCATAGGGCGATTTGCTAAGAAAGCTCTCTTAACCTCACTCTGTCTTGCATATAAACTCACTTTTGTCTTTCCTTTTCTCTCAACAGACTCTTTTTCTTTTTCACTCTTTCTTTTTTGCTCAATCTCTTTTTCACTCTTTCTTTTTTTATCACTCTCATTTTCACTCTTTCTTTTTTGAGCAACCTCACTTTTCAGCTTCAATTGATCCTCATAGACCTGTCTTGGAGTTAAAGGAGCAAGCTTGGTTGTTTTGCCCTCCTTTACAAAGCTGTACATATTTTTGAATCCATCATGTATCACTCTCCTATCATACTGCCATGGTCTCCCCAACAATATATGGCCAGCATGCATAGGCACAACATCACAAAGCACTTCATCTTGATACTTCCCAATGGAAAAATTAACTAACACTTGTCTATCCACCCTAACCTCCCCACAATCATTCAACCATTGCAGCTTGTATGGTCGAGAGTGTTTCAAGGTAAGTAAATTCAATTTCTCAACTAATGTAGTGCTGGCAACATTAGTACAACTCCCCCCATCAATGATCATACTACATACCTTGCCATTGATGTGGCATCTAGTATGGAAAATGTTCTCCATTTGTTCCTCTGCTTCATCCATCTTAATTTGTGTGTTGAGAGTACGCCTGACAACAAGGGACTCACCTGTTACGGGGTATTCTACTCCATCATCATCACTAGCATCCTCCAACTCGGGTATCTCATCACGATCATCCTCACTTGCAGTCAGCACCTCCCCATTGTCACGCATAATCATCACACGTTTGTTTGGACATTGAGAAGCGATGTGCCTTGAACCCAAACACTTAAAGCATTTAATATCTCTATTTCTAGAAGGTTGGGATGCCAACTTGGGTTTGTTGCTAGTTCCTTCATCGTTTCCTTTAGGTGGTTCTGTCTTTGCCTTTGTTACAGCTCGATCATCTTTTTCCCACTTTGGTTTCCAATGAGTGCTAGAAACTGAAGTGTACCTTGATGTCCCTTTCCTCTTTAATTGCCTCTCCACCTTCATAGCCATGTGCACCATGTCTTCTATTTCTACATAATGTTGCAACTCAACCACATTGGCTATCTCCCTATTCAAACCATACAAAAATCTAGCCATAGTGGCCTCCCTATCCTCCTCTACATTCGCCCGTATCATAGCCACCTCCATCTCCTTATGGTAGTCCTCCACATTCCTAGATCCCTGTGTAAGATTTTGTAATTCTGGTAGAGGTCCCTATAGTAGTGGCTAGGTACAAATCTCCTCCTCATGAGAGCTTTCCAACTCTCCCCATGTCTCGACAGACCTCTCATAATTCCTCCTCCTATTGGTCACTAATTGATCCCACCAAATAACATAATCAGTGAACTCAATTACTGCCAACTTCACTTTCTTCTCCTCTGAATAGTTATGACAATCAAAGATCAACTCTATCTTCTTCTCCCACTCTAAATAAGCTTCAGGGTCAGTTCTACCTTGGAAAGATGGTATTTTCATTTTGATGCTCTCAAGGTCCCTATCTACTCCATCACGACCCCGTGGGTTTCCCCTAAATCCTCTTTCACGCCGGACTCCTCTATGCCTATCCATCCCAACTTCAAAAATTATGTCTTCCTCATATCCTCACCATCTCCTTCATCTTCATACTCATGTTCCCTTCTAAGTTCACGTCTCCTCCTATCTCTCCCACCATGTAAATTCTTAATTACTTCATCTTGTTGATCCATCCTATCTCTCACTTCCCCTAACATCATGTTCAATCGATCAAACTGTTGTTGCATGGCCTGCAACATAAAGGAGTTATCTGCCATCCCTTTTGGTGATGAGTCACTTTTATGAGACATCATACGCGCTGCACAAAAAAAACTATTAGTGGAAAAGGCCTCACACACTCCCTTACGTGTTTACACTCGAATAATAGCACTCCACTCGTGTTTCACTCTTAATTTGGCTTTTTTCAGATAACGATCTCACACTCTCTTGCCTTTTACCTCAAGAGTTTTCCCACTCAAGTTCTTTCAGAACTAATTGAACTAAATCAAGACAATACAATCCTGTCTTATTCCAACTAGTAATTAGGTCCAAGAAACTCTTAACAAGAAAATGACACAAGACTCAAGGAAATGATACGAGGAAAAGAGTAATCACAAGACAATATATCAACTATAATGATATATGCAGCCCCTTTGATGATAAGACTCAATAATAAAAAAATCTTCGGATTCCTAAACTTTTTTTTTTTTTCAAATTATCTTTTCTTTTCTTTTCCTTTCCTTTCTTTTCTTTTCTTTTCTATTCTTTTCTTTTCCTTTCCTTTCCTTTCTTTTCTTTTCTTTTCTTTTCTCACCGATTCAATCACAAACAGCAATATTCAATTGTAATAATCAAACAATTGAATTCAAACACATAAAAATTAGCAAGGAAATAGAAGAGAACCAATGAAATGACACTCCAAGGAATTGACAAACTTAGAGATGCAAGAAACCCAGAAATTTCCAACCCTATAGATGCTGCAAATTTTGACAGCCCACAAACAAGCAATGTACCCACCTAATGTTGATAAACATGAAACCAAAATGATAGAGTAATTTGGCAGCCATAGGAAAAACGAATTTCTGCACTTTTTTTTTGCAACCCTAGAACAATGAAACCCTAGAATTAAAGATGCAATTGATAAAAGATAGAATTACACCTGATTTGAAACCTTACTCTGATTACCAAATGATGTGAACCCCAATAGACTTGCTTTGAGACCCAACAACAATACTGAAGAAAACAACCCCAAGAAAGCCAAACTCAGGTATATGGATGGAAAATCTAGACCCGGTGAGAACTCATTCAAAGAACCTAGACTATATCAAAATCTGGATGACTCACTCAAAAATGAGTAGCACTAATGCTATCCCAAGTGCAGGAGGATGTCGTGTAATAATTAGGAATAAATTCCTAAATCGTCTCCTCAAGGAAAGTTGCTTAAAATTAAACTCGTTGAAAAAATGTGAAAAACTTCACAAAGAGAAAATAAAATGATGGTATATGCAATGGATGGAAAAGGGTACTAGTCATGGACTAAATTCATGTCTTTTGATTTTTTTGTTTGTTGGATTGGAATGTAAATGACTAATAAATTAAACTCAGAAATTAATAAAACTAAATTAAGCATTAAACTAAATTAGAAAGTAATTGACAAAACATGAATGGAAAATTTAAAATGCCCAAAACCAAGATTCTAGAATTCATCTTTGTAATTAAATCACGAATTCTCAAAATAACACATAACAGTTGTAATCACTATTAAATGAAAACTTAAAGAAGTAAGAAAAATAAATAACACGAAATAAGTAAACAGAAACTCAAAAGTATTCTATAAACTTTAAACTGAAGTTAAATAAAATAGGGAACGAAAAGTCTAAACGAAAACTTCCTTTCACTATTCAATTGCAATTTGAAACAAAAAGGAACAATTTCTCACGTATCACTCTTGAAAATTAATCTCTAAACCTTTAATAAAAACTCTATAACAATTCCTCTGCTCTCCACGTATGATGTTCAGAAAAATCAAAAACAAAAACAAAAGCTTAAAACCAAACCTTTCTTGCAATAAATTAAGGTAACACAATTAATTAGAACTTCTAAAACAATTCTTTATGAAACAAATAGCACACTTGAATAAAACTTCTAAAACAATTTCTTTTTTGTTACATGAAATAAACTAGTAATGAAACAAACTAGCACACTTAATATTAAGGAATTACTCTTAATGAAATAAAAGTCTAGAACAAATCTTAATACACTTAATAAAAATGCTAAAACAACAAAGCTTTGAAACTAAAAGGAGAAACAAAATTTCTTAAAACCAAAAGGAGCTAATTCTTTCAAGTACATAGCAGAAAATTGTGTGTGTTGAGTTGTGTTTGTCTAAGTTTGAGTTGTCCTAGTTGTTCTCTTGTAAGCTTCGGACTGCACCCATTTTATAGCCGAACATCTTGGCTAGTTCATCCCTCATTCAATTGGTTTCACACTTCAATCTTGCATTCACACTTTAATTAAGCCACCTTTTGCATTCACACCTTAATTTTGGCCACTTCTTGTTGCATTCACACTCAATTTGTTTCACAATTCAGCCGCCTCTTGCATTTCTCTTAATTGCCGTGTCTTGCATTGCTTTCATCCTCTCTTATTTTATTCAATTGGTTTCTTAATTCAAACCAAACAACCAAGTCTTCATGCCTAACTTCTTGCCTAACTTGTTGCCTAACTTGTTGACTAACTTCATGCAAATTCATACATGGTTTCTTCATTGCCTCTCCAGCCGACTTCTTCAATTTGTTTTCTTCAATTTCAGCACACAACATACTTTAATTCCAGCACATCATGCATTTTAATTTCAGCACATGTTTCTCTATATTTTCTTCTTTATACATGTCAAGCTTCAATGAATTTCCACCGATTTCTCCTCTCTTTGTTAAAAACTCCTACACGGTTCTTCTTTCTTTTTCACATCCAGCAATATATATATATATAAATAGCTACCCCAAGTTACAAACTCATTCCTCCAATTCATGGCTCTTCATTAATAATCACCACCAACTCCACAAGTCAAGTAATGCATGGCACCTCCCCTTTTAGACTTTAACTTTGCATGGACAGCAGCAGCCTTTGATTGCACCAACTTCTTCACATGTTCCTCACCTTAATTTAGCTGCACCAACCGATGTAAGTTAAGCCAAACAAGCAGCCTTTCAATTAATGTATAATTTAGGTGGGTTGGAAATGAGTTGGTGGATTTGTGGGGTGATTGGTGTAGCCGTGTATGAGGTTAGATTGAGTTGGGATTGTTTGAATGGTGGGAAAGCTCAAGACAAAGTATGAACAAGGCATGAACATAATGAACCATGGTATGCATGAAAAATGGAGATGGAGATTAAAAAAAAAAAAGAAAACACTCAACAACAAAATAACACAAATGAAAAATTAGCTTGAGCAACTTCCATTCAAAGATGGCAAGAAGTGCTTCTATCTTTTGAGGTTCACGAATTGAACCCAAAAGATGGAAAGATAGCTCAAGAAACTTTATGAACATGAAGAACAAGAAAAATAATGGTACAAATGCAAATGATAATGGAAAGCAAGAAAAATTATGGACTAGAATGCACAGTAATCAATAGTTGGTAGAATTCAAACAGAAATTCATACTTTTAATCAATTAAAATCACAACTTTGATTTATTCATTTTAACCATTTTTCCATTTAAAACCAATAATAATGTCATGATGAATTTAAAATACATTGGTTTTAAATAGCTAAAATGTGCAATATTTCAGCTCAATCACTAGACCCATTGAAGAACCCGTCTCAAGAACCTAGATTACAAAGGAAGAACGTCACAAAAGTTTTGATTTACCTTTGATAAGTTCAAAAGTTCAAGAAGAACAAGAGGAGATAACTCAACTCTCAATCACAATTCCATATAGTCTGCCTCTCAAATGAGGTTACAAGTGGTTTAAATAGACAATCCCCAAAAACCCTAAGTAAACAATGCGTCAGTACTGTAGCATGAACAGTGCCAAACGCCACGCTACAGTAACTTCTGAAACCCTAGTGAGACATAAAATTATAACTTTCCAAACAAACCCTTGGCCAGAAATACAAAGCCTTCCCAAAAATAACCGTAGTCCATTAGAAATAAGACATATGTGGGCCAAGCATCCTCAAGCCCACTTCTTCTAAACTAATAATAAAATACCGTTAAACAAATTGAAAGCCTTAACAACAATAGGCCCAATCTTTAAGTCATGTCTTCCATAGCTTGTATCAAGTGGATCAAAACTAGTTCTTTTTCCTTCAAGCCCATCTTGAGTGTTGGGCTCTTCCTAGCTTCATCCCAAGTGGATTACATCAATCCTTGCATTGCTTCCTTGATCTTCTTGGCTCCTGATATTGTAATTGGCCCATCTGGAATTTGCAAGGGATCTTTAAGGATAGCTCCACCTTGGTTCCCATCAAAGGGTTTGTTTGAGTCAATTCGTCCAATACTAGAACTGATTTTCGACGGCTAAGGTGGGAAGCATTTGCTGAGATTTCCCTTGAGAAAATGGTGTAAACGGCATAGGGTACAGTTCGATTAATTGCAATGCACATGGAGGTGCACATAGGTGGCGATTGGAGCTAACTTGGGCATTGGAACAACTTTCTTTGTATTGAAATGTTGTTTATCAAGTCTAATCTTCTATTTCACTCTACGAATGATGGGAAACAATAACAAAAGTATTAATGTCCATATAAAAATGGTGAGAAAGAATTAACAGGGAAATTAAGCTCGAAACATGGTTTAGACATGAGTAATCGCTTGTAAGTTGATTAATGCCGCTAACACTGGTTCCCAGTTTCACCAAGGCCAAATAAGGGGTGTATGGCCCGCATCTAAGGCTACAATTGGAAGAACGATAGAAAAGACAGGTCTCTTCGTGTCAGTTCATCCAATGCTAGAGAACTGAGCTAGACGGTTAAGGTAGGATGCATTTGACGAGATTTCCCTCGAGAAAATGGTGTAAACGGCATTGGCTATAGTCCAATTCGTTGCAATGCACAAAGAGGTGCACCTAGGTGGCGATTGGCGGTGACCTTGGCATTGGAATGACTTTCCTTGTATTGAAATGTGGTGGATCAAGTCTAATCTTCTAATTGACTCCAAGAATGATGGCAAACAAAACAATAAGAGCAATAAGGCCCATACGAAAAGAGGCAGAAAAGAATTAAAGAGGAAATTAAGTTCAGAAGATGGTTTAGAGATGAATAATCACTGGTAGTTGAATAATGCCTTAACTCCAGTCACAAGCTTAACCAAATCTAGATCAGGGACTTATGGCAATCTTGGGCTTGAGGGAAACCAATGGTATGGCATATGTGGGCTACAATTGGAAGAATCACAGAAAAGACGGGTTTCTTCTTTTGAATTCGTCCTGTGCTGGAACTGAGTTACAACATTTAAGGTGTGGTTTATTTGATGATATTTCCTATGAGAAAATGGTGTAAACCGCATAGGATAGAGTCCGATTAGTTGCAACGTACATAGAGGTGCACATAGGTGGCGATCGACGGTGACTTTGGCATTGGAGTGACTTTCCTTGTATTGAAATGTGGTGGATCAAGTGTAATCTTCTATTTCACTCTAAGAACGATGGGAAACAACAATAAAAAAGTATTAATGTCCATATAAAAACGGTTAGAAACAATTAAAAAGGAAATTAATCTTGAAACATGGTTTAGAGATGACTAATCACTTGTAAGTTGATTAATCACCTTAAATCCGGTTACAAGCTTAACCAAGGAAAGATAAGGGGAGTATGGCGCGTCTTGGGCTTGAGGGAAACCGATGGTATGGCATCTGTGCGTTACAGTTGGATGCATGAAGGAAAACAAGGGTTTGTTTGAGTCAATTCATCCAATACTAGAACTGATTTTTGACGGCTAAGGTGGGAAGCATTTGCTGAGATTTCTATTGAGAAAATGGCGTAAACGGTATAGGGTACAGTCCGATTAGTTGCAATGCACGTGGAGGTGCACCTAGATGGCAATTGGCGCTGACTTGGGCGTTGGAACGACTTTCCTTGTATTCAAATGTTGTTTATCAAGTCTAATCTTCTATTCCACTCTACGAATGATGGGAAACAATAATAAAAGTATTAATGTCCATATAAAAATGGTGTGAAAGAATTAACAGCCAAATTAAGCTTGAAACATGGTTTAGACATGAGTAATCGTTTGTAAGTTGATTAATACCCTTAACACCGTTTCCAAGTTTCACCAACGCCAAATAAGGGGTGTATGGCCCACATCTAAGGCAACAATTGGAAAAACGATAGAAAAGATAGGTCTCTTCATGTCAGTTCATCCAATGCTAGAGAACTGAGCTAGTCGGTTAAGGTGGGATGCATTTGACGAGATTTCCCTCGAGAAAATGGTGTAAACGGCAATGGCTATAGTCCGATTCGTTGCAATGCACAAAGAGGTGCACCTAGGTGGCGATTGGCGGTGACCTTGGCATTGGAAGGAATTTCCTTGTATTGAAATGTGGTTGATCAAGTCTAATCTTCTAATTGACTCCAAGAATGATGGCAAACAAAACAATAAGAGTAATAAGGCCCATAGGAAAAGAGGTAGAAAAGAATTAAAGAGGAAATTAAGTTCAGAAGATGGTTTAGAGATGAATAATCACTAGTAGTTGAATAATGCCCTTAACTCCAGTCACATGCTTAACCAAATCTAGATTAGGGATGTATGGCACATCTTGGGCTTGAGGGATACCAATGGTATGGCATATGTGGGCTACAATTGGATGAATCATAGAAAAGACAGGTTTCTTCTTTTGAATTCGTCCTGTGCTGGAACTGAGTTACAACATTTAAGGTGTGGTTTATTTGATGATATTTCTCGTGAAAAAATGGTGTAAACAGCATAGGCTAGAGTCCGATTAGTTGCAATGCACATAGAGGTGCGCATAGGTGGCGATCGACGGTGACTTTGGCATTGGAGTGACTTTCCTTGTATTGAAATGTGGTGGATCAAGTGTAATCTTCTATTCTGCTCTAAGAACGATGGGAAACAACAATAAAAAGGTATTATTGTCCATATAAAAACGGTTAGAAAGAATTAAAAAGGAAATTAATCTTGAAACATGGTTTAAAGATGACTAATCACTTATAAGTTGATTAATCTCCTTAAATCCGGTTACAAGCTTAACCAAGGCAAGAGATAAGGGGAGTATGGCGCGTCTTGGGCTTGAGGGAAACCGATGGTATGGCATCTGTGCATTACAGTTGGATGCATGAAGGAAAAGAAGGGTTTGTTTGAGTCAATTCGTCCAATACTAGAACTGGTTTTCGACGGCTAAGGTGAGAAGCATTTGCTGAGATTTCCCTTGAGAAAATGGTATAAACGGCATAGGGTACAGTCCGATTAGTTGCAATGCACATGGAGGTGCACCTAGGTGGCGATTGGCGCTAACTTGGGCGTTGGAACGACTTTCCTTGTATTGAAATGTTGTTTATCAAGTCTAATCTTCTATTTCACTCTACAAATGATGGGAAACAATAATAAAAGTGTTAATGTCCATATAAAAATGGTGAGAAAGAATTAAAAGCGAAATTAAGCTTGAAACATGGTTTAGACATAAGTAATCGCTTGTAAGTTGATTAGTGCCCTTAACACCGGTTCCAAGTTTTACCAAGGCGAAATAAGGGGTGTATGGCCCACATCTAAGGCAATAATTGGAAGAACGATAGAAAAGACAGGTTTCTTCGTGTCAGTTCGTCCAATGCTAGAGAACTGAGCTAGATGGTTAAGGTGGGATGCATTTGACTAGATTTCCCTTGAGAAAATGGTGTAAACGGCATTGGATATAGTCCGATTTGTTGTAATGCACAAAGAGGTGCACCTAGGTGGCGATTGGTGGTGACGTTGGCGTTGGAATAACTTTCCTTGTATTGAAATATGGTGGATCAAGTCTAATCCTTCTAATTGACTCCAAGAATGATGGCAAACAAAACAATAAGAGCAATAAGGCCCATACGAAAAGAGAGAGAGAGAATTTAAAAAGAAATTAAGTTCAGAAGATGGTTTAGAGGTGAATAATCACTTGTAGTTGAATAATGCCCTTAACTCCAGTCACAAGCTTAATCAAATCTAGATTAGGCGCGTATCATCTTGGGCTTGAGGGAAACCAATGGTATGAGATATGTGGGCTACAATTGGAAGAATGAAACAAAAGACGGGGTTCTTCATTTGAATTCGACCTGTACTGGAACTGAGTTACAACATTTCAGATGTGGTGTATTTGATGATATTTCCCGTGAGAAAATGGTGTAAATAGCATAGGCTTGAGTCCGATTAGTTGCAATGTACATTAACGTGCGCCTAGGTGGCGATCGACGGTGACTTTGGCATTGGAGTGAGTTTCCTTGTATTGAAATGTGGTGGATCAAGTGTAATCTTCTATTCCGCTCTATGAATGATGGGAAACAACAATAAAAAAGTATTAACGTCCATATAAAAATGGTTAGAAAGAATTAAAAAGGAAATTAATCTTGAAATATGGTTTAGAGATTGACTAATCACTTGTAAGTTGATTAATCACCATAAATCCGGTTACAAGCTTAACCAAGGCAAGATAAGGGGAGTATGGCACGTCTTGGCCTTGAAGGAAACCAATGGTATGGCATCTGTGCATTACAGTTGGATGAATGAAGGAAAAGAAGGGTTTATTTGAGTCAATTCGTCCAATACTAGAACTGATTTTTGACGGCTAAGGTGGGAAGCATTTGCTGAGATTTCCCTTGAGAAAATGGTGTAAACGGCATAGGGTACAGTCCGATTCGTTGCAACGCACATGGAGATGCACCTAGGTGGCGATTGGCGCTGACTTAGGCGTTGGAACGACTTTCCTTGTATTGAAATGTGGTTTATCAAGTCTAATCTTCTAATTGACTCCAAGAATGATGCGAAACAATAATAAAAGTGTTAATGTCCATATAAAAATGGTGAGAAAGAATTAAAAGGGAAATTAAGTTTGAAACATGGTTTAGACATGAGTAATCGCTTGTAAGTTGATTAATGCCCTTAACATTGGTTCCAAGTTTCACCAAGGCCAAGTATGGGGCGTATGGCCCACATCTAAGGCAACGATTGGAAGAACGATAGAAAAGACAGGTTTCTTCGTGTCAGTTCATCCAATGCTAGAGAACTGAGCTAGACGGTTAAGGTGGGATGCATTTGACGAGGTTTCCCTCGAGAAAATGGTGTAAACGGCATTGGCTATAGTCCGATTCGTTGCAATGCACAAAGAAGTGCACCTAGGTGGTGATTGGCGGTGACCTTGGCGTTGGAATGACTTTCCTTGTTTTGAAATATGGTGGATCAAGTCTAATCTTCTAATTGACTCCAAGAATGATGACAATCAAAACAATAAGAGCAATAAGGCCCATACGAAAAGAGAGAGAGAGAATTAAAAAGGAAATTAAGTTTAGACGAAGGTTTAGAGATGAATAATCACTTGTAGTTGAATAATGCCCTTAACTCCAGTCACAAGCTTAACCAAATCTAGATTAAGCGCGTAAGGCACATCTTGGGCTTGAGGGAAAGCAATGGTGTGGCATATGTGGGCTACAATTGGAAGAATGAAAGAAAAGACGGGTTTCTTCGTTTGAATTCGACCTGTGCTGGAACTGAGTTACAACATTTAAGATGTGGTGTATTTGATGATATTTCCCATGATAAAATGGTGTAAACAGCATAGGCTAGAGTTCGATTAGTTGCAATGCACATTGAGGTGCGCCTAGGTGGCAATCGACAGTGACTTTGGCGTTGGAGTGACTTTCCTTGTATTGAAATGTGGTGGATCAAGTGTAATCCTATTCCGCTCTAAGAATGATGTGAAACAACAATAAAAAAGTATTAATGTCCATATAAAAACGGTTAGAAAGAATTAAAAGGGAAATTAATCTTGAAATATGGTTTAGAGATGACTAATCACTTGTAAGTTGATTAATCACCTTAAATCCCGTTACAAGCTTAATCAGGGCAAGATAAGGGGAGTATGGCACGTCTTGGGCTTGAGGGAAACCGATGGTATGGCATCTGTGCATTACAGTTGGATGCATGAAGGAAAAGAAGGGTTTGTTTGAGTCAATTCATCAAATACTAGAACTAATTTTCGACGGCTAAGGTGGGAAGCATTTGCTGAGATTTCCCTTGAGAAAATGGTGTAAACGGCATAGGTCTGATTAGTTGCAATGCACATGGACGTGCACCTAGGTGACGATTGGCGTTGACTTGGGCGTTGGAACTACTTTCCTTGTATTGAAATGTTGTTTGTCAAGCCTAATCTTCTATTTCACTCTGAGAATGATGGGAAACAACAATAAAAGTATTAACGTCCATATAAAAATGGTGAGAAAGAATTAAAAGGGAAATTCCCCTAGAAACATGGTTAAACATGAGTAATCGCTTGTAAGTTGATTAATGCCGCTAACACCGGTTCCGAGTTTTACCAAGGCCAAATAAGGGGCGTATGGCCCGCATCTAAGACTACAATTGGAAGAACGATAGAAAAGACAGGTTTCCTCGTGTTAGTTCATCCAATGCTAGAGAACTGAGCTAGACAGTTAAGGTGGGATGCATTTCACGAGATTTCCATCGAGAAATTGGTGTAAAGGGCATAGGCTATAGTCCGATTCATTGCAATGCACAAAGAGGTGCACCTAGGTGGCCATTGGTGGTGACTTTGGTGTTGGAATGACTTTCCTTGTATTGAAATGTGGTGGATCAAGTCTAATCTTCTAATTGACTTCAAGAATGATGGCAAACAAAAAACAATAAGAGTAATAAGGCCCATACGAAGAGAGAGAGAGAGAATTAAAAAGGAAATTAAGTTCAGAAGATGGTTTAGAGATGAATAATCACTTGTAGTTGAATAATACCCGTAACCCCAGTCACAAGCTTAACCAAATCTAGATTAGGCGCGTAAGGGACATGTTGGGCTTGAGGGAAACCAATGGTATGGCATATGTGGGCTACAATTGGAAGACTGAAAGAAAAGACGGGTTTCTTCGTTTGAATTCGACCTGTGCTGGAACTGAGTTACCACATTTAAGGTGTGGTGTATTTGATGATATTTCCCTTGAGAAAATGGTGTAAACAGCATAGGCTAGAGTCCGATTAGTCGCAATGCACATTGAGGTGGGCCTAGGTGGCGATCGACGGTGACTTTGGCATTGGAGTGACTTTCCTTGTATTGAAATGTGGTGGATCAAGTGTAATATTCTATTCCGCTTTAAGAACGATGGGAAACAACAATAAAAAAGTATTAAGGTCCATATAAAAATGGTTAGAAAGAATTAAAAAGGAAATTAATCTTGAAACAAGGTTTAGAGATGACTAATCACTTGTAAGTTGTTTTGTTCGCCATCATTCTTGGAGGGAATTAGAAGATTAGACTTAATCCACCACATTTCAATACAAGGAAAGTCATTCCAATGCCAAGGTCACCGCCAATCGCCACCTAGGTGCACCTCTTTGTGCCTTGCAACGAATCGGACTACAGCCTATGCCGTTTACACCAATTTCTCGATGGAAATCTCGTCAAATGCATCCCACCTTAACTGTCTAGCTGAGTTCCCTAGAATTGGACGAACTGACATGAAGAAACCTGTCTTTTCTATCGTTCTTCTAATTGTAGCCTTAGATGCGGGCCATACGCCCCTTATTTGGCCTTGGGGAAACTTGGCACCGGTGTTAACGGTATTAATCAACTTACAAGCGATTACTCATGTCTAAACCATGTTTCAAGCTTAATTTCCCTTTTAATTCTTTCTCACCATGTTTATATGGACATTGATACTTTTATTGTTGTTTCCCAACATTCCCAGAGTGAAATAGAAGATTAGACTTGATAAACCACATTTCAATACGAGGAAAGTCGTTCCAACGCCCAAGTCAGTGCCAATCGTCACCTTGGTGCACGTCCCTGTGCATTGCAACTAATCGGACTGTACCCTATGCCATTTCCACCATTTTCTCAAGGGAAATCTCTGCAAATGCTTCCCACCTTAACCGTCGAAAATCAGTTCTAGTATTGGACGAATTGACTCAAACAAACCCTTCTTTTCCTTCATGCATCCAACTGTAACGCACAGATGCCATACCATTGGTTTCCCTTAAGCCCAAGACTCCCCATACTCCCCTTATCTTGCCTTGGTTAAGTTTGTAACTGGATTTAAGGTAATTAATCAACTTACAAGTGATTAGTCATCTCTAAACCATGTTTCAAGATTAATTTCCTTTTTAATTCTTTCTAACCGTGTTTATATGGACGTTAATACTTTTTAATTGTTATTTCCCATCGTTCTTAAAGCGGAATAGAAAATTACACTTGATCCACCAGATTTCAATACAAGGAAACTCACTCCAATGCCAAAGTCACTGTCGATTGCCACCTGGGCGCACCTCAATGTGCATTGCAACTAATCGGACTCTAGCCTATGCTGTTTACACCATTTTCTCACGGGGAATATCATCAAATACACCACACCTTAAATGTGGTAACTCAGTTCCAGCACAAGTCGAATTCAAACGAAGAAACCCGTCTTTTCTTTCAGTCTTCCAATTGTAGCCCACATATGCCATACCATTGGTTTCCCTCAAGCCCAAGATGTGCCATACGCGCCTAATCTAGATTTGGTTAAGCTTGCGGCTGGGGTCAAGGGCATTATTCAACTACAAGTGATTATTCATCTCTAAACCATCTTCTGAACTTAGTTTCCCTTTTAATTCTCTCTCTCCCTCTTCGTATGGTCCTTATTGCTCTTATTGTTTTTTGTTTGCCATCATTCCTGGAGTCAATTAGAAGATTAGACTTGATCCACCACATTTCCATACAAGGAAAGTTATTCCAACGCCAAAGTCACTGCCAATGGCCACCTAGGTGCACCTCTTTGTGCATTGCAAGGAATCGGAATATAACCAATGCCGTTTACACCATTTTCTCGAGGGAAATCTCGTCAAATGCATCCCACCTTAACCGTCTAGCTCAGTTCTCTAGCATTGGACGAACTGCCACGAAGAAACCTGTCTTTTCTATCATTCTTCTAATTGTAGCCTTAGATGCAGGCCATACGCCCCTTATTTCGCCTTAGCGAAACTTGGAACCGGTGTTAGCGGCATTAATCAACTTACAAGCGATTACTCATGACTAAACCATGTTTCAAGCTGAATCTCCCTTTTAATTCTTTCTCACCATTTTTATATGGACATTAATACTTTTATTGTTGTTTCCCCTCATTCTCAGAGTGAAATAGAAGATTAGACTTGATAAACCACATTTCAATACAAGGAAAGTCGTTCCAACGCCCAACTCAGCGTCAATCGTCACCTAGGTGCACCTGCATGGGCATTGCAACCAATCGGACTGTACCCTATGCCGTTTCCACAATTTTCTCAAGGGAAATCTCAGCAAAAGCTTCCCACCTTAGCCGTCGGAAATCAGTTCTAGTATTGGACCAATTGACTCAAACAAACCCTTCTTTTCCTTCATGCATCCAACTGTAATGCACAGATGCCATACCATCGGTTTCCCTCAAGTCCAAGACGCGCCATGCTCCCCTTATCTTGCCTTGGTTAAGTTTGTAACCGGATTTAAGGTGATTAATCAACTTACAAGTGATTAGTCATCTCTAAATCATGTTCCAAGACTAATTTCCTTTTTAATTCTTTCTAACCGTGTTTATATGGACGTTAATACTTTTTAATTGTTGTTTCCCATCGTTCTTAAAGCTGAATAGAAGATTACACTTGATCCACCACATTTCAATACAAGGAAACTCACTCCAATGCCAAAGTCACCGTCGATCGCCACCTAGGCACACCTGAATGTGCATTGCAACTAATCGGACTCTAGCCTATGCTGTTTACACCATTTTCTCACGGGAAATATCATCAAATACACCACACCTTAAATGTGGTAACTCAGTTCCAGCACAGGTCGAATTCAAACGAAGAAACCCGTCTTTTCTTTCAGTCTTCCAATTGTAGCCCACATATGCCATACCATTGGTTTCCCTGAAGCCCAAGATGTGCCATACGCCCCTAATCTAGATTTGGTTAAGCTTGTGACTGGGGTTAAGGGCATTATTCAACTACAAGTGATTATTCATCTCTAAACCATCTTCTGAACCTAATATCCTTTTTAATTCTCTCTCTCTCTCTTCGTATGGGCCTTATTGCTCTTATTGTTTTTTGTTTGCCATCATTCTTGGAGTCAATTAGAAGATTAGAACTTGATCCACCACATTTCAATACAAGGAAAGTCTTTCCAACGCGAAAGTCACCGCCAATGGCCACCTAGGTGCACCTCTTTGTGCATTGCAACGAATCGGACTATAACCAATGCCGTTTACACCATTTTCTCGAGGGAAATCTCGTCAAATGCATCCCGCCTTAACCGTCTAGCTCAGTTCTCTAGCATTGGACGAACTGACACGAAGAAACCTGTCTTTTCTATCATTCTTCTAATTGTAGCCTTAGATGCAGGCCATACGCCCTTATTTGGCCTTGGTGAAACTTGGAACCGATGTTACTGGCATTAATCAACTTACAAGCGACTACTCATGTCTAAACCATGTTTCAAGTTGAATTTCCCTTTTAATTCTTTCTCACCATTTTTATATGGACATTAATACTTTTATTGTTGCTTCCCCTCATTCTCAGAGTGAAATAGAAGATTAGACTTGATAAACTAGATTTGAATACAAGGAAAGTCGTTCCAACGCCCAAGTTTGCGCCAATCGTCACCTAGGTGCACCTCCATGGGCATTGCAACTAATCGGACTGTACCCTATGCCGTTTCCACCATTTTCTCAAGGGAAATCTCTACAAATGCTTCCCACCTTAACCGTCGAAAATCAGTTCTAGTATTGGATGAATTGACTCAAACAAACCGTTCTTTTCCTTCATGCATCCAACTGTAACGCACATATGCCATACCATCGGTTTCCCTCAAGTCCAAGACTAGCCATACTCCCCTTATCTTGCCTTGCTTCAGTTTGTAACCGGATTTAAGGTGATTAATCAACTTACAAGTGATTAGTCATCTCTAAATCATGTTTCAAGACTAATTTCCTTTTTAATTCTTTCTAACCGTGTTTATATGGACGTTAATACTTTTTAATTGTTGTTTCCCATCGTTCTTAAAGCGGAATAGAAGATTACACTTGATCCACCACATTTCAATACAAGGAAACTCACTCCAATGCCAAAGTCACCGTCGATCGCCACCTAGGCACACCTGAATGTGCATTGCAACTAATCGGACTCTAGCCTATGCTGTTTACACCATTTTCTCACGGGAAATATCATCAAATACACTACACCTTAAATGTGGTAACTCAGTTCCAGCACAGGTCGAATTCAAACGAAGAAACCCGTCTTTTCTTTCAGTCTTCCAATTGTAGCCCACAAATGCCATACCGTTGGTTTCCCTCAAGCCCAAGATGTGCCATATGCCCCTAATCTAGATTTGGTTAAGCTTGTGACTGGGGTTAAGGGCATTATTCAACTACAAGTGATTATTCATCTCTAAACCATCTTCTGAACTTAATATCCTTTTTAATTCTCTCTCTCTCTCTTCGTATGGGCCTTATTGCTCTTATTGTTTTTTGTTTGCCATCATTCTTGGAGTCAATTAGAAGATTAGACTTGATCCACCACATTTCAATACAAGGAAAGTCTTTCCAACGTGAAAGTCACCGCCAATGGCCACCTAGGTGCACCTCTTTGTGCATTGCAACGCATCGGACTATAACCAATGCCGTTTACACCATTTTCTCGAGGGAAATCTCGTCAAATGCATCCCGCCTTAACCGTCTAGCTCAGTTCTCTAGCATTGGACGAACTGACACGAAGAAACCTGTCTTTTCTATCATTCTTCTAATTGTAGCCTTAGATGCAGGCCATACGCCCTTATTTGGCCTTGGTGAAACTTGGAACCGGTGTTAGTGGCATTAATCAACTTACAAGCGACTACTCATGTCTAAACCATGTTTCAAGTTGAATTTCCCTTTTAATTCTTTCTCACCATTTTTATATGGACATTAATACTTTTATTGTTGTTTCCCCTCATTCTCAGAGTGAAATAGAAGATTAGACTTGATAAACCACATTTCAATACAAGGAAAGTCGTTCCAACGCCCAAGTCAGCGCCAATCGTCACCTAGGTGCACCTCCATGTGCATTGCAACCAATCAGACTGTACCCTATGCCGTTTACACCATTTTCTCAAGGGAAATCTCAGCAAAAGCTTCCCACCTGAGCCGTCGAAAATCAGTTCTAGTATTGGACGAATTGACTCAAACAAACCCTTCTTTTCCTTCATGCATCCAACTGTAACGCACATATGCCATCCCATCGGTTTCCCTCAAGCGCAAAACGCGCCATACTCCCCTTATCTTGCCTTGGTTAAGTTTGTAACCGGATTTAAGGTGATTAATCAACTTACAAGTGATTAGTCATCTCTAAACCATGTTTCAAGATTAATTTCCTTTTTAATTCTTCCTAACCGTGTTTATATGGACGTTAATACTTTTTAATTGTTGTTTCCCATTGTTCTTAAAGCGGAATAGAAGATTACACTGGATCCACCACATTTCAATACAAGGAAACTCACTCCAATGCCAAAGTCACCGTCGATCGCCACCTAGGCACACCTCAATGTGCTTTGCAACTAATCGGACTCTAGCCTATGCTGTTTACACCATTTTCTCATGGGAAATATCATCAAATACACCACACCTTAAATGTGGTAACTCAGTCCCAGCACAAGTCGAATTCAAACGAAGAAACCCGCCTTTTCTTTCAGTCTTCCAATTGTAGCCCACATATGCCATACCATTGGTTTCCCTCAAGCCCAAGATGTGCCATACGCGCCTAATCTAGATTTGGTTAAGCTTGCGGCTGGGGTCAAGGGCATTATTCAACTACAAGTGATTATTCATCTCTAAACCATCTTCTGAACTTAATTTCCCTTTTAATTCTCTCTCTCCCTCTTCGTATGGTCCTTATTGCTCTTATTGTTTTTTCTTTGCCATCATTCTTGGAGTCAATTAGAAGATTAGACTTGATCCACCACATTTCAATACAAGGAAAGTTATTCCCACGCCAAAGTCACCGCCAATGGCCACCTAGGTGCACCTCTTTGTGCATTGCAAGGAATTGGAATATAACCAATGCCGTTTACACCATTTTCTCGAGGGAAATCTCGTCAAATGCATCCCACCTTAACCGTCTAGCTCAGTTCTCTAGCATTGGACGAACTGACACGAAGAAGCCTGTCTTTTCTATCGTTCTTCTAATTGTAGCCTTAGATGCAGGCCATAGGCCCCTTATTTGGCCTTGGCGAAACTTGGAACCGGTGTTAGCGGCATTAATCAACTTACAAGCGACTACTCATGTCTAAACCATGTTTCAAGTTGAATTTCCCTTTTAATTCTTTCTCACCATTTTTATATGGACATTAATACTTTTATTGTTGTTTCCCCTCATTCTCAGAGTGAAATAGAAGATTAGACTTGATAAACCACATTTCAATACAAGGAAAGTCGTTCCAACGCCCAAGTCAGCGCCAATCGTCACCTAGGTGCACCTCCATGTGCATTGCAACCAATCAGACTGTACCCTATGCCGTTTACACCATTTTCTCAAGGGAAATCTCAGCAAAAGCTTCCCACCTTAGCCGTCGGAAATCAGTTCTAGTATTGGACGAATTGACTCAAACAAACCCTTGTTTTCCTTCATGCATCCAACTGTAATGCACAGATGCCATACCATCGGTTTCCCTCAAGCCCAAGACGTGCCATGCTCCCCTTATCTTGCCTTGGTTAAGTTTGTAACCGGATTTAAGGTGATTAATCAACTTACAAGTGATTAGTCATCTCTAAATCATGTTCCAAGACAAATTTGCTTTTTAATTCTTTCTAACCGTGTTCATATGGACGTTAATACTTTTTAATTGTTGTTTCCCATCGTTCTTAAAGCGGAATAGAAGATTACACTTGATCCACCACATTTCAATACAAGGAAACTCACTCCAATGCCAAAGTCACCTTCGATCGCCACCTAGGCACACCTCAATGTGCATTGCAACTAATCGGACTCTAGCCTATGCTGTTTACACCATTTTCTCACGAGAAATATCATCAGATACACCACACCTTAAATGTGGTAACTCAGTCCCAGCACAGGTCGAATTCAAACGAAGAAACCCATCTTTTCTTTCAGTCTTCCAATTGTAGCCCACATATGCCATACCATTGGTTTCCCTCCAGCCCAAGATGTGCCATACGCGCCTAATCTAGATTTGGTTAAGCTTGTGACTGGGGTTAAGGGCATTTTTCAACTACAAGTGATTATTCATCTCTAAACCATCTTCTGAACATAATTTCCTTTTTAATTCTTTCTGCCTATTTTCGTATGGCCCTTATTGCTCTTATTGTTTTGTTTGCCATCATTCTTGGAGGGAATTAGAAGATTAGACTTGATCCACCACATTTCAATATAAGGAAAGTCATTCCAATGCCAAGGTCACCACCAATCACCACCTAGGTGCACCTCTTTGTGCATTGCAACGAATTGGACTACAGCCTATGCCGTTTACACCAATTTCTCGAGGGAAATCTCGTCAAATGCATCCCACCTTAACCGTTTAGCTCAGTTCCCTAGTATTGGACAAACTGACACGAAGAAACCTGTCTTTTCTATCGTTCTTCTAATTGTAGCCTTAGCTGCGGTGATGTGAACCCAATAGACTTGCTTTGAGACCCAACAACAATACTGGAAAAACAACCCCAAGAAAGCCAAACTCAGGTATATGGATGGAGAATCTAGACCCGATGAGAACTCGTTCAAAGAACCTAGATTATATCAAAATCTAGACCCATTGAAGAACCCGTCTCAAGAACCTAGATTACAAGGGAAGAACGCCACAAAGGTTTTGATTTACCCTTGATAAGTTCAGAAGTTCAAGAAGAACAAGAGGAGATAACTCAACTCTCAATGACAATTCCATATATTCTGCCTCTGAAATGAGGTTACAATTAGTTTAAATAGACAATCCCCAAAAACCCTAAGTAAACAATGCGTTGGGCACTGTAGCGTGAACAGTGTCATACGACGCGCTACAGTAACTTCTGAAACCCTAGTAAGATATAAAATTATAACTTTCCAAATAAACCCTTGGCCAAAATACAAGGCCTTCCCCAAACCCTAGTTCATTAGAAATAACACGTGCGGGCTGGACATCCCCCAAGCCCAATTATTCTTGATTAATTCATTTGACTAATAAAATAAGCCCTTTTAATGAAATCAATAAGTCCATGGCGTTCAATAACAATAAGCCAAAGTCGTGTCTTCCATAGCTTGGATCAAGTGGATCAAAACTGGTTCTCCTTCTTTCAAGCCCATCATGAGTGTTGGGCTCTTGCTAGCTTGCTTCCAATTGGATTGCAACAATTTTTGTATTGCTCCCTTAATCTTCGTGGGTCTTAATCTTGTAATTGATCCTTAAGACTTGGTCTGCCTTGGGTCCCATCATGCCGGCCATACACCCCTTATTTGGCCATGGTGAAATTTTGAACCGGTGTTAGCGGCACTAATCAACTTACAAGGAAAGTCGTTCCAACGCCCAAGTTAGTGCCAATCCGTCACCTAGGTGCACCTCCATGTGCATTGCAACTAATCGGACTGTACCCTATGCCGTTTACACCATTTTCTCAACGGAAATCTCAGCAAATGCTTCCCACCTTAGCCGTCGAAAATCAGTTCTAGTATTGGACGAATTGACTCAAACAAACTCTTCTTTTCCTTCATTCATCCAACTATCACGCACATATGCCATACCATCGGTTTCCCTCAAGCCCAAGACGCGCCATACTCCCCTTATCTTGCCTTGGTTAAGCTTGTAACCGAATTTAAGGTGATTAATTAACTTACAAGTGATTAGTCATCACTAAACCATGTTTCAAGACTAATTTCCCTTTTAATTCTTTCTAACCGTTTTTATATGGACCTTAATACTTTTTTATTGTTGTTTCCCATCGTTCTTAGAGCGGAATAGAAGATTACCCTTGATCCACCACATTTCAATACAAGGAAACTCACTCCAATGCCAAAGTCACCGTCGATCGCCACCTTGGCGCACCTCAATGTGCATTGCAACTAATCGGACTCTAGCCTACGCTGTTTATACCATTTTCTCACGGGAAATATCATCAAATACACCACACCTTAAATGTGGTAACTCAGTTCCAACACAGGTCGAATTCAAATGAAGAAACCCATCTTTTCTTTCAGTCTTCCAATTGTAGCCCACATATGCCATACCATTGGTTTCCCTCCAGCCCAAGATGTGCCGTACGCCCCTAATCTAGATTTGGTTAAGCTTGTGACTGGGGTTAAGGGCATTATTCAACTACAAGTGATTATTCATCTCTAAACCATCTTCTGAACTTAATTTCCTTTTTAATTCTCTCTCTCTCTTCGTATGGGCCTTATTGCACTTATTGTTTTTTGTTTGCCATCATTCTTGGATTCAATTAGAAGATTAGACTTGATCCACCACATTTCAATACAAGGAAAGTCATTCCAACGCCAAAGTCACCGCCAATGGCCACCTAGGTGCACCTCTTTGTGCATTGCAACGAATCGGACTATAGCCAATGCAGTTTACACCATTTTCTCGAGGGAAATCTCGTCAAATGCATCCCACCTTGACCGTCTAGCTCAGTTCTCTAGCACTGGTCAAACTGACACGAGGAAACCTGTCTTTTCTATCGTTCTTCTAATTGTAGCCTTAGATGCAGGCCATACGCCCCTTATTTGGCCTTGGTGAAACTTGCAACCGGTGTTAAGGGCATTAATCAACTTACAAGCGATTACTCATGTCTAAACAATGTTTCAAGCTGAATTTCCCTTTTAATTCTTTCTCACCATTTTTATATGGACATTAATACTTTTATTGTTGTTTCCCCTCATTCTCAAAGTGAAATAGAAGATTAGACTTGATAAACCACATTTCAATACAAGGAAAGTCGTTCCAACGCCCAAGTCAGCGCCAATCGTCACCTAGGTGCACCTCCATGTGCATTGCAACCAATCGGACTGTACCCTATGCCGTTTACACCATTTTCTCAAGGGAAATCTCAGCAAATGCTTTCCACCTTAGCCGTCAAAAATCAATTCTAGTATTGGACAAATTGACTCAAACAAACCCTTCTTTTCCTTCATTCATCCAACTGTCACGCACATATGCCATACCATCGGTTTCCCTCAAGCCCAAGACACGCCATACTCCCCTTATCTTGTCTTGATTAAGCTTGTAACCGGATTTAAGGTGATTAATCAACTTACGAGTGATTAGTCATCTCTAAACGATGTTTCAAGATTAATTTCCTTTTTAATTCTTTCTAACAGTGTTTATATGGACGTTAATTCTTTTTAATTGTTGTTTCCCATCGTTCTTAAAGCGGAATAGAAGATTACACTTGATCCACCACATTTCAATACAAGGAAAATGACTCCAATGCCAAAGTCACCGTCGATCGCCACCTAGGCACACCTCAATGTGCTTCGCAACTAATCGGACTCTAACCTATTCTGTTTACACCATTTTCTCATGGGAAATATCATCAAATACACCACACCTTAAATGTGGTAACTCAGTTCCAGCACAGGTCAAATTCAAACGAAGAAACCCGCCTTTTCTTTCAGTGTTCCAATTGTAGCCCACATATGGCATACCATTGGTTTCCCTCCAGCCCAAGATGTGCCATACGCGCCTAATCTAGATTTGGTTAAGCTTGTGACTGGGGTTAAGGGCATTATTCAACTACAAGTGATTATTCATCTCTAAACCATCTTCTGAACTTAATTTCCTTTTTAATTCTCGCTCTCTCTCTCTTCGTATAGGCCTTATTCCTCTTATTGTTTTTTGTTTGCCATCATTCTTGGAGTCAATTAGAAGAATAGACTTGATCCACCACATTTCAATACAAGGAAAGTCATTCCAACGCCAAAGTCACCGCCAATGGCCACCTAGGTACACCTCTTTGTGCATTGCAACGAATCGGATGAAAGCCAATGCCGTTTACACCATTTTCTCGAGGGAAATCTCGTCAAATGCATCCCACCTTAACCGTCTAACTCAGTTCTCTAGCATTGGACGAACTAACACGAAGAAACCTGTCTTTTCTATCATTCTTCCAATTGTTGCCTTAAATGTGGGCCATACGCCCCTTATTTGGCCTTGGTGAAACTTGGAACCGGTGTTAAGGGCATTAATCAACTTACAAGCGATTACTCATGTCTAAACCATGTTTCAGGCTGAATTTCCCTTTTAATTCTTTCTCACCATTTTTATATGGACATTAATACTTTTATTGTTGTTTCCCCTCATTCTCAGAGTGAAATAGAAGATTAGACTTGAAAAACCACATTTCAATAAAAGGAAAGTCGTTCCAACGCCCAAGTCAGCACCAATCGCCACCTAGGTGCACCTCCATGTGCACTGCAACTAATCGGACTATACCCTGTGCCGTTTCCACCTTAGCCGTCGAAAATCAGTTCTAGTATTGGACGAATTGACTCAAACAAACTCTTCTTTTCCTTCATTCATCCAACTGTAACGCACAGATGCCATACCATAGGTTTCCCTCAAGCCCAAGACGCGCCATATAGTCCCCTTATCTTGCCTTGGTTAAGCTTGTAACCGGATTTAAGGTGATTAATTAACTTACAAGTGATTAGTCATCTCTAAACCATGTTTCAAGATTAATTTCCCTCTTAATTCTTTCTAACCGTTTTTATATGGACCTTAATACTTTTTTATTGTTGTTTCCCATCATTCTTAGAGTGGAATAGATGATTACACTTGATCCACCACATTTCAATACAAGGAAAGTCACTCCTTATAGCCCACATATGCCATACCATTGGTTTCCCTGAAGCCCAAGATGTGCCATACATCCCTAATCTAGATTTGGTTAAGCTTGTAACTGGAGTTAAGGGCATTATTCAACTACCAGTGATTATTCATCTCGAAACCATCTTCTGAACTTAATTTCCTTTTTAATTCTTTCTGCCTATTTTCGTATGGCCCTTATTGCTCTTATTGTTTTGTTTGCCATCATTCTTGGAGGGAATTAGAAGATTAGACTTGATCCACCACATTTCAATATAAGGAAAGTCATTCCAATGCCAAGGTCACCACCAATCGCCACCTAGGTGCACCTCTTTGTGCGTTGCAACGAATCGGACTACAGCCTATGCCGTTTACACCAATTTCTCGAGGGAAATCTCGTCAAATGCATCCCACCTTAACCGTTTAGCTCAGTTCCCTAGTATTGGACAAACTGACATGAAGAAACCTATCTTTTCTATCGTTCTTCTAATTGTAGCCTTAGATGCGATGATGTGAACACCAATAGACTTACTTTGAGACCGAACAACAATACTGGAAAAACAACCGCAAGAAAGCCAAACTCAGGTATATGGATGGAGAATCTAGACCCGATGAGAACTCGTTCAAAGAACCTAGATTATATCAAAATCTAGACCCATTGAAGAACCCGTCTCAAGAACATAGATTACAAAGGAAGAACGCCACAAAGGTTTTGATTTACCCTTGATAAGTTCAGAAGTTCAAGAAGAACAAGAGGAGATAACTCAACTCTCAATGACAATTCCATATATTCTGCCTCTCAAATGAGGTTACAATTAGTTTAAATAGACAATCCCCAAAAACCCTAAGTAAACAATGCGTTGGGTACTGTAGCGTGAACAGTGTCATACGCCGCACTACAGTAACTTCTGAAACCCTAGTAAGACATAAAATTATAACTTTCCAAATAAACCCTTGGCCAAAATACAAGGCCTTCCCCAAACCCTAGTTCATTAGAAATAAGACGTGTGGGCTGGACATCCCCCAAGCCCAATTATTCTTGATTAATTCATTTGACTAATAAAATAAGCCCTTTTAATGAAATCAATAAGTCCATGGCGTTCATTAACAGTAAGCCCAAGTCGTGTCTTCCAAAGCTTGGATCAAGTGGATCAAAACTGGTTCTCCTTCTTTCAAGCCCATCATGAGTGTTGGGCTCTTGCTAGATTGCTTCCAATTGGATTGCAACAATTTTTGTAGTGCTCCCTTGATCTTCGTGGCTCTTAATCTTGTAATTGATCCTTAAGACTTGGTCTGCCTTGGGTCCCATCATTCCCCTTCTCTTCAAAAGGATTCAAGCTCGAATCTTCGCCTGGATCATAGGGAAAAAAATCAGTAATATTGAAAATAGCAAACACATGATACTTACCTGGAAGATCCACTAGATATGAAGTATCATTAACTTTATCAAGAATTTGGAAATGTCCATGCAAGCTACTTCTGTCATCAACAGGTAAATGCATTGAATCAAAAGAAATAAATGGATTAAAACCATAAATAATTTCAAAAGGACAATATGAAGTATCAGTATGCATGATCCTATTATATGCAAACTCTATAAATGACAAATGATACTCTCGCAAACGTTCATGTAACAATTCAATAATTGGAAAATGATACTCCCACAAACGTTCATGTAACAATTCAATAAATGGAAAATGATACTCCCACAAACGTTCATGAAACACATCTAAAGTCTTCCTTATACCAAAATGACCATTCCAATTATATGTGATCTCAATGAATGGCAAATCATACTCCCAAAAATTTTCATGTTATACACGTAACTCTTCTTTACACCAAAGTGACCAATCCAACTATATGCAAACTCAATGAATGACAAGTAGTACTCGCACCAATGGTCATGCAACACGTCTAAAGTCCTCTTTATATCAAAATTTCTCAACAGGCCACATCCATGCACAAGCAACTCACGCATAAGACTAGTGGGCACACAAAGTCTTTTCTCTCTAAACAAGTACCAATCTAGTCTGTATAAATGAGAAAATGATGCTTTCTCACGTACTCCATACACACTAGTCAAGCCATCATCATTAACAAACAAGTTCTTATCATATTGAAATCTCAATAACTTTGCATCTAAAATGAAGACAAGGACATACCTTCTTGATAATGCTTCAAATACAAGATTTCTCTTACCATATGTGTACTGAATTACATGAGGAAAGGTCTCAATGAATTGAACCCACTTGGCATGCATTCTATCCAACTTAACTTGTCCCTTCAAGTGCGTCAAGGACTCGTGCTCTTCAAATAAAGGTCGGTTTGGGATTGTCACACCCGGCACAAGATCAATGTATTGCTCTATCTCTCTAATAGGTGGCAATCCACTAAACACACCGCTAGGAATCATGACCTCATATCCCTGCAACAAAGAGATAACAACACTAGGCAAAGATTTGTTAAGTCCGTTAGTATTAAAATTTGGCTTAGCATAAAAGCTTACTTCTCTCTTTGTTTTTCTCTCACTTTTTTTGCTCTCATATTTCTTTTCACTCTCTTTTTTTCTTGTGGTTTTAACATCACCCTCATTTTTTTCACTCTCTTTTTCCTTTACACTTTCCTTTCTTTCAATCCCTTTTTCAACATCTTTTTTTGAACTCTCAGCCTCACAATTGTATTTCAACTCATTCTCTCTTTTTCTTGAGGTTTCACTATTTCTTTCTTCCCCAACCTCACTTTTACTCTTTCTTTTTTGATCAACCTCACTTTTCAACTTGAGTTGGTCCTCATGGACCTGTGTTGGAGTTAAAGGAGCAAGTTTGATTATTTTTCCATCATTTTCAAAACTATACATGTTCCTAAACCCATCATGGATCACTCTCCTATCACACTGCCACGGCCTCCCCAACAAAATATGGCCAGCATGCATAGGCACTACATCACAAAGCATCTGATCCTTGTACTTCCCAATTGAAAAGGAAACTAGCACTTGTTTATTTACCCTAACCTCCCCACAATCATTAAACCACTGCAACTTGTATGGTCTAGGGTGTTTCAAGGTAGGTAAATTCAATTTCTCAACTAAATTAGAGCTAGCAACATTAGTACAACTTCCCCCATCAATGATCATACTACATACCTTGTTGTTGATGTGGCATCTAGTATGAAAAATGTTCTCTCTTTGCTGCTCTATATCATCCATCTTAAATTCTGTATTGGGAGCACACCTAACAACAAGAGACTCGCCATACTCTTCATTCTTATCATACCTATTCTCAATACTAGGCTCATGTCTCCTCCTATCTTTCCCACTTTGTAGATTTCTAATCACTGCACCTCGTTCATCTATCATATCCCTTACTTCTCCCAACACCATGTTCAACCGCTCAAATTGTTGTTGCATGGCTTGCAGCACAAATCAATTATTTGACATCCCCTTTGGTTATGAGTCACTTTAATGAGTCATTGTATGTGCTGCACAAAAAAAAAAATGTTAGTGGAAAAAGACCTCACGCTCTCTATCTTACGTGTTTACACTCAAATAATGGCACTCCATTCGTGTTTCACACTTAATTGGCTTTTTTCCGATAATGATCTCACACTCTCTTGCCTTTGACCTCAAGAGTTTTCCCACTCAAGTTCTTTCAGAACTAATTGAACTAAATCAAGACAATACAACCTTGTCTTATTCCAACTAGTAATTAGATCCAAGAAACAAGAACAAGAGAAAACACTGAAACAATAAAATGACACAAGACTCAAGGAAATGATACAAGAGAAAGAGTAATCACAAGACAATATACCAACTATAATGATATATGCAGCCCCTTTGAAATAAAATAAAATTTCGGATTTTTTTTTTCGATTTTTTTTTCTTTTCTTTTCTTTTCCTTTCCTTTCCTTTCTTTTTCTTTTCCTTTCTTTTCTCACTATTTCAATCAAAAACAGCAATATTCAATTGTAACAATCAAACAACTGAATTCAAACACATAAAAATTGGCAAGGACATAGAAGAGAATCAAAGAAACGACACTCCAAGGAATTGACAAACTTAAAGATGCAAGAAACCCAGAAATTTCCAACCCTACAGATGCTGCAAATTTTGGCAGCCCTCAAACAAGCAATTTAGCCACCCAATGTTGATAAACAAGAAACCAAAATGATAGAGTAATCTAGCAGCCCTAGGAAAAACGAATTTCTGCACTTTTTTTTTTTTTTGCAACCCTAGAACAATGAAATCCTAGAATTAAAGATGCAATAGATAAAAGATAGAATTACACCTGATTGGAAACCTTGCTCTGATACCAAATCATGTGAACCCCAATAAACTTGCTTTGAGACCCAACAACAATACTGGAAAAACAACCCCAAGAAAGCCAAACTCAGGTATATGGATGGAGAATCTAGACCCGATGAGAACTCGCTCAAAGAACCTAGATTATATCAAAATCTAGACCCATTGAAGAACCCGTCTCAAGAACCTAGATTACAAAGGAAGAATGCCACAAAGGTTTTGATTTACCCTTGATAAGTTCAGAAGTTCAAGAAGAACAAGAGGAGATAACTCAAATCTCAATGACAATTCCATATATTCTGCCTCCCAAATGAGGTTACAATTAGTTTAAATAGACAATCCCCAAAAACCCTAAGTAAACAATGCGTTGGGTACTGTAGCGTGAACAGTGTCATACGCCGTGCTATAGTAACTTCTGAAACCCTAGTAAGACATAAAATTATAACTTTCCAAATAAACCCTTGGCCAAAATACAAGGCATTCCCCAAACCCTAGTTCATTAGAAATAAGACGTGTGGGCTGGACATCCCCCAAGCCCAATAATCTTGATTAATTCATTTGACTAATAAAATAAGCCCTTTTAATGAAATCAATAAGTCCATGGCGTTCAATAAGAATAAGCCCAAGTCGTGTCTTCCATAGCTTGGATCAAGTGGATCAAAACTGGTTCTCCTTCTTTCAAGCCCATCATGAGTGTTGGGCTCTTGCTAGCTTGCTTCCAATTGGATTGCAACAATTTTTGTATTGCTCCCTTGATCTTCGTGGCTCTTAATCTTGTAATTGATCCTTAAGACTTGGTCTGCCTTGGGTCCCATCATGCGGGCCATACGCCCCTTATTTGGCCTTGGTGAAATTTGGAACCAGTGTTAGCAGCACTAATCAACTTACAAGGTAAGTCGTTCCAACGCCCATGTTAGTGCCAATCGTCACCTAGGTGCACCTCCATGTGCATTGCAACTAATCGGACTGTACCCTATGCCGTTTACACCATTTTCTCAACGAAAATCTCAGCAAATGCTTCCCACCTTACCCGTCGAAAATCAGTTCTAGTATTGGACGAATTGACTCAAACAAACTCTTCTTTTCCTTCATTCATCCAACTGTCACGCACATATGCCATACCATCGGTTTCCCTCAAGCCCAAGACGCGCCATACTCCCCTTATCTTGCCTTGGTTAAGCTTGTAACTGGATTTAAGGTGATTAATTAACTTACAAGTGATTAGTCATCTCTAAACCATGTTTCAAGATTAATTTCCCTTTAAATTCTTTCTAACCGTTTTTATATGGACCTTAATACTTTTTTATTGTTGTTTCCCATCGTTCTTAGAGCGGAATAGAAGATTACCCTTGATCCACCACATTTCAATACAAGGAAACTCACTCCAATGCCAAAGTCACCGTCGATCGCCACCTTGGCGCACCTCAATGTGCATTGCAACTAATCGGACTCTAGCCTAAGCTGTTTATACCATTTTCTCAGGGGAAATATCATCAAATACACCACACCTTAAATGTTGTAACTCAGTTCCAGCACAGGTCGAATTCAAACGAAGAAACCCGTCTTTTCTTTCAGTCTTCCAATTGTAGACCACATATGCCATACCATTGGTTTCCCTCC
The DNA here is from genome assembly GCF_018687715.1 of Carya illinoinensis. Classification (NCBI taxonomy): domain Eukaryota; kingdom Viridiplantae; phylum Streptophyta; class Magnoliopsida; order Fagales; family Juglandaceae; genus Carya; species Carya illinoinensis. The sequence continues at coordinate 25,408,497 of NC_056761.1, forward strand.
AGCCCAAGATGTGCCATACGCCCCTAATCTAGATTTGGTTAAGCTTGTGACTGGGGTTAAGGGCATTATTCAACTACAAGTGATTATTCATCTCTAAACCATCTTCTGAACTTAATTTCTTTTTTAATTCTCTCTCTCTCCTTTCGTATGGGCCTTATTGCTCTTATTCTTTTGTTTGCCATCATTCTTGGAGTCAATTAGATGATTAGGCTTGATCCACCACATTTCAACACAAGGGAGTCATTCCAACGCCAAAGTCACCGCCAATCGCCACCTAGGTGCTCCTCTTTGTGCGTTGCAACGAATCGGACTATAGCCAATGCCGTTTACACCTGATTCTCGAGGGAAATCTCGTCAAACGCATCCCACCTTAACTATGTAGCTCAGTTCTTTAGCATTGGACGAACTGACACGAAGAAACTTGTCTTTTCTATCGTTCTTGCAATTGTAGCCTTACATGTGGGCCGTACACCCCTTATTTGGTCTTGGTGAAACTTGGAACCGGTGTTAAGGGCATTAATCAACTTACAAGCGATTACTCATGTCTAAACCATGTTTCAAGCTTAATTTCCCCTTTTTATTCTTTATCTCTCTTTTCGTATGGGCCTTATTGCTCTTATTGTTTTGTTTGCCATCATTCTTGGACTCAATTAGAAGATTAGACTTGATAAACCACATTTCAATACAAGGAAAGTCGTTCCAACGGCCAAGTCAGCGCCAATCGCCACCTAGGTGCACCTAGACGTGCATTCCAACTAATCGGACTGTACCCTATGCCGTTTACACCATTTTCTCAAGGGAAATCTCAGCAAACGCTTTCCACCTTAGCCGTCGAAAATCAGTTCTAGTATTGCAGGAATTCACTCAAACAAACTCTTCTTTTCCTCAGTCATCCAACTGTAACGCACCTCTGCCATACCATCAGTTTCCCTCAAGCCCAAGATGTGCCATACTCCACTTATCTTGCCTTGGTTAAGCTTGTAATCGGATTTAAGGTGATTAAAGTGATTAGTCATCTCTAAACCATGTTTCAAGATTAATTTCCTTTTTAATTCTTTCTAACCTTTTTAATATGGTCGTTAATAATTTTTTATTGTTGTTTCCCATCATTCTTAGAGCGGAATAGAAGATTACACTTGGTCCACAACATTTCAATACAAGGAAACTCACTCCGATGCCAAAGTCACCGTCGATCGCCACCTAGGCGCACCTCTATGTGCATTGCAACTAATCGGACTCTAGCCTATGCTGGTAGCACCATTTTCTCACGGGAAATATCATCAAATACACCACACCCTAAATGTTGTAACTCAGTTCCAGCACATGTTGAATTCAAACGAAGAAACCCGTCTTTTCTTTCATTCTTCCAATTGTAGCCCACATATGCCATACCATTGGTTTCCCTCAAGCCCAAGATGTGCCATAGGCGCCTAATCTAGATTTGGTTAAGCTTGTGACTGGAGTTAAGGGCATTAATCAACTACAAGTGATTATTCATCTCTAAACCATCTTCTGAACTTAATTTCTTTTTTAATTCTCTCTCTCTCTTTTCGTATGGGCCTTATTGCTCTTATTGTTTCGTTTGCCATCATTCTTGGACTCAATTAGATGATTAGACTTGATCCACCACATTTCAATACAAGGGAAGTCATTCTAATGCCAAAGTCACCGCCAATCGCCACCTAGGTGCTCCTCTTTGTGCGTTGCAACGAATCGGACTATAGCCAATGCCGTTTACACCTATTTCTCGAGGGAAATCTCGTCAAACGCATCCCACCTTAACCGTCTAGCTCAGTTCTTTAGCATTGGACGAACTGACACGAAGAAACTTGTCTTTTCTATCGTTCTTCGAATTGTAGCCTTAGATGTGGGCCATCCACCCCTTATTTGGCCTTGGTGAAACTTGGAACCGGTGTTAAGGGCATTAATCAACTTACAAGTCATTACTCATGTCTAAACCATGTTTCAAACTCAATTTCCCTTTTAATTCTCTCTCTCTCTTTTCGTATGGGCCTTATTGCTCTTATTGTTTTGTTTGTCATCATTCTTGGACTCAATTAGAAGATTAGACTTGATAAACCACATTTCAATACAAGGAAAGTCGTTCCAATGCCCAAGTCAGCGCCGATCGCCACCTAGGTGCACCACCACATGCCTTGCAACTAATCGGACTGTACCCTATGCCTTTTTCACCATTTTCTCAAGGGAAATCTCAGCAAATGCTTTCTACCTTAGCCGTCGAAAATCAGTTCCAGTATTGCACGAATTGACTCAAACAAACCCTTCTTTTCCTCATTCATCCAACTGTAACGCACCTCTGCCATACCAACGGTTTCCCTCAAGGCCAAGAGGCGCCATACTCCCCTTATCTTGCCTTGGTTAAGCTTGTAACCGGATTTTAGGTGATTAATCAACTTACATGTGATTAGTCATCTCTAAACCATGTTTCAAGATTTATTTCTTTTTTAATTCTTTCTAAGCGTTTTTATATGGAGGTTAATACTTTTTTATTGTTGTTTCCCATCATTCTTAGAGCAGAATAGAAGATTACACTTGATCCACAACATTTTAATACAAGGAAACTCACTCCAATGCCAAAGTCACCGTCGATCGCCACCTAGGCGCACCTCTATGTGCATTGCAATTAATCGGACTCTAGCCTATGCTGTTTGCTCCATTTTCTCACAGGAAATATCAAGAAATACACCACACCTTAAATGTTGTAACTCAGTTCCAGCACAGGCTGAATTCAAACGAAGAAACCCGTCTTTTCTTTCATTCTTCCAATTCTAGCCCACATATGCCATACCATTGGTTTCCCTCAAGCCCAAGATGTGCCATATGCGCCTAATCTAGATTTGGTTAAGCTTGTCACTGGAGTTAAGGGCATTATTCAACTACAAGTGATTATTCATCTCTAAACCATCTTCTGAACTTAATTTCTTTTTTAATTCTCTCTCTCTCTTTTCGTATGGGCCTTATTGCTCTTATTGTTTCGTTTGCCATCATTCTTGGACTCAATTAGATGATTAGACTTGATCCACCACATTTCAATACAAGGGAAGTCATTCTAACGCCAAAGTCACCGCCAATCGCCACCTAGGTGCTCCTCTTTGTGTGTTGCAACGAATCGGACTATAGCCAATGCCGTTTACACCTATTTCTCGAGGGAAATCTCGTCAAACACATCCCACCTTAACCGTCTAGTTCAGTTCTTTAGCATTGGACGAACTGACACGAAGAAACATGTCTTTTCTATCGTTCTTCCAATTGTAGCCCTAGATGTGGCCCATCCACCCCTTATTTGGCCTTGGTGAAACTTGGAACCGGTGTTAAGGGCTTTAATCAACTTACAAGTGATTACTCATGTCAAAACCATGTTTCAAGCTCAATTTCCCTTTTAATTCTCTCTCTCTCTTTTCGTATGGGCCTTATTGCTCTTATTGTTTTGTTTGCCATCATTCTTGGACTCAAGTAGAAGATTAGACTTGATAAACCACATTTCAATACAAGGAAAGTCATTCCATCGCCCAAGTCAGCGCCAATCGCCACCTAGGTGCACCTCCACATGCAGTGCAACTAATCGGACTGTACCCTATGCCGTTTACAACAGTTTCTCAAGGGAAATCTCAGCAAATGCTTTCCACCTTAGCCGTCGAAAATCAGTTCCAGTATTGGACGAATTGACTCAAACAAACCCTTCTTTTCCTCATTCATCCAACTGTAACGCACCTCTGCCATACCATCGGTTTCCCTCAAGCCCAAGATGCGCCATACTCCCCTTATCTTGCCTTGGTTAAGCTTGTAACCGGATTTTAGGAGATTAATCAACTTACATGTGATTAGTCATCTCTAAACCATGTTTCAAGATTTATTTCTTTTTTAATTCTTTCTAAGCGTTTTTATATGGAGGTTAATACTTTTTTATTGTTGTTTCCCATCATTCTTAGAGCAGAATAGAAGATTACACTTGATCCACAACATTTCAAAACAAGGAAACTCACTCCAATGCCAAAGTCACCGTCGATCGCCACCTAGGCGCACCACTATGTGCATTGCAACTAATCGGACTCTAGGCTATGCTGTTTGCACCATTTTCTCAGGGGAAATATCATCAAATACACCACGCCTTAACTGTTGAACTCAATTCCAGTACAGGTCCAATTCAAACGAAGAAACCCGTCTTTTCTTTCATTCTTCCAATTCTAGCCCACATATGCCATACCATTGGTTTCCCTCAAGCCCAAGATGTGCCATATCCGCCTAATCTAGATTTGGTTAAGCTTGTCACTGGAGTTAAGGGCATTATTCAACTACAAGTGATTATTCATCTCTAAACCATCTTCTGAACTTAATTTCCTTTTTAATTCTCTCTCTCTCTTTTCGTACGGGCCTTATTGCTCTTATTGTTTTGTTTGCCATCATTCTTGGACTCAATTAGATGATTAGACTTGATCCACCACATTTCAATACAAGGGAAGTCATTCTAATGCCAAAGTCACCGCCAATCGCCACCTAGGTGCTCCTCTTTGTGCGTTGCAACGAATCGGACTATAGCCAATGCCGTTTACACCTATTTCTCGAGGGAAATCTCGTCAAACGCATCCCACCTTAACCGTCTAGCTCAGTTCTTTAGCATTGGACGAACTGACACGAAGAAACTTGTCTTTTCTATCGTTGTTCCAATTGTAGCCTTAGATGTGGGCCATCCACCCCTTATTTGGCCTTGGTGAAACTTGGAACCGGTGTTAAGGGCATTAATCAACTTACAAGTCATTACTCATGTCTAAACCATGTTTCAAACTCAATTTCCCTTTTAATTCTCTCTCTCTCTTTTCGTATGGGCCTTATTGCTCTTATTGTTTTGTTTGTCATCATTCTTGGACTCAATTAGAAGATTAGACTTGATAAACCACATTTCAATACAAGGAAAGTCGTTCCAATGCCCAAGTCAGCGCCGATCGCCACCTAGGTGCACCACCACATACCTTGCAACTAATCGGACTGTACCCTATGCCTTTTTCACCATTTTCTCAAGGGAAATCTCAGCAAATGCTTTCTACCTTAGCCGTTAAAAATCAGTTCTAGTATTGCACGAATTGACTCAAACAAACCCTTCTTTTCCTCATTCATCCAACTGTAATGCACCTCTGCCATACCATCGGTTTCCCTCAAGCCCAACATTCGCCATAGTCCCCTTATCTTGCCTTGGTTAAGCTTGTAACCAGATTTAAGGTGATTAAGCAACTTACAAGTGATTAGTCCTCCCTAGACCATGTTTCAAGATTAATTTCCTTTTTAATTCTTTCTAAGCGTTTTTATATGGAGGTTAATAGTTTTTGATTGTTGTTTCCCATCATTCTTAGAGCAAATTAGAAGATTACACTTGATCCACAATATTCCAATACAAGGAAACTCACTCCAATGCCAAAGTCACCATCGATCGCCACCTAGGCGCACCTCTATGTGCATTGCAACTAATCGGACTCTAGCCTATGCTGTTTGCTCCATTTTCTCACAGGAAATATCATGAAATACACCACACCTTAAATGTTGTAACTTAGTTCCAGCACAGGCTGAATTCAAACGAAGAAACCCGTCTTTTCTTTCATTCTTCCAATTGTAGCCAACATATGCCATACCATTGGTTCCCCTCAAGCCCAAGATGTGCCATACGCGCCTAATCTAGATTTGGTTAAGCTTGTGACTGGAGTTAAGGGAATTATTCAACTACAAGTGATTATTCATCTCTAAACCATCTTCAGAACTTAGTTTCCTTTTTAATTCTCTCTCTCTCTTTTCGTATGGGCCTTATTGCTCGTATTGTTTTGTTTGCCATCATTCTTGGACTCAACTAGATGATTAGACTTGATCCACCACATTTCAATACAAGGGAAGTCATTCTAACGCCAAAGTCACCGCCAATCGCCACCTAGGTGCTCCTCTTTGTGTGTTGCATCGAATCGGACTATAGCCAATGCCGTTTACACCTATTTCTCGAGGGAAATCTCGTCAAACGCATCCCACCTTAACCGTCTAGCTCAGTTCTTTACCATTGGACGAACTGACACGAAGAAACTTGTCTTTTCTATCGTTCTTCCAATTGTAGCCTTAGATGTGGCCCGTCCACCCCTTATTTGGCCTTGGTGAAACTTGGAACCGGTGTTAAGGGCATTAATCAACTTACAAGTGATTACTCAGGTCTAAACCATGTTTCAAGCTCAATTTCCCTTTTAATTCTCTCTCTCTCTTTTCGTATGGGCCTTATTGCTCTTATTGTTTTGTTTGCCATCATTCTTGGACTCAATTAGATGATTAGACTTGATCCACCACATTTCAATACAAGGGAAGTCATTCTAACGCCAAAGTCACCGCCAATCGCCACCTAGGTGCTCCTCTTTGTGTGTTGCAACGAATCGGACTATAGCCAATGCCGTTTACACCTATTTCTCGAGGGAAATCTCGTCAAACGCATCCCACCTTAACCGTCTAGCCCGGCTCACTAGCATTGGACGAACTGACACGAAGAAACTTGTCTTTTCTATCGTTCTTCCAATTGTAGCCTTAGATGTGGCCCATCCACCCCTTATTTCGCCTTGGTGAAACTTGGAACTGGTGTTAAGGGCATTAATCAACTTACAAGTGATTACTCATGTCTAAACCATATTTCAAGCTCAATTTCCCTTTTAATTCTCTCTCTCTCTTTTCGTATGGGCCTTATTGCTCTTATTGTTTTGTTTGCCATCATTCTTGGACTCAATTAGAAGATTAGACTTGATAAACCACATTTCAATACAAGGAAAGCCGTTCCAACGCCCAAGTCAGCGCCAATCACCACCTAGGTGCACCTCCACGTGCATTGCAACTAATCAGACTGTACCCTATGCCGTTTACACCATTTTCTCACGGGAAATCTCAGCAAATGCTTTCTACCTTAGCCGTCGAAAATCAGTTCTAGTATTGGACGAATTGACTCAAACAAACCCTTCTTTTCCTTCATTCATCCAACTATAACGCACGTATGCCATACCAACGGTTTCCCTCAAGGCCAAGACGCGCCGTACTCCCCTTATCTTGCCTTGGTTAAGCTTGTAACCGGATTTTAGGAGATTAATCAACTTACATGTGATTAGTCATCTCTAAACCATGTTTCAAGATTTATTTCTTTTTTAATTCTTTCTAAGCGTTTTTATATGGAGGTTAATACTTTTTTATTGTTGTTTCCCATCATTCTTAGAGCAGAATAGAAGATTACACTTGATCCACAACATTTCAATACAAGGAAACTCACTCCAATGCCAAAGTCACCGTCGATCGCCACCTAGGCGCACCACTATGTGCATTGCAACTAATCGGACTCTAGGCTATGCTGTTTGCACCATTTTCTCAGGGGAAATATCATCAAATACACCACGCCTTAAATGTTGAACTCAATTCCAGCACAGGTCCAATTCAAACGAAGAAACCCGTCTCTTCTTTCATTTTTCCAATTCTAGCCCACATATGCCATACCATTGGTTTCCCTCAAGCCCAAGATGTGCCATATCCGCCTAATCTAGATTTGGTTAAGCTTGTCACTGGAGTTAAGGGCATTATTCAACTACAAGTGATTATTCATCTCTAAACCATCTTCTGAACTTAATTTCCTTTTTAATTCTCTCTCTCTCTTTTCGTACGGGCCTTATTGCTCTTATTGTTTTGTTTGCCATCATTCTTGGACTCAATTAGATGATTAGACTTGATCCACCACATTTCAATACAAGGGAAGTCATTCTAACGCCAAAGTCACCGCCAATCGCCACCTAGGTGCTCCTCTTTGTGCGTTGCAACGAATCGGACTATAGCCAATGCCGTTTACCCCTATTTCTCGAGGGAAATCTCGTCAAACGCATCCCACCTTAACCGTCTAGCTCAGTTCTTTAGCATTGGACGAACTGACACGAAGAAACTTGTCTTTTCTATCGTTCTTCCAATTGTAGCCTTAGATGTGGGCCATCCACCCCTTATTTGGCCTTGGTGAAACTTGGAACCGGTGTTAAGGGCATTAATCAACTTACAAGTCATTACTCATGTCTAAACCATGTTTCAAACTCAATTTCCCTTTTAATTCTCTCTCTCTCTTTTCGTATGGGCCTTATTGCTCTTATTGTTTTGTTTGTCATCATTCTTGGACTCAATTAGAAGATTAGACTTGATAAACCAGATTTCAATACAAGGAAAGTCGTTCCAATGCCCAAGTCAGCGCCGATCGCCACGTAGGTGCACCACCACATGCCTTGCAACTAATCGGACTGTACCCTATGCCTTTTTCACCATTTTCTCAAGGGAAATCTCAGCAAATGCTTTCTACCTTAGCCGTTAAAAATCAGTTCTAGTATTGCACGAATTGACTCAAACAAACCCTTCTTTTCCTCATTCATCCAACTGTCATGCACCTCTGCCATACCATCGGTTTCCCTCAAGCCCAACATGCGCCATAGTCCCCTTATCTTGCCTTGGTTAAGCTTGTAACCAGATTTAAGGTGATTAGTCCTCCCTAGACCATGTTTCAAGATTAATTTCCTTTTTAATTCTTTCTAAGCGTTTTTATATGGAGGTTAATAGTTTTTGATTGTTGTTTCCCATCATTCTTAAAGCAAATTAGAAGATTACACTTGATCCACAATATTTCAAAACAAGGAAACTCACTCCAATGCCAAAGTCACCATCGATCGCCACCTAGGCGCACCTCTATGTGCATTGCAACTAATCGGACTCTAGCCTATGCTGTTTGCTCCATTTTCTCACAGGAAATATCATGAAATACACCACACCTTAAATGTTGTAACTTAGTTCCAGCACAGGCTGAATTCAAACGAAGAAACCCGTCTTTTCTTTCATTCTTCCAATTGTAGCCCACATATGCCATACCATTGGTTCCCCTCAAGCCCAAGATGTGCCATACGCGCCTAATCTAGATTTGGTTAAGCTTGTGACTGGAGTTAAGGGAATTATTCAACTACAAGTGATTATTCATCTCTAAACCATCTTCAGAACTTAGTTTCCTTTTTAATTCTCTCTCTCTCTTTTCGTATGGGCCTTATTGCTCGTATTGTTTTGTTTGCCATCATTCTTGGACTCAACTAGATGATTAGACTTGATCCACCACATTTCAATACAAGGGAAGTCATTCTAACGCCAAAGTCACCGCCAATCGCCACCTAGGTGCTCCTCTTTGTGTGTTGCATCGAATCGGACTATAGCCAATGCCGTTTACACCTATTTCTCGAGGGAAATCTCGTCAAACGCATCCCACCTTAACCGTCTAGCTCAGTTCTTTAGCATTGGACGAACTGACACGAAGAAACTTGTCTTTTCTATCGTTCTTCCAATTGTAGCCTTAGATGTGGCCCGTCCACCCCTTATTTGGCCTTGGTGAAACTTGGAACCGGTGTTAAGGGCATTAATCAACTTACAAGTGATTACTCAGGTCTAAACCATGTTTCAAGCTCAATTTCCCTTTTAATTCTCTCTCTCTCTTTTCGTATGGGCCTTATTGCTCTTATTGTTTTGTTTGCCATCATTCTTGGACTCAATTAGAAGATTAGACTTGATAAACCACATTTCAATACAAGGAAAGTCGTTCCAACACCCAAGTCAGCGCCAATCACCACCTAGGTGCACCTCCACGTGCATTGCAACTAATCGGACTGTACCCTATGCCGTTTACACCATTTTCTCAAGGGAAATCTCAGCAAATGCTTTCTACCTTAGCCGTCGAAATCAATTCTTGTATTGGACGAATTGACTCAAACAAATCCTTCTTTTCCTTCATTCATCCAACTATAACGCACATATGCAAAACCAACGGTTTCCCTCAAGCCCAAGACGAGCCATACTCCCCTTATCTTGCCTTGGTTAAGCTTGTAACCGGATTCTAGGTGATTAATCAGCTTACATGTGATTAGTCATCTCTAAACCATGTTTCAAGATTTATTTCTTTTTTAATTCTTTCTAAGCATTTTTATATGGAGGTTAATACTTTTTTATTGTTGTTTCCCATCATTCTTAGAGCAGAATAGAAGATTACACTTCATCCACAACATTTCAATACAAGGAAACTCACTCCAATGCTAAAGTCACCGTCGATCGCCACCTAGGCGCACCTCTATGTGCATTGCAACTAATCGGACTCTAGCCTATGCTGTTTGCACCATTTTCTCACAGGAAATATCATCAAATACACCACGCCTTAAATGTTGAACTCAGTTCCAGCACAGGTCGAATTCAAACGAAGAAACCAGTCTTTTCTTTCATTCTTCCAATTCTAGCCCACATATGCCATACCATTGGTTTCCCTCAAGCCCAAGATCTGCCATATGCGCCTAATCTAGATTTGGTTAAGCTTGTCTCTGGAGTTAAGGGAATTATTCAACTACAAGTGATTATTCATCTCTATACCATCTTCAGAACTTAATTTCCTTTTTAATTCTCTCTCTATCTTTTCGTATGGGCCTTATTGCTCTTATTGTTTTGTTTGCCATCATTCTTGGACTCAATTAGATGATTAGACTTGATCCACCACATTTCAATACAAGGGAAGTCATTCTAACGCCAAAGTCACCGCCAATCGCCACCTAGGTGCTCCTCTTTGTGCATTGCAACGAATCGGACTATAGCCAATGCCGTTTACACCTATTTCTCGAGGGAAATCTCGTCAAACGCATCCCACCTTAACCGTCTAGCTCAGTTCTTTAGCATTGGATGAACTGACACGAAGAAACTTGTCTTTTCTATCGTTCATCCAATTGTAGCCTTACATGTGGGCCATCCACCCCTTATTTGGCCTTGGTGAAACTTGGAACCGGTGTTAAGGGCATTAATCAACTTACAAGTGATTACTCATGTCTAAACCATGTTTCAAGCTCAATTTCCCTTTTAATTCTCTCTCTCTCTTTTCGTATGGGCCTTATTGCTCTTATTGTTTTGTTTGCCATCATTCTTGGACTCAATTAGAAGATTAGACTTGATAAACCACATTTCAATACAAGGAAAGTCGTTCCAACGCCCAAGTCAGCGCCGATCGCCACCTAGGTGCACCTCCACGTGCCTTGCAACTAATCGGACTGTACCCTGTGCTGTTTACACCATTTTCTCAAGGGAAATCTCAGCAAATGCTTTCTACCTTAGCCGTTAAAAATTAGTTCTAGTATTGCAAAAATTGACTCAAACAAACCCTTCTTTTCCTCAATCATCCAACTGTAACGCACCTCTGCCATACCATCGGTTTCCCTCAAGCCCAAGATGCGCCATACTCCCCTTATCTTGCCTTGGTTAAGCTTGTAACCGGATTTAGGGTGATTAAGCAACTTACAAGTGATTAGTCCTCTCTAAACCATGTTTCGAGATTAATTTCCTTTTTAATTCTTTCTAAGCATTTTTATATGGAGGTTAATACTTTTTTATTGTTGTTTCCCATCATTCTTAGAGCAGAATAGAAGATTACACTAGATCCACAATACTTCAATACAAGAAAACTCACTCCAATGCCAAAGTCACCGTCGATCGCCACCTAGGTGCACCTCTATGTGCATTGCAACTAATCGGACTCTAGCCTATGCTGTTTGCACCATTTTCCCACGGGAAATATCATCAAATACACCACACCTTAAATGTTGTAACTCAGTTCCAGCACAGGTCGAATTCAAACGAAGAAACCAGTCTTTTCTTTCATTCTTCCAATTCTAGCCCACATATGCCATACCATTGGTTTCCCTCAAGCCCAAGATCTGCCATATGCGCCTAATCTAGATTTGGTTAAGCTTGTCTCTGGAGTTAAGGGAATTATTCAACTACAAGTGATTATTCATCTCTATACCATCTTCAGAACTTAATTTCCTTTTTAATTCTCTCTCTATCTTTTCGTATGGGCCTTATTGCTCTTATTGTTTTGTTTGCCATCATTCTTGGACTCAATTAGATGATTAGACTTGATCCACCACATTTCAATACAAGGGAAGTCATTCTAACGCCAAAGTCACCGCCAATCGCCACCTAGGTGCTCCTCTTTGTGTGTTGCAACGAATCGGAGTATAGCCAATGCCGTTTACACCTATTTCTCGAGGGAAATCTCGTCAAACGCATCCCACCTTAACCGTCTAGCTCAGTTCTTTAGCATTGGATGAACTGACATGAAGAAACTTGTCTTTTCTATCGTTCATCCAATTGTAGCCTTAGATGTGGCCCATCCACCCCTTATTTGGCCTTGGTGAAACTTGGATCCGATGTTAAGGGCATTAATCAACTTACAAGTGATTACTCATGTCTAAACCATGTTTCAAGCTCAATTTCCCTTTTAATTCTCTCTCTCTCTTTTCGTATGGGCCTTATTGCTCTTATTGTTTTGTTTGCCATCATTCTTGGACTCAATTAGATGATTAGACTTGATCCACCACATTTCAATACAAGGGAAGTCATTCTAACGCCAAAGTCACCGCCAATCGCCACCTAGGTGCTCCTCTTTGTGCATTGCAACGAATCGGACTATAGCCAATGCCGTTTACACCTATTTCTCGAGGGAAATCTCGTCAAACGCATCCCACCTTAACCGTCTAGCTCAGTTCTTTAGCATTGGATGAACTGACACGAAGAAACTTGTCTTTTCTATCGTTCATCCAATTGTAGCCTTACATGTGGGCCATCCACCCCTTATTTGGCCTTGGTGAAACTTGGAACCGGTGTTAAGGGCATTAATCAACTTACAAGTGATTACTCATGTCTAAACCATGTTTCAAGCTCAATTTCCCTTTTAATTCTCTCTCTCTCTTTTCGTATGGGCCTTATTGCTCTTATTGTTTTGTTTGCCATCATTCTTGGACTCAATTAGAAGATTAGACTTGATAAACCACATTTCAATACAAGGAAAGTTGTTGCAACGCCCTAGTCAGCGCCAATCGCCACCTAGGTGCACCTCCACGTGCACTGCAACTAATCGGACTGTACCCTATGCCGTTTACACCATTTTCTCAAGGGAAATCTCAGCAAATGCTTTCTACCTTAGCCGTCGAAAATCAATTCTAGTATTGGACGAATTGACTCAAACAAACCCTTCTTTTCCTTCATTCATCCAACTATAACGCACATATGCCATACCAACGGTTTCCCTCAAGCCCAAGACGCGCCATACTCCCCTTATCTTGCCTTGGTTAAGCTTGTAACCGGATTTTAGGTGATTAATCAACTTACATGTGATTAGTCATCTCTAAACCATGTTTCAAGATTTATTTCTTTTTTAATTCTTTCTAAGCGTTTTTATATGGAGGTTAATACTTTTTTATTGTTGTTTCCCATCATTCTTAGAGCAGAATAGAAGATTACACTTGATCCACAACATTTCAATACAAGGAAACTCACTCCAATGCCAAAGTCACCGTCGATCGCCACCTAGGCGGACCTCTATGTGCATTGCAACTAATCGGACTCTAGCCTATGCTGTTTGCACCATTTTCTCACGGGAAATATCATCAAATACACCACGCCTTAAATGTTGAACTCAGTTCCAGCACAGGTCGAATTCAAACGAAGAAACCCGTCTTTTCTTTCATTCTTCCAATTCTAGCCCACATATGCCATACCATTGGTTTCCCTCAAGCCCAAGATGTGCCATACGCGACTAATCTACATTTGGTTAAGCTTGTGACTGGAGTTAAGGGCATTATTCAACTACAAGTGATTATTCATCTCTAAACCATCTTCTGAACTTAATTTCCTTTTTAATTCTCTCTCTCTCTTTTCGTATGGGCCTTATTGCTCTTCTTGTTTTGTTTGCCATCATTCTTGGACTCAATTAGATGATTAGACTTGATCCACCACATTTCAATACAAGGGAAGTCATTCTAACGCCAAAGTCACCGCCAATAGCCACCTAGGTGCTCCTCTTTGTGTGTTGCAACGAATCGGACTATAGCCAATGCCGTTTACACCTATTTCTCGAGGGAAATCTCGTCAAACGCATCCCACCTTAACCGTCTAGCTCAGTTCTTTAGCATTGGACGAACTTGTCTTTTCTATCGTTCATCCAATTGTAGCCTTAGATGTGGCCCATCCACCCGTTATTTGGCCTTGGTGAAACTTCGATCCGGTGTTAAGGGCATTAATCAACTTACAAGTGATTACTCATGTCTAAACCATGTTTCAAGCTCAATTTCCCTTTTAATTCTCTCTCTCTCTTTTCGTATGGGCCTTATTGCTCTTATTGTTTTGTTTGCCATCATTCTTGGACTCAATTAGAAGATTAGACTTGATAAACCACATTTCAATACAAGGAAAGTTGTTGCAACGCCCTAGTCAGCGCCAATCGCCACCTAGGTGCACCTCCACGTGCACTGCAACTAATCGGACTGTACCCTATGCCGTTTACACCATTTTCTCAAGGGAAATCTCAGCAAATGCTTTCTACCTTAGCCGTCGAAAATCAGTTCTAGTATTGGACGAATTGACTCAAACAAACCCTTCTTTTCCTTCATTCATCCAACTATAACGCACATATGCCATACCAACGGTTTCCCTCAAGCCCAAGACGCGCCATATCCCCTTATCTGCCCTTGGTTAAGCTTGTAACTGGATTTTAGGTGATTAATCAACTTACGTGTGATTAGTCATCTCTAAACCTTGTTTCAAGATTTATTTCTTTTTTAATTCTTTCTAAGCGTTTCTATATGGAGGTTAATACTTTTTTATTGTTGTTTCCCATCATTCTTAGAGCAGAATAGAAGATTACACTTGATCCACAACATTTCAATACAAGGAAACTCACTCCAATGCCAAAGTCACCGTCGATTGCCACCTAGGCAGACCTCTATGTGCATTGTAACTAATCGGACTCTAGCCTATGCTGTTTGCACCATTTTCTCACGGGAAATATCATCAAATACACCACGCCTTAAATGTTGAACTCAGTTCCAGCACAGGTCGAATTCAAACGAAGAAACCCGTCTTTTCTTTCATTCTTCCAATTCTACCCCACATATGCCATACCATTGGTTTCCCTCAAGCCCAAGATGTGCCATGCGCCCCTAATCTAGATTTGGTTAAGCTTGTGACTGGAGTTAAGGGAATTATTCAACTACAAGTGATTATTCATCTCTAAACCATCTTCTGAACTTAATTTCCTTTTTAATTCTCTCTCTCTCTTTTCGTATGGGCCTTATTGCTCTTCTTGTTTTGTTTGCCATCATTCTTGGACTCAGTTAGATGATTAGACTTGATCCACCACATTTCAATACAAGGGAAGTCATTCTAACGCCAAAGTCACCGCAAATCGCCACCTAGGTGCTCCTCTTTTTGTGTTGCAACGAATCGGACTATAGCCAATGCCGTTTACACCTATTTCTCGAGGGAAATCTCGTCAAACGCATCCCACCTTAACCGTCTAGCTCAGTTCTTTGGCATTGGACGAACTGACACGAAGAAACTTGTCTTTTCTATCGTTCATCCAATTGTAGCCTTCGATGTGGCCCATCCACCCCTTATTTGGCCTTGGTGAAACTTGGAACCGGTGTTAAGGGCATTAATCAACTTACAAGTGATTACTCATGTCTAAACCATGTTTCAAGCTCAATTTCCCTTTTAATTCTCTCTCTCTCTTTTCGTATGGGCCTTATTGCTCTTATTGTTTTGTTTGCCATCATTCTTGGACTCAATTAGAAGATTAGACTTCATAAACCACATTTCAATACAAGGAAAGTTGTTGCAACGCCCAAGTCAGCGCCAATCGCCACCTAGGTGCACCTCCACGTGCACTGCAACTAATCGGACTGTACCCTATGCCGTTTACACCATTTTCTCAAGGGAAATCTCAGCAAATGCTTTCTACCTTAGCCGTCGAAAATCAGTTCTAGTATTGGACGAATTGACTCAAACAAACCCTTCTTTTCCTTCATTCATCCAACTATAACGCACATATGCCATACCAACGGTTTCCCTCAAGCCCAAGACGCGCCATACTCCCCTTATCTTGCCTTGGTTAAGCTTGTAACCGGATTTTAGGTGATTAATCAACTTACATGTGATTAGTCATCTCTAAACCATGTTTCAAGATTTATTTCTTTTTTAATTCTTTCTAAGCGTTTTTATATGGAGGTTAATACTTTTTTATTGTTGTTTCCCATCATTCTTAGAGCAGAATAGAAGATTACACTTGATCCACAACATTTCAATACAAGGAAACTCACTCCAATGCCAAAGTCACCGTCGATCGCCACCTAGGCGGACCTCTATGTGCATTGCAACTAATCGGACTCTAGCCTATGCTGTTTGCACCATTTTCTCACGGGAAATATCATCAAATACACCACGCCTTAAATGTTGAACTCAGTTCCAGCACAGGTCGAATTCAAACGAAGAAACCCGTCTTTTCTTTCATTCTTCCAATTCTAGCCCACATATGCCATACCATTGGTTTCCCTCAAGCCCAAGATGTGCCATACGCGACTAATCTACATTTGGTGAAGCTTGTGACTGGAGTTAAGGGCATTATTCAACTACAAGTGATTATTCATCTCTAAACCATCTTCTAAACTTAATTTCGTTTTTAATTCTCTCTCTCTCTTTTCGTATGGGCCTTATTGCTCTTCTTGTTTTGTTTGCCATCATTCTTGGACTCAATTAGATGATTAGACTTGATCCACCACATTTCAATACAAGGGAAGTCATTCTAACGCCAAAGTCACCGCCAATCGCCACCTAGGTGCTCCTCTTTGTGTGTTGCAACGAATCGGACTATAGCCAATGCCGTTTACACCTATTTCTCGAGGGAAATCTCGTCAAACGCATCCCACCTTAACCGTCTAGCTCAGTTCTTTAGCATTGGACGAACTGACATGAAGAAACTTGTCTTTTCTATCGTTCATCCAATTGTAGCCTTAGATGTGGCCCATCCACCCCTTATTTGGCCTTGGTGAAACTTGGATCCGATGTTAAGGGCATTAATCAACTTACAAGTGATTACTCATGTCTAAACCATGTTTCAAGCTCAATTTCCCTTTTAATTCTCTCTCTCTCTTTTCGTATGGGCCTTATTGCTCTTATTGTTTTGTTTGCCATCATTCTTGGACTCAATTAGAAGATTAGACTTGATAAACCACATTTCAATACAAGGAAAGTTGTTGCAACGCCCTAGTCAGCGCCAATCGCCACCTAGGTGCACCTCCACGTGCACTGCAACTAATCGGACTGTACCCTATGCCGTTTACACCATTTTCTCAAGGGAAATCTCAGCAAATGCTTTCTACCTTAGCCGTCGAAAATCAGTTCTAGTATTGGACGAATTGACTCAAACAAACCCTTCTTTTCCTTCATTCATCCAACTATAACGCACATATGCCATACCAACGGTTTCCCTCAAGCCCAAGACGCGCCATACTCCCCTTATCTTGCCTTGGTTAAGCTTGTAACCGGATTTTAGGTGATTAATCAACTTACATGTGATTAGTCATCTCTAAACCATGTTTCAAGATTTATTTCTTTTTTAATTCTTTCTAAGCGTTTTTATATGGAGGTTAATACTTTTTTATTGTTGTTTCCCATCATTCTTAGAGCAGAATAGAAGATTACACTTGATCCACAACATTTCAATACAAGGAAACTCACTCCAATGCCAAAGTCACCGTCGATCGCCACCTAGGCGGACCTCTATGTGCATTGCAACTAATCGGACTCTAGCCTATGCTGTTTGCACCATTTTCTCACGGGAAATATCATCAAATACACCACGCCTTAAATGTTGAACTCAGTTCCAGCACAGGTCGAATTCAAACGAAGAAACCCGTCTTTTCTTTCATTCTTCCAATTCTAGCCCACATATGCCATACCATTGGTTTCCCTCAAGCCCAAGATGTGCCATACGCGACTAATCTACATTTGGTGAAGCTTGTGACTGGAGTTAAGGGCATTATTCAACTACAAGTGATTATTCATCTCTAAACCATCTTCTAAACTTAATTTCGTTTTTAATTCTCTCTCTCTCTTTTCGTATGGGCCTTATTGCTCTTCTTGTTTTGTTTGCCATCATTCTTGGACTCAATTAGATGATTAGACTTGATCCACCACATTTCAATACAAGGGAAGTCATTCTAACGCCAAAGTCACCGCCAATCGCCACCTAGGTGCTCCTCTTTGTGTGTTGCAACGAATCGGACTATAGCCAATGCCGTTTACACCTATTTCTCGAGGGAAATCTCATCAAATGCATCCCACCTTAACCGTCTAGCTCAGTTCTTTAGCATTGGACGAACTGACATGAAGAAACTTGTCTTTTCTATCGTTCATCCAATTGTAGCCTTAGATGTGGCCCATCCACCCCTTATTTGGCCTTGGTGAAACTTGGATCCGATGTTAAGGGCATTAATCAACTTACAAGTGATTACTCATGTCTAAACCATGTTTCAAGCTCAATTTCCCTTTTAATTCTCTCTCTCTCTTTTCGTATGGGCCTTATTGCTCTTATTGTTTTGTTTGCCATCATTCTTGGACTCAATTAGAAGATTAGACTTGATAAACCACATTTCAATACAAGGAAAGTTGTTGCAACGCCCTAGTCAGCGCCAATCGCCACCTAGGTGCACCTCCACGTGCACTGCAACTAATCGGACTGTACCCTATGCCGTTTACACCATTTTCTCAAGGGAAATCTCAGCAAATGCTTTCTACCTTAGCCGTCGAAAATCAGTTCTAGTATTGGACGAATTGACTCAAACAAACCCTTCTTTTCCTTCATTCATCCAACTATAACGCACATATGCCATACCAACGGTTTCCCTCAAGCCCAAGACGCGCCATACTCCCCTTATCTTGCCTTGGTTAAGCTTGTAACCGGATTTTAGGTGATTAATCAACTTACATGTGATTAGTCATCTCTAAACCATGTTTCAAGATTTATTTCTTTTTTAATTCTTTCTAAGCATTTTTATATGGAGGTTAATACTTTTTTATTGTTGTTTCCCATCATTCTTAGAGCAGAATAGAAGATTACACTTGATCCACAACATTTCAATACAAGGAAACTCACTCCAATGCCAAAGTCACCGTCGATCGCCACCTAGGCGGACCTCTATGTGCATTGCAACTAATCGGACTCTAGCCTATGCTGTTTGCACCATTTTCTCACGGGAAATATCATCAAATACACCACGCCTTAAATGTTGAACTCAGTTCCAGCACAGGTCGAATTCAAACGAAGAAACCCCTCTTTTCTTTCATTCTTCCAATTCTAGCCCACATATGCCATACCATTGGTTTCCCTCAAGCCCAAGATGTGCCATACGCGACTAATCTACATTTGGTTAAGCTTGTGACTGGAGTTAAGGGCATTATTCAACTACAAGTGATTATTCATCTCTAAACCATCTTCTGAACTTAATTTCCTTTTTAATTCTCTCTCTCTCTTTTCGTATGGGCCTTATTGCTCTTCTTGTTTTGTTTGCCATCATTCTTGGACTCAATTAGATGATTAGACTTGATCCACCACATTTCAATACAAGGGAAGTCATTCTAACGCCAAAGTCACCGCCAATCGCCACTTAGGTGCTCCTCTTTGTGTGTTGCAACGAATCGGACTATAGCCAATGCCGTTTACACCTATTTCTCGAGGGAAATCTCATCAAACGCATCCCACCTTAACCGTCTAGCGCAGTTCTTTAGCATTGGACGAACTGACATGAAGAAACTTGTCTTTTCTATCGTTCATCCAATTGTAGCCTTAGCTGTGGCCCATCCACCCCTTATTTGGCCTTGGGGAAACTTGGAACCGGTGTTAAGGGCATTAATCAACTTACAAGTGATTACTCATGTCTAAACCATGTTTCAAGTTCAATTTCCCTTTTAATTCTCTCTCTCTCTTTTCGTATGGGCCTTATTGCTCTTATTGTTTTGTTTGCCATCATTCTTGGACTCAATTAGAAGATTAGACTTGACAAACCACATTTCAATACAAGGAAAGTTGTTGCAACGCCCAAGTCAGCGCCAATCGCCACCTAGGTGCACCTCCACGTGCACTGCAACTAATCGGACTGTACCCTATGCCGTTTACACCATTTTCTCAAGGGAAATCTCAGCAAATGCTTTCTACCTTAGCCGTCGAAAATCAGTTCTAGTATTGGACGAATTGACTCAAACAAACCCTTCTTTTCCTTCATTCATCCAACTATAACGCACATATGCCATACCAACGGTTTCCCTCAAGCCCAAGACGCGCCATACTCCCCTTATCTTGCCTTGGTTAAGCTTGTAACCGGATTTTAGGTGATTAATCAACTTACATGTGATTAGTCATCTCTAAACCATGTTTCAAGATTTATTTCTTTTTTAATTCTTTCTAAGCGTTTTTATATGGAGGTTAATACTTTTTTATTGTTGTTTCCCATCATTCTTAGAGCAGAATAGAAGATTACACTTGATCCACAACATTTCAATACAAGGAAACTCACTCCAATGCCAAAGTCACCGTCGATCGCCACCTAGGCGGACCTCTATGTGCATTGCAACTAATCGGACTCTAGCCTATGCTGTTTGCACCATTTTCTCACGGGAAATATCATCAAATACACTACGCCTTAAATGTTGAACTCAGTTCCAGCACAGGTCGAATTCAAACGAAGAAACCCGTCTTTTCTTTCATTCTTCCAATTCTAGCCCACATATGCCATACCATTGGTTTCCCTCAAGCCCAAGATGTGCCATACGCGACTAATCTACATTTGGTGAAGCTTGTGACTGGAGTTAAGGGCATTATTCAACTACAAGTGATTATTCATCTCTAAACCATCTTCTAAACTTAATTTCCTTTTTAATTCTCTCTCTCTCTTTTCGTATGGGCCTTATTGCTCTTCTTGTTTTGTTTGCCATCATTCTTGGACTCAATTAGATGATTAGACTTGATCCACCACATTTCAATACAAGGGAAGTCATTCTAACGCCAAAGTCACCGCTAATCGCCACCTAGGTGCTCCTCTTTGTGTGTTGCAACGAATCGGACTACAGCCAATGCCGTTTACACCTATTTCTCGAGGGAAATCTCGTCAAACGCATCCCACCTTAACCGTCTAGCTCAGTTCTTTAGCATTGGACGAACTTGTCTTTTCTATCGTTCATCCAATTGTAGCCTTAGAAGTGGCCCATCCACCCGTTATTTGGCCTTGGTGAAACTTCGATCCGGTGTTAAGGGCATTAATCAACTTACAAGTGATTACTCATGTCTAAACCATGTTTCAAGCTCAATTTCCCTTTTAATTCTCTCTCTCTCTTTTCGTATGGGCCTTATTGCTCTTATTGTTTTGTTTGCCATCATTCTTGGACTCAATTAGAAGATTAGACTTGATAAACCACATTTCAATACAAGGAAAGTTGTTGCAATGCCCTAGTCAGCGCCAATCGCCACCTAGGTGCACCTCCACGTGCACTGCAACTAATCGGACTGTACCCTATGCCGTTTACACCATTTTCTCAAGGGAAATCTCAGCAAATGCTTTCTACCTTAGCCGTCGAAAATCAGTTCTAGTATTGGACGAATTGACTCAAACAAACCCTTCTTTTCCTTCATTCATCCAACTATAACGCACATATGCCATACCAACGGTTTCCCTCAAGCCCAAGACGCGCCATACTCCCCTTATCTGCCCTTGGTTAAGCTTGTAATCGGATTTTAGGTGATTAATCAACTTACGTGTGATTAGTCATCTCTAAACCTTGTTTCAAGATTTATTTCTTTTTTAATTCTTTCTAAGCGTTTCTATATGGAGGTTAATACTTTTTTATTGTTGTTTCCCATCATTCTTAGAGCAGAATAGAAGATTACACTTGATCCACAACATTTCAATACAAGGAAACTCACTCCAATGCCAAAGTCACCGTCGATTGCCACCTAGGCAGACCTCTATGTGCATTGTAACTAATCGGACTCTAGCCTATGCTGTTTGCACCATTTTCTCACGGGAAATATCATCAAATACACCACGCCTTAAATGTTGAACTCAGTTCCAGCACAGGTCGAATTCAAACGAAGAAACCCGTCTTTTCTTTCATTCTTCCAATTCTAGCCCACATATGCCATACCATTGGTTTCCCTCAAGCCCAAGATGTGCCATGCGCCCCTAATCTGGATTTGGTTAAGCTTGTGACTGGAGTTAAGGGAATTATTCAACTACAAGTGATTATTCATCTCTAAACCATCTTCTGAACTTAATTTCCTTTTTAATTCTCTCTCTCTCTTTTCGTATGGGCCTTATTGCTCTTCTTGTTTTGTTTGCCATCATTCTTGGACTCAGTTAGATGATTAGACTTGATCCACCACATTTCAATACAAGGGAAGTCATTCTAACGCCAAAGTCACCGCAAATCGCCACCTAGGTGCTCCTCTTTTTGTGTTGCAACGAATCGGACTATAGCCAATGCCGTTTACACCTATTTCTCGAGGGAAATCTCGTCAAACGCATCCCACCTTAACCGTCTAGCTCAGTTCTTTGGCATTGGATGAACTGACACGAAGAAACTTGTCTTTTCTATCGTTCATCCAATTGTAGCCTTCGATGTGGCCCATCCACCCCTTATTTGGCCTTGGTGAAACTTGGAACCGGTGTTAAGGGCATTAATCAACTTACAAGTGATTACTCATGTCTAAACCATGTTTCAAGCTCAATTTCCCTTTTAATTCTCTCTCTCTCTTTTCGTATGGGCCTTATTGCTCTTATTGTTTTGTTTGCCATCATTCTTGGACTCAATTAGAAGATTAGACTTCATAAACCACATTTCAATACAAGGAAAGTTGTTGCAACGCCCAAGTCAGCGCCAATCGCCACCTAGGTGCACCTCCATGTGCACTGCAACTAATCGGACTGTACCCTATGCCATTTACACCATTTTCTCAAGGGAAATCTCAGCAAATGCTTTCTACCTTAGCCGTCGAAAATCAGTTCTAGTATTGGACGAATTGACTCAAACAAACCCTTCTTCTCCTTCATTCATCCAACTATAACGCACATATGCCATACCAACGGTTTCCCTCAAGCCCAAGACGCGCCATACTACCCTTATCTTGCCTTGGTTAAGCTTGTAACCGGATTTAAGGTGATTAATCAACTTACATGTGATTAGTCATCTCTAAACCATGTTTCAAGATTTATTTCTTTTTTAATTCTTTCTAAGCGTTTTTATATGGAGGTTAATACTTTTTTATTGTTGTTTCCCATCATTCTTAGAGCAGAATAGAAGATTACACTTGATCCACAACATTTCAATACAAGGAAACTCACTCCAATGCCAAAGTCACCGTCGATCGCCACCTAGGCGGACCTCTATGTGCATTGCAACTAATCGGACTCTAGCCTAAGCTGTTTGCACCATTTTCTCACGGGAAATATCATCAAATACACCACGCCTTAAATGTTGAACTCAGTTCCAGCACAGGTCGAATTCAAACGAAGAAACCCGTCTTTTCTTTCATTCTTCCAATTCTAGCCCACATATGCCATACCATTGGTTTCCCTCAAGCCCAAGATGTGCCATACGCGACTAATCTACATTTGGTTAAGCTTGTGACTGGAGTTAAGGGCATTATTCAACTACAAGTGATTATTCATCTCTAAACCATCTTCTGAACTTAATTTCCTTTTTAATTCTCTCTCTCTCTTTTCGTATGGGCCTTATTGCTCTTCTTGTTTTGTTTGCCATCATTCTTGGACTCAATTAGATGATTAGACTTGATCCACCACATTTCAATACAAGGGAAGTCATTCTAACGCCAAAGTCACCGCCAATCGCCACCTAGGTGCTCCTCTTTGTGTGTTGCAACGAATCGGACTATAGCCAATGCCGTTTACACCTATTTCTCGAGGGAAATCTCGTCAAACGCATCCCACCTTAACCGTCTAGCTCAGTTCTTTAGCATTGGACGAACTTGTCTTTTCTATCGTTCATCCAATTGTAGCCTTAGATGTGGCCCATCCACCCGTTATTTGGCCTTGGTGAAACTTCGATCCGGTGTTAAGGGCATTAATCAACTTACAAGTGATTACTCATGTCTAAACCATGTTTCAAGCTCAATTTCCCTTTTAATTCTCTCTCTCTCTTTTCGTATGGGCCTTATTGCTCTTATTGTTTTGTTTGCCATCATTCTTGGACTCAATTAGAAGATTAGACTTGATAAACCACATTTCAATACAAGGAAAGTTGTTGCAACGCCCTAGTCAGCGCCAATCGCCACCTAGGTGCACCTCCACGTGCACTGCAACTAATCGGACTGTACCCTATGCCGTTTACACCATTTTCTCAAGGGAAATCTCAGCAAATGCTTTCTACCTTAGCCGTCGAAAATCAGTTCTAGTATTGGACGAATTGACTCAAACAAACCCTTCTTTTCCTTCATTCATCCAACTATAACGCACATATGCCATACCAACGGTTTCCCTCAAGCCCAAGACGCGCCATACTCCCCTTATCTTGCCTTGGTTAAGCTTGTAACCGGATTTTAGGTGATTAATCAACTTACATGTGATTAGTCATCTCTAAACCATGTTTCAAGATTTATTTCTTTTTTAATTCTTTCTAAGCGTTTTTATATGGAGGTTAATACTTTTTTATTGTTGTTTCCCATCATTCTTAGAGCAGAATAGAAGATTACACTTGATCCACAACATTTCAATACAAGGAAACTCACTCCAATGCCAAAGTCACCGTCGATCGCCACCTAGGCGGACCTCTATGTGCATTGCAACTAATCGGACTCTAGCCTATGCTGTTTGCACCATTTTCTCACGGGAAATATCATCAAATACACCACGCCTTAAATGTTGAACTCAGTTCCAGCACAGGTCGAATTCAAACGAAGAAACCCGTCTTTTCTTTCATTCTTCCAATTCTAGCCCACATATGCCATACCATTGGTTTCCCTCAAGCCCAAGATGTGCCATACGCGACTAATCTACATTTGGTTAAGCTTGTGACTGGAGTTAAGGGCATTATTCAACTACAAGTGATTATTCATCTCTAAACCATCTTCTGAACTTAATTTCCTTTTTAATTCTCTCTCTCTCTTTTCGTATGGGCCTTATTGCTCTTCTTGTTTTGTTTGCCATCATTCTTGGACTCAATTAGATGATTAGACTTGATCCACCACATTTCAATACAAGGGAAGTCATTCTAACGCCAAAGTCACCGCCAATCGCCACTTAGGTGCTCCTCTTTGTGTGTTGCAACGAATCGGACTATAGCCAATGCCGTTTACACCTATTTCTCGAGGGAAATCTCGTCAAACGCATCCCACCTTAACCGTCTAGCGCAGTTCTTTAGCATTGGACGAACTGACATGAAGAAACTTGTCTTTTCTATCGTTCATCCAATTGTAGCCTTAGTTGTGGCCCATCCACCCCTTATTTGGCCTTGGTGAAACTTGGAACCGGTGTTAAGGGCATTAATCAACTTACAAGTGATTACTCATGTCTAAACCATGTTTCAAGTTCAATTTCCCTTTTAATTCTCTCTCTCTCTTTTCGTATGGGCCTTATTGCCCTTATTGTTTTGTTTGCCATCATTCTTGGACTCAATTAGAAGATTAGACTTGACAAACCACATTTCAATACAAGGAAAGTTGTTGCAACGCCCAAGTCAGCGCCAATCGCCACCTAGATGCACCTCCACGTGCACTGCAACTAATCGGACTGTACCCTATGCCGTTTACACCATTTTCTCAAGGGAAATCTCAGCAAATGCTTTCTACCTTAGCCGTCGAAAATCAGTTCTAGTATTGGACGAATTGACTCAAACAAACCCTTCTTTTCCTTCATTCATCCAACTATAACGCACATATGCCATACCAACGGTTTCCCTCAAGCCCAAGACGCGCCATACTCCCCTTATCTTGCCTTGGTTAAGCTTGTAACCGGATTTTAGGTGATTAATCAACTTACATGTGATTAGTCATCTCTAAACCATGTTTCAAGATTTATTTCTTTTTTAATTCTTTCTAAGCGTTTTTATATGGAGGTTAATACTTTTTTATTGTTGTTTCCCATCATTCTTAGAGCAGAATAGAAGATTACACTTGATCCACAACATTTCAATACAAGGAAACTCACTCCAATGCCAAAGTCACCGTCGATCGCCACCTAGGCGGACCTCTATGTGCATTGCAACTAATCGGACTCTAGCCTATGCTGTTTGCACCATTTTCTCACGGGAAATATCATCAAATACACCACGCCTTAAATGTTGAACTCAGTTCCAGCACAGGTCGAATTCAAACGAAGAAACCCGTCTTTTCTTTCATTCTTCCAATTCTAGCCCACATATGCCATACCATTGGTTTCCCTCAAGCCCAAGATGTGCCATACGCGACTAATCTACATTTGGTGAAGCTTGTGACTGGAGTTAAGGGCATTATTCAACTACAAGTGATTATTCATCTCTAAACCATCTTCTAAACTTAATTTCCTTTTTAATTCTCTCTCTCTCTTTTCGTATGGGCCTTATTGCTCTTCTTGTTTTGTTTGCCATCATTCTTGGACTCAATTAGATGATTAGACTTGATCCACCACATTTCAATACAAGGGAAGTCATTCTAACGCCAAAGTCACCGCCAATCGCCACCTAGGTGCTCCTCTTTGTGTGTTGCAACGAATCGGACTATAGCCAATGCCGTTTACACCTATTTCTCGAGGGAAATCTCGTCAAACGCATCCCACCTTAACCGTCTAGCTCAGTTCTTTAGCATTGGACGAACTGACATGAAGAAACTTGTCTTTTCTATCGTTCATCCAATTGTAGCCTTAGTTGTGGCCCATCCACCCCTTATTTGGCCTTGGTGAAACTTGGAACCGGTGTTAAGGGCATTAATCAACTTACAAGTGATTACTCATGTCTAAACCATGTTTCAAGTTCAATTTCCCTTTTAATTCTCTCTCTCTCTTTTCGTATGGGCCTTATTGCTCTTATTGTTTTGTTTGCCATCATTCTTGGACTCAATTAGAAGATTAGACTTGACAAACCACATTTCAATACAAGGAAAGTTGTTGCAACGCCCAAGTCAGCACCAATCGCCACCTAGGTGCACCTCCACGTGCACTGCAACTAATCGGACTGTACCCTATGCCGTTTACACCATTTTCTCAAGGGAAATCTCAGCAAATGCTTTCTACCTTAGCCGTCGAAAATCAGTTCTAGTATTGGACGAATTGACTCAAACAAACCCTTCTTTTCCTTCATTCATCCAACTATAACGCACATATGCCATACCAACGGTTTCCCTCAAGCCCAAGACGCGCCATACTCCCCTTATCTTGCCTTGGTTAAGCTTGTAACCGGATTTTAGGTGATTAATCAACTTACATGTGATTAGTCATCTCTAAACCATGTTTCAAGATTTATTTCTTTTTTAATTCTTTCTAAGCGTTTTTATATGGAGGTTAATACTTTTTTATTGTTGTTTCCCATCATTCTTAGAGCAGAATAGAAGATTACACTTGATCCACAACATTTCAATACAAGGAAACTCACTCCAATGCCAAAGTCACCGTCGATCGCCACCTAGGCGGACCTCTATGTGCATTGCAACTAATCGGACTCTAGCCTATGCTGTTTGCACCATTTTCTCACGGGAAATATCATCAAATACACCACGCCTTAAATGTTGAACTCAGTTCCAGCACAGGTCGAATTCAAACGAAGAAACCCGTCTTTTCTTTCATTCTTCCAATTCTAGCCCACATATGCCATACCATTGGTTTCCCTCAAGCCCAAGATGTGCCATACGCGACTAATCTACATTTGGTGAAGCTTGTGACTGGAGTTAAGGGCATTATTCAACTACAAGTGATTATTCATCTCTAAACCATCTTCTAAACTTAATTTCCTTTTTAATTCTCTCTCTCTCTTTTCGTATGGGCCTTATTGCTCTTCTTGTTTTGTTTGCCATCATTCTTGGACTCAATTAGATGATTAGACTTGATCCACCACATTTCAATACAAGGGAAGTCATTCTAACGCCAAAGTCACCGCCAATCGCCACCTAGGTGCTCCTCTTTGTGTGTTGCAACGAATCGGACTATAGCCAATGCCGTTTACACCTATTTCTCGAGGGAAATCTCGTCAAACGCATCCCACCTTAACCGTCTAGCTCAGTTCTTTAGCATTGGACGAACTGACATGAAGAAACTTGTCTTTTCTATCGTTCATCCAATTGTAGCCTTAGATGTGGCCCATCCACCCCTTATTTGGCCTTGGTGAAACTTGGATCTGATGTTAAGGGCATTAATCAACTTACAAGTGATTACTCATGTCTAAACCATGTTTCAAGCTCAATTTCCCTTTTAATTCTCTCTCTCTCTTTTCGTATGGGCCTTATTGCTCTTATTGTTTTGTTTGCCATCATTCTTGGACTCAATTAGAAGATTAGACTTGATAAACCACATTTCAATACAAGGAAAGTTGTTGCAACGCCCTAGTCAGCGCCAATCGCCACCTAGGTGCACCTCCACGTGCACTGCAACTAATCGGACTGTACCCTATGCCGTTTACACCATTTTCTCAAGGGAAATCTCAGCAAATGCTTTCTACCTTAGCCGTCGAAAATCAGTTCTAGTATTGGACGAATTGACTCAAACAAACCCTTCTTTTCCTTCATTCATCCAACTATAACGCACATATGCCATACCAACGGTTTCCCTCAAGCCCAAGACGCGCCATACTCCCCTTATCTTGCCTTGGTTAAGCTTGTAACCGGATTTTAGGTGATTAATCAACTTACATGTGATTAGTCATCTCTAAACCATGTTTCAAGATTTATTTCTTTTTTAATTCTTTCTAAGCGTTTTTATATGGAGGTTAATACTTTTTTATTGTTGTTTCCCATCATTCTTAGAGCAGAATAGAAGATTACACTGGATCCACAACATTTCAATACAAGGAAACTCACTCCAATGCCAAAGTCACCGTCGATCGCCACCTAGGCGGACCTCTATGTGCATTGCAACTAATTAGACTCTAGCCTATGCTGTTTGCACCATTTTCCCACGGGAAATATCATCAAATACACCACGCCTTAAATGTTGAACTCAGTTCTAGCACAGGTCGAATTCAAACGAAGAAACCCGTCTTTTCTTTCATTCTTCCAATTCTAGCCCACATATGCCATACCATTGGTTTCCCTCAAGCCCAAGATGTGCCATACGCGACTAATCTACATTTGGTTAAGCTTGTGACTGGAGTTAAGGGCATTATTCAACTACAAGTGATTATTCATCTCTAAACCATCTTCTAAACTTAATTTCCTTTTTAATTCTCTCTCTCTCTTTTCGTATGGGCCTTATTGCTCTTCTTGTTTTGTTTGCCATCATTCTTGGACTCAATTAGATGATTAGACTTGATCCACCACATTTCAATACAAGGGAAGTCATTCTAACGCCAAAGTCACCGCCAATCGCCACCTAGGTGCTCCTCTTTGTGTGTTGCAACGAATCGGACTATAGCCAATGCCGTTTACACCTATTTCTCGAGGGAAATCTCGTCAAACGCATCCCACCTTAACCGTCTAGCTCAGTTCTTTAGCATTGGACGAACTTGTCTTTTCTATCGTTCATCCAATTGTAGCCTTAGTTGTGGCCCATCCACCCCTTATTTGGCCTTGGTGAAACTTGGAACCGGTGTTAAGGGCATTAATCAACTTACAAGTGATTACTCATGTCTAAACCATGTTTCAAGTTCAATTTCCCTTTTAATTCTCTCTCTCTCTTTTCGTATGGGCCTTATTGCTCTTATTGTTTTGTTTGCCATCATTCTTGGACTCAATTAGAAGATTAGACTTGACAAACCACATTTCAATACAAGGAAAGTTGTTGCAACGCCCAAGTCAGCGCCAATCGCCACCTAGGTGCACCTCCACGTGCACTGCAACTAATCGGACTGTACCCTATGCCGTTTACACCATTTTCTCAAGGGAAATCTCAGCAAATGCTTTCTACCTTAGCCGTCGAAAATCAGTTCTAGTATTGGACGAATTGACTCAAACAAACCCTTCTTTTCCTTCATTCATCCAACTATAACGCACATATGCCATACCAACGGTTTCCCTCAAGCCCAAGACGCGCCATACTCCCCTTATCTTGCCTTGGTTAAGCTTGTAACCGGATTTTAGGTGATTAATCAACTTACATGTGATTAGTCATCTCTAAACCATGTTTCAAGATTTATTTCTTTTTTAATTCTTTCTAAGCGTTTTTATATGGAGGTTAATACTTTTTTATTGTTGTTTCCCATCATTCTTAGAGCAGAATAGAATATTACACTTGATCCACAACATTTCAATACATGGAAACTCACTCCAATGCCAAAGTCACCGTCGATCGCCACCTAGGCGGACCTCTATGTGCATTGCAACTAATCGGACTCTAGCCTATGCTGTTTGCACCATTTTCTCACGGGAAATATCATCAAATACACCACGCCTTAAATGTTGAACTCAGTTCCAGCACAGGTCGAATTCAAACGAAGAAACCCGTCTTTTCTTTCATTCTTCCAATTCTAGCCCACATATGCCATACCATTGGTTTCCCTCAAGCCCAAGATGTGCCATACGCGACTAATCTACATTTGGTGAAGCTTGTGACTGGAGTTAAGGGCATTATTCAACTACAAGTGATTATTCATCTCTAAACCATCTTCTAAACTTAATTTCCTTTTTAATTCTCTCTCTCTCTTTTCGTATGGGCCTTATTGCTCTTCTTGTTTTGTTTGCCATCATTCTTGGACTCAATTAGATGATTAGACTTGATCCACCACATTTCAATACAAGGGAAGTCATTCTAACGCCAAAGTCACCGCCAATCGCCACCTAGGTGCTCCTCTTTGTGTGTTGCAACGAATCGGACTATAGCCAATGCCGTTTACACCTATTTCTCGAGGGAAATCTCGTCAAACGCATCCCACCTTAACCGTCTAGCTCAGTTCTTTAGCATTGGACGAACTGACATGAAGAAACTTGTCTTTTCTATCGTTCATCCAATTGTAGCCTTAGTTGTGGCCCATCCACCCCTTATTTGGCCTTGGTGAAACTTGGAACCGGTGTTAAGGGCATTAATCAACTTACAAGTGATTACTCATGTCTAAACCATGTTTCAAGTTCAATTTCCCTTTTAATTCTCTCTCTCTCTTTTCGTATGGGCCTTATTTGCTCTTATTGTTTTGTTTGCCATCATTCTTGGACTCAATTAGAAGATTAGACTTGACAAACCACATTTCAATACAAGGAAAGTTGTTGCAACGCCCAAGTCAGCGCCAATCGCCACCTAGGTGCACCTCCACGTGCACTGCAACTAATCGGACTGTACCCTATGCCGTTTACACCATTTTCTCAAGGGAAATCTCAGCAAATGCTTTCTACCTTAGCCGTCGAAAATCAGTTCTAGTATTGGACGAATTGACTCAAACAAACCCTTCTTTTCCTTCATTCATCCAACTATAACGCACATATGCCATACCAACGGTTTCCCTCAAGCCCAAGACGCGCCATACTCCCCTTATCTTGCCTTGGTTAAGCTTGTAACCGGATTTTAGGTGATTAATCAACTTACATGTGATTAGTCATCTCTAAACCATGTTTCAAGATTTATTTCTTTTTTAATTCTTTCTAAGCGTTTTTATATGGAGGTTAATACTTTTTTATTGTTGTTTCCCATCATTCTTAGAGCAGAATAGAAGATTACACTTGATCCACAACATTTCAATACAAGGAAACTCACTCCAATGCCAAAGTCACCGTCGATCGCCACCTAGGCGGACCTCTATGTGCATTGCAACTAATCGGACTCTAGCCTATGCTGTTTGCACCATTTTCTCACGGGAAATATCATCAAATACACCACGCCTTAAATGTTGAACTCAGTTCCAGCACAGGTCGAATTCAAACGAAGAAACCCGTCTTTTCTTTCATTCTTCCAATTCTAGCCCACATATGCCATACCATTGGTTTCCCTCAAGCCCAAGATGTGCCATACGCGACTAATCTACATTTGGTGAAGCTTGTGACTGGAGTTAAGGGCATTATTCAACTACAAGTGATTATTCATCTCTAAACCATCTTCTAAACTTAATTTCCTTTTTAATTCTCTCTCTCTCTTTTCGTATGGGCCTTATTGCTCTTCTTGTTTTGTTTGCCATCATTCTTGGACTCAATTAGATGATTAGACTTGATCCACCACATTTCAATACAAGGGAAGTCATTCTAACGCCAAAGTCACCGCCAATCGCCACCTAGGTGCTCCTCTTTGTGTGTTGCAACGAATCGGACTATAGCCAATGCCGTTTACACCTATTTCTCGAGGGAAATCTCGTCAAACGCATCCCACCTTAACCGTCTAGCTCAGTTCTTTAGCATTGGACGAACTGACATGAAGAAACTTGTCTTTTCTATCGTTCATCCAATTGTAGCCTTAGATGTGGCCCATCCACCCCTTATTTGGCCTTGGTGAAACTTGGATCCGATGTTAAGGGCATTAATCAACTTACAAGTGATTACTCATGTCTAAACCATGTTTCAAGCTCAATTTCCCTTTTAATTCTCTCTCTCTCTTTTCGTATGGGCCTTATTGCTCTTATTGTTTTGTTTGCCATCATTCTTGGACTCAATTAGAAGATTAGACTTGATAAACCACATTTCAATACAAGGAAAGTTCTTGCAACGCCCTAGTCAGCGCCAATCGCCACCTAGGTGCACCTCCACGTGCACTGCAACTAATCGGACTGTACCCTATGCCGTTTACACCATTTTCTCAAGGGAAATCTCAGCAAATGCTTTCTACCTTAGCCGTCGAAAATCAGTTCTAGTATTGGACGAATTGACTCAAACAAACCCTTCTTTTCCTTCATTCATCCAACTATAACGCACATATGCCATACCAACGGTTTCCCTCAAGCCCAAGACGCGCCATACTCCCCTTATCTTGCCTTGGTTAAGCTTGTAACCGGATTTTAGGTGATTAATCAACTTACATGTGATTAGTCATCTCTAAACCATGTTTCAAGATTTATTTCTTTTTTAATTCTTTCTAAGCGTTTTTATATGGAGGTTAATACTTTTTTATTGTTGTTTCCCATCATTCTTAGAGCAGAATAGAAGATTACACTAGATCCACAACATTTCAATACAAGGAAACTCACTCCAATGCCAAAGTCACCGTCGATCGCCACCTAGGCGGACCTCTATGTGCATTGCAACTAATTAGACTCTAGCCTATGCTGTTTGCACCATTTTCCCACGGGAAATATCATCAAATACACCACGCCTTAAATGTTGAACTCAGTTCTAGCACAGGTCGAATTCAAACGAAGAAACCCGTCTTTTCTTTCATTCTTCCAATTCTAGCCCACATATGCCATACCATTGGTTTCCCTCAAGCCCAAGATGTGCCATACGCGACTAATCTACATTTGGTTAAGCTTGTGACTGGAGTTAAGGGCATTATTCAACTACAAGTGATTATTCATCTCTAAACCATCTTCTGAACTTAATTTCCTTTTTAATTCTCTCTCTCTCTTTTCGTATGGGCCTTATTGCTCTTCTTGTTTTGTTTGCCATCATTCTTGGACTCAATTAGATGATTAGACTTGATCCACCACATTTCAATACAAGGGAAGTCATTCTAACGCCAAAGTCACCGCCAATCGCCACCTAGGTGCTCCTCTTTGTGTGTTGCAACGAATCGGACTATAGCCAATGCCGTTTACACCTATTTCTCGAGGGAAATCTCGTCAAACGCATCCCACCTTAACCGTCTAGCTCAGTTCTTTAGCATTGGACGAACTTGTCTTTTCTATCGTTCATCCAATTGTAGCCTTAGATGTGGCCCATCCACCCGTTATTTGGCCTTGGTGAAACTTCGATCCGGTGTTAAGGGCATTAATCAACTTACAAGTGATTACTCATGTCTAAACCATGTTTCAAGCTCAATTTCCCTTTTAATTCTCTCTCTCTCTTTTCGTATGGGCCTTATTGCTCTTATTGTTTTGTTTGCCATCATTCTTGGACTCAATTAGAAGATTAGACTTGATAAACCACATTTCAATACAAGGAAAGTTGTTGCAACGCCCTAGTCAGCGCCAATCGCCACCTAGGTGCACCTCCACGTGCACTGCAACTAATCGGACTGTACCCTATGCCGTTTACACCATTTTCTCAAGGGAAATCTCAGCAAATGCTTTCTACCTTAGCCGTCGAAAATCAGTTCTAGTATTGGACGAATTGACTCAAACAAACCCTTCTTTTCCTTCATTCATCCAACTATAACGCACATATGCCATACCAACGGTTTCCCTCAAGCCCAAGACGCGCCATATCCCCTTATCTGCCCTTGGTTAAGCTTGTAACTGGATTTTAGGTGATTAATCAACTTACGTGTGATTAGTCATCTCTAAACCTTGTTTCAAGATTTATTTCTTTTTTAATTCTTTCTAAGCGTTTCTATATGGAGGTTAATACTTTTTTATTGTTGTTTCCCATCATTCTTAGAGCAGAATAGAAGATTACACTTGATCCACAACATTTCAATACAAGGAAACTCACTCCAATGCCAAAGTCACCGTCGATTGCCACCTAGGCAGACCTCTATGTGCATTGTAACTAATCGGACTCTAGCCTATGCTGTTTGCACCATTTTCTCACGGGAAATATCATCAAATACACCACGCCTTAAATGTTGAACTCAGTTCCAGCACAGGTCGAATTCAAACGAAGAAACCCGTCTTTTCTTTCATTCTTCCAATTCTACCCCACATATGCCATACCATTGGTTTCCCTCAAGCCCAAGATGTGCCATGCGCCCCTAATCTAGATTTGGTTAAGCTTGTGACTGGAGTTAAGGGAATTATTCAACTACAAGTGATTATTCATCTCTAAACCATCTTCTGAACTTAATTTCCTTTTTAATTCTCTCTCTCTCTTTTCGTATGGGCCTTATTGCTCTTCTTGTTTTGTTTGCCATCATTCTTGGACTCAGTTAGATGATTAGACTTGATCCACCACATTTCAATACAAGGGAAGTCATTCTAACGCCAAAGTCACCGCAAATCGCCACCTAGGTGCTCCTCTTTTTGTGTTGCAACGAATCGGACTATAGCCAATGCCGTTTACACCTATTTCTCGAGGGAAATCTCGTCAAACGCATCCCACCTTAACCGTCTAGCTCAGTTCTTTGGCATTGGACGAACTGACATGAAGAAACTTGTCTTTTCTATCGTTCATCCAATTGTAGCCTTCGATGTGGCCCATCCACCCCTTATTTGGCCTTGGTGAAACTTGGAACCGGTGTTAAGGGCATTAATCAACTTACAAGTGATTACTCATGTCTAAACCATGTTTCAAGCTCAATTTCCCTTTTAATTCTCTCTCTCTCTTTTCGTATGGGCCTTATTGCTCTTATTGTTTTGTTTGCCATCATTCTTGGACTCAATTAGAAGATTAGACTTGACAAACCACATTTCAATACAAGGAAAGTTGTTGCAACGCCCAAGTCAGCGCCAATCGCCACCTAGGTGCACCTCCACGTGCACTGCAACTAATCGGACTGTACCCTATGCCGTTTACACCATTTTCTCAAGGGAAATCTCAGCAAATGCTTTCTACCTTAGCCGTCGAAAATCAGTTCTAGTATTGGACGAATTGACTCAAACAAACCCTTCTTTTCCTTCATTCATCCAACTATAACGCACATATGCCATACCAACGGTTTCCCTCAAGCCCAAGACGCGCCATACTCCCCTTATCTTGCCTTGGTTAAGCTTGTAACCGGATTTTAGGTGATTAATCAACTTACATGTGATTAGTCATCTCTAAACCATGTTTCAAGATTTATTTCTTTTTTAATTCTTTCTAAGCGTTTTTATATGGAGGTTAATACTTTTTTATTGTTGTTTCCCATCATTCTTAGAGCAGAATAGAAGATTACACTTGATCCACAACATTTCAATACAAGGAAACTCACTCCAATGCCAAAGTCACCGTCGATCGCCACCTAGGCGGACCTCTATGTGCATTGCAACTAATCGGACTCTAGCCTATGCTGTTTGCACCATTTTCTCACGGGAAATATCATCAAATACACCACGCCTTAAATGTTGAACTCAGTTCCAGCACAGGTCGAATTCAAACGAAGAAACCCGTCTTTTCTTTCATTCTTCCAATTCTAGCCCACATATGCCATACCATTGGTTTCCCTCAAGCCCAAGATGTGCCATACGCGACTAATCTACATTTGGTGAAGCTTGTGACTGGAGTTAAGGGCATTATTCAACTACAAGTGATTATTCATCTCTAAACCATCTTCTAAACTTAATTTCGTTTTTAATTCTCTCTCTCTCTTTTCGTATGGGCCTTATTGCTCTTGTTGTTTTGTTTGCCATCATTCTTGGACTCAATTAGATGATTAGACTTGATCCACCACATTTCAATACAAGGGAAGTCATTCTAACGCCAAAGTCACCGCCAATCGCCACCTAGGTGCTCCTCTTTGTGTGTTGCAACGAATCGGACTATAGCCAATGCCGTTTACACCTATTTCTCGAGGGAAATCTCGTCAAACGCATCCCACCTTAACCGTCTAGCTCAGTTCTTTAGCATTGGACGAACTGACATGAAGAAACTTGTCTTTTCTATCGTTCATCCAATTGTAGCCTTAGATGTGGCCCATCCACCCCTTATTTGGCCTTGGTGAAACTTGGATCCGATGTTAAGGGCATTAATCAACTTACAAGTGATTACTCATGTCTAAACCATGTTTCAAGCTCAATTTCCCTTTTAATTCTCTCTCTCTCTTTTCGTATGGGCCTTATTGCTCTTATTGTTTTGTTTGCCATCATTCTTGGACTCAATTAGAAGATTAGACTTGATAAACCACATTTCAATACAAGGAAAGTTGTTGCAACGCCCTAGTCAGCGCCAATCGCCACCTAGGTGCACCTCCACGTGCACTGCAACTAATCGGACTGTACCCTATGCCGTTTACACCATTTTCTCAAGGGAAATCTCAGCAAATGCTTTCTACCTTAGCCGTCGAAAATCAGTTCTAGTATTGGACGAATTGACTCAAACAAACCCTTCTTTTCCTTCATTCATCCAACTATAACGCACATATGCCATACCAACGGTTTCCCTCAAGCCCAAGACGCGCCATACTCCCCTTATCTTGCCTTGGTTAAGCTTGTAACCGGATTTTAGGTGATTAATCAACTTACATGTGATTAGTCATCTCTAAACCATGTTTCAAGATTTATTTCTTTTTTAATTCTTTCTAAGCGTTTTTATATGGAGGTTAATACTTTTTTATTGTTGTTTCCCATCATTCTTAGAGCAGAATAGAAGATTACACTTGATCCACAACATTTCAATACAAGGAAACTCACTCCAATGCCAAAGTCACCGTCGATCGCCACCTAGGCGGACCTCTATGTGCATTGCAACTAATCGGACTCTAGCCTATGCTGTTTGCACCATTTTCTCACGGGAAATATCATCAAATACACCACGCCTTAAATGTTGAACTCAGTTCCAGCACAGGTCGAATTCAAACGAAGAAACCCGTCTTTTCTTTCATTCTTCCAATTCTAGCCCACATATGCCATACCATTGGTTTCCCTCAAGCCCAAGATGTGCCATACGCGACTAATCTACATTTGGTTAAGCTTGTGACTGGAGTTAAGGGCATTATTCAACTACAAGTGATTATTCATCTCTAAACCATCTTCTGAACTTAATTTCCTTTTTAATTCTCTCTCTCTCTTTTCGTATGGGCCTTATTGCTCTTCTTGTTTTGTTTGCCATCATTCTTGGACTCAATTAGATGATTAGACTTGATCCACCACATTTCAATACAAGGGAAGTCATTCTAACGCCAAAGTCACCGCCAATCGCCACTTAGGTGCTCCTCTTTGTGTGTTGCAACGAATCGGACTATAGCCAATGCCGTTTACACCTATTTCTCGAGGGAAATCTCATCAAACGCATCCCACCTTAACCGTCTAGCGCAGTTCTTTAGCATTGGACGAACTGACATGAAGAAACTTGTCTTTTCTATCGTTCATCCAATTGTAGCCTTAGCTGTGGCCCATCCACCCCTTATTTGGCCTTGGGGAAACTTGGAACCGGTGTTAAGGGCATTAATCAACTTACAAGTGATTACTCATGTCTAAACCATGTTTCAAGTTCAATTTCCCTTTTAATTCTCTCTCTCTCTTTTCGTATGGGCCTTATTGCTCTTATTGTTTTGTTTGCCATCATTCTTGGACTCAATTAGAAGATTAGACTTGACAAACCACATTTCAATACAAGGAAAGTTGTTGCAACGCCCAAGTCAGCGCCAATCGCCACCTAGGTGCACCTCCACGTGCACTGCAACTAATCGGACTGTACCCTATGCCGTTTACACCATTTTCTCAAGGGAAATCTCAGCAAATGCTTTCTACCTTAGCCGTCGAAAATCAGTTCTAGTATTGGACGAATTGACTCAAACAAACCCTTCTTTTCCTTCATTCATCCAACTATAACGCACATATGCCATACCAACGGTTTCCCTCAAGCCCAAGACGCGCCATACTCCCCTTATCTTGCCTTGGTTAAGCTTGTAACCGGATTTTAGGTGATTAATCAACTTACATGTGATTAGTCATCTCTAAACCATGTTTCAAGATTTATTTCTTTTTTAATTCTTTCTAAGCGTTTTTATATGGAGGTTAATACTTTTTTATTGTTGTTTCCCATCATTCTTAGAGCAGAATAGAAGATTACACTTGATCCACAACATTTCAATACAAGGAAACTCACTCCAATGCCAAAGTCACCGTCGATCGCCACCTAGGCGGACCTCTATGTGCATTGCAACTAATCGGACTCTAGCCTATGCTGTTTGCACCATTTTCTCACGGGAAATATCATCAAATACACCACGCCTTAAATGTTGAACTCAGTTCCAGCACAGGTCGAATTCAAACGAAGAAACCCGTCTTTTCTTTCATTCTTCCAATTCTAGCCCACATATGCCATACCATTGGTTTCCCTCAAGCCCAAGATGTGCCATACGCGACTAATCTACATTTGGTGAAGCTTGTGACTGGAGTTAAGGGCATTATTCAACTACAAGTGATTATTCATCTCTAAACCATCTTCTAAACTTAATTTCCTTTTTAATTCTCTCTCTCTCTTTTCGTATGGGCCTTATTGCTCTTCTTGTTTTGTTTGCCATCATTCTTGGACTCAATTAGATGATTAGACTTGATCCACCACATTTCAATACAAGGGAAGTCATTCTAACGCCAAAGTCACCGCCAATCGCCACCTAGGTGCTCCTCTTTGTGTGTTGCAACGAATCGGACTACAGCCAATGCCGTTTACACCTATTTCTCGAGGGAAATCTCGTCAAACGCATCCCACCTTAACCGTCTAGCTCAGTTCTTTAGCATTGGACGAACTTGTCTTTTCTATCGTTCATCCAATTGTAGCCTTAGAAGTGGCCCATCCACCCGTTATTTGGCCTTGGTGAAACTTCGATCCGGTGTTAAGGGCATTAATCAACTTACAAGTGATTACTCATGTCTAAACCATGTTTCAAGCTCAATTTCCCTTTTAATTCTCTCTCTCTCTTTTCGTATGGGCCTTATTGCTCTTATTGTTTTGTTTGCCATCATTCTTGGACTCAATTAGAAGATTAGACTTGATAAACCACATTTCAATACAAGGAAAGTTGTTGCAACGCCCTAGTCAGCGCCAATCGCCACCTAGGTGCACCTCCACGTGCACTGCAACTAATCGGACTGTACCCTATGCCGTTTACACCATTTTCTCAAGGGAAATCTCAGCAAATGCTTTCTACCTTAGCCGTCGAAAATCAGTTCTAGTATTGGACGAATTGACTCAAACAAACCCTTCTTTTCCTTCATTCATCCAACTATAACGCACATATGCCATACCAACGGTTTCCCTCAAGCCCAAGACGCGCCATACTCCCCTTATCTGCCCTTGGTTAAGCTTGTAATCGGATTTTAGGTGATTAATCAACTTACGTGTGATTAGTCATCTCTAAACCTTGTTTCAAGATTTATTTCTTTTTTAATTCTTTCTAAGCGTTTCTATATGGAGGTTAATACTTTTTTATTGTTGTTTCCCATCATTCTTAGAGCAGAATAGAAGATTACACTTGATCCACAACATTTCAATACAAGGAAACTCACTCCAATGCCAAAGTCACCGT
Organism: Carya illinoinensis; assembly: GCF_018687715.1. Taxonomy (NCBI): domain Eukaryota; kingdom Viridiplantae; phylum Streptophyta; class Magnoliopsida; order Fagales; family Juglandaceae; genus Carya; species Carya illinoinensis. Next base: position 25,448,747 of record NC_056761.1, read on the forward strand.
CGATTGCCACCTAGGCAGACCTCTATGTGCATTGTAACTAATCGGACTCTAGCCTATGCTGTTTGCACCATTTTCTCACGGGAAATATCATCAAATACACCACGCCTTAAATGTTGAACTCAGTTCCAGCACAGGTCGAATTCAAACGAAGAAACCCGTCTTTTCTTTCATTCTTCCAATTCTAGCCCACATATGCCATACCATTGGTTTCCCTCAAGCCCAAGATGTGCCATGCGCCCCTAATCTAGATTTGGTTAAGCTTGTGACTGGAGTTAAGGGAATTATTCAACTACAAGTGATTATTCATCTCTAAACCATCTTCTGAACTTAATTTCCTTTTTAATTCTCTCTCTCTCTTTTCGTATGGGCCTTATTGCTCTTCTTGTTTTGTTTGCCATCATTCTTGGACTCAGTTAGATGATTAGACTTGATCCACCACATTTCAATACAAGGGAAGTCATTCTAACGCCAAAGTCACCGCAAATCGCCACCTAGGTGCTCCTCTTTTTGTGTTGCAACGAATCGGACTATAGCCAATGCCGTTTACACCTATTTCTCGAGGGAAATCTCGTCAAACGCATCCCACCTTAACCGTCTAGCTCAGTTCTTTGGCATTGGACGAACTGACACGAAGAAACTTGTCTTTTCTATCGTTCATCCAATTGTAGCCTTCGATGTGGCCCATCCACCCCTTATTTGGCCTTGGTGAAACTTGGAACCGGTGTTAAGGGCATTAATCAACTTACAAGTGATTACTCATGTCTAAACCATGTTTCAAGCTCAATTTCCCTTTTAATTCTCTCTCTCTCTTTTCGTATGGGCCTTATTGCTCTTATTGTTTTGTTTGCCATCATTCTTGGACTCAATTAGAAGATTAGACTTCATAAACCACATTTCAATACAAGGAAAGTTGTTGCAACGCCCAAGTCAGCGCCAATCGCCACCTAGGTGCACCTCCATGTGCACTGCAACTAATCGGACTGTACCCTATGCCATTTACACCATTTTCTCAAGGGAAATCTCAGCAAATGCTTTCTACCTTAGCCGTCGAAAATCAGTTCTAGTATTGGACGAATTGACTCAAACAAACCCTTCTTCTCCTTCATTCATCCAACTATAACGCACATATGCCATACCAACGGTTTCCCTCAAGCCCAAGACGCGCCATACTACCCTTATCTTGCCTTGGTTAAGCTTGTAACCGGATTTAAGGTGATTAATCAACTTACATGTGATTAGTCATCTCTAAACCATGTTTCAAGATTTATTTCTTTTTTAATTCTTTCTAAGCGTTTTTATATGGAGGTTAATACTTTTTTATTGTTGTTTCCCATCATTCTTAGAGCAGAATAGAAGATTACACTTGATCCACAACATTTCAATACAAGGAAACTCACTCCAATGCCAAAGTCACCGTCGATCGCCACCTAGGCGGACCTCTATGTGCATTGCAACTAATCGGACTCTAGCCTATGCTGTTTGCACCATTTTCTCACGGGAAATATCATCAAATACACCACGCCTTAAATGTTGAACTCAGTTCCAGCACAGGTCGAATTCAAACGAAGAAACCCGTCTTTTCTTTCATTCTTCCAATTCTAGCCCACATATGCCATACCATTGGTTTCCCTCAAGCCCAAGATGTGCCATACGCGACTAATCTACATTTGGTTAAGCTTGTGACTGGAGTTAAGGGCATTATTCAACTACAAGTGATTATTCATCTCTAAACCATCTTCTGAACTTAATTTCCTTTTTAATTCTCTCTCTCTCTTTTCGTATGGGCCTTATTGCTCTTCTTGTTTTGTTTGCCATCATTCTTGGACTCAATTAGATGATTAGACTTGATCCACCACATTTCAATACAAGGGAAGTCATTCTAACGCCAAAGTCACCGCCAATCGCCACCTAGGTGCTCCTCTTTGTGTGTTGCAACGAATCGGACTATAGCCAATGCCGTTTACACCTATTTCTCGAGGGAAATCTCGTCAAACGCATCCCACCTTAACCGTCTAGCTCAGTTCTTTAGCATTGGACGAACTTGTCTTTTCTATCGTTCATCCAATTGTAGCCTTAGATGTGGCCCATCCACCCGTTATTTGGCCTTGGTGAAACTTCGATCCGGTGTTAAGGGCATTAATCAAATTACAAGTGATTACTCATGTCTAAACCATGTTTCAAGCTCAATTTCCCTTTTAATTCTCTCTCTCTCTTTTCGTATGGGCCTTATTGCTCTTATTGTTTTGTTTGCCATCATTCTTGGACTCAATTAGAAGATTAGACTTGATAAACCACATTTCAATACAAGGAAAGTTGTTGCAACGCCCTAGTCAGCGCCAATCGCCACCTAGGTGCACCTCCACGTGCACTGCAACTAATCGGACTGTACCCTATGCCGTTTACACCATTTTCTCAAGGGAAATCTCAGCAAATGCTTTCTACCTTAGCCGTCGAAAATCAGTTCTAGTATTGGACGAATTGACTCAAACAAACCCTTCTTTTCCTTCATTCATCCAACTATAACGCACATATGCCATACCAACGGTTTCCCTCAAGCCCAAGACACGCCATACTCCCCTTATCTTGCCTTGGTTAAGCTTGTAACCGGATTTTAGGTGATTAATCAACTTACATGTGATTAGTCATCTCTAAACCATGTTTCAAGATTTATTTCTTTTTTAATTCTTTCTAAGCGTTTTTATATGGAGGTTAATACTTTTTTATTGTTGTTTCCCATCATTCTTAGAGCAGAATAGAAGATTACACTTGATCCACAACATTTCAATACAAGGAAACTCACTCCAATGCCAAAGTCACCGTCGATCGCCACCTAGGCGGACCTCTATGTGCATTGCAACTAATCGGACTCTAGCCTATGCTGTTTGCACCATTTTCTCACGGGAAATATCATCAAATACACCACGCCTTAAATGTTGAACTCAGTTCCAGCACAGGTCGAATTCAAACGAAGAAACCCGTCTTTTCTTTCATTCTTCCAATTCTAGCCCACATATGCCATACCATTGGTTTCCCTCAAGCCCAAGATGTGCCATACGCGACTAATCTACATTTGGTTAAGCTTGTGACTGGAGTTAAGGGCATTATTCAACTACAAGTGATTATTCATCTCTAAACCATCTTCTGAACTTAATTTCCTTTTTAATTCTCTCTCTCTCTTTTCGTATGGGCCTTATTGCTCTTCTTGTTTTGTTTGCCATCATTCTTGGACTCAATTAGATGATTAGACTTGATCCACCACATTTCAATACAAGGGAAGTCATTCTAACGCCAAAGTCACCGCCAATCGCCACTTAGGTGCTCCTCTTTGTGTGTTGCAACGAATCGGACTATAGCCAATGCCGTTTACACCTATTTCTCGAGGGAAATCTCGTCAAACGCATCCCACCTTAACCGTCTAGCGCAGTTCTTTAGCATTGGACGAATTGACATGAAGAAACTTGTCTTTTCTATCGTTCATCCAATTGTAGCCTTAGTTGTGGCCCATCCACCCCTTATTTGGCCTTGGTGAAACTTGGAACCGGTGTTAAGGGCATTAATCAACTTACAAGTGATTACTCATGTCTAAACCATCTTTCAAGTTCAATTTCCCTTTTAATTCTCTCTCTCTCTTTTCGTATGGGCCTTATTGCTCTTATTGTTTTGTTTGCCATCATTCTTGGACTCAATTAGAAGATTAGACTTGACAAACCACATTTCAATACAAGGAAAGTTGTTGCAACGCCCAAGTCAGCGCCAATCGCCACCTAGGTGCACCTCCACGTGCACTGCAACTAATCGGACTGTACCCTATGCCGTTTACACCATTTTCTCAAGGGAAATCTCAGCAAATGCTTTCTACCTTAGCCGTCGAAAATCAGTTCTAGTATTGGACGAATTGACTCAAACAAACCCTTCTTTTCCTTCATTCATCCAACTATAATGCACATATGCCATACCAACGGTTTCCCTCAAGCCCAAGACGCGCCATACTCCCCTTATCTTGCCTTGGTTAAGCTTGTAACTGGATTTTAGGTGATTAATCAACTTACATGTGATTAGTCATCTGTAAACCATGTTTCAAGATTTATTTCTTTTTTAATTCTTTCTAAGCGTTTCTATATGGAGGTTAATACTTTTTTATTGTTGTTTCCCATCATTCTTAGAGCAGAATAGAAGATTACACTCGATCCACAACATTTCAATACAAGGAAACTCACTCCAATGCCAAAGTCACCGTCGATCGCCACCTAGGCAGACCTCTATGTGCATTGCAACTAATCGGACTCTAGCCTATGCTGTTTGCACCATTTTCTCACGGGAAATATCATCAAATACACCACGCCTTAAATGTTGAACTCAGTTCCAGCACAGGTCGAATTCAAACGAAGAAACCCATCTTTTCTTTCATTCTTCCAATTCTAGCCCACATATGCCATACCATTGGTTTCCCTCAAGCCCAAGATGTGCCATACACGACTAATCTACATTTGGTTAAGCTTGTGACTGGAGTTAAGGGCATTATTCAACTACAAGTGATTATTCATCTCTAAACCATCTTCTGAACTTAATTTCCTTTTTAATTCTCTCTCTCTCTTTTCGTATGGGCCTTATTGCTCTTCTTGTTTTGTTTGCCATCATTCTTGGACTCAATTAGATGATTAGACTTGATCCACCACATTTCAATACAAGGGAAGTCATTCTAACGCCAAAGTCACCGCCAATCGCCACCTAGGTGCTCCTCTTTGTGTGTTGCAACGAATCGGACTATAGACAATGCCATTTACACCTATTTCTCGAGGGAAATCTCGGCAAACGCATCCCACCTTAACCGTCAAGCTCGGTTCTTTAGTATTGGACGAACTGACACGAGGAAACTTGTCTTTTCTATCGTTCTTCCAATTGTAGTCTTAGATGTGGCCCATCCACCCGTTATTTGGCCTTGGTGAAACTTGGAACCGGTGTTAAGGGCATTAATCAACTTACAAGTGATTACTCATGTCTAAACCATGTTTCAAGCTCAATTTCCCTTTTAATTCTCTCTCTCTCTTTTCGTATGGGCCTTATTGCTCTTTTTGTTTTGTTTGCCATTATTCTTGTACTCAATTAGAAGATTAGACTTGACAAACCACATTTCAATACAAGGAAAGTTGTTGCAACGCCCAAGTCAGCGCCAATCGCCACCTAGGTGCACCTCCACGTGCGCTGCAACTAATCGGACTGTACCCTATGCCGTTTACACCATTTTCTCAAGGGAAATCTCAGCAAATGCTTTCTACCTTAGCCGTCGAAAATCAGTTCTAGTATTGGACGAATTGACTCAAACAAACCCTTCTTTTCCTTCATTCATCCAACTATAATGCACATATGCCATACCAACGGTTTCCCTCAAGCCCAAGACGCGCCATACTCCCCTTATCTTGCCTTGGTTAAGCTTGTAACCGGATTTTAGGGGATTAATCAACTTACATGTGATTAGTCATCTGTAAACCATGTTTCAAGATTTATTTCTTTTTTAATTCTTTCTAAGCGTTTTTATATGGAGGTTAATACTTTTTTATTGTTGTTTCCCATCATTCTTAGAGCAGAATAGAAGATTACACTTGATCCACAACATTTCAATACAAGGAAACTCACTCCAATGCCAAAGTCACCGTCGATCGCCACCTAGGCGGACCTCTATGTGCATTGCGACTAATCGGACTCTAGCCTATGCTGTTTGCACCATTTTCTCACGGGAAATATCATCAAATACACCACGCCTTAAATGTTGAACTCAGTTCCAGCACAGGTCGAATTCAAACGAAGAAACCCGTCTTTACTTTCATTCTTCCAATTCTAGCCCACATATGCCATACCATTGGTTTCCCTCAAGCCCAAGATGTGCCATACGCGACTAATCTACATTTGGTTAAGCTTGTGACTGGAGTTTAGGGCATTATTCAACTACAAGTGATTATTCATCTCTAAACCATCTTCTGAACTTAATTTCCTTTTTAATTCTCTCTCTCTCTTTTCGTATGGGCCTTATTGCTCTTCTTGTTTTGTTTGCCAGCATTCTTGGACTCAATTAGATGATTAGACTTGATCCACCACATTTCAATATAAGGGAAGTCATTCTAACGCCAAAGTGACCGCCAATCGCCACCTAGGTGCTCCTCTTTGTGTGTTGCAAGGAATCGGACTATAGCCAATGCCGTTTACACCTATTTCTCGAGGGAAATCTCGTCAAACGCATCCCACCTTAACCGTCTAGCACAGTTCTTCAGCATTGGACGAACTGACATGAAGAAACTTGTCTTTTCTATCGTTCTTCCAATTGTAGCCTTAGATGTGGCCCATCCACCCCTTATTTGGCCTAGGTGAAACTTGGAACCGGTGTTAAGGGAATTAATCAACTTACAAGTGATTACTCATGTCTAAACCATGTTTCAAGCTCAATTTCCCTTTTAATTCTCTCTCTCTCTTTTTGTATGGGCCTTATCGCTCTTATTGTTTTGTTTGCCATCATTCTTGGACTCAATTAGAAGATTAGACTTGATAAACCACATTTCAATACAAGGAAAGTCGTTCCAACGCCCAAGTCAGCGCCAATCGCCACCTAGGTGCACCTCCACGTGCATTGCAACTAATCGGACTGTACCCTATGCCGTTTACACCATTTTCTCAAGGGAAATCTCAGCAAATGCTTTCTACCTTAGCCGTCGAAAATCAGTTCTAGTATTGGACGAATTGACTCAAACAAACCCTTCTTTTCCTTCATTCATCCAACTATAACGCACATATGCCATACCAACGGTTTCCCTCAAGCCCAAGACGCGCCATACTCCCCTTAGCTGCCCTTGGTTAAGCTTGTAACCGGATTTTAGGTGATTAATCAACTTACATGTGATTAGTCATCTCTAAACCATGTTTCAAGATTTATTTCTTTTTTAATTCTTTGTAAGCGTTTTTATATGGAGGTTAATACTTTTTTATTGTTGTTTCCCATCATTCTTAGAGCAGAATAGAAGATTACACTTGATCCACAACATTTCAATACAAGGAAACTCACTCCAATGCCAAAGTCACCGTCGATCGCCACCTAGGCAGACCTCTCTGTGCATTGCAACTAATCGGACTCTAGCCTATGCTGTTTGCACCATTTTCTCACGGGAAATATCATCAAATACACCACGCCTTAAATGCTGAACTCAGTTCCAGCACAGGTCGAATTCAAACGAAGAAACCCGTCTTTTCTTTCATTCTTCCAATTCTAGCCCACATATGCCATACCATTGGTTTCCCTCAAGCCCAAGATGTGCCATACGCGACTAATCTACATTTGGTTAAGCTTGTGACTGGAGTTAAGGGCATTATTCAACTACAAGTGATTATTCATCTCTAAACCATCTTCCGAACTTAATTTCCTTTTTAATTCTCTCTCTCTCTTTTCGTATGGGCCTTATTGCTCTTCTTGTTTTGTTTGCCACCATTCTTGGACTCAATTAGATGATTAGACTTGATCCACCACATTTCAATACAAGGGAAGTCATTCTAACGCCAAAGTCACCGCCAATCGCCACCTAGGTGCTCCTCTTTGTGTGTTGCAACGAATCGGACTATAGCCAAGGCCGTTTACACCTATTTCTCGAGGGAAGTCTCGTCAAACGCATCCCACCTTAACCGTCTAGCTCAGTTCTTTAGCATTGGACGAACTGACATTAAGAAACTTGTCTTTTCTATCGTTCATCCAATTGTAGCCTTAGATGTGGCCCATCCACCCCTTATTTTGCCTTGGTGAAACTTGGAACCGCTGTTAAGGGCATTAATCAACTTACAAGTGATTACTCATGTCTAAACCATGTTTCAAGCTCAATTTCCCTCTTAATTCTCTCTCTCTCTTTTCGTATGGGCCTTATTGCTCTTATTGTTTTGTTTGCCATCATTCTTGGACTCAATTAGAAGATTAGACTTGATAAACCACATTTCAATACAAGGAAAGTTGTTGCAACGCCCAAGTCAGCGCCAATCGCCACCTAGGTGCACCTCCACGTGCACTGCAACTAATCGGACTGTACCCTATGCCGTTTACACCATTTTCTCAAGGGAAATCTCAGCAAATGCTTTCTACCTTAGCCGTCGAAAATCAGTTCTAGTATTGGACGAATTGACTCAAACAAACCCTTCTTTTCCTTCATTCATCCAACTATAATGCACATATGCCATACCAACGGTTTCCCTCAAGCCCAAGACGCGCCATACTCCCCTTATCTGCCCTTGGTTAAGCTTGTAACCGGATTTTAGGTGATTAATCAACTTACATGTGATTAGTCATCTCTAAACCATGTTTCAAGATTTATTTCTTTTTTAATTCTTTCTAAGCGTTTTTATATGGAGGTTAATACTTTTTTATTGTTGTTTCCCATCATTCTTAGAGCAAAATAGAAGATTACACTTGATCCACAACATTTCAATACAAGGAAACTCACTCCAATGCCAAAGTCACCGTCGATCGCCACCTAGGCGCACCTCTATGTGCATTGCAACTAATCGGACTCTAGCCTATGCTGTTTGCACCATTTTCTCACGGGAAATATCATCAAATACACCACCCCTTAAATGTTGAACTCAGTTCCAGCACAGGTCGAATTCAAACGAAGAAACCCGTCTTTTCTTTCATTCTTCCAATTCTAGCCCACATATGCCATACCATTGGTTTCCCTCAAGCCCAAGATGTGCCATATGCGCCTAATCTAGATTTGGTTAAGCTTCTGACTGGAGTTAAGGGCATTATTTAGCTACAAGTGATTATTCATCTCTAAACCATCTTCTGAACTTAATTTCCTTCTTAATTCTCTCTCTCTCTTTTCGTATGGGCCTTATTGCTCTTCTTGTTTTGTTTGCCACCATTCTTGGACTCAATTAGATGATTAGACTTGATCCACCACATTTCAATACAAGGGAAGTCATTCTAACGCCAAAGTCACTGCCAAACACCACCTAGGTGCTCCTCTTTGTGTGTTGCAACGAATCGGACTATAGCCAATGCCGTTTACACCTATTTCTCGAGGGAAATCTCGTCAAACGCATCCCACCTTAACCGTCAAGCTCGGTTCTTTAGCATTGGACGAACTGACACGAAGAAACTTGTCTTTTCTATCGTTCTTCCAATTGTAGCCTTAGATGTGGCCCATCCACCCCGTATTTGGCCTTGGTGAAACTTGGAACCGGTGTTAAGGGCATTAATCAACTTACAAGTGATTACTGATGTCTAAACCATGTTTCAAGCTCAATTTCCCTTTTAATTCTCTCTCTCTCTTTTCGTATGGGCCTTATTGCTCTTATTGTTTTGTTTGCCATCATTCTTGGACTCAATTAGAAGATTAGACTTGATAAACCACATTTCAATACAAGGAAAGTCGTTCCAACGCCCAAGTCAGCGCCAATCGCCACCTAGGTGCACCTCCACGTGCATTGCAACTAATCGGACTGTACCCTATGCCGTTTACACCATTTTCTCAAGGGAAATCTCAGCAAATGCTTTCTACCTTAGCCGTCCAAAATCAGTTCTAGTATTGGACGAATTGACTCAAACAAACCCTTCTTTTCCTTCATTCATCCAACTATAACGCACATATGCCATACCAACGGTTTCCCTCAAGCCCAAGACGCGCCATACTCCCCTGATCTGCCCTTGGTTAAGCTTGTAACCGGATTTTAGGTGATTAATCAACTTACATGTGATTAGTCATCTCTAAACCATGTTTCAAGATTTATTTCTTTTTTAATTCTTTCTAAGCGTTTTTATATCGAGGTTAATACTTTTTTATTGTTGTTTCCCATCATTCTTAGAGTAGAATAGAAGATTACACTTGATCCACAACATTTCAATACAAGGAAACTCACTCCAATGCCAAAGTCACCGTCGAACCCCACCTAGGCGCACCTCTATGTGCATTGCAACTAATCGGACTCTAGCCTATGCTGTTTGCACCATTTTCTCACTGGAAATATCATCAAATACACCACGCCTTAAATGTTGAACTCAGTTCCAGCACAGGTCGAATTCAAACGAAGAAACCCGTCTTTTCTTTCATTCTTCCAATTCTAGCCCACATATGCCATACCATTGGTTTCCCTCAAGCCCAATATGTGCCATATGCGCCTAATCTAGATTTGGTTAAGCTTCTGACTGGAGTTAAGGGCATTATTTAGCTACAAGTGATTATTCATCTCTAAACCATCTTCTGAACTTAATTTCCTTCTTAATTCTCTCTCTCTCTTTTCGTATGGGCCTTATTGCTCTTCTTGTTTTGTTTGCCACCATTCTTGGACTCAATTAGATGATTAGACTTGATCCACCACATTTCAATACAAGGGAAGTCATTCTAACGCCAAAGTCACCGCCAAACACCACCTAGGTGCTCCTCTTTGTGTGTTGCAACGAATCGGACTATAGCCAATGTCTCGAGGGAAATCTCGTCAAACGCATCCCACCTTAACCGTCAAGCTCGGTTCTTTAGCATTGGACGAACTGACACGAAGAAACTTGTCTTTTCTATCGTTCTTCCAATTGTAGCCTTAGATGTGGCCCATCTACCCCGTATTTGGCCTTGGTGAAACTTGGAACCGGTGTTAAGGGCATTAATCAACTTACAAGTGATTACTCATGTCTAAACCATGTTTCAAGCTCAATTTCCCTTTTAATTCTCTCTCTCTCTTTTCGTATGGGCCTTATTGCTCTTATTGTTTTGTTTGCCATCATTCTTGGACTCAATTAGAAGATTAGACTTGATAAACCACATTTCAATACAAGGAAAGTCGTTCCAACGCCCAAGTCAGCGCCAATCGCCACCTAGGTGCACCTCCACGTGCATTGCAACTAATCGGACTGTACCCTATGCCGTTTACACCATTTTCTCAAGGGAAATCTCAGCAAATGCTTTCTACCTTAGCCGTCAAAAATCAGTTCTAGTATTGGACGAATTGACTCAAACAAACCCTTCTTTTCCTTCATTCATCCAACTATAACGCACATATGCCATACCAACGGTTTCCCTCAAGCCCAAGACGCGCCATACTCCCCTTATCTGCCCTTGGTTAAGCTTGTAACCGGATTTTAGGTGATTAATCAACTTACATGTGATTAGTCATCTCTAAACCATGTTTCAAGATTTATTTCTTTTTTAATTCTTTCTAAGCATTTTTATATGGAGGTTAATACTTTTTTATTGTTGTTTCCCATCATTCTTAGAGCAGAATAGAAGATTACACTTGATCCACAACATTTCAATACAAGGAAACTCACTCCAATGCCAAAGTCACCGTCGATCGCCACCTAGGCACACCTCTATGTGCATTGCAACTAATCGGACTCTAGCCTATGCTGTTTGCACCATTTTCTCACGGGAAATATCATCAAATACACCACGCCTTAAATGTTGAACTCAGGTCCAGCACAGGTCGAATTCAAACGAAGAAACCCGTCTTTTCTTTCATTCTTCCAATTCTAGCCCACATATGCCATACCATTGGTTTCCCTCAAGCCCAAGATGTGCCATACGCGACTAATCTACATTTGGTTAAGCTTGTGACTGGAGTTAAGGGCATTATTCAACTACAAGTGATTATTCATCTCTAAACCATCTTCTGAACTTAATTTCCTTTTTAATTCTCTCTCTCTCTTTTCGTATGGGCCTTATTGCTCTTCTTGTTTTGTTTGCCACCATTCTTGGACTCAATTAGATGATTAGACTTGATCCACCACATTTCAATACAAGGGAAGTCATTCTAACGCCAAAGTCACCGCCAAACGCCACCTAGGTGCTCCTCTTTGTGTGTTGCAACGAATCGGACTATAGCCAATGCCGTTTACACCTATTTCTCGAGGGAAATCTCGTCAAACGCATCCCACCTTAACCGTCTAGCGCAGTTCTTCAGCATTGGACAAACTGACATGAAGAAACTTGTCTTTTCTATCGTTCATCCAATTGTAGCCTTGGATGTGGCCCATCCACCCCTTATTTGGCCTTGGTGAAACTTGGAACCGGTCTTAAGGGCATTAATCAACTTACAAGTGATTACTGATGTCTAAACCATGTTTCGAGCTCAATTTCCCTTTTAATTCTCTCTCTCTCTTCTCGTATGGGCCTTATTGCTCTTATTGTTTTGTTTGCCATCATTCTTGGACTCAATTAGAAGATTAGACTTGACAAACCACATTTCAATACAAGGAAAGTTGTTGCAACGCCCAAGTCAGCGCCAATCGCCACCTAGGTGCACCTCCACGTGCACTGCAACTAATCGGACTGTACCCTATGCCGTTTACACCATTTTCTCAAGGGAAATCTCAGCAAATGCTTTCTACCTTAGCCGTCGAAAATCAGTTCTAGTATTGGACGAATTGACTCAAACAAACCCTTCTTTTCCTTCATTCATCCAACTATAACGCACATATGCCATACCAACGGTTTCCCTCAAGCCCAAGACGCGCCATACTCCCCTTATCTTGCCTTGGTTAAGCTTGTAACCGGATTTTAGGTGATTAATCAACTTACATGTGATTAGTCATCTCTAAACCATGTTTCAAGATTTATTTCTTTTTTAATTCCTTCTAAGCGTTTTTATATGGAGGTTAATACTTTTTTATTGTTGTTTCCCATCATTCTTAGAGCATAATAGAAGATTACAATTGATCCACAACATTTCAATACAAGGAAACTCACTCCAATGCCAAAGTCACCGTCGATCGCCACCTAGGCGCACCTCTATGTGCATTGCAACTAATCGGACTCTAGCCTATGCTGTTTGCACCATTTTCTCACGGGAAATATCATCAAATACACCACGCCTTAAATGTTGAACTCAGTTCCAGCATAGGTCGAATTCAAACGAAGAAACCCGTCTTTTCTTTCATTCTTCCAATTGTAGCCTACATATGCCATACCATTGGTTTCCCTCAACCCCAAGATGTGCCATATGCGCCTAATCTAGATTTGGTTAAGCTTGTGACTGGAGTTAAGGGCATTATTTATCTACAAGTGATTATTCATCTCTAAACCATCTTCTGAACTTAATTTCCTTTTTAATTCTCTCTCTCTCTTTTCGTATGGGCCTTATTGCTCTTCTTGTTTTGTTTGCCATCATTCTTGGACTCAATTAGATGATTAGACTTGATCCACCACATTTCAATACAAGGGAAGTCTTTCTAACACCAAAGTCACCGCCAATCGCCACCTAGGTGCTCGTCTTTGTGTGTTGCAACGAATCGGACTATAGCCAATGCCGTTTACACCTATTTCTTGAGGGAAACCTCGTCAAACGCATCCCACCTTAACCGTCAAGCTCGGTTCTTTAGCATTGGATGAACTGGCACGAAGAAACTTGTCTTTTCTATCGTTCTTCCAATTGTAGCCTTAGATGTGGCCCATCCACCCCTTATTTGGCCTTGGTGAAACTTGGAACCGGTGTTAAGGGCATTAATCAACTTACAAGTGATTACTCATGTCTAAACCATGTTTCAAGCTCAATTTCCCTTTTAATTCTCTCTCTCTCTTTTCGTATGGGCCTTATTGCTCTTATTGTTTTGTTTGCCATCATTCTTGGACTCAATTAGAAGATTAGACTTGATAAACCACATTTCAATACAAGGAAAGTCGTTCCAACGCCCAAGTCAGCGCCAATCGCCACCTAGGTGCACCTCCACGTGCATTGCAACTAATCGGACTGTACCCTATGCCGTTTACACCATTTTCTCAACGGAAATCTCAGCAAATGCTTTCTACCTTAGCCGTCAAAAATCAGTTATAGTATTGGATGAATTGACTCAAACAAGCCCTTCTTTTCCTTCATTCATCCAACTATAACGCACATATGCCATACCAACGGTTTCCCTCAAGCCCAAGACGCGCCATACTCCCCTTATCTGCCCTTGGTTAAGCTTGTAACCGGATTTTAGGTGATTAATCAACTTACATGTGATTAGTCATCTCTAAACCATGTTTCAAGATTTATTTCTTTTTTAATTCTTTCTAAGCGTTTTTATATGGAGGTTAATACTTTTTTATTGTTGTTTCCCATCATTCTTAGAGCAGAATAGAAGATTACACTTGATCCACAACATTTCAATACAAGGAAACTCACTCCAATGCCAAAGTCACCGTCGATCGCCACCTAGGCGGACCTCTATGTGCATTGCAACTAATCGGACTCTAGCCTATGCTGTTTGCACCATTTTCTCACGGGAAATATCATCAAATACACCACGCCTTAAATGTTGAACTCAGTTCCAGCACGGGTCGAATTCAAACGAAGAAACGCATCTTTTCTTTCATTCTTCCAATTGTAGCCTATATATGCCATACCATTGGTTTCCCTCAAGCCCAAGATGTGCCATACGCGACTAATCTACATTTGGTTAAACTTGTGACTGGAGTTAAGGGCATTATTCAACTACAAGTGATTATTCATCTCTAAACCATCTTCTGAACTTAATTTCCTTTTTAATTCTATCTCTCTCTTTTCGTATGGGCCTTATTGCTCTTCTTGTTTTGGTTGCCACCATTCTTGGACTCAATTAGATGATTAGACTTGATCCACCACATTTCAATACAAGGGAAGTCATTCTAACGCCAAAGTCACCGCCAAACGCCACCTAGGTGCTCCTCTTTGGGTGGTGCAACGAATCGGACTATAGCCAATGCCGTTTACACCTATTTCTCGAGGGAAATCTCGTCAAACGCATCCCACCTTAACCGTCTAGCTCAGTTCTTTAGCATTGGACGAACTGACACGAAGAAACTTGTCTTAGATATCGTTCTTCCAATTGTAGCCTTAGATGTGGCCCATCCACCCCTTATTTGGCCTTGGTGAAACTTGGAACCGGTGTTAAGGGCATTAATCAACTTACAAGTGATTACTCATGTCTAAACCATGTTTCAAGCTCAATTTCCCTTTTGATTCTCTCTCTCTCTTTTCGTATGGGCCTTATTGCTCTTACTGTTTTGTTTGCCATCATTCTTGGACTCAATTAGAAGATTAGACTTGATAAACCACATTTCAATACAAGGAAAGTCGTTCCAATGCCCAAGTTAGCGCCAATCGCCACCTAGGTGCACCTCCACGTGCATTGCAACTAATCGGACTGTACCCTATGCCGTTTACACCATTTTCTCAAGGGAAATGTCAGCAAATGCTTTCTACCTTAGCCGTCAAAAATCAGTTCTAGTATTGGACGAATTGAGACAAACAAACCCTTCTTTTCCTTCATTCATCCAACTATAACGCACATATGCCATACCAACGGTTTCCCTCAAGCCCAAGACGCGCCATACTCCCCTTATCTGCCCTTGGTTAAGCTTGTAACCGGATTTTAGGTGATTAATCAACTTACATGTGATTAGTCATCTCTAAACCATGTTTCAAGATTTATTTCTTTTTTAATTCTTTCTAAGCGTTTTTATATGGAGGTTAATACTTTTTTATTGTTGTTTCCCATCATTCTTAGAGTAGAATAGAAGATTACACTTGATCCACAACATTTCAATACAAGGAAACTCACTCCAATGCCAAAGTCACCGTCGATCGCCACCTAGGCGCACCTCTATGTGCATTGCAACTAATCGGACTCTAGCCTATGCTGTTTGCACCATTTTCTCACGGGAAATATCATCAAATACACCACGCCTTAAATATTGAACTCAGTTCCAGCACAGGTCGAATTCAAACGAAGAAACCCGTCTTTTCTTTCATTCTTCCAATTCTAGCCCACATATCCCATACCATTGGTTTCCCTCAAGCCCAAGATGTGCCATATGCGCCTAATCTAGATTTGGTTAAGCTTGTGACTGGAGTTAAGGGCATTATTTAACTACAAGTGATTATTCATCTCTAAACCATCTTCTGAACTTAATTTCCTTTTTAATTCTCTCTCTCTCTTTTCGTATGGGCCTTATTGCTCTTCTTGTTTTGTTTGCCATCATTCTTGGACTCAATTAGATGATTAGACTTGATCCACCACATTTCAATACAAGGGAAGTCTTTCTAACACCAAAGTCACCGCCAATCGCCACCTAGGTGCTCCTCTTTGTGTGTTGCAACGAATCGGACTATAGCCAATGCCGTTTACACCTATTTCTCGAGGGAAATCTCGTCAAACGCATCCCACCTTAACCGTCAAGCTCGGTTCTTTAGCATTGGACGAACTGACATGAAGAAACTTGTCTTTTCTATCGTTCTTCCAATTGTAGCCTTAGATGTGGCCCATCCACCCCTTATTTGGCCTTGGTGAAACTTGGAACCGGTGTTAAGGGCATTAATCAACTTACAAGTGATTACTCATGTCTAAACCATGTTTCAAGCTCAATTTCCCTTTTAATTCTCTCTCTCTCTTTTCGTATGGGCCTTATTGCTCTTATTGTGTTGTTTGCCATCATTCTTGGGCTCAATTAGAAGATTAGACTTGATAAACCACATTTCAATACAAGGAAAGTCGTTCCAACGCCTAAGTCAGCGCCAATCGCCACCTAGGTGCACCTCCACGTGCACTGCAACTAATCGGACTCTAGCCTATGCTGTTTGCACCATTTTCTCACGGGAAATATCATCAAATACACCACGCCTTAAATGTTGAACTCAGTTCCAGCACAGGTCGAATTCAAACGAAGAAACCCGTCTTTTCTTTCATTCTTCCAATTCTAGCCCACATATGCTATACCATTGGTTTCCCTCAAGCCCAAGATGTGCCATACGCGACTAATCTACATTTGTTTAAGCTTGTGACTGGAGTTAAGGGCATTATTCAACTACAAGTGATTATTCATCTCTAAACCATCTTCTGAACTTAATTTCCTTTTTAATTCTATCTCTCTCTTTTCGTATGGGCCTTATTGCTCTTCTTGTTTTGGTTGCCACCATTCTTGGACTCAATTAGATGATTAGACTTGATCCACCACATTTCAAAACAAGGGAAGTCTTTCTAACGCCAAAGTCACCGCCAAACGCCACCTAGGTGCTCCTCTTTGTGTGTTGCAACGAATCGGACTATAGCCAATGCCGTTTACACCTATTTCTCGAGGGAAATCTCGTCAAACGCATCCCACCTTAACCGTCAAGCTCGGTTCTTTAGCATTGGATGAACTGACACGAAGAAACTTGTCTTTTCTATCGTTCTTCCAATTGTAGCCTTAGATGTGGCCCATCCACCCCGTATTTGGCCTTGGTGAAACTTGGAACCGGTGTTAAGGGCATTAATCAACTTACAAGTGATTACTGATGTCTAAACCATGTTTCAAGCTCAATTTCCCTTTTAATTCTCTCTCTCTCTTTTCGTATGGGCCTTATTGCTCTTATTGTTTTGTTTGCCATCATTCTTGGACTCAATTAGAAGATTAGACTTGATAAACCACATTTCAATACAAGGAAAGTCGTTCCAACGCCCAAGTCAGCGCAAATCGCCACCTAGGTGCACCTCCACGTGCATTGCAACTAATCGGACTGTACCCTATGCCGTTTACACCATTTTTTCAAGGGAAATCTCAGTAAATGCTTTCTACCTTAGCCGTCCAAAATCAGTTCTAGTATTGGACGAATTGACTCAAACAAACCCTTCTTTTCCTTCATTCATCCAACTATAACGCACATATGCCATACCAACGGTTTCCCTCAAGCCCAAGACGCGCCATACTCCCCTTATCTGCCCTTGGTTAAGCTTGTAACCGGATTTTAGGTGATTAATCAACTTACATGTGATTAGTCATCTCTAAACCATGTTTCAAGATTTATTTCTTTTTTAATTCTTTCTAAGCGTTTTTATATGGAGGTTAATACTCTTTTATTGTTGTTTCCCATCATTCTTAGAGCAGAATAGAAGATTACACTTGATCCACAACATTTCAATACAAGGAAACTCACTCCAATGCCAAAGTCACCGTCGATCCCCACCTAGGCGCACCTCTATGTGCATTGCAACTAATCGGACTCTAGCCTATGCTGTTTGCAACATTTTCTCACGGGAAATATCATCAAATACACCACGCCTTAAATGTTGAACTCAGTTCCAGCACAGGTCGAATTCAAACGAAGAAACCCGTCTTTTCTTTCATTCTTCCAATTCTAGCCCACATATGCCATACCATTGGTTTCCCTCAAGCCCAAGATGTGCCATACGCGACTAATCTACATTTGGTTAAGCTTGTGACTGGAGTTAAGGGCATTATTCAACTACAAGTGATTATTCATCTCTAAACCATCTTCTGAACTTAATTTCATTTTTAATTCTAGGTCTCTCTTTTCGTATGGGCCTTATTGCTCTTCTTGTTTTGTTTGCCACCATTCTTGGACTCAATTAGATGATTAGACTTGATCCACCGCATTTCAATACAAGGGAAGTCATTCTAACGCCAAAGTCATCGCCAAACGCCACCTAGGTGCTCCTCTTTGTGTGTTGCAACGAATCGGACTATAGCCAATGCCGTTTACACCTATTTCTCGAGGGAAATCTCCTCAAACGCATCCCACCTTAACCGTCTAGCTCAGTTCTTTAGCATTGGACGAACTGACACGAAGAAACTTGTCTTTTCTATCGTTCTTCCAATTGTAGCCTTAGATGTGGCCCATCCACCCCTTATTTGGCCTTGGTGAAACGTGGAACCGGTGTTAAGGGCATTAATCAACTTACAAGTGATTACTGACGTCTAAACCATGTTTCAAGCTCAATTTCCCTTTTAATTCTCTCTCTCTCTTTTCGTATGGGCCTTATTGCTCTTATTGTTTTGTTTGCCATCATTCTTGGACTCAATTAGAAGATTAGACTTGATAAACCACATTTCAATACAAGGAAAGTCGTTCCAACGCCCAAGTCAGCGCCAATCACCACCTACGTGCACCTCCACGTGCATTGCAACTAATCGGACTGTACCCTATGCCGTTTACACCATTTTCTCAAGGGAAATCTCAGCAAATGCTTTTCTACCTTAGCCGTCCAAAATCAGTTCTAGTATTGGACGAATTGACTCAAACAAACCCTTCTTTTCCTTCATTCATCCAACTATAACGCACATATGCCATACCAATGGTTTCCCTCAAGCCCAAGACGCGCCATACTCCCTTATCTGCCCTTGGTTAAGCTTGTAACCGGATTTTAGGTGATTAATCAACTTACATGTGATTAGTCATCTCTAAACCATGTTTCAAGATTTATTTCTTTTTTAATTCTTTCTAAGCGTCTTTATATGGAGGTTAATACTTTTTTATTGTTGTTTCCCATCATTCTTAGAGCATAATAGAAGATTACACTTGATCCACAACATTTCAATACAAGGAAACTCACTCCAATGCCAAAATCACTGTCGATCGCCACCTAGGCGGACCTCTATGTGCATTGCAACTAATCGGACGCTAGCCTATGCTGTTTGCACCATTTTCTCATGGGAAATATCTTCAAATACACCACGCCTTAAATGTTGAACTCAGTTCCAGCACAGGTCGAATTCAAACGAAGAAACCCGTCTTTTCTTTCATTCTTCCAATTCTAGCCCACATATGCCACACCATTGGTTTCCCTCAAGCCCAAGATGTGCCATACGCGACTAATCTACATTTGGTTAAGCTTGTGACTGGAGTTAAGGGCATTATTCAACTACAAGTGATTATTCATCTCTAAACCATCTTCTGAACTTAATTTCCTTTTTAATTCTATCTCTCTCTTTTCGTATGGGCCTTATTGCTCTTCTTGTTTTGTTTGCCACCATTCTTGGACTCAATTAGATGATTAGACTTGATCCACCACATTTCAATACAAGGGAAGTCATTCTAACGCCAAAGTCACCGCCGAACGCCACCTAGGTGCTCCTCTTTGTGTGTTGCAACGAATCGGACTATAGCCAATGCCGTTTACACCTATTTCTCGAGGGAAATCTCGTCAAACGCATCCCACCTTAACCGTCTAGCTCAGTTCTTTAGCATTGGATGAACTGACACGAAGAAACTTGTCTTAGATATCGTTCTTCCAATTGTAGCCTTAGATGTGGCCCATCCACCCCTTATTTGGCCTTGGTGAAACTTGGAACCGGTGTTAAGGGCATTAATCAACTTACAAGTGATTACTGATGTTTAAACCATGTTTCAAGCTCAATTTCCCTTTTAATTCTCTCTCTCTCTTTTCGTATGGGCCTTATTGCTCTTATTGTTTTGTTTGCCATCATTCTTGGACTCAATTAGAAGATTAGACTTGATAAACCACATTTCAATACAAGGAAAGTCGTTCCAACGCCCAAGTCAGCGCCAATCGCCACCTAGGTGCACCTCCACGTGCATTGCAACTAATCGGACTGTACCCTATGCCGTTTACACCATTTTCTCAAGGGAAATCTCAGCAAATGCTTTCTACCTTAGCCGTCCAAAATCAGTTCTAGTATTGGACGAATTGACTCAAACAAACCCTTCTTTTCCTTCATTCATCCAACTATAACGCACATATGCCATACCAACGGTTTCCCTCAAGCCCAAGACGCGCCATACTCCCCTTATCTGCCCTTGGTTAAGCTTGTAACCGGATTTTAGGTGATTAATCAACTTACATGTGATTAGTCATCTCTAAACCATGTTTCAAGATTTATTTCTTTTTTAATTCTTTCTAAGCGTTTTTATATGGAGGTTAATACTTTTTTATTGTTGTTACCCATCATTCTTAGAGCAGAATAGAAGATTACACTTGATCCACAACATTTCAATACAAGGAAACTCACTCCAATGCCAAAGTCACCGTCGATGCCCACCTAGGCGCACCTCTATTTGCATTGCAACTAATCGGACTCTAGCCTATGCTGTTTGCACCATTTTCTCACGGGAAATATCATCAAATACACCACGCCTTAAATGTTGAACTCAGTTCCAGCACAGGTCGAATTCAAACGAAGAAACCCGTCTTTTCTTTCATTCTTCCAATTCTAGCCCACATATGCCATACCATTGGTTTCCCTCAAGCCCAAGATGTGCCATATGCGCCTAATCTAGATTTGGTTAAGCTTGTGACTGGAGTTAAGTTCATTATTTAACTACAAGTGATTATTCATCTCTAAACCATCTTCTGAACTTAATTTCCTTTTTAATTCTCTCTCTCTCTTTTCGTATGGGCCTTATTGCTCTTCTTGTTTTGTTTGCCATCATTCTTGGACTCAATTAGATGATTAGACTTGATCCACCACATTTCAATACAAGGGAAGTCTTGCTAACACCAAAGTCACCGCCAATCGCCACCTAGGTGCTCCTCTTTGTGTGTTGCAACGAATCGGACTATAGCCAATGCTGTTTACACCTATTTCTCGAGGGAAATCTCGTCAAACGCATCCCACCTTAACCGTCAAGCTCGGTTCTTTAGCATTGGACGAACTGACACGAAGAAACTTGTCTTTTCTATCGTTCTTCCAATTGTAGCCTTAGATGTGGCCCATCCACCCCTTATTTGGCCTTGGTGAAACTTGGAACCCGTGTTAAGGGCATTAATCAACTTATAAGTGATTACTCATGTCTAAACCACGTTCCAAGCTCAATTTCCCTTTTAATTCTCTCTCTCTCTTTTCGTATGGGCCTTATTGCTCTTATTGTTTTATTTGCCATCATTCTTGGGCTCAATTAGAAGATTAGACTTGATAAACCACATTTCAATACAAGGAAACTCGTTCCAACGACCAAGTCAGCGCCGATCGCCACCTAGGTGCACCTCCACGTGCATTGCAACTAATCGGACTGTACCCTATGCCGTTTACACCATTTTTTCAAGGGAAATCTTAGCAAATGCTTTCTACCTTAGCCGTCCAAAATCAGTTCTAGTATTGGATGAATTTACTCAAACAAACCCTTCTTTTCCTTCATTCATCCAACTATAACGCACATATGCCATACCAACGGTTTCCCTCAAGCCCAAGACGCGCCATACTCCCCTTCTCTTGCCTTGGTTAAGCTTGTAACCGGATTTTAGGTGATTAATCAACCTACATGTGATTAGTCATCTCTAAACCATGTTTCAAGATTTATTTCTTTTTTAATTCTTTCTAAGCGTTTTTATATGGAGGTTAATACTTTTTTATTGTTGTTTCCCATCATTCTTAGAGCAGAATAGAAGATTACACTTGATCCACAACATTTCAATACAAGGAAACTCACTCCAATGCCAAAGTCACCATCGATCGCCACCTAGGCGGACCTCTATGTGCATTGCAACTAATCGGACGCTAGCCTATGCTGTTTGCACCATTTTCTCATGGGAAATATCTTCAAATACACCACGCCTTAAATGTTGAACACAGTTCCAGCACAGGTCGAATTCAAACGAAGAAACCCGTCTTTTCTTTCATTCTTCCAATTCTAGCCCACATATGCCATACCATTGGTTTCCCTCAAGCCCAAGATGTGCCATACGCGACTAATCTACATTTGGTTAAGCTTGTGACTGGAGTTAAGGGCATTATTCAACTACAAGTGATTATTCATCTCTAAACCATCTTCTGAACTTAATTTCCTTTTTAATTCTATCTCTCTCTTTTCGTATGGGCCTTATTGCTCTTCTTGTTTTGTTTGCCACCATTCTTGGACTCAATTAGATGATTAGACTTGATCCACCACATTTCAATACAAGGGAAGTCATTCTAACGCCAAAGTCACCGCCGAACGCCACCTAGGTGCTCCTCTTTGTGTGTTGCAACGAATCGGACTATAGCCAATGCCGTTTACACCTATTTCTCGACGGAAATCTCGTCAAACGCATCCCACCTTAACCGTCTAGCTCAGTTCTTTAGCATTGGACGAACTGACACGAAGAAACTTCTCTTTTCTATCGTTCTTCCAATTGTTGCCTTAGATGTGGCCCATCCACCCCTTATTCGGCCTTGGTGAAACTTGGAACCGGTGTTAAGGGCATTAATCAACTTACAAGTGATTACTGATGTTTAAACCATGTTTCAAGCTCAATTTCCCTTTTAATTCTCTCTCTCTCTTTTCGTATGGGCCTTATTGCTCTTATTGTTTTGTTTGCCATCATTCTTGGACTCAATTAGAAGATTAGACTTGATAAACCACATTTCAATACAAGGAAAGTCGTTCCAACGCCCAAGTCAACGCCAATCGCCACCTAGGTGCACCTCCATGTGCATTGCAACTAATCGGACTGTACCCTATGCCGTTTACACCATTTTCTCAAGGGAAATCTCAGCAAATGCTTTCTACCTTAGCCGTCCAAAATCAGTTCTAGTATTGGACGAATTGACTCAAACAAACCCTTCTTTTCCTTCATTCATCCAACTATAACGCACATATGCCGTACCAACGGTTTCCCTCAAGCCCAAGACGCGCCATACTCCCCTTATCTGCCCTTGGTTAAGCTTGTAACCGGATTTTAGGTGATTAATCAACTTACATGTGATTAGTCATCTCTAAACCATGTTTCAAGATTTATTTCTTTTTTAATTCTTTCTAAGTGTTTTTATATGGAGGTTAATACTTTTTTATTGTTGTTTCCCATCATTCTTAGAGCAGAATAGAAGATTACACTTGATCCACAACATTTCAATACAAGGAAACTCACTCCAATGCCAAAGTCACCGTCGATCCCCACCTAGGCGCACCTCTATGTGCATTGCAACTAATCGGACTCTAGCCTATGCTGTTTGCACCATTTTCTCACGGGAAATATCATCAAATACACCACGCCTTAAATGTTGAACTCAGTTCCAGCACAGGTCGAACTCAAACGAAGAAACCCGTCTTTTCTTTCATTCTTCCAATTCTAGCCCACATATGCCATACCATTGGTTTCCCTCAAGCCCAAGATGTGCCATATGCGCCTAATCTAGATTTGGTTAAGCTTGTCACTGGAGTTAAGTTCATTATTTAACTACAAGTGATTATTGATCTCTAAACCATCTTCTGAACTTAATTTCCTTTTTAATTCTCTCTCTCTCTTTTCGTATGGGCCTTATTGCTCTTCTTGTTTTGTTTGCCATCATTCTTGGACTCAATTAGATGATTAGACTTGATCCACCACATTTCAATACAAGGGAAGTCTTTCTACCACCAAAGTCACCGCCAATCGCCACGTAGGTGCTCCTCTTTGTGTGTTGCAACGAATCGGACTATAGCCAATGCCGTTTACACCTATTTCTCGAGGGAAATCTCGTCAAACGCATCCCACCTTAACCGTCAAGCTCGGTTCTTTAGCATTGGACGAACTGACACGAAGAAACTTGTCTTTTCTATCGTTCTTCCAATTGTAGCCTTAGATGTGGCCCATCCACCCCTTATTTGGCCTTGGTGAAACTTGGAACCGGTGGTAAGGGCATTAATCAACTTACAAGTGATTACTGATGTTTAAACCATGTTTCAAGCTCAATTTCCCTTTTAATTCTCTCTCTCTCTTTTCGTATGGGCCTTATTGCTCTTATTGTTTTGTTTGCCATCATTCTTGGGCTCAATTAGAAGATTAGACTTGATAAACCACATTTCAATACAAGGAAACTCGTTCCAACGCCTAAGTCAGCGCCAATCGCCACCTAGGTGCACCTCCACGTGCACTGCAACTAATCGGACTCTAGCCTATGCTGTTTGCACCATTTTCTCACGGGAAATATCATCAAATACACCACGCCTTAAATGTTGAACTCAGTTCCAGCACAGGTCGAATTCAAACGAAGAAACCCGTCTTTTCTTTCATTCTTCCAATTCTAGCCCACATATGCTATACCATTGGTTTCCCTCAAGCCCAAGATGTGCCATACGCGACTAATCTACATTTGTTTAAGCTTGTGACTGGAGTTAAGGGCATTATTCAACTACAAGTGATTATTCATCTCTAAACCATCTTCTGAACTTAATTTCCTTTTTAATTCTATCTCTCTCTTTTCGTATGGGCCTTATTGCTCTTCTTGTTTTGGTTGCCACCATTCTTGGACTCAATTAGATGATTAGACTTGATCCACCACATTTCAAAACAAGGGAAGTCTTTCTAACGCCAAAGTCACCGCCAAACGCCACCTAGGTGCTCCTCTTTGTGTGTTGCAACGAATCGGACTATAGCCAATGCCGTTTACACCTATTTCTCGAGGGAAATCTCGTCAAATGCATCCCACCTTAACCGTCAAGCTCGGTTCTTTAGCATTGGACGAACTGACACGAAGAAACTTGTCTTTTCTATCGTTCTTCCAATTGTAGCCTTAGATGTGGCCCATCCACCCCGTATTTGGCCTTGGTGAAACTTGGAACTGGTGTTAAGGGCATTAATCAACTTACAAGTGATTACTGATGTCTAAACCATGTTTCAAGCTCAATTTCCCTTTTAATTCTCTCTCTCTCTTTTCGTATGGGCCTTATTGCTCTTATTGTTTTGTTTGCCATCATTCTTGGACTCAATTAGAAGATTAGACTTGATAAACCACATTTCAATACAAGGAAAGTCGTTCCAACGCCCAAGTCAGCGCCAATCGCCACCTAGGTGCACCTCCACGTGCATTGCAACTAATCAGACTGTACCCTATGCCGTTTACACCATTTTTTCAAGGGAAATCTCAGTAAATGCTTTCTACCTTAGCCGTCCAAAATCAGTTCTAGTATTGGACGAATTGACTCAAACAAACCCTTCTTTTCCTTCATTCATCCAACTATAACGCACATATGCCATACCAACGGTTTCCCTCAAGCCCAAGACGCGCCATACTCCCCTTATCTGCCCTTGGTTAAGCTTGTAACCGGATTTTAGGTGATTAATCAACTTACATGTGATTAGTCATCTCTAAACCATGTTTCAAGATTTATTTCTTTTTTAATTCTTTCTAAGCGTTTTTATATGGAGGTTAATACTTTTTTATTGTTGTTTCCCATCATTCTTAGAGCAGAATAGAAGATTACACTTGATCCACAACATTTCAATACAAGGAAACTCACTCCAATGCCAAAGTCACCGTCGATCCCCACCTAGGCGCACCTCTATGTGCATTGCAACTAGTCGGACTCTAGCCTATGCTGTTT
Source organism: Carya illinoinensis (assembly GCF_018687715.1). Lineage (NCBI taxonomy): Eukaryota > Viridiplantae > Streptophyta > Magnoliopsida > Fagales > Juglandaceae > Carya > Carya illinoinensis. The sequence continues at coordinate 25,474,739 of NC_056761.1, forward strand.
GCACCATTTTCTCACGGGAAATATCATCAAATACACCACGCCTTAAATGTTGAACTCAGTTCCAGCACAGGTCGAATTCAAACGAAGAAACCCGTCTTTTCTTTCATTCTTCCAATTGTAGCCCACATATGCCATACCATTGGTTTCCCTCAAGCCCAAGATGTGCCATACGCGACTAATCTACATTTGGTTAAGCTTGTGACTGGAGTTAAGGGCATTATTCAACTACAAGTGATTATTCATCTCTAAACCATCTTCTGAACTTAATTTCCTTTTTAATTCTAGGTCTTTCTTTTCGTATGGGCCTTATTGCTCTTCTTGTTTTGTTTTCCACCATTCTTGGACTCAATTAGATGATTAGACTTGATCCACCGCATTTCAATACAAGGGAAGTCATTCTAACGCCAAAGTCACCGCCAAACGCCACCTAGGTGCTCCTCTTTGTGTGTTGCAACGAATCGGACTATAGCCAATGCCGTTTACACCTATTTCTCGAGGGAAATCTCCTCAAACGCATCCCACCTTAACCGTCTAGCTCAGTTCTTTAGCATTGGACGAACTGACACGAAGAAACTTGTCTTTTCTATCGTTCTTCCAATTGTAGCCTTAGATGTGGCCCATCCACCCCTTATTTGGCCTTGGTGAAACTTGGAACGGGTGTTAAGGGCATTAATCAACTTACAAGTGATTACTGACGTCTAAACCATGTTTCAAGCTCAATTTCCCTTTTAATTCTCTCTCTCTCTTTTCGTATGGGCCTTATTGCTCTTATTGTTTTGTTTGCCATCATTCTTGGACTCAATTAGAAGATTAGACTTGATAAACCACATTTCAATACAAGGAAAGTCGTTCCAACGCCCAAGTCAGCGCCAATCACCACCTACGTGCACCTCCACGTGCATTGCAACTAATCGGACTGTACCCTATGCCGTTTACACCATTTTCTCAAGGGAAATCTCAGCAAATGCTTTTCTACCTTAGCCGTCCAAAATCAGTTCTAGTATTGGACGAATTGACTCAAACAAACCCTTCTTTTCCTTCATTCATCCAACTATAACGCACATATGCCATACCAATGGTTTCCCTCAAGCCCAAGACGCGCCATACTCCCTTATCTGCCCTTGGTTAAGCTTGTAACCGGATTTTAGGTGATTAATCAACTTACATGTGATTAGTCATCTCTAAACCATGTTTCAAGATTTATTTCTTTTTTAATTCTTTCTAAGCGTTTTTATGTGGAGGTTAATACTTTTTTATTGTTGTTTCCCATCATTCTTAGAGCATAATAGAAGATTACACTTGATCCACAACATTTCAATACAAGGAAACTCACTCCAATGCCAAAATCACCGTCGATCGCCACCTAGGCGGACCTCTATGTGCATTGCAACTAATCGGACGCTAGCCTATGCTGTTTGCACCATTTTCTCATGGGAAATATCTTCAAATACACCACGCCTTAAATGTTGAACTCAGTTCCAGCACAGGTCGAATTCAAACGAAGAAACCCGTCTTTTCTTTCATTCTTCCAATTCTAGCCCACATATGCCATACCATTGGTTTCTCTGAAGCCCAAGATGTGCCATATGCGACTAATCTACATTTGGTTAAGCTTGTGACTGGAGTTAAGGGCATTATTCAACTACAAGTGAGTATTCATCTCTAAACCATCTTCTGAACTTAATTTCCTTTTTAATTCTATCTCTCTCTTTTTGTATGGGCCTTATTGCTCTTCTTGTTTTGTTTGCCACCATTCTTGGACTCAATTAGATGATTAGACTTGATCCACCACATTTCAATACAAGGGAAGTCATTCTAACGCCAAAGTCACCGCCAAACGCCACCTAGGTGCTCCTCTTTGTGTGTTGCAACGAATCGGACTATAGCCAATGCCGTTTACACCTATTTCTCGAGGGAAATCTCGTCAAACGCATCCCACCTTAACCGTCTAGCTCAGTTCTTTAGCATTGGACGAACTGACACGAAGAAACTTGTCTTAGATATCGTTCTTCCAATTGTAGCCTTAGATGTGGCCCATCCACCCCTTATTTGGCCTTGGTGAAACTTGGAACCGGTGTTAAGGGCATTAATCAACTTACAAGTGATTACTGATGTTTAAACCATGTTTCAAGCTCAATTTCCCTTTTAATTCTCTCTCTCTCTTTTCGTATGGGCCATATTGCTCTTATTGTTTTGTTTGCCATCATTCTTGGACTCAATTAGAAGATTAGACTTGATAAACCACATTTCAATACAAGGAAACTCACTCCAATGCCAAAGTCACCGTCGATGCCCACCTAGGCGCACCTCTATTTGCATTGCAACTAATCAGACTCTAGCCTATGCTGTTTGCACCATTTTCTCACGGGAAATATCATCAAATACACCACGCCTTAAATGTTGAACTCAGTTCCAGCACAGGTCGAATTCAAACGAGGAAACCCGTCTTTTCTTTCATTCTTCCAATTCTAGCCCACATATGCCATACCATTGGTTTCCCTCAAGCCCAAGATGTGCCATATGCGCCTAATCTAGATTTGGTTAAGCTTGTGACTGGAGTTAAGTTCATTATTTAACTACAAGTGATTATTCATCTCTAAACCATCTTCTGAACTTAATTTCCTTTTTAATTCTCTCTCTCTCTTTTCGTATGGGCCTTATTGCTCTTCTTGTTTTGTTTGCCATCATTCTTGGGCTCAATTAGAAGATTAGACTTGATAAACCACATTTCAATACAAGGAAACTCGTTCCAACGCCTAAGTCAGCGCCAATCGCCACCTAGGTGCACCTCCACGTGCACTGCAACTAATCGGACTCTAGCCTATGCTGTTTGCACCATTTTCTCACGGGAAATATCATCAAATACACCACGCCTTAAATGTTGAACTCAGTTCCAGCACAGGTCGAATTCAAACGAAGAAACCCGTCTTTTCTTTCATTCTTCCAATTCTAGCCCACATATGCTATACCATTGGTTTCCCTCAAGCCCAAGATGTGCCATACGCGACTAATCTACATTTGTTTAAGCTTGTGACTGGAGTTAAGGGCATTATTCAACTACAAGTGATTATTCATCTCTAAACCATCTTCTGAACTTAATTTCCTTTTTAATTCTATCTCTCTCTTTTCGTATGGGCCTTATTGCTCTTCTTGTTTTGGTTGCCACCATTCTTGGACTCAATTAGATGATTAGACTTGATCCACCACATTTCAAAACAAGGGAAGTCTTTCTAACGCCAAAGTCACCGCCAAACGCCACCTAGGTGCTCCTCTTTGTGTGTTGCAACGAATCGGACTATAGCCAATGCCGTTTACACCTATTTCTCGAGGGAAATCTCGTCAAATGCATCCCACCTTAACCGTCAAGCTCGGTTCTTTAGCATTGGACGAACTGACACGAAGAAACTTGTCTTTTCTATCGTTCTTCCAATTGTAGCCTTAGATGTGGCCCATCCACCCCGTATTTGGCCTTGGTGAAACTTGGAACTGGTGTTAAGGGCATTAATCAACTTACAAGTGATTACTGATGTCTAAACCATGTTTCAAGCTCAATTTCCCTTTTAATTCTCTCTCTCTCTTTTCGTATGGGCCTTATTGCTCTTATTGTTTTGTTTGCCATCATTCTTGGACTCAATTAGAAGATTAGACTTGATAAACCACATTTCAATACAAGGAAAGTCGTTCCAACGCCCAAGTCAGCGCCAATCGCCACCTAGGTGCACCTCCACGTGCATTGCAACTAATCAGACTGTACCCTATGCCGTTTACACCATTTTTTCAAGGGAAATCTCAGTAAATGCTTTCTACCTTAGCCGTCCAAAATCAGTTCTAGTATTGGACGAATTGACTCAAACAAACCCTTCTTTTCCTTCATTCATCCAACTATAACGCACATATGCCATACCAACGGTTTCCCTCAAGCCCAAGACGCGCCATACTCCCCTTATCTGCCCTTGGTTAAGCTTGTAACCGGATTTTAGGTGATTAATCAACTTACATGTGATTAGTCATCTCTAAACCATGTTTCAAGATTTATTTCTTTTTTAATTCTTTCTAAGCGTTTTTATATGGAGGTTAATACTTTTTTATTGTTGTTTCCCATCATTCTTAGAGCAGAATAGAAGATTACACTTGATCCACAACATTTCAATACAAGGAAACTCACTCCAATGCCAAAGTCACCGTCGATCCCCACCTAGGCGCACCTCTATGTGCATTGCAACTAGTCGGACTCTAGCCTATGCTGTTTGCACCATTTTCTCACGGGAAATATCATCAAATACACCACGCCTTAAATGTTGAACTCAGTTCCAGCACAGGTCGAATTCAAACGAAGAAACCCGTCTTTTCTTTCATTCTTCCAATTGTAGCCCACATATGCCATACCATTGGTTTCCCTCAAGCCCAAGATGTGCCATACGCGACTAATCTACATTTGGTTAAGCTTGTGACTGGAGTTAAGGGCATTATTCAACTACAAGTGATTATTCATCTCTAAACCATCTTCTGAACTTAATTTCCTTTTTAATTCTAGGTCTTTCTTTTCGTATGGGCCTTATTGCTCTTCTTGTTTTGTTTTCCACCATTCTTGGACTCAATTAGATGATTAGACTTGATCCACCGCATTTCAATACAAGGGAAGTCATTCTAACGCCAAAGTCACCGCCAAACGCCACCTAGGTGCTCCTCTTTGTGTGTTGCAACGAATCGGACTATAGCCAATGCCGTTTACACCTATTTCTCGAGGGAAATCTCCTCAAACGCATCCCACCTTAACCGTCTAGCTCAGTTCTTTAGCATTGGACGAACTGACACGAAGAAACTTGTCTTTTCTATCGTTCTTCCAATTGTAGCCTTAGATGTGGCCCATCCACCCCTTATTTGGCCTTGGTGAAACTTGGAACGGGTGTTAAGGGCATTAATCAACTTACAAGTGATTACTGACGTCTAAACCATGTTTCAAGCTCAATTTCCCTTTTAATTCTCTCTCTCTCTTTTCGTATGGGCCTTATTGCTCTTATTGTTTTGTTTGCCATCATTCTTGGACTCAATTAGAAGATTAGACTTGATAAACCACATTTCAATACAAGGAAAGTCGTTCCAACGCCCAAGTCAGCGCCAATCACCACCTACGTGCACCTCCACGTGCATTGCAACTAATCGGACTGTACCCTATGCCGTTTACACCATTTTCTCAAGGGAAATCTCAGCAAATGCTTTTCTACCTTAGCCGTCCAAAATCAGTTCTAGTATTGGACGAATTGACTCAAACAAACCCTTCTTTTCCTTCATTCATCCAACTATAACGCACATATGCCATACCAATGGTTTCCCTCAAGCCCAAGACGCGCCATACTCCCTTATCTGCCCTTGGTTAAGCTTGTAACCGGATTTTAGGTGATTAATCAACTTACATGTGATTAGTCATCTCTAAACCATGTTTCAAGATTTATTTCTTTTTTAATTCTTTCTAAGCGTTTTTATGTGGAGGTTAATACTTTTTTATTGTTGTTTCCCATCATTCTTAGAGCATAATAGAAGATTACACTTGATCCACAACATTTCAATACAAGGAAACTCACTCCAATGCCAAAATCACCGTCGATCGCCACCTAGGCGGACCTCTATGTGCATTGCAACTAATCGGACGCTAGCCTATGCTGTTTGCACCATTTTCTCATGGGAAATATCTTCAAATACACCACGCCTTAAATGTTGAACTCAGTTCCAGCACAGGTCGAATTCAAACGAAGAAACCCGTCTTTTCTTTCATTCTTCCAATTCTAGCCCACATATGCCATACCATTGGTTTCTCTGAAGCCCAAGATGTGCCATATGCGACTAATCTACATTTGGTTAAGCTTGTGACTGGAGTTAAGGGCATTATTCAACTACAAGTGAGTATTCATCTCTAAACCATCTTCTGAACTTAATTTCCTTTTTAATTCTATCTCTCTCTTTTTGTATGGGCCTTATTGCTCTTCTTGTTTTGTTTGCCACCATTCTTGGACTCAATTAGATGATTAGACTTGATCCACCACATTTCAATACAAGGGAAGTCATTCTAACGCCAAAGTCACCGCCAAACGCCACCTAGGTGCTCCTCTTTGTGTGTTGCAACGAATCGGACTATAGCCAATGCCGTTTACACCTATTTCTCGAGGGAAATCTCGTCAAACGCATCCCACCTTAACCGTCTAGCTCAGTTCTTTAGCATTGGACGAACTGACACGAAGAAACTTGTCTTAGATATCGTTCTTCCAATTGTAGCCTTAGATGTGGCCCATCCACCCCTTATTTGGCCTTGGTGAAACTTGGAACCGGTGTTAAGGGCATTAATCAACTTACAAGTGATTACTGATGTTTAAACCATGTTTCAAGCTCAATTTCCCTTTTAATTCTCTCTCTCTCTTTTCGTATGGGCCATATTGCTCTTATTGTTTTGTTTGCCATCATTCTTGGACTCAATTAGAAGATTAGACTTGATAAACCACATTTCAATACAAGGAAACTCACTCCAATGCCAAAGTCACCGTCGATGCCCACCTAGGCGCACCTCTATTTGCATTGCAACTAATCAGACTCTAGCCTATGCTGTTTGCACCATTTTCTCACGGGAAATATCATCAAATACACCACGCCTTAAATGTTGAACTCAGTTCCAGCACAGGTCGAATTCAAACGAGGAAACCCGTCTTTTCTTTCATTCTTCCAATTCTAGCCCACATATGCCATACCATTGGTTTCCCTCAAGCCCAAGATGTGCCATATGCGCCTAATCTAGATTTGGTTAAGCTTGTGACTGGAGTTAAGTTCATTATTTAACTACAAGTGATTATTCATCTCTAAACCATCTTCTGAACTTAATTTCCTTTTTAATTCTCTCTCTCTCTTTTCGTATGGGCCTTATTGCTCTTCTTGTTTTGTTTGCCATCATTCTTGGACTCAATTAGATGATTAGACTTGATCCACCACATTTCAATACAAGGGAAGTCTTTCTAACACCAAAGTCACCGCCAATCGCCACCTAGGTGCTCCTCTTTGTGTGTTGCAACGAATCGGACTATAGCCAATGCTGTTTACACCTATTTCTCGAGGGAAATCTCGTCAAACGCATCCCACCTTAACCGTCAAGCTCGGTTCTTTAGCATTGGACGAACTGACACGAAGAAACTTGTCTTTTCTATCGTTCTTCCAATTGTAGCCTTAGATGTGGCCCATCCACCCCTTATTTGGCCTTGGTGAAACTTGGAACCCGTGTTAAGGGCATTAATCAACTTACAAGTGATTACTCATGTCTAAACCACGTTCCAAGCTCAATTTCCCTTTTAATTCTCTCTCTCTCTTTTCGTATGGGCCTTATTGCTCTTATTGTTTTGTTTGCCATCATTCTTGGGCTCAATTAGAAGATTAGACTTGATAAACCACATTTCAATACAAGGAAACTCGTTCCAATGCCCAAGTCAGCGCCGATCGCCACCTAGGTGCACCTCCACGTGCATTGCAACTAATCGGACTGTACCCTATGCCGTTTACACCATTTTCTCAAGGGAAATCTCAGCAAATGCTTTCTACCTTAGCCGTCCAAAATCAGTTCTAGTATTGGATGAATTTACTCAAAAAAACCCTTCTTTTCCTTCATTCATCCAACTATAATGCACATATGCCATACCAACGGTTTCCCTCAAGCCCAAGACGCGCCATACTCCCCTTCTCTTGCCTTGGTTAAGCTTGTAACCGGATTTTAGGTGATTAATCAACCTACATGTGATTAGTCATCTCTAAACCATGTTTCAAGATTTATTTCTTTTTTAATTCTTTCTAAGCGTTTTTATATGGAGGTTAATACTTTTTTATTGTTGTTTCCCATCATTCTTAGAGCAGAATAGAAGATTACACTTGATCCACAACATTTCAATACAAGGAAACTCACTCCAATGCCAAAGTCACCGTCGATCGCCACCTAGGCGGACCTCTATGTGCATTGCAACTAATCGGACGCTAGCCTATGCAGTTTGCACCATTTTCTCATGGGAAATATCTTCAAATACACCACGCCTTAAATGTTGAACACATTTCCAGCACAAGTCGAATTCAAACGAAGAAACCCGTCTTTTCTTTCATTCTTCCAATTCTAGCCCACATATGCCATACCATTGGTTTCCCTCAAGCCCAAGATGTGCCATACGCGACTAATCTACATTTGGTTAAGCTTGTGACTGGAGTTAAGGGCATTATTCAACTACAAGTGATTATTCATCTCTAAACCATCTTCTGAACTTAATTTCCTTTTTAATTCTATCTCTCTCTTTTCGTATGGGCCTTATTGCTCTTCTTGTTTTGTTTGCCACCATTCTTGGACTCAATTAGATGATTAGAGTTGATCCACCACATTTCAATACAAGGGAAGTCATTCTAACGCCAAAGTCACCGCCGAACGCCACCTAGGTGCTCCTCTTTGTGTGTTGCAACGAATCGGACTATAGCCAATGCCGTTTACACCTATTTCTCGAGGGAAATCTCGTCAAACGCATCCCACCTTAACCGTCTAGCTCAGTTCTTTAGCATTGGACGAACTGACACGAAGAATCTTGTCTTTTCTATCGTTCTTCCAATTGTTGCCTTAGATGTGGCCCATCCACCCCTTATTCGGCCTTGGTGAAACTTGGAACCGGTGTTAAGGGCATTAATCAACTTACAAGTGATTACTGATGTTTAAACCATGTTTCAAGCTCAATTTCCCTTTTAATTCTCTCTCTCTCTTTTCGTATGGGCCTTATTGCTCTTACTGTTTTGTTTGCCATCATTCTTGGACTCAATTAGAAGATTAGACTTGATAAACCACATTTCAATACAAGGAAAGTCGTTCCAACGCCCAAGTCAACGCCAATCGCCACCTAGGTGCACCTCCACGTGCATTGCAACTAATCGGACTGTACCCTATGCCGTTTACACCATTTTCTCAAGGGAAATCTCAGCAAATGCTTTCTACCTTAGCCGTCCAAAATCAGTTCTAGTATTGGACGAATTGACTCAAACAAACCCTTCTTTTCCTTCATTCATCCAACTATAACGCACATATGCCATACCAACGGTTTCCCTCAAGCCCAAGACGCGCCATACTCCCCTTATCTGCCCTTGGTTAAGCTTGTAACCGGATTTTAGGTGATTAATCAACTTACATGTGATTAGTCATCTCTAAACCATGTTTCAAGATTTATTTCTTTTTTAATTGTTTCTAAGTGTTTTTATATGGAGGTTAATACTTTTTTATTGTTGTTTCCCATCATTCTTAGAGCAGAATAGAAGATTACACTTGATCCACAACATTTCAATACAAGGAAACTCACTCCAATGCCAAAGTCACCGTCGATCCCCACCTAGGCGCACCTCTATGTGCATTGCAACTAATCGGACTCTAGCCTATGCTGTTTGCACCATTTTCTCACGGGAAATACCATCAAATACACCACGCCTTAAATGTTGAACTCAGTTCCAGCACAGGTCGAACTCAAACGAAGAAACCCGTCTTTTCTTTCATTCTTCCAATTCAAGCCCACATATGCCATACGATTGGTTTCCCTCAAGCCCAAGATGTGCCATATGCGCCTAATCTAGATTTGGTTAAGCTTGTGACTGGAGTTAAGTTCATTATTTAACTACAAGTGATTATTGATCTCTAAACCATCTTCTGAACTTAATTTCCTTTTTAATTCTCTCTCCCTCTTTTCGTATGGGCCTTATTGCTCTTCTTGTTTTGTTTGCCATCATTCTTGGACTCAATTAGATGATTAGACTTGATCCACCACATTTCAATACAAGGGAAGTCATTCTAACGCCAAAGTCACCGCCAATCGCCACCTAGGTGCTCCTCTTTGTGTGTTGCAACGAATCGGACTATAGCCAATGCCGTTTACACCTATTTCTCGAGGGAAATCTCGTCAAACGCATCCCACCTTAACCGTCAAGCTCGGTTCTTTAGCATTGGACGAACTGACACGAAGAATCTTGTCTTTTCTATCGTTCTTCCAATTGTTGCCTTAGATGTGGCCCATCCACCCCTTATTCGGCCTTGGTGAAACTTGGAACCGGTGGTAAGGGCATTAATCAACTTACAAGTGATTACTCATCTCTAAACCACGTTTCAAGCTCAATTTCCCTTTTAATTCTCTCTCTCTCTTTTCGTATGGGCCTTATTGCTCTTATTGTTTTGTTTGCCATCATTCTTGGGCTCAATTAGAAAATTAGACTTGATAAACCACATTTCAATACAAGGAAAGTCGTTCCAACGCCCAAGTCAGCGCCAATCGCCACCTAGGTGCACCTCCACGTGCATTGCAACTAATCAGACTGTACCCTATGCCGTTTACACCATTTTCTCCAGGGAAATCTCAGCAAATGCTTTCTACCTTAGCCGTCGAAAATCAGTTCTAGTATTGGACGAATTCACTCAAACAAACCCTTCTTTTCCTTCATTCATCCAACTATAACGCACATATGCCATACCAACGGTTTCCCTCAAGCCCAAGACGCGCCATACTCCCCTTATCTTGCCTTGGTTAAGCTTGTAACCGGATTTTAGGTGATTAATCAACTTACATGTGATTAGTCATCTCTAAACCATGTTTCAAGATTTATTTCTTTTTTAATTCTTTCTAAGCGTTTTTATATGGAGGTTAATACTTTTTTATTGTTGTTTCCCATCATTCTTAGAGCAGAATAGAAGATTACACATGATCCACAACATTTCAATACAAGGAAACTCACTCCAATGCCAAAGTCACCGTCGATCGCCACCTAGGCGCACCTCTATGTGCATTGCAACTTATCGGACTCTAGCCTATGCTGTTTGCACCATTTTCTCACGGGAAATATCATCAAATACACCACGCCTTAAATGTTGAACTCAGTTCCAGCACAGGTCGAATTCAAAACGAAGAAACCCGTCTTTTCTTTCATTCTTCCAATTCTAGCCCACATATGCCATACCATTGGTTTCCCTCAAGCCCAAGATGTGCCATACGCGACTAATCTACATTTGGTTAAGCTTGTGACTGGAGTTAAGGGCATTATTCGACTACAAGTGATTATTCATCTCTAAACCATCTTCTGAACTTAATTTCCTTTTTAATTCTCTCTCTCTCTTTTCGTATGGGCCTTATTGCTCTTCTTGTTTTGTTTGCCATCATTCTTGGACTCAATTAGATGATTAGACTTGATCCACCACATTTCAATACAAGGGAAGTCTTTCTAACGCCAAAGTCACCGCCAATCGCCACCTAGGTGCTCCTCTTTGTGTGTTGCAACGAATCGGACTATAGCCAATGCCGTTTACACCTATTTCTCGAGGGAAATCTCGTCAAACGCATCCCACCTTAACCGTCAAGCTCGGTTCTTTAGCATTGGACGAACTGACACGAAGAAACTTGTCTTTTCTATCGTTCTTCCAATTGTAGCCTTAGATGTGGCCCATCCACCCCTTATTTGGCCTTGGTGAAACTTGGAACCGGTGTTAAGGGCATTAATCAACTTACAAGTGATTACTCATGTCTAAACCATGTTTCAAGCTCAATTTCCCTTTTAATTCTCTCTCTCTCTTTTCGTATGGGCCTTATTGCTCTTATTGTTTTGTTTGCCATCATTCGTGGACTCAATTAGAAGATTAGACTTGATAAACCACATTTCAATACAAGGAAAGTTGTTTCAACGCCCAAGTCAGCGCCAATCGCCACTTAGGTGCACCTCCACATGCACTGCAACTAATCGGACTGTACCCTATGCCGTTTACACCATTTTCTCAAGGGAAATCTCAGCAAATGCTTTCTACCTTAGCCGTCGAAAATCAGTTCTAGTATTGGACGAATTGACTCAAACAAACCCTTCTTTTCCTTCATTCATCCAACTATAACGCACATATGCCATACCAACGGTTTCCCTCAAGCCCAAGACGCGCCATACTCCCCTTATTTTGCCTTGGTTAAGATTGTAACCGGATTTTACGTGATTAATCAACTTACATGTGATTAGTCATCTCTAAACCATGTTTCAAGATTTATTTCTTTTTTAATTCTTTCTAAGCGTTTTTACATGGAGTTTAATACTTTTTTATTGTTGTTTCCCATCATTCTTAGAGCAGAATAGAAGATTACACTTGATCCACAACATTTCAATACAAGGAAACTCACTCTAATGCCAAAGTCACCGTCGATCGCCACCTAGGCGCACCTCTATGTGCATTGAAACTAATCGGACTCTAGCCTATGCTGTTTGCACCATTTTCTCACGGGAAATATCATCAAATACACCACGCCTTAAATGTTGAACTCAGTTCCAGCACAGGTCGAATTCAAAACGAAGAAACCCGTCTTTTCTTTCATTCTTCCAATTCTAGCCCACATATGCCATACCATTGGTTTCCCTCAAGCCGAAGATGTGCCATACGAGCCTAATCTAGATTGGTTAAGCTTGTGACTAGATTTAAGGGCATTATTCAACTACAAGTGATTATTCATCTCTAAACCATCTTCTGGACTTAATTGCCATTTTAATTCTCTCTCTCTCTTTTCGTATGGGCCTTATTGCTCTTATTGTTTTGTTTGCCATCATTCTTGGACTCAATTAGATGATTAGACCTGATCCACCATATTTCAATACATGGGAAGTCATTCTAACGCCAAAGTCACCGCCAATCGCCACCTAGGTGCTCCTCCTTGTGCGTTGCAGCGAATCGGACTATAGCCAATGCCGTTTACACCTAATTCTCGAGGGAAATCTTGGCAAACGCATCCCACCTTAACCGTCTAGCCCAGTTCTTTAGCATTGGATGAACTGACATGAAGAAACCTGTATTTTCTATCGTTCTTCCAATTGTAGCCTTAGATGTGGGCCATACACCCCTTATTTGGCCTTGGTGAAACTTGGAACCGGTGTTAAGGGCACTAATCAACTTACAAGTGATTACTCATGTCTAAACCATGTTTCAAGCTCAATTTTCCTTTTAATTCTCTCTCTCTTTTCGTATGGGCCTTATTGCTCTTACTGTTTTGTTTGCCATCATTCTTGGACTCAATTAGAAGATTAGACTTGAGAAATCACATTTCAATACAAGGAAAGTCGTTCCAACGCCCAAGTCAGCGCCAATCGCCACCTAGGTGCACCCCCAGGTGCATTGCAACTAATCGGACCGTACCCTATGCCGTTTACACCATTTTCTCAAGGGAAATCTCAGCAAATGCTTTCTACCTTAGCCGTCGAAAATCAGTTCGAGTATTGCACGAATTGACTCAAACAAACCCTTCTTTTCCTCATTCATCCAACTGTAACGCACCTCTGCCATACCATCGGCTTCTCTCAAGCACAAGATGCGCCGTACTCCCCTTATCTTGCCTTGGTTAAGCTTGTAACCGGATTTAAGGTCATTAAGCAAATTACAAGTGATTAGTCATCTCTAAACCATGTTTCAAGATTAATTTCGTTTTTAATTCTTTCTAACCTTTTTTATATGGACGTTAATACTTTTTTATTGTTGTTTCCCATCATTCTTAGAGCAGAATAGAAGATTACACTTGATCCACAACATTTCAATACAAGGAAACTCACTCCAATGCCAGAGTCACCGTCGATCGCCACCTAGGCGCACCTCTATGTGCATTGCAACTAATCGGACTCTAGCCTATGCTGTTTGCACCATTTTCTCACGGGAAATATCATCAAATACACCACACCTTAAATGTTGTAACTCAGTTCCAGCACATGTTGAATTCAAACGAAGAAACCCGTCTTTTCTTTCATTCTTCCAATTGTAGCCCACATATGCCATACGATTGGTTTCCCTCAAGCCCAAGATGTGCCATACGTGCCTAATCTAGATTTGGTTAAGCCTGTGACTGGAGTTAAGGGAATTATTCAACTACAAGTGATTATTCATCTCTCAACCATCTTCTGAACTTAATTTCCTTTTTAATTCTCTCTCTCTCTTTTCGTATGGGCCTTATTGCTCTTATGGTTTTGTTTGCCATCATTCTTGGACTCAATTAGATGATTAGACTTGATCCACCACATTTCAATACAAGGGAAGTCGTTCTAACGCCAAAGTCACCGCCAATCGCCACCTAGGTGCTCCTCTTTGTGCGTTGCAACGAATTGGACTATAGCCAATGCCGTTTACACCTATTTTTCGAGGGAAATCTCGTCAAACGCATCCCACCTTAACCGTCTATCTCAGTTCTTTAGCATTGGACAAACTGACACGAAGAAACCTGTCTTTTCTATCGTTCTTCCAATTGTAGCCTTAGATGTGTCCCATCCACCCCTTATTTGGCCTTGGTGAAACTTGGAACCGGTTTTAGGGGCATTAAGCAACTTACAAGTGATTACTCATGTCTAAACCGTGTTTCAAGCTCAATTTTCCTTTTAATTCTCTCTCTCTCTTTTCGTATGGGCCTTATTGCTCTTATTGTTTTGTTTGCCATCATTCTTGGACTCAATTAGAAGATTAGACTTGACAAACTACATTTCAATACAAGGAAAGTCGTTCCAACGACCAAGTCAGGGCCAATCGCCACCTAGGTGCACCTCCACGTGCATTGCAACTAATCGGACTGTACCCTATGTCGTTTACACCATTTTCTCATGGGAAATCTCGGCAAATGCTTTCTACCTTAGCCGTCAAAAATCAATTCTAGTATTGCACGAATTGATTCAAACAAACCCTTCTTTTCCTCATTCATCCAACTGTAACACACCTCTGCCATACCATCGGTTTCCCTCAAGCCCAAGATGCGCCATACTCCCCTTATCTTGCCTTGGTTAAGCTTGTAACCGAATTTAAGGTGATTAAAGAACTTACAAGTGATTAGTCATCTCTAAACCATGTTTCAAGATTTATTTCCTCTTTAATTCTTTCTAACCTTTTTTATGTGGACGTTAATACTTTTTTATTGTTGTTTCCCATCATTCTTAGAGCGGAATAGAAGATTACACTTGATCCACAACATTTCAATACAAGGAAACTCACTCCAATGCCAAAGTCACCCTCGATCGCCACCTAGGCGCACCTCTATGTGCATTGCAACTAATCGGACTCTAGCCTATGCTGTTTGCACCATTTTCTCACGGGAAATATCATCAAATACACCACACCTTAAATGTTGTAACTCAGTTCCAGCACAGGTTGAATTCGAACAAAGAAACCTGTCTTTTCTTTCATTCTTCCAATTGTAGCCCACATATGCCATACCATTGGTTTCCCTGAAGCCCAAGATGTGCCATACACGCCTAATCTAGATTTGGTTAAGCTTGTGACTGGAGTTAAGGGCATTACTCAACTACAAGTGATTATTCATCTCTAAACCATCTTCTGAACTTAATTTCCTTTTTAATTCTCTCTCTCTCTTTTCGTATGGGCCTTATTGCTCTTATTGTTTTGTTTGCAATCATTCTTGGACTCAATTAGATGATTAGACTTGATCCACCAGATTTCAATACAAGGGAAGTCATTCTAACGCCAAAGTCACCGCCGATCGCCACCTAGGTGCTCCTCTTTGTGCGTTGCAACGAATCGGACTATAGCCAATGCCGTTTGCACCTATTTCTCGAGGGAAATCTCGTCAAACGCATCCCACCTTAACCGTCTAGCTCAGTTCTTTAGCTTTGGACGAACTGACACGAAGAAACCTGTCTTTTCTATCGTTCTTCCAATTGTAGCCTTAAATGTGGGCCATACACCCCTTATTACTTGGAACCGGTGTTAAGGGCATTAATCAACTTACAAGTGATTACTCATGTCTAAACCATGTTTCAAGCTCAATTTCCCTTTTAATTCTCTCTCTCTCTTTTCGTATGGGCCTTATTGCTCTTATTGTTTTGTTTGCCATCATTGCTGGACTCAATTAGAAGATTAGACTTGATAAACCACATTTCAATACAAGGAAAGTCGTTCCAACGCCCAAGTCAGCGCTAATCGCCACCTAGGTGCACCTCCACGTGCATTGCAACTAATCGGACTGTACCCTATGCCGTTTACACCATTTTCTCAAGGGAAATCTAAGCAAATGCTTTCTACCTTAGCCATCGAAAATCAGTTCCAGTTCTGGACGAATTGACTCAAACAAACCCTTCTTTTCCTTCATTCATCCAACTATAACGCACATATGCCATACCAACGGTTTCCCTCAAGCCCGAGACGCGCCATACTCCCCTTATCTTGCCTTGGTTAAGCTTGTAACCGGATTTTAGATGATTAATCAACTTACATGTGATTAGTCATCTCTAAACCATGTTTCAAGATTTATTTCTATTTTAATTCTTTCTAAGCTTTTTTATATGGAGGTTAATACTTTTTTATTGTTGTTTCCCATCATTCTTAGAGCAGAATAGAAGATTACACTTGATCCACAATATTTCAATACAAGGAAACTCACTCCAATGCCAAAGTCACCGTCGATCGCCAACTAGGCTCACCGCTATGTGCATTGCAACTAATCGGACTCTAGCCTATGCTGTTTCACCATTTTCTCACGGGAAATATCATCAAATACACCACACCTTAAATGTTGTAACTCAGTTCCAGCACAGGTTGAATTCAAACGATGAAACCCGTCTTTTCTTTCATTCTTCCAATTGTAGCCCACATATGCCATACCATTGGTTTCCCTCAAGCCCAAGATGTGCCATACGCGCCTAATCTAGATTTGGTTAAGCTTGTGACTGGAGTTAAGGGAATTATTCAACTACAAGTGATTATTCATCTCTAAACCATCTTCTGAACTTAATTTCCTTTTTAATTATCTCTCGCTCTTTTCGTATGGGCCTTATTGCTCTTATTGTTTTGTTTGCCATCATTCTTGGACTCAATTAGATGATTAGACATGATCCACCACATTTCAACACAAGGGAAGTCATTCTAACGCCAAAGTCACCGCCAATCGCCACCTAGGTGCTCCTCTTTGTGCGTTGCAACGAATCGGACTATAGCCAATGCCGTTCAAACCTATTTCTCGAGGGAAATCTCGTTAAACGCATCCCACCTTAACCGTCTAGCTCAGTTCTTTAGCATTGGACGAACTGACACGAAGAAACCTGTCTTTTCTATCGTTCTTCCAATTGTAGCCTTAAATGTGGGCCATACACTCCTTATTTGGCCTTGGTGAAACTTGGAACCGGTGTTAAGGGCATTAATCAACTTACAAGTGATTACTCATGTCTAAACCATGTTTCAAGCTCAATTCCCCTTTTTAATTCTCTCTCTCTCTTTTCGTATGGGCCTTATTGCTCTTATTGTTTTGTTTGCCATCATTCTTGGACTCAATTAGAAGATTAGACTTGATAAACCACATTTCAATACAAGGAAAGTCGTTCCAACGCCCAAGTCAGCGCCAATCGCCACCTAGGTTCACCTCCACGTGCATTGCAACTAATCGGACTGTACCCTATGCCGTTTACACCATTTTCTCAAGGGAAATCTCAGCAAATGCTTTCTACCTTAGCCGTGGAAAATCAGTTCTAGTTTTGGACGAATTGACTCAAACAAACCCTTCTTTTCCTTCATTCATCCAACTATAACGCACATATGCCATACCAACGGTTTCCCTCAAGCCCAAGACGCGCCATACTCCCCTTATCTTGCCTTGGTTAAGCTTGTAACCGGATTTTAGATGATTAATCAACTTACAAGTGATTAGTCATCTCTAAACCATCTTTCAAGATTAATTTCCTTTTTAATTCTTTCTAAGCTTTTTTATATGGACGTTAATACTTTTTTATTGTTGTTTCCCATCATTCTTTCAGCGGAATAGAAGATTACACTTGATCCACAACATTTCAATACAAGGAAACTCACTCCAATGCCGAAGTCAACGTCGATCGCCACCTAGGCGCACCTTTATGTGCATTGCAACTAATCGGACTCTAGCCTATGCTGTTTGCACCATTTTCTCACGGGAAATATCATCAAATACACCACACCTTAAATGTTGTAACTCAGTTCCAGCACATGTTGAATTCAAACGAAGAAACCCGTCTTTTCTTTCATTCTTCCAATTGTAGCCCACATATGCCACACCATTGGTTTCCCTCAAGCCCAAGATGTGCCTGATGAAGCGCTAAAATTGCATGATTAAGTTACTTAAGTGAACAAATTGTTTAATAAAAAATGATTTAAGTACTTAATTATGCAATAAATCACATTACTTGAGTCAATTGATAAATTCTAGTATTTTGGTGCTTACAAAGATTTATAATGCAATTGTTTTACATGAAAATAAATATTTCATTTTTATTCCTCTCATAACAGGGATAGTTTGGGCAATACACAGCAAAGATATCATTCAAGTGTGAATGCACACATGCAGGCCAGCCTCATTCGGACAGTACTCACTACACGTGCTGATCATTGCAAGACAAGCACCTCACATGCAATAAATCACACATGTGCAGCAGCTACTACACCAAGACAGCAGAGCACCATTCGGACCACATGGACAGCACTCATACAAACACAGCACATGCAGAAAAATGTACACAGCAGCAAAAGCACTCACACATGCAGACCCTTGAACGGAAAGAGCAGAAAACTTACACATGCAGCAGACCAAACATTCGGACAGCAGAGGAAATGGAGAGGGCAGCCAATCACGCAGGAGCACGCAGGAAGAAATTCACGCCGAAAGAGCAGGGACGAAAGGAGTGCTTAGCTTTACTTTATTTTATTTATTTCGTTCCAGACAGTTTTCATTTAGAGGGGAGCCTTTTTAACATTTTATTTTTTTTTGGTTCCACACTTAGACCTAGGGAGTAAGAGGTAGCTTTCTTTTTGGTTTTAGACTCTTAGGTGGCAGTTTTTGTTTTTTAGTCATTTTTCTTTTTCGTTTTTTTGCTAGGAAGTAGAGGAGTTTTCAGCTTTTATTTACTTTCTTTTTCATTTTTTTTTGGGGGCGGCTTGGACTTGATAGCTGGAGGCAGCAGGGGAAGTTTTTTTTTGGGGAGGGGGGGTTTTCTTTTCATTTTACCTTTCGTTCCAGACCTTGGGCGGCTGGAGATTTTATTTTACTTCTTTTTTTCCTTGCTTCACTTGGTTGATCTTCTTTCGTCTTCGGAGCTTTCTCTTTCGTTTAGTAGCAGGCGGCTGTTTTGTGGAGACGCAGAGCGAGGGATTTCATTCGGCGGCAGCTTGGTTCATTTTTCTATTTTGGATTATTGCAGAACTGGGGGAGACGGCTTGGGCTACTCTCATTCGGTCATTTTTATTTTACTTGCTTTAAGTTTTGGTTTCAGCTTGTTATTTTTATTCTTCTACCTTTATTTTAATACAACAATTTGAAATATTAAGGTTCATCATTTTTAGACATTTTGTTAATTTAGAAATGATAGACTAGAATTTTAGCTTGGGATTCAATGAGTAGCTCATGACTGTTTGGGGTTGGATTTTCTTCAAGATTATAGAATTTTAAATGATTAACTTGATAGATTATATTTCATTTTACTTATGGGAAGGATTAAAATTCTATGTTCTTGAACTTGATCAGTCGTAGACATGAAGGCACGATTGATGCTTGAACTTGTAACAAGACTTTGATAGCTTTCTTGCACTTTTACACTTGATATAAAATCTGTCAAGCACCTTGATTATACTGAAAAAGTGTGCTTATTGTTTATTTAACCGATCATAATCTCTTGAAATGAGAAAATGGTTGAGAGAAGATGAACTTAGAGGTAAAACCAATTTCAAATTAGAAATGGGCGAAAATTGCATCCCAAGTGTTTGTTTTATTGCTTCTTGCAAGTTTAATTCAACTTCTACACTTTTTCCTTAAATCTCTTGGTTTTGGATAATTTTAGAAACATAGATTCATATTTATTTTCATCTCTTGTACTCGATACCTCTTTTACGTAAAAAAAAAAATGCCACAAATACTTTGATAACCCTTTGTCCCTGTGGAATACGATCCTGGACTTATCGTTGATACAACTTGACACTTCTACACTTGGAAGCACATTTGAAACCGAGTCAAGTTTTTGGCGCGGTTGCCGGGGACAACTGGTGCTTATCAGAGCATTCCTCTACTGTTGAGAGGACATTTGTGGAGCTGTGAACCTCTTCACAACCTGGGTGACATTTGATTTTTGTTTTTCCTTTTTCTGTTTATTTTACATTTTGCTTTATTTTTTGTTTTGTGTGTATGACTGGTTGGACTAGGGACCAAACTTCTCGATTGTTTAGGACAGAATCACTATCATCTTTTAACTCTGCATCTTTTTCCCTTGAATCATCTTCTGACACTCATAGCACCATGGCTGAAAATGAGAATCATGATAGAGAAATGGGGAATCAAAACAGGACACTTAGAGATTATTTGCAACCTGTTAGAACTAGCACACCATCATGCATAATTCAACCTTTGAATGCAAACAATTTTAATTTCAAACCTGGAATGATTCCATTAATTCCACATTTTCATGGCATGGAATCTGAGAACCCTTATTTGCATATGAAAGAGTTTGAAGAGGTTTGTTCTATATTCATGGACCGGACCTGCACTGAGGAGGTCATTAGACTAAAATTGTTTCCATTTTCATTGAAAGATAAAGCTAAAACATGGTTGAATTCATTAAGACCTAGAACTATAGGCACTTGGCAGGAGATGCAAACAAGATTTTTGAAAAAATTCTTCCCAATACATAGGACAAATGCTTTGAAAAGACAGATCATGAATTTTTCTCAAAAGGATTCTGAAACTTTTTATCAATGTTGGGAAAGGTTCAAAGATCTATTAGATTCATGCCCACACCATGGTTATGAATATTGGCGTGTGATTAGTTTTTTTTATGAAAGTTTGACACCTAAAATGCGCCAATTTGTACAAACCATGTGTAATGGAGAATTTTTTGACAAAGAGCCTGAGGAGGCATTTGAATATTTTGATTATCTTGCTGAAAATGCCCAATCTTGGGACACAACTGATATGCATGATAGGTCTAGGCAAGTTGAGTCTAGTCATGGAAAATATACTTTAAATGAACATTGTGGAAGCCATGGAATTGAAGAAAGTAAATGAAGTGCATGTTGTCCCTAAATTTTCGGAGAAGTGTGGCATATGTGAGGATCATGTGCATTCAACTAATGAATGTCCCACGATCCCTGCTTTCAAAGAAGTATTGTTGGACCAATCTAATGCTGTAAACATGATACATAAAACATATTCTGGTCCTTACTCTAATTCTTATAATCCAGGATCGAGGAGCCACCCAAATCTCAGTTGGAGGGGTGACCAACATGTAACTCCAGCAACCTTGGCCCCAGGGCCCTCTCAACTGGCAATTCAAGCACTTCCAATGCAAAAGAAGGGACTTGAAGATACGATTCAGCAGCTGAGTGTGACACTTCAACAATTCATGCAAGGTCAAGCAACACTCAACAACCAGAATTCATTGGCAATTAATGACATAAGGAGTTCCCTCACAAGACTGACTACATCTTTAAGTACCCAAGAGAAGGGTAAATTTCCTGCACAGTCACAACCAAATCCACAAGGGCAGCCTCATCAAGTGCAAGCAATAAGTGAGGATCCTAACTTAAAGTCGGTCAAAGCGGTGACTACTTTAAGAAGCGGTAAGGTGGTAAACATTCCAGCACATGAGCCATACAATTCTGGTAAGGCTTCTAACCCTTCTAATAAAGATGGAGAGCGTGTGTCTGATGAGCATGAGAAAATTCATTGTCCTATACCTGCTCCTTTTCCTCAACGATTAGTTCCGTTGCATAAAGATAAGCATCTTGTTGAAATTCTTGAGATTTTTAGGCAAGTTAGGATTAACATCCTTTTGTTAGATGCTATTCAGCAAATTCCTGCCTATGCAAAATTTTTAAAGGATCTATGCACTGTGAAAAGAAAATTAAATGTGCATAAGAAAGCTTTCCTTACTGAACAGGTTAGTGCTATCATTCAGAGTAATACACCACCTAAATACAAGGACCTTGGAGCACCTACAATTGCTTGCGTGATAGGAAATTCAAAAATTGGTCACGCTTTGTTAGATCTTGGTTCAAGTGTTAATTTATTGCCTTACACTGTGTATGAACAGCTTGGTTTAGGTGAATTGAAATCCACACCTATCATTTTGCAACTTGCTGATAGATCTATAAAAATGCCTAGGGGTATAGTTGAGGATGTTTCGGTTCAAGTTGATAAATTTTACTATCCTGTGGATTTTGTGGTGCTTGATATGAACTTGTCAACTCCATCTACTTCCCAAGCTCCTGTAATTCTTGGTAGACCATTTCTTGCTACATCTAACGCATTAATTAATTGTAGAAGTGGAATTTTGAAATTGAGTTTTGGAAACATGACATTGGAGCTGAATATCTTCAATACTTGCAGGCAACCTCAGGATTTGGAAGAAGTTCAGGAAGTTAATTTGCTGAAAAATATCATTGATGAGGATTTTCACTTGAATCCTTCTTCCACTAATTTACAATTGTCATTAGAAAGTATTCTAAGTGATGTGAATATACTTGATGATACTTCTAATGTCTCTTTTGCAGGGACTGGTCATGAGGTGCCTTGGCAACCAATGTTTGCAGAGTCGCCACCTTGGGCAGCACCCATAAAACCATCTTCAGATGACAGACACCATCTCATTGGAGCACTCAGGACACTCAAAAATTCAAATCTGAGGTTGAATAATTTTTTTTATGATGACCTTCACTTGTTTAAATATTGCTCTGACCAAATGTTTCGAAGATGTTTAGCCAACAAACACATCCAAAGTAAGATTTTTGATCCTGGTAAGTTAAGGTCTCGATGGAGTGGGCCGTACATTGTAAAGACCGTTCATCCTCATGGCGCAGTAGACATTGTCAATCCGAAGAACGGTAATAGCTTCACTGTCAACGGACAACGTCTAAAGTCATTTCTGAAGGTCTTTGATCCACATGATGAGATCTTGCTTGTGCAAGACCCCAGGGAAGTGTTTTAAGTTGTTTTTCCTTCTTTACAATTTTCTTTACTTGCTTTATTTTTTTTTATTTGTTCGTTTGCTTTGTGGACTAAAGAAAACGATGCGTTAGTAGACACTGTAGATAGTTGAAAAAAATAATTGGATCCGTCCGTGACCTGACAAGTGTGGCTGGAGATTTGAAAAAAATCGCCTGATGTTGCTGACAAACGAGATTGAAGGCTCCGAGTTTCTAAGAAATGTCATTTTCACCGAAAAAAAATCACATTACTTTTTGACTTGGATGATAGCTCGTCTGGTTCTTTATGCTATCTCTATAAAATCAGTCCTGAAGTTCATCCAATCCGCATCAAGTTTTCTTCTCATCTCTATAACTCATCTGCATTCTGTCAACATTCTCGTTTTAAGCCTTCTGTTCATTTGTCAATGGCTCATTCTTCTAACATTTCTCTAGATCCATCCATGAGGCAGTCTGCATCTCAACCTCCTGTCCTTTCTGCAGCTACCATTGGTGCCATGTTGCAACAAGAGAATAATAGTATGGCTAATAAGTCAGACTCCGATGCTATCTACGACTTGGTGAGTCTTGGGACTCGCTACTCATCCTCCATTGTTGCTTTTTCCCAGCGGGTACAAGCCAAAAATCATGAGGTTGAAAGGCTTAAAGAACAAATTGTTGTACTTCAACGAATTGTTCAAGAGTCTCACATAAGGGAAGGAATCATTCAGCAGAAGAATAAACAGTTGAAATCTCTATTAGATTCTTCATTCCGCTTGCCAGTTCCCATGGATAGGGATGACATGATGTTGTATGAAGAGAATGAGTGTCTCAAACATGAGGCTAAGAACCTCAAGTTTATGTAAAAGTAAAAAAAATAAAAAAAAATAATAATAAAAAAAAAAAAATTCTTTTTCTTTCTTGCTTGTTTTGCATTTTGTTTATTTTGTTTTGAGTCCACTACTCTGGAGGATCCTGCTTATTAGAATTAATTTCTGATTTTTCATTATATATACCGTATTTGTTTGTTTTGTTTTTCTTTCTTTTGCTTTTTGTGTTTTTAACTTTGACAGAAATCTACTCCTTGTGTACGCTCGAATATCTCAGGTGAATTTTTTTTTCCTCTCTGTTTAATCATTTTTGTCTCAATATATGTTCTACAATGTTTATCTTGCTCCAATTCATGTCTGTATAACATACATCATCGAATATTCAATTGCTGAACATTGAGGACAATGTCACATTTAGTTGGGGGGAGGGTTTTCTGTTAAAAATGTGTTAAAATTTTGTTAAAAATGTGTTTAAAAAAAAAAAAAAAGATTTGTTGAGGTCATGAAACATGTGGAATGTAGTGCAAATATGAGTATATGTCAAAAGAGGGATTTATCCACTTTATTTAGTTATTAAACCAAGGGAAAAATGTTAAAAGTTTTGCTAAAACACACACAACACATACCTGGAAGGCCTAGAAAGACTACATTGAGTCATGGTTGGTTGATTTACACTTCAATTGTTTGAGACTCTAATGAACCATATCCTAATGGCTTAGGAAGAGATCTAAAATGAATTAAATGAGAAAAGGGACAAGCCAGGGATCCAAAAAAAAAAAAAATTAAAAAAAATCCTTTAGGTAGACTAGTGATAAGGGCTGACTTGTGAAAGTGTGGGTAGGCGCACATTCATAGGTCCGATTCCCCCACTAGGAAATCTAAAAACATAAAAAAAACAAAAATTACATTTGTGTAGTGGAAAAGGCTGCCTATTACCGGGGTCCTTACAAAAAAAAAAAAAAAGTAGGCGCCTTTCAAAGTGTAATAGCGTGAAAGCCGCCACTACAGTGGTTTTGAATTAGAGTAAGACCATGTGGTTTTCTCAGATTGGTTGTTGTGATTGAAACTGTTAATGTCTCTTGGTAGTCGATCTTGGAATTCTAACCCCATTTCCATGCACTTGAAAGAAAGCAAGCTTTGTTGCAAGCTTTGTTACATGTAATTCCCTTGGTTGATTAACTAAATTGTGTATAAATCTCTTAGTTGATACAAAATTCATATTAATCTATCTCCAGTGTTCTTAAACTCAACAAGTCTATTTCATAGCATGTCATTCTCGAACTTCTTTTGAAATTGTAGTTGGAAATCTCACATTTGCATGAATTCATTCACTTCATTTGCTAGAGTCTAGCAAAAAGCTAGTTGGGGGGTGTGATGAAGCGCTAAAATTGCATGATTAAGTTACTTAAGCGAACAAATTGTTTAATAAAAAATGATTTAAGTACTTATTTATGCAATAGATCACATTACTTGAGTCAATTGATAAATTCTAGTATTTTGGTGCTTAAAAAGATTTATAATGCAATTGTTTTACATGAAAATAAATATTTCATTTTTATTCCTCTCATAACAGGGATAGTTTGGGCAATACACAGCAAAGATATCATTCAAGTGTGAATGCACACATGCAGGCCAGCCTCATTTGGACAGCACTCACTAAACGTGCTGATCATTGCAAGACAAGCACCTCACACGCAATAAATCACACATGTGCAGCAGCTACTACACCAAGACAGTAGAGCACCATTCGGACCACATGGACAACACTCATACAAACACAACACATGTAGAAAAATGCACACAGTAGCAAAAGCACTCACACATGCAGACCCTTGAACGGAAAGAGCAGAAAACTTACACATGCAGCAGACCAAACATTCGGACAGTAGAGGAAATGGAGAGGGCAGCCAATCACGCAGGAGCACGCAGGAAGAAATTCACGCCGAAAGAGCAGGGAAGAAAGGAGTGCTTAGCTTTACTTTATTTTATTTATTTCGTTCCAGACAGTTTTTGTTTAGAGGGGAGCCTTTTTAACATTTTATTTTTTTCGGTTCCACACTTAGACCTAGGGAGTAAGAGGTAGCTTTCTTTTTGGTTTTAGACTCTTAGGCGGCAGTTTTTGTTTTTTAGTCATTTCTCTTTTTCGTTTTTTTGCTAGGCAGTAGAGGAGTTTTTAGCTTTTATTTACTTTCTTTTTCGTTTTTTTTTTTTTTTGGGGTGGCTTGGACTTGATAGCTGGAGGCAGCAGGGGAAGTTTTTTTTTTGGGGAGGAGGGTTTTTTTTCTTTTCATTTTACCTTTCGTTCCAGACCTTGGGCGGCTGGAGATTTTATTTTACTTTTTTTTTTCCTTGCTTCACTTGATTGATCTTCTTTCGTCTTCGGAGCTTTCTCTTTCGTTTAGTAGCAGGCGGCTGTTTTGTGGAGACGCAGAGCGAAGGATTTCATTCGGCGGCAGCTTGCTTCATTTTTCTATTTTGGATTATTGCAGAACTGGGGGAGACGGCTTGGGCTGCTCTCATTCGGTCATTTTTATTTTACTTGCTTTAAGTTTTGGTTTCAGCTTGTTATTTTTATTCTTCTACCTTTATTTTCATACAACAATTTGAAATATTAAGGTTCATCATTTTTAGACATTTTGTTAATTTAGAAATGATAGACTAGAATTTTAGCTTGGGATTCAATGAGTAGCTCATGACTGTTTGGGGTTAGATTTTCTTCAAGATTATAGAATTTTAAATGACTAACTTGATAGATTATATTTCATTTTACCTATGGGAAGGATTAAAATTCTATGTTCTTGAACTTGATCAGTCGTAGACATGAAGGCATGATTGATGCTTGAACTTGTAACAAGACTTTGATAGCTTTCTTGCACTTTTACACTTGATATAAAATCTGTCAAGCACCTTGATTATACGGAAAAAGTGTGCTTATTGTTTATTTAACCGATCATAATCTCTTGAAATGAGAAAATGGTTGAGAGAAGATGAACTTAGAGGTAAAACCAATTTCAAATTAGAAATGGGCGAAAATTGCATCCCAAGTGTTTGTTTTATTGCTTCTTGCAAGTTTAATTCAACTTCTACACTTTTTCCTAAAATCTCTTGGTTTTGGATAATTTTAGAAACATAGATTCATATTTATTTTCATCTCTTGTACTCGATACCTCTTTTACGTAAAAAAAAAAAATGCCACAAATACTTTGATAACCCTTTGTCCCTGTGGAATACGATCCTGGACTTATCCTTGATACAACTTGACACTTCTACACTTGGAAGCACATTCGAAACCGAGTCAGTGCTATACGCGCCTAATCTAGATTTGGTTAAGGTTATGACTGGAGTTACGGGAATTATTCAACTACAAGTGATTATTCATCTCTAAACCATCTTCTGAACTTAATTTCCTTTTTAATTCTCTCTCTCTCTTTCCGTCTGGGCCCTATTGCTGTTATTGTTTTGTTTGCCATCATTCTTGGACTCAATTAGATGATTAGACTTGATCCACCACATTTCAATACAACGGAAGTCATTCTAACGCCAAAGTCACCGCCAATCGCCACCTAGGTGCTCCTCTTTGTGTGTTGCAACGAATCGGACTATAGCCAATGCCGTTTACACCTATTTCTCGAGGGAAATCTCGTCAAACGCATCTCACCTTAACTGTCTAGCTCAGTTCTTTAGCATTGGATGAACTGACACGAAGAAACCTGTCTTTTCTATCGTTCTTCCAATTGTAGCCTTAGATGTGGCCCATCCAGCCCTTATTTGGCCTTGGTGAAACTTGGAACCGGTGTTAAGGGCATTAATCAACTTACAAGTGATTACTCTTGTCTAAACCATGTTTCAAGCTCAATTTCCCTTTTAGTTATCTCTCTCTCTTTTTGTATGGGCCTTATTGCTCTTATTATTTTGTTTGCCATCATTCTTGGACTCAATTAGAAGATTAGACTTGATAAACCACATTTCAATACAAGGAAAGTCGTTCCAAGGCCCAAGTCAGCGTCAATCGCCACCTAGGTGCACCTCCACGTGCATTGCAACTAATCGGACTGTACCCTATGCCGTTTACACCATTTTCTCAAGGGAAATCTCAGCAAATGCTTTCTACCTTGGCCGTCGAAAATCAGTTCTAGTATTGCACGAATTGACTCAAACAAACCCTTCTTTTCCTCATTCATCCAACTGTAACGCACCTCTGCCATACCATCGGTTTCCCTCAAGCCCAAGATGCGCCATACTCCCCTTATCTTGCCTTGGTTAAGCTTGTAACTGGATTTAAGGAGATTAAAGAACTTACAAGTGATTAGTCATCTCTAAACCATGTTTCAAGATTAATTTCCTTTTTAATTCTTTCTAAGCGTTTTTATATGGACGTTAATACATTTTTATTGTTGTTTCCCATCATTCTTTCAGCGAAATAGAAGATTACACTTGATCCACAACATTTCAATACAAGGAAACTCACTCCAATGCCGAAGTCACCGTCGATCGCCACCTAGGCGCACCTCTATGTGCATTGCAACTAATCGGACTCTAGCCTATGCTGTTTACACCATTTTCTCACGGGAAATATCATCAAATACACCACACCTTAAATGTTGTAACTCAGTTCCAGCACATGTTGAATTCAAACGAAGAAACCCGTCTTTTCTTTCATTCTTCCAATTGTAGCCCACATATGCCATATACCATTGGTTTCCCTCAATCCCAAGATGTGCCATACGCACCTAATCTAGATTTGGTTAAGGTTGTGACTGGAGTTAAGGGAATTATTCAACCACAAGTGATTATTCATCTCTAAACCATCTTCTGAACTTAATTTCCTTTTTAATTCTCTCTCTCTCTTTTCGTATGGGCCTTATTGCTCTTATTGTTTTCTTTGCCATCATTCTTGGACTCAATTAGATGATTAGACTTGATAAACCACATTTCAATACAAGGAAAGTCGTTCTAACGCCCAAGTTAGCGCCAATCGCCACCTAGGTGCACCTCCACATGCATTGCAACTAATCGGACTGTACCCTATGCCGTTTACACCATTTTCTCAAGGGAAATCTCAGCAAATGCTCTCTACCCTAGTCGTCGAAAATCAGTTCTAGTTTTGGACGAATTGATTCAAACAAACCCTTCTTTTCCTTCATTCATCCAACTATAACGCACATATGCCGTACCAACGGTTTCCCTCAAGCCCAAGATGCGCCATACTCCCCTTATCTTGCCTTGGTTAAGCTTGTAACCGGATTTTAGGTGATAAATCAACTTACATGTGATTAGTCATCTCTAAACCATGTTTCAAGATTTATTTCTTTTTAATTCTTTCTAAGCTTTTTTATATGGAGGTTAATACTTTTTTATTGTTGTTTCCCATCAATCTTAGAGCAGAATAGAAGATTACAGTTGATCCACAATATTTCAATACAAGGAAACCCACTCCAATGCCAAAGTCACCGTCGATCGCCACCTAGGCGCACTGCTATGTGCATTGCAACTAATCGGACTCTAGCCTATGCTGTTTGCACCATTTTCTCACGGGAAATATCATCAAATACACCACAACTTACATGTTGTAACTCAGTTCCAGCACAGGTTGAAGTCAAACAAAGAATCCCGTCTTTTCTTTCATTCTTCCAATTGTAGCCCACATATGCCATACCATTGGTTTCCCTCAAGCCCAAGATGTGCCATACGCGCCGAATCTAGATTTGCTTAAGCTTGTGACAGGAGTTAAGGGAATTATTCAACTACAAGTGATTATTCATCTCTAAACCATCTTCTGAACTTAATTTCCTTTTTAATTCTCTCTCTCTCTTTTCGTATGGGCCTTATTGCTCTTATTGTTTTGTTTGCCATCATTCTTGGACTCAATTAGATGATTAGACTTGATCCACCACATTTCAATACAAGGGAAGTCATTCTAATGCCAAAGTCACCACCAATCGCCACCTAGGTGCTCCTCTTTGTGTGTTGCAACGAATCGGACTATAGCCAATGCCGTTTACACCTATTTCTCGAGGGAAATCTCGTCAAACGCATCCCACCTTAACCGTCTAGCTCAATTCTTTAGCATTGGACGAACTGACACGAAGAAACCTGTCTTTTCTATTGTTCTTCCAATTGTAGCCTTAAATGTGGGCCACACACCCCTTATTTGCCCTTGGTGAAACTTGGAACCGGTGTTAAGGGCATTAATCAACTTACAAGTGATTACTCATGTCTAAACCATGTTTCAAGCTCAATTTCCCTTTTAATCCTCTCTCTCTCTTTTCGTATGGGCCTTATTGCTCTTATTGTTTTGTTTGCCATCATTGTTGGACTCAATTAGAAGATTAGACTTGATAAACCAAATTTCAATACAAGGAAAGTCGTTCCAACGCCCAAGTCAGCGCCAATCGCCACCTAGGTGCACCTCCACGTGCATTGCAACTAATCGGACTGTACCCTATGCCGTTTACACCATTTTGTCAAGGGAAATCTCAGCAAATTCTTTGTACCATAGCCGTCGAAAATCAGTTCTAATATTGGACGAATTGACTCAAACAAACCTTTCTTTTCCTTCATTCATCCAACTATAAAGCACATATGCCATACCAACGGTTTCCCTCAAGCCCAAGACGTGCCATACTCCCCTTATCTTGCCTTGGTTAAGCTTGTAACCGGATTTTAGGTGATTAATCAACTTACATGTGATTAGTCATCTCTAAACCATGTTTCAAGATTTATTTCTTTTTTAATTCTTTCTAAGCATTTTTATATGGAGGTTAATACTTTTTTATTGTTGTTTCCCATCATTCTTAGAGCAGAATAGAAGATTACACTTGATCCAAAATATTTCAATACAAGGAAACTCACTCCAATGCCAAAGTCACCGTCGATCGCCACCTAGGCGCACCGCTATGTGCATTGCAACCAATCGGACTCTAGCCTATGCTGTTTGCACCATTTTCTCACGGGGAATATCATCAAATACACCACACCTTAAATGTTGTAACTCAGTTCCAGCACAGGTTGAATTCAAACGAAGAATCCCGTCTTTTCTTTCATTCTTCCAATTGTAGCCCACATATGCCATACCATTGGTTTCCCTCAAGCCCAAGATGTGCCATACGCCCCTAATCTAGATTTGGTTAAGCCAGTGACAGGACTTAAGGGAACTATTCAACTACAAGTGATTATTCTTCTCTAAACCATCTTCTGAACTTAATTTCCTTTTTAATTCTCTCTGTCTCTTTTCGTATGGGCCTTATTGCTCTTATTGTTTTGTTTGCCATCATTCTTGGACTCAATTAGATGATTAGACTTGATCCACCACATTTCAATACAAGGGAAGTCATTCTAACGCCAAAGTCACCGCCAATCGCCACCTAGGTGCTCCTCTTTGTGTGTTGCAACGAATCGAACTATAGCCAATGCCGTTTACACCTATTTCTCGAGGGAAATCTCGTCAAACGCATCCCACCTTAACCGTCTAGCTCAGTTCTTTAGCATTGGACGAACTGACACGAAGAAACCTGTCTTTTCTATTGTTCTTCCAATTGTAGCCTTAAATGTGGGCCACACACCCCTTATTTGGACTTGGTGAAACTTGGAACCGGTGTTAAGGGCATTAATCAACTTAAAAGTGATTACTCATGTCTAAACCATTTTTCAAGCTCAATTTCCCTTTTAATTCTCTCTCTCTCTTTTCGTATGGGCCTTATTGCTCTTATTGTTTTGTTTGCCATCATTGTTGGACTCAATCAGAAGATTAGACTTGATAAACCACATTTCAATACAAGGAAAGTCGTTCCAACACCCAAGTCAGCGCCAATCGCCACCTAGGTGCACCTCCACGTGCATTGCAACTAATCGGACTGTACCCTATGCCGTTTACACCATTTTCTCAAGGGAAATCTCAGCAAATGCTTTCTACCATAGCCGTCGAAAATCAGTTCTAATATTGGACGAATTCACTCAACCAAACCCTTCTTTTCCTTCATTCATCCAACTATAACGCACATATGCCATACCAACGGTTTCCCTCAAGCCCAAGACGCGCCATACTCCCCTTATCTTGCCTTGGTTAAGCTTGTAACTGGATTTTAGGTGATTAATCAACTTACATGTGATTAGTCATCTCTAAACCATGTTTCAAGATTTATTTCTTTTTTAATTCTTTCTAAGCATTTTTATATGGAGGTTAATACTTTTTTATTGTTGCTTCCCATCATTCTTTGAGCAGAATAGAAGATTACACTTGATCCACAATATTTCAATACAAGGAAACTGACTCCAATGCCAAAGTCACCGTCGATCGCCACCTAGGCGGACCTCTATGTGCATTGCAACTAATCGGACTCTAGCCTATGCTGTTTGCACCATTTTCTCACGGGGAATATCATCAAATACACCACACCTTAAATGTTGTAACTCAGTTCCAGGACAGGTTGAATTCAAACGAAGAATCCCGTCTTTTCTTTCATTCTTCCAATTGTAGCCCACATATGCCATACCATTGGTTTCCCTCAAGCCCAAGATGTGTCATACGCGCCGAATCTAGATTTGGTTAAGCTTGTGACAGGAGTTAAGGGAACTATTCAACTACAAGTGATTATTCATCTCTAAACCATCTTCTGAACTTAATTTGCTTTTTAATTCTCTCTCTCTCTTTTCGTATGGGCCTTATTGCTCTTATTGTTTTGTTTGCCATCATTCTTGGACTCAATTAGATGATTAGACTTGATCCACCACATTTCAATACAAGGGAAGTCATTCTTACGCCAAAGTCACCGCCAATCGCCACCTAGGTGCTCCTCTTTGTGTGTTGCAACGAATCGGACTATAGCCAATGCCGTTTACACCTATTTCTCGAGGGAAATCTCGTCAAACGCATCCCACCTTAACCGTCTAGCTCAGTTCTTTAGCATTGGACGAACTGACACGAAGAAACCTATCCTTTCTATTGTTCTTCCAATTGTGGCCCTAAATGTGGGCACACACCCCTTATTTGGCCTTGGTGAAACTTGGAACCGGTATTAAGGGCATTAATCAACTTACAAGTGATTGCTCATGTCTAAACCATGTTTCAAGCTCAATTTCCCTTTTAATTCTCTCTCTCTCTTTTCGTATGGGCCTTATTGCTCTTATTGTTTTGTTTGCCATCATTGTTGGACTCAATTAGAAGACTAGACTTGATAAACCACATTTCAATACAAGGAAAGTCGTTCCAACGCCCAAGTCAGTGCTAATCGCCACCTAGGTGCACCTCCACGTGCATTGCAACTAATCGGACTGTACCCTATGCCGTTTACACCATTTTCTCAAGGGAAATCTCAGCAAATGCTTTCTACCTTAGCCGTCGAAAATCAGTTCTAGTATTGGACGAATTGACTCAAACAAACCCTTCTTTTCCTTCATTCATCCAACTATAACGCACATATGCCATACCAACGGTTTCCCTCAAGCCCAAGACGCGCCATACTCCCCTTA
Source organism: Carya illinoinensis (assembly GCF_018687715.1). Taxonomy (NCBI): domain Eukaryota; kingdom Viridiplantae; phylum Streptophyta; class Magnoliopsida; order Fagales; family Juglandaceae; genus Carya; species Carya illinoinensis. Next base: position 25,507,988 of record NC_056761.1, read on the forward strand.
TCTTGCCTTGGTTAAGCTTGTAACTGGATTTTAGGTGATTAATCAACTTACATGTGATTAGTCATCTCTAAACCAGGTTTCAAGATTTATTTCTTTTTTAATTCTTTCTAAGCGTTTTTATATGGAGGTTAATACTTTTTTATTGTTGTTTCCCATCATTCTTAGAGCAGAATAGAAGATTACACTTGATCCACAACATTTCAATACAAGGAAACTCACTCCAATCCGAAAGTCATCATCGATCGCCACCTAGGCGCACCTCTATCTGCATTGCAACAAATCGGACTCTAGCCTATGCTGTTTGCACCATTTTCTCATGGGAAATATCATCAAATACACCACACCTTAAATGTTGTAACTCAGTTCCAGCACATGTTGAATTCAAACAAAGAAACCCGTCTTTTCTTTCATTCTTCCAATTGTAGCCCACATATGCCATACCATTGGTTTCCCTCAAGCCCAAGATGTGCCATACGCGCCTAATCTAGATTTGGTTATGCTTGTGACTGGAGTTAAGGGCATTATTCAACTACAAGTGATTATTCATCTCTAAACCATCTTCTGAACTTAATTTCCCTTTTAATTCTCTCTCTCTCTTTTCGTATGGGCCTTATTGCACTTATTGTTTTGTTTGCCATCATTCTTGGACTCAATTAGAAGATTAGAGTTGATAAACCACATTTCAATACAAGGAAAGTCGTTCCAATGCCCAAGTCAGTGCCGATCGCCACCTAGGTGCACCTCCACGTGCATTGCAACTAATCGGACTGTACCCTATGCCGTTTACACCATTTTCTCATGGGAAATCTCAGCAAATGCTTTCTATCATAGCCGTCGAAAATCAGTTCTAATATTGGACGAATTGACTCAAACAAACCCTTCTTTTCCTTCATTCATCCAACTATAACGTACATATGCCATACCAACGGTTTCCCTCAAGCCCAAGACGTGCCATACTCCCCTTATCTTGCCTTGGTTAAGCTTGTAACCGGATTTTAGGTGATTAATCAACTTACATGTGATTAGTCATCTCTAAACCATGTTTCAAGATTTATTTCTTTTTTAATTCTTTCTAAGCGTTTTTATATGGAGGTTAATACTTTTTTATTGTTGTTTCCCATCATTCTTAGAGCAGAATAGAAGATTACACTTGATCCACAATATTTCAATACAAGGAAACTCACTCCAATGCCAAAGTCACCGTCGATCGCCACCTAGGCGCACCGCTATGTGCATTGCAACTAATCGGACTCTAGCCTATGCTGTTTGCACCATTTTCTCACGGGGAATATGATCAAATACACCACACCTTAAATGTTGTAACTCAGTTCCAGCATAGGTTGAATTCAAACGAAGAATCCCGTCTTTTCTTTCATTCTTCCAATTGTAGCCCACATATGCCATACCATTGGTTTCCCTCAAGCCCAAGATGTGCCATACGCGCCGAATCTAGATTTGGTTAAGCTTGTGACAGGAGTTAAGGGAACTATTCAACTACAAGTGATTATTCATGTCTAAACCATTTTCTGAACTTAATTTCCTTTTTAATTCTCTCTCTCTCTTTTCGCATGGGCCTTATTTCTCTTATTGTTTTGTTTGCCATCATTCTTGGACTCAATTAGATGATTAGACTTGATCCACCACATTTCAATACAAGGGAAGTCATTCTTACGCCAAAGTCACCGCCAATCGCCACCTAGGTGCTCCTCTTTGTGTGTTGCAACGAATCGGACTATAGCCAATGCAGTTTACACCTATTTCTCGAGGGAAATCTCGTCGAACGCATCCCACCTTAACCGTCTAGCTCAGTTCTTTAGCATTGGACGAACTGACACGAAGAAACCTGTCCTTTCTATTGTTCTTCCAATTGTGGCCCTAAATGTGGGCCACACACCCCTTATTTGGCCTTGGTGAAACTTGGAACCGGTATTAAGGGCATTAATCAACTTACAAGTGATTGCTCATGTCTAAACCATGTTTCAAGCTCAATTTCCCTTTTAATTCTCTCTCTCTCTTTTCGTATGGGCCTTATTGCTCTTATTATTTTGTTTGCCATCATTGTTGGACTCAATTAGAAGATTAGACTTGATAAACCACATTTCAATGCAAGGAAAGTCGTTCCAACGCCCAAGTCAGCGCTAATCGCCACCTAGGTGCACCTCCACGTGCATTGCAACTAATCGGACTGTACCCTATGCCGTTTACACCATTTTCTCAAGGGAAATCTCAGCAAATGCTTTCTACCTTAGCCGTCGAAAATCAGTTCTAGTATTGGACGAATTGACTCAAACAAACCCTTCTTTTCCTTCATTCATCCAACTATAACGCACATATGCCATACCAACGGTTTCCCTCAAGCCCAAGACGCGCCATACTCCCCTTATCTTGCCTTGGTTAAGCTTGTAACTGGATTTTAGGTGATTAATCAACTTACATGTGATTAGTCATCTCTAAACCATGTTTCAAGATTTATTTCTTTTTTAATTCTTTCTAAGCGTTTTTATATGGAGGTTAATACTTTTTTATTGTTGTTTCCCATCATTCTTAGAGCAGAATAGAAGATTACACTTGATCCACAACATTTCAATACAAGGAAACTCACTCCAATCCGAAAGTCATCATCGATCGCCACCTAGGCGCACCTCTATCTGCATTGCAACAAATCGGACTCTAGCCTATGCTGTTTGCACCATTTTCTCATGGGAAATATCATCAAATACACCACACCTTAAATGTTGTAACTCAGTTCCAGCACATGTTGAATTCAAACAAAGAAACCCGTCTTTTCTTTCATTCTTCCAATTGTAGCCCACATATGCCATACCATTGGTTTCCCTCAAGCCCAAGATGTGCCATACGCGCCTAATCTAGATTTGGTTATGCTTGTGACTGGAGTTAAGGGCATTATTCAACTACAAGTGATTATTCATCTCTAAACCATCTTCTGAACTTAATTTCCCTTTTAATTCTCTCTCTCTCTTTTCGTATGGGCCTTATTGCACTTATTGTTTTGTTTGCCATCATTCTTGGACTCAATTAGAAGATTAGAGTTGATAAACCACATTTCAATACAAGGAAAGTCGTTCCAATGCCCAAGTCAGTGCCGATCGCCACCTAGGTGCACCTCCACGTGCATTGCAACTAATCGAACTGTACCCTATGCCGTTTACACCATTTTCTCATGGGAAATCTCAGCAAATGCTTTCTATCATAGCCGTCGAAAATCAGTTCTAATATTGGATGAATTGACTCAAACAAACCCTTTTTTTCCTTCATTCATCCAACTATAACGTACATATGCCATACCAACGGTTTCCCTCAAGCCCAAGACGTGCCATACTCCCCTTATCTTGCCTTGGTTAAGCTTGTAACCGGATTTTAGGTGATTAATCAACTTACATGTGATTAGTCATCTCTAAACCATGTTTCAAGATTTATTTCTTTTTTAATTCTTTCTAAGCGTTTTTATATGGAGGTTAATACTTTTTTATTGTTGTTTCCCATCATTCTTAGAGCAGAATAGAAGATTACACTTGATCCACAATATTTCAATACAAGGAAACTCACTCCAATGCCAAAGTCACCGTCGATCGCCACCTAGGCGCACCGCTATGTGCATTGCAACTAATCGGACTCTAGCCTATGCTGTTTGCACCATTTTCTCACGGGGAATATGATCAAATACACCACACCTTAAATGTTGTAACTCAGTTCCAGCATAGGTTGAATTCAAACGAAGAATCCCGTCTTTTCTTTCATTCTTCCAATTGTAGCCCACATATGCCATACCATTGGTTTCCCTCAAGCCCAAGATGTGCCATACGCGCCGAATCTAGATTTGGTTAAGCTTGTGACAGGCGTTAAGGGAACTATTCAACTACAAGTGATTATTCATGTCTAAACCATTTTCTGAACTTAATTTCCTTTTTAATTCTCTCTCTCTCTTTTCGCATGGGCCTTATTTCTCTTATTGTTTTGTTTGCCATCATTCTTGGACTCAATTAGATGATTAGACTTGATCCACCACATTTCAATACAAGGGAAGTCATTCTTACGCCAAAGTCACCGCCAATCGCCACCTAGGTGCTCCTCTTTGTGTGTTGCAACGAATCGGACTATAGCCAATGCAGTTTACACCTATTTCTCGAGGGAAATCTCGTCGAACGCATCCCACCTTAACCGTCTAGCTCAGTTCTTTAGCATTGGACGAACTGACACGAAGAAACCTGTCCTTTCTATTGTTCTTCCAATTGTGGCCCTAAATGTGGGCCACACACCCCTTATTTGGCCTTGGTGAAACTTGGAACCGGTATTAAGGGCATTAATCAACTTACAAGTGATTGCTCATGTCTAAACCATGTTTCAAGCTCAATTTCCCTTTTAATTCTCTCTCTCTCTTTTCGTATGGGCCTTATTGCTCTTATTATTTTGTTTGCCATCATTGTTGGACTCAATTAGAAGATTAGACTTGATAAACCACATTTCAATGCAAGGAAAGTCGTTCCAACGCCCAAGTCAGCGCTAATCGCCACCTAGGTGCACCTCCACGTGCATTGCAACTAATCGGACTGTACCCTATGCCGTTTACACCATTTTCTCAAGGGAAATCTCAGCAAATGCTTTCTACCTTAGCCGTCGAAAATCAGTTCTAGTATTGGACGAATTGACTCAAACAAACCCTTCTTTTCCTTCATTCATCCAACTATAACGCACATATGCCATACCAACGGTTTCCCTCAAGCCCAAGACGCGCCATACTCCCCTTATCTTGCCTTGGTTAAGCTTGTAACTGGATTTTAGGTGATTAATCAACTTACATGTGATTAGTCATCTCTAAACCATGTTTCAAGATTTATTTCTTTTTTAATTCTTTCTAAGCGTTTTTATATGGAGGTTAATACTTTTTTATTGTTGTTTCCCATCATTCTTAGAGCAGAATAGAAGATTACACTTGATCCACAACATTTCAATACAAGGAAACTCACTCCAATCCGAAAGTCATCATCGATCGCCACCTAGGCGCACCTCTATCTGCATTGCAACAAATCGGACTCTAGCCTATGCTGTTTGCACCATTTTCTCATGGGAAATATCATCAAATACACCACACCTTAAATGTTGTAACTCAGTTCCAGCACATGTTGAATTCAAACAAAGAAACCCGTCTTTTCTTTCATTCTTCCAATTGTAGCCCACATATGCCATACCATTGGTTTCCCTCAAGCCCAAGATGTGCCATACGCGCCTAATCTAGATTTGGTTATGCTTGTGACTGGAGTTAAGGGCATTATTCAACTACAAGTGATTATTCATCTCTAAACCATCTTCTGAACTTAATTTCCCTTTTAATCCTCTCTCTCTCTTTTCGTATGGGCCTTATTGCACTTATTGTTTTGTTTGCCATCATTCTTGGACTCAATTAGAAGATTAGAGTTGATAAACCACATTTCAATACAAGGAAAGTCGTTCCAATGCCCAAGTCAGTGCCGATCGCCACCTAGGTGCACCTCCACGTGCATTGCAACTAATCGAACTGTACCCTATGCCGTTTACACCATTTTCTCATGGGAAATCTCAGCAAATGCTTTCTATCATAGCCGTCGAAAATCAGTTCTAATATTGGATGAATTGACTCAAACAAACCCTTTTTTTCCTTCATTCATCCAACTATAACGTACATATGCCATACCAACGGTTTCCCTCAAGCCCAAGACGTGCCATACTCCCCTTATCTTGCCTTGGTTAAGCTTGTAACCGGATTTTAGGTGATTAATCAACTTACATGTGATTAGTCATCTCTAAACCATGTTTCAAGATTTATTTCTTTTTTAATTCTTTCTAAGCGTTTTTATATGGAGGTTAATACTTTTTTATTGTTGTTTCCCATCATTCTTAGAGCAGAATAGAAGATTACACTTGATCCACAATATTTCAATACAAGGAAACTCACTCCAATGCCAAAGTCACCGTCGATCGCCACCTAGGCGCACCGCTATGTGCATTGCAACTAATCGGACTCTAGCCTATGCTGTTTGCACCATTTTCTCACGGGGAATATGATCAAATACACCACACCTTAAATGTTGTAACTCAGTTCCAGCATAGGTTGAATTCAAACGAAGAATCCCGTCTTTTCTTTCATTCTTCCAATTGTAGCCCACATATGCCATACCATTGGTTTCCCTCAAGCCCAAGATGTGCCATACGCGCCGAATCTAGATTTGGTTAAGCTTGTGACAGGAGTTAAGGGAACTATTCAACTACAAGTGATTATTCATGTCTAAACCATTTTCTGAACTTAATTTCCTTTTTAATTCTCTCTCTCTCTTTTCGCATGGGCCTTATTTCTCTTATTGTTTTGTTTGCCATCATTCTTGGACTCAATTAGATGATTAGACTTGATCCACCACATTTCAATACAAGGGAAGTCATTCTTACGCCAAAGTCACCGCCAATCGCCACCTAGGTGCTCCTCTTTGTGTGTTGCAACGAATCGGACTATAGCCAGTGCAGTTTACACCTATTTCTCGAGGGAAATCTCGTCGAACGCATCCCACCTTAACCGTCTAGCTCAGTTCTTTAGCATTGGACGAACTGACACGAAGAAACCTGTCCTTTCTATTGTTCTTCCAATTGTGGCCCTAAATGTGGGCCACACACCCCTTATTTGGCCTTGGTGAAACTTGGAACCGGTATTAAGGGCATTAATCAACTTACAAGTGATTGCTCATGTCTAAACCATGTTTCAAGCTCAATTTCCCTTTTAATTCTCTCTCTCTCTTTTCGTATGGGCCTTATTGCTCTTATTATTTTGTTTGCCATCATTGTTGGACTCAATTAGAAGATTAGACTTGATAAACCACATTTCAATGCAAGGAAAGTCGTTCCAACGCCCAAGTCAGCGCTAATCGCCACCTAGGTGCACCTCCACGTGCATTGCAACTAATCGGACTGTACCCTATGCCGTTTACACCATTTTCTCAAGGGAAATCTCAGCAAATGCTTTCTACCTTAGCCGTCGAAAATCAGTTCTAGTATTGGACGAATTGACTCAAACAAACCCTTCTTTTCCTTCATTCATCCAACTATAACGCACATATGCCATACCAACGGTTTCCCTCAAGCCCAAGACGCGCCATACTCCCCTTATCTTGCCTTGGTTAAGCTTGTAACTGGATTTTAGGTGATTAATCAACTTACAAGTGATTAGTCATCTCTAAACCATGTTTCAAGATTTATTTCTTTTTTAATTCTTTCTAAGCGTTTTTATATGGAGGTTAATACTTTTTTATTGTTGTTTCCCATCATTCTTAGAGCAGAATAGAAGATTACACTTGATCCACAACATTTCAATACAAGGAAACTCACTCCAATCCGAAAGTCATCCTCGATCGCCACCTACGCGCACCTCTATGTGCATTGCAACTAATCGGACTCTAGCCTATGCTGTTTGCACCATTTTCTCATGGGAAATATCATCAAATACACCACACCTTAAATGTTGTAACTCAGTTCCAGCACATGTTGAATTCAAACAAAGAAACCCGTCTTTTCTTTCATTCTTCCAATTGTAACCCACATATGCCATACCATTGGTTTCCCTCAATCCCAAGATGTGCCATACGCGCCTAATCTAGATTTGGTTATGCTTGTGACTGGAGTTAAGGGCATTATTCAACTACAAGTGATTATTCATCTCTAAACCATCTTCTGAACTTAATTTCCCTTTTAATTCTCTCTCTCTCTTTTCGTATGGGCCTTATTGCACTTATTGTTTTGTTTGCCATCATTCTTGGACTCAATTAGAAGATTAGACTTGATAAACCACATTTCAATACAAGGAAAGTCGTTCCAATGCCCAAGTCAGTGCCGATCGCCACCTAGGTGCACCTCCACGTGCATTGCAACTAATCGGACTGTACCCTATGCCGTTTACACCATTTTCTCATGGGAAATCTCAGCAAATGCTTGCTATCATAGCCGTCGAAAATCGGTTCTAATATTGGACGAATTGACTCAAACAAACTCTTCTTTTCCTTCATTCATCCAACTATAACGTACATATGCCATACCAACGGTTTCCCTCAAGCCCAAGACGTGGCATACTCCCCTTATCTTGCCTTGGTTAAGCTTGTAACCGGATTTTAGGTGATTAATCAACTTACATGTGATTAGTCATCTCTAAACCATGTTTCAAGATTTATTTCTTTTTTAATTCTTTCTAAGCGTTTTTGTATGGAGGTTAATACTTTTTTATTGTTGTTTCCCATCATTCTTAGAGCAGAATAGAAGATTACACTTGATCCACAATATTTCAATACAAGGAAACTCACTCCAATCCTAAAGTCATCGTCGATCGCCACCTAGGCGCACCTCTATGTGCATTGCAACTAATCGGACTCTAGCCTATGCTGTTTGCACCATTTTCTCATGGGAAATATCATCAAATACACCACACCTTAAATGTTGTAACTCAGTTCCAGCACATGTTGAATTCAAACGAAGAAACCCGTCTTTTCTTTCATTCTTCCAATTGTAGCCCACATATGCCATACCATTGGTTTCCCTCAAGCCCAAGATGTGCCATACGCGCCTAATCTAGATTTGGTTATGCTTGTGACTGGAGTTAAGGGCATTATTCAACTACAAGTGATTATTCATCTCTAAACCATTTTTCTGAACTTAATTTCCCTTTTAATTCTCTCTCTCTCTTTTCGTATGGGCCTTATTGCACTTATTGTTTTGTTTGCCATCATTCTTGGACTCAATTAGAAGATTAGACTTGATAAACCACATTTCAATACAAGGAAAGTCGTTCCAATGCCCAAGTCAGTGCCGATCGCCACCTAGGTGCACCTCCACGTGCATTGCAACTAATCGGACTGTACCCTATGCCGTTTACACCATTTTCTCATGGGAAATCTCAGCAAATGCTTTCTACCATAGCCGTCGAAAATCAGTTCTAATATTGGACGAATTGACTCAAACAAACCCTTCTTTCCCTTCATTCATCCAACTATAACGTACATATGCCATACCAACGGTTTCCCTCAAGCCCAAGACGCGCCATACTCCCCTTATCTTGCCTTGGTTAAGCTTGTAACCAGATTTTAGGTGATTAATCAACTTACATGTGATTAGTCATCTCTAAACCATGTTTCAAGATTTATTTCTTTTTTAATTCTTTCTAAGCGTTTTTGTATGGAGGTTAATACTTTTTTATTGTTGTTTCCCATCATTCTTAGAGCAGAATAGAAGATTACACTTGATCCACAATATTTCAATACAAGGAAACTCACTCCAATCCTAAAGTCATCGTCGATCGCCACCTAGGCGCACCTCTATGTGCATTGCAACTAATCGGACTCTAGCCTATGCTGTTTGCACCATTTTCTCATGGGAAATATCATCAAATACACCACACCTTAAATGTTGTAACTCAGTTCCAGCACATGTTGAATTCAAACGAAGAAACCCGTCTTTTCTTTCATTCTTCCAATTGTAGCCCACATATGCCATACCATTGGTTTCCCTCAAGCCCAAGATGTGCCATACGCGCCTAATCTAGATTTGGTTATGCTTGTGACTGGAGTTAAGGGCATTATTCAACTACAAGTGATTATTCATCTCTAAACCATTTTTCTGAACTTAATTTCCCTTTTAATTCTCTCTCTCTCTTTTCGTATGGGCCTTATTGCACTTATTGTTTTGTTTGCCATCATTCTTGGACTCAATTAGAAGATTAGACTTGATAAACCACATTTCAATACAAGGAAAGTCGTTCCAATGCCCAAGTCAGTGCCGATCGCCACCTAGGTGCACCTCCACGTGCATTGCAACTAATCGGACTGTACCCTATGCCGTTTACACCATTTTCTCATGGGAAATCTCAGCAAATGCTTTCTACCATAGCCGTCGAAAATCAGTTCTAATATTGGACGAATTGACTCAAACAAACCCTTCTTTCCCTTCATTCATCCAACTATAACGTACATATGCCATACCAACGGTTTCCCTCAAGCCCAAGACGCGCCATACTCCCCTTATCTTGCCTTGGTTAAGCTTGTAACCAGATTTTAGGTGATTAATCAACTTACATGTGATTAGTCATCTCTAAACCATGTTTCAAGATTTATTTCTTTTTTAATTCTTTCTAAGCGTTTTTATATGGAGGTTAATACTTTTTTATTGTTGTTTCCCATCATTCTTAGAGCAGAATAGAAGATTACACTTGATCCACAACATTTCAATACAAGGAAACTCACTCCAATCCCAAAGTCATCGTCGATCGCCACCTAGGCGCACCTCTATGTGCATTGCAACTAATCGGACTCTAGCCTATGCTGTTTGCACCATTTTCTCATGGGAAATATCATCAAATACACCACACCTTAAATGTTGTAACTCAGTTCCAGCACATGTTGAATTCAAACGAAGAAACCCGTCTTTTCTTTCATTCTTCCAATTGTAGCCCTCATATGCCATACCATTGGTTTCCCTCAAGCCCAAGATGTGCCATACGCGACTAATCTAGATTTGGTTATGCTTGTGACTGGAGTTAAGGGCATTATTCAACTACAAGTGATTATTCATCTCTAAACCATCTTCTGAACTTAATTTCCTTTTTAATTCCTTCTCTCTCTTTTCGTATGGGCCTTATTGCTCTTATTGTTTAGTTTGCCATCATTCATGGACTCAATTAGATGATTAGACTTGATCCACCACATTTCAATACAAGGGAAGTCATTCTAACGCCAAAGTCACCGCCAATCGCCACCTAGGTGCTCCTCTTTGTGCGTTGCAACGAATCGGACTATAGCCAATGCCGTTTACACCTATTTCTCGAGGGAAATCTCATCAAACGCATCCCACCTTAACCATCTAGATCAGTTCTTTAGCATTGGACGAGCTGACACGAAGAAACCTGTCTTTTCTATCGTTCTTCCAATTGTAGCCTTCGATGTGAGCCATACACCCCTTATTTGGCCTTGGTGAAACTTGGAACCGGTGTTAAGGGCATTAATCAACTTACAAGTGCTTACTCATGTCCACACCATGTTTCAAGCTCAATTTTCCTTTTAATTCTCTCTCTCTCTTTTCGTATGGGCCTTATTGCTCTTATTGTTTTGTTTGCCATCATTCTTGGACTCAATTAGAAGATTAGACTTGATAAACCACATTTCAATACAAGGAAAGTCGTTCCAATGCGCAGGTCAGTGCCAATCGCCACCTAGGTGCACCTCCACGTGCATTGCAACTAATTGGACTGTACCCTATGTCGTTTACACCATTTTCTCAAGGGAAATCTCAGCAAATGCTTTCTACCTTAGCCGTCTAAAATCAGTTCTAGTATTGGACGAATTGACTCAAACAATCCCTTCTTTTCCTTCATTCATCCAACTATAACGCACATATGCAATACCAACGGTTTCCCTCAAGCCCAAGACGCGCCATACTCCCCTTATCTGGCCTTGGTTAAGCTTGTAACCGGATTTTAGGTGATTAATCAACTTACATGTGATTAGTCATCTCTAAACCATGTTTCATTATTTATTTCTTTTTTATATGGAGGTTAAAACTTTTTTATTGTTGTTTGCCATCATTCTTAGAGCAGAATAGAAGATTACACTTGATCCACAATATTTCAATACAAGGAAACTCACTCCAATGCCAAAGTCACCGTCGATCGCCACCTAGGCGCACCGCTATGTGCATTGCAACTAATCGGACTCTAGCCTTTGCTGTTTGCACCATTTTCTCACGGGAAATATAACCAAATACACCTCACCTTAAATGATGTAACTCAGTTCCAGCACAGGTCGAATTCAAACGAAGAAACTCGTCTTTTCTTCCAAGTTTCAAATGCATCCCACCTTAACCGTCTAGCTCAGTTCTTTTGCGTTGGACGAACTGACACGAAGAAACTTGTCTTTTCTATCGTTCTTCCAATAGTAGCCTTAGATGTGGGCCATCCACCCCTTATTTGGCCTTGGTGAAACTTGGAACCGGTGTTAAGGGCATTAATCAACTTACAAGGGATTACTCATGTCTAAACCATGTTTGAAACTCAATTTCCCTTTTAATTCTCTCTCTCTCTCTTTTCGTATGGGCCTTCTTGCTCTTATTGTTTTGTTTGCCATCATTCTTGGACTCAATTAGAAGATTAGACTTGATAAACCACATTTCAATACAAGGAAAGTCGTTCCAAGGCCCAGGTCAGCGCCAATCGCCACCTAGGTGCACCTCCACGTGCATTGCAACTAATCGGACTGTACCCTATGCCGTTTACACCATTTTCTCAAGGGAAATCTCGGCAAATGGTTTCTACCTTAGCCGTCGAAAATCAGTTCTAGTATTGCACGAATTGACTCAAACAAACCCTTCTTTTCCTCATTCATCCAACTGTAACGCACCTCTGCCATACCATCGGTTTCCTTCAATCCCAACAAGCGCCATACTCCCCTGATCTTGCCTTGGTTAAGCTTGTAATCGGATTTATGGTGATTAAGCAACTTACAAGTGATTAGTCATCTCTAAACCATGTTTCAAGATTAATTTCCTTTTTAATTCTTTCTACCCTTTTTTATGTGGACGTTAATACTTTTTTATTGTTCTTTCCCATCATTCCTAGAGCGGAATAGAAGATTACACTTGATCCACAACATTTCAATACAAGGAAACTCACTCCAATGCCAAAGTCACCGTCGATCGCCACCTAGGCGCACCTCTATGTGCATTGCAACTAATCGGACTCTAGCCTATGCTGTTTGCACCATTTTCTCACTGGAAATATCATCAAATACACCATGCCTTAGATCTTGTAACTCAGTTCCAGCACAGGTCTAATTCAAACGAAGAAACCCGTCTTTTCTTTCATTCTTCCAATTCTAGCCCACATATGCCATACCATTGGTTTCCCACAAGCCCAAGATGTGCCATATGTGCCTAATCTAGATTTGGTTAAGCTTGTGACTGGAGTTAAGGGCATTATTCAACTACAAGTGATTATTCATCTCTAAACCATCTTCATAACTTAATTTCCTTTTTAATTCTCTCTCTCTCTTTTCGCATGGGCCTTATTGCTCTTATTGTTTTGTTTGCCATCTTTCTTGGACTCAATTAGATGATTAGACTTGATCCACCACATTTCAATACAAGGGAAGTCAGTCTAACACCAAAGTCACCGACAATCGCCACCTAGGTGCTCCTCTTTGTGCGTTGCAACGAATCGGACTATAGCCAATGCCGTTTACACCTATTTCACGAGGGAAATCTCGTCAAACGCATCCCACCTTAACCGTCTAGCTCAGTTCTTTAGCATTGGACGAACTGACACGAAGAAACTTGTCTTTTCTATCGTTCTTCCAATTGTAGCCTTAGATGTGGCCCATCCACCCCTTATTTGGCCTTGGTGAAACTTGGAACCGGTGTTAAGGGCATTAATCAACTTACAAGCGATTACTCATGTCTAAACCATGTTTCAAGCTCAATTTCCCTTTTAATTCTCTCTCTCTTTTTTCGTATGGGCCTTATTGCTCTTATTGTTTTGTTTGTCATCATTCTTGGACTCAATTAGAAGATTAGACTTGATAAATCACACTTCAATACAAGGAAAGTCGTTCCAAGGCCCAAGTCAGCGCCAATCGCCACTTAGGTGCACCTCCACGTGCGTTGCAACTAATCGGACTGTACCCTATGCCGTTTACACCATTTTCTCAAGGGAAATCTCAGCAAATGCTTTCTACCTTAGCCGTCGAAAATCAGTTCTAGTATTGCACGAATTGACTCAAACAAACCCTTCTTTTCCTCATTCATCCAACTGTAAAGCACCTCTGCCATACCATCGGTTTCCCTCAAGCCCAAGATGCGCCATAGTCCCCTTATCCTGCCTTGGTTAAGCTTGTAATCGGATTTATGGTGATTAAGCAACTTATAAGTGATTAGCCGTCTCTAAACCATGTTTCAAGATTAATTTCCTTTTTAATTCTTTCTAACCATTTTTATATGGACGTTAATACTTTTTTATTGTTGTTTCCCATCATTCCTAGAGCGGAATAGAAGATTACACTTGATCCACAGGATTTCAATACAAGGAAACTCTCTCCAATGCCAAAGTCACCGTCGATCGCCACCTAGGCGCACCTCTATGTGCATTGCAACTAATCGGACTCTAGCCTATGCTGTTTGCACCATTTTCTCACGGGAAATATCATCAAATACACCACGTCTTAAATGTTGTAACTGAGTTCTAGCACAGGTCGAATTCGAACGAAGAAACCCGTCTTTTCTTTCATTCTTCCAATTCTAGCCCACATATGCCATACCATTGGTTTCCCTCAAGCCCAAGATGTGCCATATCCGCCTAATCTAGATTCAGTTAACCTTGTGACTGGAGTTAAGGGCATTATTCAACTACAAGTGATTATTCATCTCTAAACCATCTTCTGAACTTAATTTCCTTTTTAATTCTCTCTCTCTCTTTTCGGATGGGCCTTATTGCTCTTATTGTTTTGTTTGCCATGATTCATGGACTCAATTAGATGATTAGACTTGATCCACCACATTTCAATACAAGGGAAGCCATTTTAACGCCAAAGTCACCGCCAATTGCCACCTAGGTGCTCCTCTTTGTGCGTTGCAACGAATCGGACTATAGCTAATGCCGTTTACACCTATTTCTCGAGGGAAATCTCGTCAAACGCATCCCACCTTAACCGTCTAGCTCAGTTCTTTAGCATTGGACGAACTGACACGAAGAAACTTGTCTTTCTATCGTTCTTCCAATTGTAGCCTTCGATGTGGCCCATCCACCCCTTATTTGGCTTGGTGAAACTTGGAACCGGTGTTAAGGGCATTAATCAACTTACAAGGGATTACTCATGTCTAAACCATGTTTGAAACTCAATTTCCCTTTTAATTCTCTCTCTCTCTTTTCGTATGGGCCTTCTTGCTCTTATTGTTTTGTTTGCCATCATTCTTGGACTCAATTAGAAGATTAGACTTGATAAACCACATTTCAATACAAGGAAAGTCGTTCCAACGCCCAAGTCAGCGCCAATCGCCACCTAGGTGCACCTCCACGTGCATTGCAACTAATCGGACTGTACCCTATGCCGTTTACACCATTTTCTCTAGGGAAATCTCAGCTAATGCTTTCTACCTTAGCCGTCGAAAATCAGTTCAAGTATTGCACGAATCGACTCAAAAAAACCCTTCTTTTCCTCATTCATCCAACTGCAATGCACCTATGCCATACCATCGGTTTCCCTCAAGCCCAAGATGCGCCATACTCCCCTTATCTTGCCTTGGTTAAGCTTGTAACCGGATTTATGGTGATTAAGCAACTTACAAGTGATTAGTCATCTCGAAACCATGTTTCAAGATTAATTTCCTTTTTAATTCTTTTTAACCATTTTTATATGGACGTTACTACTTTTCTATTGTTGTTTCCCATCATTCCTAGCGCGGAATTGAAGATTACACTTGATCCACAACATTTCAATACAAGGAAACTCTCTCCAATGCCAAAGTGACCGTTGATCGCCACCTAGGCGCACCTCTATGTGCATTGCAACTAATCAGACTCTAGCCTATGCCGTTTGCACCATTTTCTCACGGGAAATATCATCAAATACACCACGCCTTAAATGTTGTAACTCAGTTCCAGCACAGGTCGAATTCAAACGAAGAAACCCGTCTTTTCTTTCATTCTTCCAATTCTAGCCCACATATGCCATACCATTGGTTTCCCTCAAGCCCAAGATGTGCCATATGCGCCTAGTCTAGATTTGGTTAACCTTGTGACTGGAGTTAAGGGCATTATTCAACTACAAGTGATTAGTCATCTCTAACCCATCTTCTGAACTTAATTTCCTTTTCAATTCTCTCTCTCTCTTTTCGTATGGGCCTTCTTGCTCTTATTGTTTTGTTTGCCATCATTCTTGGACTCAATTAGAAGATTAGACTTGATAAACCACATTTCAATACAAGGAAAGTCGTTCCAAGGCCCAGGTCAGCGCCAATCGCCACCTAGGTGCACCTCCACGTGCATTGCAACTAATTGGACTGTACCCTATGCCGTTTACACCATTTTCTCAAGGGAAATCTCGGCAAATGCTTTCTACCTTAGCCGTCGAAAATCAGTTCTAGTATTGCACGAATTGACTCAAACAAACCCTTCTTTTCCTCATTCATCCAACTGTAACGCACCTCTGCCATACCATCGGTTTCCTTCAATCCCAACAAGCGCCATACTCCCCTGATCTTGCCTTGGTTAAGCTTGTAATCGGATTTATGGTGATTAAGCAACTTACAAGTGATTAGTCATCTCTAAACCATGTTTCAAGATTAATTTCCTTTTTAATTCTTTCTACCCTTTTTTATGTGGACGTTAATACTTTTTTATTGTTCTTTCCCATCATTCCTAGAGCGGAATAGAAGATTACACTTGATCCACAACATTTCAATACAAGGAAACTCACTCCAATGCCAAAGTCACCGTCGATCGCCACCTAGGCGCACCTCTATGTGCATTGCAACTAATCGGACTCTAGCCTATGCTGTTTGCACCATTTTCTCACTGGAAATATCATCAAATACACCATGCCTTAGATCTTGTAACTCAGTTCCAGCACAGGTCTAATTCAAACGAAGAAACCCGTCTTTTCTTTCATTCTTCCAATTCTAGCCCACATATGCCATACCATTGGTTTCCCACAAGCCCAAGATGTGCCATATGTGCCTAATCTAGATTTGGTTAAGCTTGTGACTGGAGTTAAGGGCATTATTCAACTACAAGTGATTATTCATCTCTAAACCATCTTCTGAACTTAATTTCCTTTTTAATTCTCTCTCTCTCTTTTCGTATGGGCCTTATTGCTCTTATTGTTTTGTTTGCCATCATTCTTGGACTCAATTAGATGATTAGACTTGATCCACCACATTTCAATACAAGGGAAGTCAGTCTAACACCAAAGTCACCGACAATCGCCACCTAGGTGCTCCTCTTTGTGCGTTGCAACGAATCGGACTATAGCCAATGCCGTTTACACCTATTTCACGAGGGAAATCTCGTCAAACGCATCCCACCTTAACCGTCTAGCTCAGTTCTTTAGCATTGGACGAACTGACACGAAGAAACTTGTCTTTTCTATCGTTCTTCCAATTGTAGCCTTAGATGTGGCCCATCCACCCCTTATTTGGCCTTGGTGAAACTTGGAACCGGTGTTAAGGGCATTAATCAACTTACAAGCGATTACTCATGTCTAAACCATGTTTCAAGCTCAATTTCCCTTTTAATTCTCTCTCTCTTTTTTCGTATGGGCCTTATTGCTCTTATTGTTTTGTTTGTCATCATTCTTGGACTCAATTAGAAGATTAGACTTGATAAATCACACTTCAATACAAGGAAAGTCGTTCCAAGGCCCAAGTCAGCGCCAATCGCCACCTAGGTGCACCTCCACGTGCGTTGCAACTAATCGGACTGTACCCTATGCCGTTTACACCATTTTCTCAAGGGAAATCTCAGCAAATGCTTTCTACCTTAGCCGTCGAAAATCAGTTCTAGTATTGCACGAATTGACTCAAACAAACCCTTCTTTTCCTCATTCATCCAACTGTAAAGCACCTCTGCCATACCATCGGTTTCCCTCAAGCCCAAGATGCGCCATAGTCCCCTTATCCTGCCTTGGTTAAGCTTGTAATCGGATTTATGGTGATTAAGCAACTTATAAGTGATTAGCCGTCTCTAAACCATGTTTCAAGATTAATTTCCTTTTTAATTCTTTCTAACCATTTTTATATGGACGTTAATACTTTTTTATTGTTGTTTCCCATCATTCCTAGAGCGGAATAGAAGATTACACTTGATCCACAGGATTTCAATACAAGGAAACTCTCTCCAATGCCAAAGTCACCGTCGATCGCCACCTAGGCGCACCTCTATGTGCATTGCAACTAATCGGACTCTAGCCTATGCTGTTTGCACCATTTTCTCACGGGAAATATCATCAAATACACCACGTCTTAAATGTTGTAACTGAGTTCTAGCACAGGTCGAATTCGAACGAAGAAACCCGTCTTTTCTTTCATTCTTCCAATTCTAGCCCACATATGCCATACCATTGGTTTCCCTCAAGCCCAAGATGTGCCATATCCGCCTAATCTAGATTCAGTTAACCTTGTGACTGGAGTTAAGGGCATTATTCAACTACAAGTGATTATTCATCTCTAAACCATCTTCTGAACTTAATTTCCTTTTTAATTCTCTCTCTCTCTTTTCGGATGGGCCTTATTGCTCTTATTGTTTTGTTTGCCATGATTCATGGACTCAATTAGATGATTAGACTTGATCCACCACATTTCAATACAAGGGAAGCCATTTTAACGCCAAAGTCACCGCCAATTGCCACCTAGGTGCTCCTCTTTGTGCGTTGCAACGAATCGGACTATAGCTAATGCCGTTTACACCTATTTCTCGAGGGAAATCTCGTCAAACGCATCCCACCTTAACCGTCTAGCTCAGTTCTTTAGCATTGGACGAACTGACACGAAGAAACTTGTCTTTCTATCGTTCTTCCAATTGTAGCCTTCGATGTGGCCCATCCACCCCTTATTTGGCTTGGTGAAACTTGGAACCGGTGTTAAGGGCATTAATCAACTTACAAGGGATTACTCATGTCTAAACCATGTTTGAAACTCAATTTCCCTTTTAATTCTCTCTCTCTCTTTTCGTATGGGCCTTCTTGCTCTTATTGTTTTGTTTGCCATCATTCTTGGACTCAATTAGAAGATTAGACTTGATAAACCACATTTCAATACAAGGAAAGTCGTTCCAACGCCCAAGTCAGCGCCAATCGCCACCTAGGTGCACCTCCACGTGCATTGCAACTAATCGGACTGTACCCTATGCCGTTTACACCATTTTCTCTAGGGAAATCTCAGCTAATGCTTTCTACCTTAGCCGTCGAAAATCAGTTCAAGTATTGCACGAATCGACTCAAAAAAACCCTTCTTTTCCTCATTCATCCAACTGCAATGCACCTATGCCATACCATCGGTTTCCCTCAAGCCCAAGATGCGCCATACTCCCCTTATCTTGCCTTGGTTAAGCTTGTAACCGGATTTATGGTGATTAAGCAACTTACAAGTGATTAGTCATCTCGAAACCATGTTTCAAGATTAATTTCCTTTTTAATTCTTTTTAACCATTTTTATATGGACGTTACTACTTTTCTATTGTTGTTTCCCATCATTCCTAGCGCGGAATTGAAGATTACACTTGATCCACAACATTTCAATACAAGGAAACTCTCTCCAATGCCAAAGTGACCGTTGATCGCCACCTAGGCGCACCTCTATGTGCATTGCAACTAATCAGACTCTAGCCTATGCCGTTTGCACCATTTTCTCACGGGAAATATCATCAAATACACCACGCCTTAAATGTTGTAACTCAGTTCCAGCACAGGTCGAATTCAAACGAAGAAACCCGTCTTTTCTTTCATTCTTCCAATTCTAGCCCACATATGCCATACCATTGGTTTCCCTCAAGCCCAAGATGTGCCATATGCGCCTAGTCTAGATTTGGTTAACCTTGTGACTGGAGTTAAGGGAATTATTCAACTACAAGTGATTAGTCATCTCTAACCCATCTTCTGAACTTAATTTCCTTTTCAATTCTCTCTCTCTCTTTTCGTATGGGCCTTATTGCTCTCATTGTTTTGTTTGCCATCATTCTTGGACTCAATTAGATGATTAGACTTGATCCACCACATTTCAATACAAGGAAAGTCATTCTAACGCCAAAGTCACTCCATTCGCCACCTAGGTGCTCCTCTTTGTGCGTTGCAACGAATCGGACTATAGCCAATGCCGTTTACACCTATTTCTCGAGGGAAATCTCATCAAACGCATCCCACCTTAACCGTCTAGCTCAGTTCTTTAGCATTGGACGAACTGACACGAAGAAACTTGTCTTTTCTATCGTTCTTCCAATTGTAGCCTTAGATGTGGGCCATCCACCCCTTATTTAGCAGTGGTGAAACTTGGAACCGGTGTTAAGGGCATTAATCAACTTACAAGCGATTACTCATGTCTAAACCATGTTTCAAGCTCAATTTCCCTTTTAATTCTCTCTCTCTCTTTTCGTATGGGCCTTATTGCTCTTATCGTTTTGTTTGCCATCATTCTTGGACTCAATTAGATGATTAGACTTGATAAATCACATTTCAATACAAGGAAAGTCGTTCCAAGGCCCAAGTCAGCGCCAATCGCCACCTAGGTGCACCTCAACGTGCGTTGCAACTAATCGGACTGTACCCTATGCCGTTTACACCATTTTATCAAGGAAAATCTCAGCAAATGCTTTCTACGTTAGCCGTCGAAAATCAGTTCTAGTATTGCACGAATTGACTCAAACAAACCCTTCTTTTCCTCATTCATCCAACTGTAACGCACCTCTGCCATACCCTCGGTTTCCCTCAAGCCCAAGAAGTGCCATACTCCCCTCATCTTGCCTTGGTTAAGCTCGTAATAGGATTTATGGTGATTAAGCAACTTACAAGTGATTAGTCATCTCTAAACCATGTTTCAAGATTAATTTCCTTTTTAATTCTTTCTAACCTTTTTTATGTGGACGTTAATACTTTTTTATTGTTGTTTCCCATCATTCCTAGAGCGGAATAGAAGATTACACTTGATGCACAACATTTCAATACAAGGAAACTCACTCCAATGCCAAAGTCACCGTCGATCGCCACCTAGGCGCACCTCTATGTGCATTGCAACTAATCGGACTCTAGCCTATGCTGTTTGCACCATTTTCTCACTGGAAATATCATCAAATACACCACGCCTTAGATCTTGTATCTCAGTTCCAGCACAGGTCAAATTCAAACGAAGAAACCTGTATTTTCTTTCATTCTTCCAATTCTAGCCCACATATGCCATACCATTGGTTTCCCACAAGCCCAAGATGTGCCATATGTGCCTAATCTAGATTTGGTTAAGCTTGTGACTGGAGTTAAGGGCATTATTCAACTACAAGTGATTATTCATCTCTAAACCATCTTCTGAACTTAATTTCCTTTTTAATTCTCTCTCTCTCTTTTCGTATGGGCCTTATTGCTCTTATTGTTTTGTTTGCCATCATTCTTGGACTCAATTAGATGATTAGACTTGATCCACTACATTTCAAAACAAGGGAAGTCAGTCTAACACCAAAGTCACCGCCAATCGCCACCTAGGTGCTCCTCTTTGTGCGTTGCAACGAATCGGACTATAGCCAATGCTGTTTACACCTATTTCTCGAGGGAAATCTCATCAAACGCATCCCACCTTAACCGTCTAGCTCAGTTCTTTAGCATTGGATGAACTGACACGAAGAAACTTGTCTTTTCTATCGTTCTTCCAATTGTAGCCTAAGATGTGGCCCATCCACCCCTTATTTGGCCTTGGTGAAACTTGGAACCGGTGTTAAGGGCATTAATCAACTTACAAGCAATTACTCATGTCTAAACCATGTTTCAAGCTCAATTTCCCTTTTAATTCTCTCTCTCTTTTTTCGTATGGGCCTTATTGCTCTTATTGTTTTGTTTGTCATCATTCTTGGACTCAATTAGAAGATTAGACTTGATAAAGCACACTTCAATACAAGGAAAGTCGTTCCAAGGCCCAAGTCAGCGCCAATCGCCACCTAGGTGCACCTCCACGTGCGTTGCAACTAATCGGACTGTACCCTATGCCGTTTACACGATTTTCTCAAGGGAAATCTCAGCAAATGCTTTCTACATTAGCCGTCGAAAATCAGTTCTAGTATTGCACGAATTGACTCAAACAAACCCTTCTTTTCCTCATTCATCCAACTGTAAAGCACCTCTGCCATACCATCGGTTTCCCTCAAGCCCAAGATGCGCCATAGTCCCCTTATCCTGCCTTGGTTAAGCTTGTAATCGGATGTATGGTGATTAAGCAACTTACAAGTGATTAGCCATCTCTAAACCATGTTTCAAGATTAATTTCCATTTTAATTCTTTCTAACCATTTTTATATGGACGTTAACCCTTTTTTATTGTTGTTTCCCATCATTCCTAGAGCGGAATAGAAGATTACACTTGATCCACAGGATTTCAATACAAGGAAACTCTCTCCAATGCCAAAGTCACCGTCGATCGCCACCTAGGCGCACCTCTATGTGCATTGCAACAAATCTGACTCTAGCCTATGCTGTTTGCACCATTTTCTCACGGGAAATATCATCAAATACACCACGTCTTAAATGTTGTAACTGAGTTCTAGCACAGGTCGAATTCAAACGAAGAAACCCGTCTTTTCTTTCATTCTTCCAATTCTAGCCCACATATGCCATACCATTGGTTTCCCTCAAGCCCAAGATGTGCCATATCCGCCTAATCTAGATTCGGTTAACCTTGTGACTGGAGTTAAGTGCATTCTTCAATTACAAGTGATTATTCATCTCTAAACCATCTTCTGAACTTAATTTCCTTTTTAATTCTCTCTCTCTCTTTTCGGATGGGCCTTATTGCTCTTATTGTTTTGTTTGCCATCATTCATGGACACAATTAGATGATTAGACTTGATCCACCACATTTCAATACAAGGGATGCCATTTTAACGCCAAAGTCACCGCCAATTGCCACCTAGGTGCTCCTCTTTGTGCGTTGCAACGAATCGGACTATAGCCAATGCCGTTTACACCTATTTCTCGACGGAAATCTCGTCAAACGCATCCCACCTTAACTGTCTAGCTCAGTTCTTAAGCATTGGACGAACTGACACGAAGAAACTTGTCTTTTCTATCGTTCTTCCAATTGTAGCCTTCGATGTGGCCCATCCACCCCTTATTTGGCCTTGGTGAAACTTGGAACCGGTGTTAAGGGCATTAATCAATTTACAAGCGATTACTCATGTCTAAACTATCTTTCAAGCTCAATTTCCCTTTTAATTCTCTCTCTATCCTTTCGTATGGGCCTTATTGCTCTTATTGTTTTGTTTGCCATCATTCTTGGACTCAATTAGAAGATTAGACTTGATAAATCACATTTCAATACAAGGAAAGTCGTTCCAAGGCCCAAGTCAGCGCCAATCGCCACCTAGGTGCACCTCCACGTGCGTTGCAACTAATCGGACTGTACCCTATGCAGTTTACACCATTTTCTCAAGGGAAATCTCAGCAAATGCTTTCTACCTTAGCCGTCGAAAATCAGTTCTAGTATTGCACTCAAACAAACCCTTCTTTTCCACATTCATCCAACTGTAACGCACCTCTGCCATACTATCGGTTTCCCTCAAGCCCAAGATGCGCCATACTGCCCTTATCATGCCTTGGTTAAGCTTGTAATCGGATTTATGGTGATTGAGCAACTTACAAGTGATTAGTCATCTCTAAACCATGTTTCAAGATTAATTTCCTTTTTAATTCTTTCTATCCTTTTTTATATGGACGTTAATACTTTTTTATTGTTGTTTCCCATCATTCCTAGAGCGGAATAGAAGATTACACTTGATCCACAACATTTCAATACAAGGAAACCCTCTCCAATGCCAAAGTCACCGTCGATTGCCACCTAGGCGCACCTCTATGCGCATTGCAACTAATCGGACTCTAGCCTATGCTGTTTGCACCATTTTCTCACAGGAAATATCATCAAATACACCACACCTTAAATGTTGTAAATAAGTTCCAGCACAGGTCGAATTCAAATGAAGAAACCCGTCTTTTCTTTCATTCTTCCAATTCTAGCCCACATATGCCATACCATTGGTTTCCCTCAAGCCCAAGATGTGCCATATGCGCCTAATCTAGATTTGGTTAAGCTTGTGACTGGAGTTAAGGGCATTATTCAACTACAAGTGATTATTCATCTCTAAACCATCTTCTGAACTTAATTTCCTTTTTAATTCTCTCTCTCTCTTTTCGTATGGGCCTTATTGCTCTTATTGTTTTGTTTGCCATCATTCTTGGACTCAATTAGATGATTAGACTTGATCCACCACATTTCAATACAAGGGAAGTCATTCTAACGCCAAAGTCACTGCCAATCGCCACCTAGGTGCTTGTCTTTGTGCTTTGCAACGAATCGGACTATAGCCAATGCCGTTTACAACTTTTTCTCGAGGGAAATCTTGTCAAACACATCCCACCTTTACCGTCTAGCTCAGTTCTTTAGCATTGGACGAACTGACACGAAGAAACTTGTCTTTTCTATCGTTCTTCCAATTGTAGCCTTAGATGTGGGCCATCCACCCCTTATTTGGCCTTGGTGAAACTTGGAACCGGTGTTAAGGGCATTAATCAACTTACAAGCGATTACTCATGTCTAAACCATGTTTCAAGCTGAATTTCCCTTTTAATTCTCTCTCTCTCTTTTCGTATGGGCCTTATTGCTCTTATTGTTTTGTTTGCCATTATTCTTGGACTCAATTAGAAGATTAGACTTGATAAATCACATTTCAATACAAGGAAAGTCATTCCAAGGCCCAAGTCAGCGCCAATCGCCACCTAGGTGCACCTCCACGTGCGTTGCAACTAATCGGACTGTACCCTATGCCGTTTACACCATTTTCTCAAGGGAAATCTCAGCAAATGCTTTCTACCTTGGCCGTCGAAAATCAGTTCTAGTATTCCACTCAAACAAACCCTTCTTTTCCTCATTCATCCAACTGTAACGCACCTCTGCCATACCATCGGTTTCCTTCAAGAACAACATGCGCCATACTCCCCTTATCTTGCCTTGGTTATGCTTGTAACCGGATTTATGGTGATTAAGCAACTTACAAGTGATTAGTCATCTCTAAACCATGTTTCAGGATTAATTTCCTTTTTAATTCTTTCTAACCTTTTTTATGTGGACGTTAATACTTTTTTATTGTTGTTTCCCATCATTCCTAGAGCGGAATAGAAGATTACACTTGATCCACAACATTTCAATACAAGGAAACCCTCTCCAATGCCAAAGTCACCGTCGATCGCCACCTAGGCGCACCTCTATGCGCATTGCAATTAATCGGACTCTAGCTTATGCTGTTTGCACCATTTTCTCACAGGAAATATCATCAAATACACCACACCTTAAATGTTGTAAATAAGTTCCAACACAGGTCGAATTCAAATGAAGAAACCCGTCTTTTCTTTCATTCTTCCAATTCTAGCCCACATATGCCATACCATTGGTTTCCCTCAAGCCCAAGATGTGCCATATGCGCCTAATCTAGATTTGGTTAAGCTTGTGACTGGAGTTAAGGGCATTATTCAACTACAAGTGATTATTCATCTCTAAACCATCTTCTGAACTTAATTTCCTTTTTAATTCTCTCTCTCTCTTTTCGTATGGGCCTTATTGCTCTTGTTGTTTTGTTTGCCATCATTCTTGGACTCAATTAGATGATTAGACTTGATCCACCACATTTCAATACAAGGGAAGTCATTCTAACGCCAAAGTCACTGCCAATCGCCACCTAGGTGCTCGTCTTTGTGCTTTGCAACGAATCGGACTATAGCCAATGCCGTTTACAACTTTTTCTCGACGGAAATCTTTTCAAACACATCCCACCTTTACCGTCTAGCTCAGTTCTTTAGCATAGGACGAACTGACACGAAGAAACTTGTCTTTTCTATCGTTCTTCCAATTGTAGCCTTAGATGTGGGCCATCCACCCCTTATTTGGCCTTGGTGAAACTTGGAACCGGTGTTAAGGGCATTAATCAACTTACAAGCGATTACTCATGTCTAAACCATGTTTCAAGCTGAATTTCCCTTTTAATTCTCTCTCTCTCTTTTCGTATGGGCCTTATTGCTCTTATTGTTTTGTTTGCCATTATTCTTGGACTCAATTAGAAGATTAGACTTGATAAATCACATTTCAATACAAGGAAAGTCATTCCAAGGCCCAAGTCAGCGCCAATCGCCACCTAGGTGCACCTCCACGTGCGTTGCAACTAATCGGACTGTACCCTTTGCCGTTTACACCATTTTCTCAAGGGAAATCTCAGCAAATGCTTTCTACCTTGGCCGTCGAAAATCAGTTCTAGTATTCCACTCAAACAAACCCTTCTTTTCCTCATTCATCCAACTGTAACGCACCTCTGCCATACCATCGGTTTCCTTCAAGAACAACATGCGCCATACTCCCCTTATCTTGCCTTGGTTATGCTTGTAACCGGATTTATGGTGATTAAGCAACTTACAAGTGATTAGTCATCTCTAAACCATGTTTCAGGATTAATTTCCTTTTTAATTCTTTCTAACCTTTTTTATGTGGACGTTAATACTTTTTTATTGTTGTTTCCCATCATTCCTAGAGCGGAATAGAAGATTACACTTGATCCACAACATTTCAATACAAGGAAACCCTCTCCAATGCCAAAGTCACCGTCGATCGCCACCTAGGCGCACCTCTATGCGCATTGCAACTAATCGGACTCTAGCTTATGCTGTTTGCACCATTTTCTCACAGGAAATATCATCAAATACACCACACCTTAAATGTTGTAAATAAGTTCCAACACAGGTCGAATTCAAATGAAGAAACCCGTCTTTTCTTTCATTCTTCCAATTCTAGCCCACATATGCCATACCATTGGTTTCCCTCAAGCCCAAGATGTGCCATATGCGCCTAATCTAGATTTGGTTAAGCTTGTGACTGGAGTTAAGGGCATTATTCAACTACAAGTGATTATTCATCTCTAAACCATCTTCTGAACTTAATTTCCTTTTTAATTCTCTCTCTCTCTTTTCGTATGGGCCTTATTGCTCTTGTTGTTTTGTTTGCCATCATTCTTGGACTCAATTAGATGATTAGACTTGATCCACCACATTTCAATACAAGGGAAGTCATTCTAACGCCAAAGTCACTGCCAATCGCCACCTAGGTGCTCGTCTTTGTGCTTTGCAACGAATCGGACTATAGCCAATGCCGTTTACAACTTTTTCTCGACGGAAATCTTTTCAAACACATCCCACCTTTACCGTCTAGCTCAGTTCTTTAGCATAGGACGAACTGACACGAAGAAACTTGTCTTTTCTATCGTTCTTCCAATTGTAGCCTTAGATGTGGGCCATCCACCCCTTATTTGGCCTTGGTGAAACTTGGAACCGGTGTTAAGGGCATTAATCAACTTACAAGCGATTACTCATGTCTAAACCATGTTTCAAGCTGAATTTCCCTTTTAATTCTCTCTCTCTCTTTTCGTATGGGCCTTATTGCTCTTATTGTTTTGTTTGCCATTATTCTTGGACTCAATTAGAAGATTAGACTTGATAAATCACATTTCAATACAAGGAAAGTCATTCCAAGGCCCAAGTCAGCGCCAATCGCCACCTAGGTGCACCTCCACGTGCGTTGCAACTAATCGGACTGTACCCTTTGCCGTTTACACCATTTTCTCAAGGGAAATCTCAGCAAATGCTTTCTACCTTGGCCGTCGAAAATCAGTTCTAGTATTCCACTCAAACAAACCCTTCTTTTCCTCATTCATCCAACTGTAACGCACCTCTGCCATACCATCGGTGTCCTTCAAGAACAACATGCGCCATAATCCCCTTATCTTGCCTTGGTTATGCTTGTAACCGGATTTATGGTGATGAAGCAACTTACAAGTGATTAGTCATCTCTAAACCATGTTTCAGGATTAATTTCCTTTTTAATTCTTTCTAACCTTTTTTATGTGGACGTTAATACTTTTTTATTGTTGTTTCCCATCATTCCTAGAGCGGAATAGAAGATTACACTTGATCCACAACATTTCAATACAAGGAAACTCACTCCAATGCCAAAGTCACCATCGATCGCCACCTAGGCGCACCTCTATGTGCATTGCAACTAATCGGACTCTAGCCTATGATGTTTGCACCATTCTCTCATGGGAAATATCATCAAATACACCACGCCTTAAATTTTGTAACTCAGTTCCAGCACAAGTCCAATTCAAACGAAGAAACCCGTCTTTTCTTTCATTCTTCCAATTCTAGCCCACATATGCCATACCATTGGTTTCCCTCAAGCCCAAGATGTGCCATATGCGCCTAATCTAGATTTGGTTAAGCTTGTGACTGGAGTTAAGGGCATTATTCAACTACAAGTGATTATTCATCTCTAAACCATCTTCTGAACTTAATTTCCTTTTTAATTCTCTCTCTCTCTTTTCGTATGGGCCTTACTGCTCTTATTGTTTTGTTTGCCATCATTCTTGGACTCAATTAGATGATTAGACTTGATCCACCACATTTCATTACAAGGGAAGTAATTCTAACACCAAAGTCACCGCCAATCGCCCCCTAGGTGCTCCTCTTTGTGCGTTGCAACGAATCGGACTATAGCCAATGCCGTTTACACCTATTTCTCGAGGGAAATCTCGTCAAACGTATCCCACCATAACCGTCTAGCTCAGTTCTTTAGCATTGGACGAACTGACACGAAGAAACTTATCTTTTCTATCGTTCTTCCAATTGTAGCCTTAGATGCGGGCCATCCACCCCGTATTTGGCCTTGGTGAAACTTGGAACCGGTGTTAAGGGCATTAATCAACTTACAAGCGATTACTCATGTCTAAACCATGTTTCAAGCTCAATTTCCCTTTTAATTCTCTCTCTCTCTTTTCGTATGGGCCTTATTGCTCTTATTGTTTTGTTTGCCATCATTCTTGGACTCAATTAGAAGATTAGACTTGATAAATCACATTTCAATACAAGGAAAGTCGTTCCAAGGCCTAAGTCAGCGCCAATCGCCACCTAGGTGCACCCCCACGTGCGTTGCAACTAATCGGACTGTACCCTATGCAGTTTACACCATTTTCTCAAGGGAAATCTCAGCAAATGCCTTCTACCTTAGCCGTCGAAAATTAGTTCTAGTATTGCACTCAAACAAACCCTTATTTTCCCCATTCATCCAATTGTAACACACCTCTGCCATACTATCGGTTTCCCTCAAGCCCAAGATGCGCCATACTCCCCTTATCTTGCCTTGGTTAAGCTTGTAATCAGATTTATGGTGATTGAGCAACTTACAAGTGATTAGTCATCTCTAAACCATGTTTCAAGATTAATTTCCTTTTTAATTCTTTCCAACCTTTTTTATATGGACGTTAATACTTTTTTATTGTTGTTTCCCATCATTCCTAGAGCGGAACAGAAGATTACACTTGATCCACAACATTTCAATACAAGGAAACTCACTCCAATGCCAAAGTCACCGTCGATCGCCACCTAGGCGCACCTCTATGTGCATTGCAACTAATCGGACTCTAGCCTATGTTGTTTGCACCATTTTCTCACAGGAAATATCATCAAATACACCACACCTTAAATGTTGCAAATAAGTTCCAGCACAGGTCGAATTCAAATGAAGAAACCCGTCTTTTCTTTCATTCTTCCAATTCTAGCCCACATATGCCAGACCATTGGTTTCCCTCAAGCCCAAGATGTGCCATATGCGCCTAATCTAGATTTGGTTAAGCTTGTGACTGGAGTTAAGGGCATTATTCAACTACAAGTGATTATTCATCTCTAAACCATCTTCTGAACTTAATTTCCTTTCTAATTCTCTCTCTCTCTTTTCGTATGGGCCTTATTGCTCTTATTGTTTTGTTTGCCATCATTCTTGGACTCAATTAGATGATTAGACTTGATCCCCCACATTTCATTACAAGGGAAGTAATTCTAACGCCAAAGTCACCGCCAATCGCCACCTAGGTGCTCCTCTTTGTGCGTTGCAACGAATCGGACTATAGCCAATGCCGTTTACACCTATTTCTCGAGGGAAATCTCGTCAAACGCATCCCACCTTAACCGTCTAGCTCAGTTCTTTAGCATTGGACGAACTGACACGAAGAAACTTGTCTTTTCTATCGTTCTTCCAATTGTAGCCTTAGATGTGGGCCATCCACCCCTTATTTGGCCTTGGTGAAACTTGGAACCGGTGTTAAGGGCATTAATCAACTTACAAGCGATTACTCATGTCTAAACCATGTTTCAAGCTCAATTTCCCTTTTAATTCTCTCTCTCTCTTTTCGTATGGGCCTTATTGGTCTTATTGTTTTGTTTGCCATCATTCTTGGACTCAATTAGAAGATTAGACTTGATAAATCACATTTCAATACAAGGAAAGTCGTTCCAAGGCCCAAGTCAGCGCCAATCGCCACCTAGGTGCACCTCCACGTGCGTTGCAACTAATCGGACTGTACCCTATGCAGTTTACACCATTTTCTCAAGGGAAATCTCAGCAAATGCTTTCTACCTTAGCCGTCGAAAATTAGTTCTAGTATTGCACTCAAACAAACCCTTATTTTCTACATTCATCCAATTGTAACCCACCTCTGCCATACTATCGGTTTCCCTCAAGCCCAAGATGCGCCATACTCCCCTTATCTTGCCTTGGTTAAGCTTGTAATCAGATTTATGGTGATTGAGCAACTTACAAGTGATTAGTCATCTCTAAACCATGTTTCAAGATTAATTTCCTTTTTAATTCTTTCTAACCTTTTTTATATGGACGTTAATACTTTTTTATTGTTGTTTCCCATCATTCCTAGAGCGGAACAGAAGATTACACTTGATCCACAACATTTCAATACAAGGAAACCCTCTCCAATGCCAAAGTCACCGTCGATCGCCACCTAGGCGCACCTCTATGTGCATTGCAACTAATCGGACTCTAGCCTATGCTGTTTGCACCATTTTCTCACGAGAAATATCATCAAATACACCACACCTTAAATGTTGTAAATAAGTTCCGGCACAGGTCGAATTCAAATGAAGAAACCCGTCTTTTCTTTCATTCTTCCAATTCTAGCCCACATATGCCAGACCATTGGTTTCCCTCAAGCCCAAGATGTGCCATATGCGCCTAATCTAGATTTGGTTAAGCTTGTGACTGGAGTTAAGGGCATTATTCAACTACAAGTGATTATTCATCTCTAAACCATCTTCTAAACTTAATTTCCTTTTTAATTCTCTCTCTCTCTTTTCGTATGGGCCTTATTGCTGTTATTGTTTTGTTTGCCATCATTCTTGGACTCAATTAGATGATTAGACTTGATCCACCACATTTCAATACAAGGGAACTCATTCTAACGCCAAAGTCACTGCCAATCGCCACCTAGGTGCTCGTCTTTGTGCGTTGCAACGAATCAGACTATAGCCAATGCCGTTTACACCTATTTCTCGAGGGAAATCTCGTCAAACGCATCCCACCTTAACCGTCTAGCTCAGTTCTT
Organism: Carya illinoinensis; assembly: GCF_018687715.1. Classification (NCBI taxonomy): domain Eukaryota; kingdom Viridiplantae; phylum Streptophyta; class Magnoliopsida; order Fagales; family Juglandaceae; genus Carya; species Carya illinoinensis. The sequence continues at coordinate 25,539,218 of NC_056761.1, forward strand.
TAGCATTGGACGAACTGACACGAAGAAACTTGTCTTTTCTATCGTTCTTCCAATTGTAGCCTTAGATGTGGGCCATCCACCCCTTATTTGGCCTTGGTGAAACTTGGAACCGGTGTTAAGGGCATTAATCAACTTACAAGCGATTACTCATGTCTAAACCATGTTTCAAGCTCAATTTCCCTTTTAATTCTCTCTCTCTCTTTTCGTATGGGCCTTATTGGTCTTATTGTTTTGTTTGCCATCATTCTTGGACTCAATTAGAAGATTAGACTTGATAAATCACATTTCAATACAAGGAAAGTCGTTCCAAGGCCTAAGTCAGCGCCAATCGCCACCTAGGTGCACCCCCACGTGCGTTGCAACTAATCGGACTGTACCCTATGCAGTTTACACCATTTTCTCAAGGGAAATCTCAGCAAATGCCTTCTACCTTAGCCGTCGAAAATTAGTTCTAGTATTGCACTCAAACAAACCCTTATTTTCCCCATTCATCCAATTGTAACACACCTCTGCCATACTATCGGTTTCCCTCAAGCCCAAGATGCGCCATACTCCCCTTATCTTGCCTTGGTTAAGCTTGTAATCAGATTTATGGTGATTGAGCAACTTACAAGTGATTAGTCATCTCTAAACCATGTTTCAAGATTAATTTCCTTTTTAATTCTTTCCAACCTTTTTTATATGGACGTTAATACTTTTTTATTGTTGTTTCCCATCATTCCTAGAGCGGAACAGAAGATTACACTTGATCCACAACATTTCAATACAAGGAAACTCACTCCAATGCCAAAGTCACCGTCGATCGCCACCTAGGCGCACCTCTATGTGCATTGCAACTAATCGGACTCTAGCCTATGTTGTTTGCACCATTTTCTCACAGGAAATATCATCAAATACACCACACCTTAAATGTTGCAAATAAGTTCCAGCACAGGTCGAATTCAAATGAAGAAACCCGTCTTTTCTTTCATTCTTCCAATTCTAGCCCACATATGCCAGACCATTGGTTTCCCTCAAGCCCAAGATGTGCCATATGCGCCTAATCTAGATTTGGTTAAGCTTGTGACTGGAGTTAAGGGCATTATTCAACTACAAGTGATTATTCATCTCTAAACCATCTTCTGAACTTAATTTCCTTTTTAATTCTCTCTCTCTCTTTTCGTATGGGCCTTATTGCTCTTATTGTTTTGTTTGCCATCATTCTTGGACTCAATTAGATGATTAGACTTGATCCACCACATTTCAATACAAGGGAACTCATTCTAACGCCAAAGTCACTGCCAATCGCCACCTAGGTGCTCGTCTTTGTGCGTTGCAACGAATCAGACTATAGCCAATGCCGTTTACACCTATTTCTCGAGGGAAATCTCGTCAAACGCATCCCACCTTAACCGTCTAGCTCAGTTCTTTAGCATTGGACGAACTGACACGAAGAAACTTGTCTTTTCTAACGTTCTTCCAATTGTAGCCTTAGATGTGGGCCATCCACCCCTTATTTGGCCTTGGTGAAACTTGGAACCGGTGTTAAGGGCATTAATCAACTTACAAGCGATTACTCATGTCTAAACCATGTTTCAAGCTCAATTTCCCTTTTAATTCTCTCTCTCTCTTTTCGTATGGGCCTTATTGGTCTTATTGTTTTGTTTGCCATCATTCTTGGACTCAATTAGAAGATTAGACTTGATAAATCACATTTCAATACAAGGAAAGTCGTTCCAAGGCCCAAGTCAGCGCCAATCGCCACCTAGGTGCACCTCCACGTGCGTTGCAACTAATCGGACTGTACCCTATGCCGTTTGCACCATTTTCTCAAGGGAAATCTCAGCAAATGCTTTCTACCTTAGCCGTCGAAAATCAGTTCTAGTATTCCACTCAAACAAACCCTTCTTTTCCTCATTCATCCAACTGTAACGCACCTCTGCCATACCATCGGTTTCCTTTAAGCCCAACATGCGCCATACTCCCCTTATCTTGCCTTGGTTATGCTTGTAACCGGATTTATGGTGATTAAGCAACTTACAAGTGATTAGTCATCTCTAAACCATGTTTCAAGATTAATTTCCTTTTTAATTCTTTCTAACCTTTTTTATGTGGACGTTAATACTTTTTTATTGTTGTTTCCCATCATTCCTAGAGCGGAATAGAAGATTACACTTGATCCACAACATTTCAATACAAGGAAACTCACTCCAATGCCAAAGTCACGTCGATCGCCACCTAGGCGCACCTCTATGTGCATTGCAACTAATCGAACACTAGCCTATGCTGTTTGCACCATTTTCTCACTGGAAATATCATCAAATACACCACGCCTTAAATGTTGTAACTCAGTTCCAGCACAGGTCAAATTCAAACGAAGAAACCCGTCTTTTCTTTCATTCCTCCAATTATAGACCACATATGCCAGACCATTGGTTTCCCTCAAGCCCAAGATGTGCCATATGTTCCTAATCTCGATTTGGTTAAGCTTGTGACAGGAGTTAAGGGCATTATTCAACTACAAGTGATTATTCATCTCTAAACCATCTTCTAAACTTAATTTCCTTTTTAATTCTCTCTCTCTTTTCGTATGGGCCTTATTGCTCTTACTGTTTTGTTTGCCATCATTCTTGGACTCAATTAGATGACTAGACTTGATCCAGCACATTTCAATACAAGGGAAGTCATTCTAACGCCAAAGTCACCGCCAATCGCCACCTAGGTGCTCCTCTTTGTGCGTTTGCAACTAATCGGACTATAGCCAATGCCGTTTACACCTATTTCTCGAGGGAAATCTCGTCAAACCCATCCCACTTAACCGTCTACCTCAGTTCTTTAGCATTGGACGAACTGACATGAAGAAACTTGTCTTTTCTATCGTTCTTCCAATTGTAGCCTTAGATGTGGGCCATCCACCCCTTATTTGGCCTTGGTGAAACTTGGAACCGGTGTTAAGGGCATTAATCAACTTACAAGCGATTACTCATGTCTAAACCATGTTTCAAGCTCAATTTCCCTTTTAATTCTCTCTCTCTCTTTTCGTATGGGCCTTATTGGTCTTATTGTTTAGTTTGCCATCATTCTCGGACTCAATTTGAAGATTAGACTTGATAGACCACATTTCAATACAAGGAAAGTCGTTCCAAGGCCCAAGTCAGCGCCAATCGCCACCTAGGTGCACCTCCACGTGCATTGCAACTAATCGGACTGTACCCTATGCCGTTTACACCATTTTCTCAAGGGAAATCTCAGCAAATGCTTTCTACCTTAGCCGTCGAAAATCAGTTCTAGTATTGCACGAATTGACTCAAACAAACCCTTCTTTTCCTCATTCATCCAACTGTAACGCACCTCTCCCATACCATCGGTTTCCCTCAAGCCCAAGATGCGCCATACTCCCCTCATCTTGCCTTGGTTAAGCTTGTAATCGGATTTATGGTGATTAAGCAACTTACAAGTGATTAGTCATCTCTAAACCATGTTTCAGGATTAATTTCCTTTTTAATTCTTTCTAACCTTTTTTATGTGGACGTTAATACTTTTTTATTGTTGTTTCCCATCATTCCTAGAGCGGAATAGAAGATTACACTTGATCCACAACATTTCAATACAAGGAAACTCACTCCAATGCCAAAGTCACGTCGATCGCCACCTAGGCGCACCTCTATGTGCATTGCAACTAATCGAACACTAGCCTATGCTGTTTGCACCATTTTCTCACTGGAAATATCATCAAATACACCACGCATTAAATGTTGTAACTCAGTTCCAGCACAGGTCAAATTCAAACGAAGAAACCCGTCTTTTCTTTCATTCTTCCAATTATAGACCACATATGCCAGACCATTGGTTTCCCTCAAGCCCAAGATGTGCCATATGTTCCTAATCTCGATTTGGTTAAGCTTGTGACAGGAGTTAAGGGCATTATTCAACTACAAGTGATTATTCATCTCTAAACCATCTTCTAAACTTAATTTCCTTTTTAATTCTCTCTCTCTCTTTTCGTATGGGCCTTATTGCTCTTATTGTTTTGTTTGCCATCATTCTTGGACTCAATTAGATGATTAGACTTGATCCACCACATTTCAATACAAGGGAAGTAATTCTAACGCCAAAGTCACCGCCAATCGCCACCTAGGTGCTCCTCTTTGTGCGTTGCAACGAATCGGACTATAGCCAATGCCGTTTACACCTATTTCTCGAGGGAAATCTCGTCAAACCCATCCCACCTTAACCGTCTACCTCAGTTCTTTAGCATTGGACGAACTGACACGAAGAAACTTGTCTTTTCTATCGTTCTTCCAATTGTAGCCTTAGATGTGGGCCATCCACCCCTTATTTGGCCTTGGTGAAACTTGGAACCGGTGTTAAGGGCATTAATCAACTTACAAGCGATTACTCATGTCTAAACCATGTTTCAAGCTCAATTTCCCTTTTAATTCTCTCTCTCTCTTTTCGTATGGGCCTTATTGGTCTTATTGTTTAGTTTGCCATCATTCTCGGACTCAATTTGAAGATTAGACTTGATAGACCACATTTCAATACAAGGAAAGTCGTTCCAAGGCCCAAGTCAGCGCCGATCGCCACCTAGGTGCACCTCCACGTGCCTTGCAACTAATCGGACTGTACCCTATACCGTTTACACCATTTTCTCAAGGGAAATCTCAGCAAATCCTTTCTACCTTAGCTGTCGAAAATCAGTTCTAGTATTGCACGAATTGACTCAAACAAAGCCTTCTTTTCCTCATTCATCCAACTGGAACGCACCTCTGCCTTACCATCGGTTTCCCTCAAGCCCAAGATGCGACATACTCCCCTCATCTTGCCCTTGTTAAGCTTGTAATCGGATTTATGGTGATTAAGCAACTTACAAGTGATTAGTCATCCCTAAACCATGTTTCAAGATTAATTTCCTTTTTAATTCTTTCTAACCTTTTTTATATGGACGTTACTACATTTTTACTGTTGCTTCCCATTTTTCCTAGAGCGGAATAGAAGATTACACTTGATCCACAACATTTCAATACAAGGAAACTCACTCCAATGCCAAAGTCACCGTCGATCGCCACCTAGGCGCACCTCTATGTGCATTGCAACTAATCGGACTCTAGCCTATGCTGTTTGCACCATTTTCTCACGGGAAATATCATCGAATACACCATGCCTTAAATGTTGTAACTCAGTTCCAGCACAGGTCGAATTCAAACGAAGAAACCCGTCTTTTCTTTCATTCTTGCAATTCTAGCCCACATATATCATACCATTGGTTTCCCTCAAGCCCAAGTTGTGCCATATGCGCCTAATCTAGATTTGGTTAAGCTTGTGACTAGAGTTAAGTGCATTATTCAACTACAAGTGATTATTCATCTCTAAACCATCTTCTGAACTTAATTTCCTTTTTAATTCTCTCTCTCTCTTTTCGTATGGGCCTTATTGCTCTCATTGTTTTGTTTGCCATCATTCTTGGACTCAATTAGATGAATAGACTTGATCCACCACATTTCAATACAAGGGAAGTCATTCTAACGCCAAAGTCACCACCAATCGCCACCTAGGTGCTCCTCTTTGTGCGTTGCAACGAATCGGACTACAGCCAATGCCGTTTACACCTATTTCTCGAGGGAAATCTCGTCAAACGCATCCCACCTTAACTGTCTAGCTAAGTTCTTTCGCACTGGACGAACTGACACGAAGAAACTTGTCTTTTCTATCGTTCTTCCAATTGTAGCCTTAGATGTGGGCCATCCACCCCTTATTTGGCCTTGGTGAAACTTGGAACCGGTGTTAAGGGCATTAATCAACCTACAAGCGATTACTCATGGGTAAACCATGTTTCAAGCTCAATTTCCCTTTTAATTCTCTCTCTCTCTTTTCGTTTGGGCCTTATTGCTCTTATTGTTTTGTTTGCCATCATTCTTGGACTCAATTAAAAGATTAGACTTGATAAACCACATTTCAATACAAGGAAAGTCGTTCCGAGGCCCAAGTCAGTGCCAATCGCCACCTAGGTGCACCTCCACGTGCATTGCAACTAATCGGACTGTACCCTATGCCGTTTACACCATTTTCTCAAGGGAAATCTCAGCAAATGCTTTCTACCTTAGCCGTCAAAAATCAGTTCTAGTATTGCAGGAATTGACTCAAACAAACCCTTCTTTTCCTCATTCATCCAACTGTAACGCACCTCTGCCATACCATCGGTTTCCCTGAAGCCCAAGTTGTGCCATACTCTACTTATCTTGCCTTGGTTTAGCTTGTAATCGGATTTATGGTGATTAAGCAATTTACATGTGATTAGTCATCTCTAAACCATGTTTCAAGATTAATTTCATTTTTAATTCTTTCTAACCTTTTTTATGTGGACGTTAACACTTTTTTATTGTTGTTTCCCATCATTCCTAGAGCGGAATAGAAGATTACAGTTGATCCTCAACATTTCAATACAAGGAAACTCACTCCAATGCCGAAGTCACCGTCGATCGCCACCTAGGCGCACCTCTATGTGCATTGCAACTAATCGGACTCTAGCCTATGCTGTTTGCACCATTTTCTCACGGGAAATATCATCGAATACACCATGCCTTAAATGTTGGAACTCAGTTCCAGCACAGGTCGAATTCAAACGAAGAAACCCGACTTTTCTTTCATTCTTCCAATTCTAGCCCACATATGCCATACCTTTGGTTTCCCTCAAGCCCAAGTTGTGCCATATGCGCCTAATCTAGATTTGGTTAAGCTTGTGACTGGAGTTAAGTGCATTATTCAACTACAAGTGATTATTCATCTCTAAACCATCTTCTGAACTGAATTTCCTTTTTAATTCTCTCTCTCTCTTTTCGTATGGGCCTTATTGCTCTCATTGTTTTTTTTGCCATCATTCTTGGACTCAATTAGATGAATAGACTTGATCCACCACATTTCAATACAAGGGAAGTCATTCTAACGCCAAAGTCACCGCCAATCGCCACCTAGGTGCTCCTCTTTGTGCGTTGCAACGAATCGGACTATAGCCAATGCCGTTTACACCTATTTCTCGAGGAAAATCTCGTCAAACGCATCCCACCTTAACTGTCTAGCTAAGTTCTTTAGCACTGGACGAACTGACCCGAAGAAACTTGTCTTTTCTATCGTTCTTCCAATTGTAGCCTTAGATGCGGGCCATCCACCCCTTATTTGGCCTTGGTGAAACTTGGAACCGGTGTTAAGGGCATTAATCAACTTACAAGCGAATACTCATGTCTAAACCATGTTTCAAGCTCAATTTCCCTTTTAATTCTCTCTCTCTCTTTTCGTATGGGCCTTATTGCTCTTATTGTTTTGTTTGCCATCATTCTTGGACTCAATTAAAAGATGAGACTTGATAAACCACATTTCAACATAAGGAAAGTCGTTCCGAGGCCCAAGTCAGTGCCAATCGCCACCTAGGTGCACCTCCATGTGCATTGCAACTATCGGACTGTACCCTATGCCGTTTACATCATTTTCTCAAGGGAAATCTCAGCAAATGCTTTCTACCTTAGCCGTCGAAAATCAGTTCTAGTATTGCACGAATTAACTCAAACAAACCCTTCTTTTCCTCATTCATCCAACTGTAACGCACCTCTGCCATACCATCGGTTTCCCTCAAGCCGAAGATGCGCCATACTCCCCTTATCTTGCCTTGGTAAAGCTTGTAACCGGATTTTAGGTGATTAATCAACTTACATGTGATTAGTCATCTCTAAACCATGTTTCAAGATTTATTTCTTTTTTAATTCTTTCTAAGCGTTTTTATATGGAGGTTAATACTTTTTTATTGTTGTTTCCCATCATTCTTAGAGCGGAATAGAAGATTACACTTGATCCACAACATTTCAATACAAGGAAACTCACTCCAATGCCAAAGTCACGTCGATCGCCACCTAGGCGCACCTCTATGTACATTGCAACTAATCGGACTCTAGCCTATGCTGTTTGCACCATTTTCTCACGGGAAATATCATCAAATACACCACGCCTTAAATGTTGTAACTGAGTTCCAGCACAGGTCGAATTCAAATGAAGAAACCCGTCTTTTCTTTCATTCTTCCAATTCTAGCCCACATATGCTATACCATTGGTTTCCCTCAAGCCCAAGATGTGCCATATGCGCCTAATCTGGATTTGGTGAAGCTTGTGACTGGAGTTAAGGGCATTATTCACCTACAAGTGATTATTCATCTCTAAACCATCTTTTGAACTTAATTTCCTTTTTAATTCTCTCTCTCTCTTTTCGTATGGGCCTTATTGCTCTTATTGTTTTGTTTGCCATCATTCTTGGACTCAATTAGATGATTAGACTTGATCCACCACATTTCAATACAAGGGAAGTCATTCTAACGCCAAAGTCACTCCATTCGCCACCTAGGTGCTCCTCTTTCTGCGTTGCAACGAATCTGACTATAGCCAATGCCGTTTACACCTATTTCTCGAGGGAAATCTCGTCAAACGCATCCCACCTTAACCCTCTAGCTCAGTTCTTTAGCATTGGACGAACTGACACGAAGAAACTTGTCTTTTCTATCTTTCTTCCAATTGTAGCCTTAGATGTGGCCCATCCACCCTTTATTTGGCCTTGGTGAAACTTGGAACCGGTGTTAAGGGTATTAATCAACTTACAAGCGATTACTCATGTCTAAACCATGTTTCAAGCTCAATTTCCCTTTTAATTCTCTCTCTCTCTTTTCCTATGGGCCTTATTGCTCTTATTGTTTTGTTTGCCATCATTCTTGGACTCAATTAGATGATTAGACTTGATCCACCACATTTCAATACAAGGGAAGTCATTCTAACGCCAAAGTCACCGCCAATCGCCACCTAGGTGCTCCTCTTAGTGCGTTGCAACGAATCGGACTATAGCCAATGTCGTTTACACCTATTTCTCGAGGGAAATCTCGTCAAACGCATCCCACCTTAACCGTCTAGCTCTGTTCTTTAGCATTGGACGAACTGACATGAAGAAACTTGTCTTTTCTATCATTCTTCCAATTGCAGCCTTAGATGTGGGCCATCCACCACTTATTTGGCCTTGGTGAAACTTGGAACCGGTGTTAAGGGCATTAATCAACTTACAAGCGATTACTGATGTCTAAACCATGTTTCAAGCTCAATTTCCCTTTTAATTCTCTCTCTCTCTTTTCGTATGGGCCTTATTGGTCTTATTGTTTTGTTTGCCATCATTCTTGGACTCAATTAGAAGATTAGACATGATAAACCACATTTCAATACAAGGAAAGTCGTTCCAAGGCCCAAGTCAGCGCCAATCCCCACCTAGGTGCACCTCCACGTGCATTCCAACTAATCGGACTGTACCCTATGCCGTTTACACCATTTTCTCAAGGGAAATCTTAGTAAATGCTTTCTACCTTAGCCGTCGAAAATCAGTTCTAGTATTGCACGAATTGACTCAAACAAACCCTTCTTTTCCTCATTCATCCAACTGTAACGCACCTCTGCCATACCATCGGTTTCCCTCAAGCCCAAGATGCGTCATACTTCCCTTATCTTGCCCTTGTTAAGCTTGTAATCGGATTTATGGTGATTAAGCAACTTACAAGTGATTACTCATCTCTAAACCATGTTTCAAGAATAATTTCCTGTTTAATTCTTTCTAACCTTTTTTATATGGACGTTAATACTTTTTTACTGTTGTTTCCCATCATTCCTAGAGTGAAATAGAAGATTACACTTGATCCACAACATTTGAATACAAGGAAACTCACTCCAATGCCAAGGTCACCGTCGATCGCCACCTAGGCGCACCTCTATGTGCATTGCTACTAATCGGACTCTAGCCTATGCTGTTTGCACCATTTTCTCACGGGAAATATCATCAAATGCACCTCGCCTTAAATGTTGTAACTGAGTTCCAGCACAGGTCGAATTCAAACGAAGGAACCCGTCTTTTCTTTCATTCTTCCAATTCTACCCCAAATATGCCATACCATTGGTTTCCCTCAAGCCCAAGATGTGCCATATGCGCCTAATCTAGATTTGGTTAAGCTTGTGACTGGAGTTAAGGGCATTATTCAACTACAAGTGATTATTCATCTCTAAACCATCATCTGAACTTAATTTCCTTTTTAATTCTCTCTCTCTCTTTTCGTATGGGCCTTATTGCTCTTATTGTTTTGTTTGCCATCATTCTTGGACTCAATTAGATGATTAGACTTGATCCACCACGTTTCAATACAAGGGAAGTCATTCTAACGACGAAGTCACTCCATTCGCCACCTAGGTGCTCCTCTTTGTGCGTTGCAACGAATCAGACTATAGCCAATGCCGTTTACACCTATTTCTCGAGAGAAATCTCGTCAAACGCATTCCACCTTAAGCATCTAGCTCAGTTCTTTAGCATTGGACGAACTGACACTAAGAAACTTGTCTTTTCTATCGTTCTTCCAATTGCAACCTTAGATGTGGGCCATCCACCACTTATTTGGCCTTGGTGAAACTTGGAACCGGTTTTAAGGGCATTAATCAACTTACAAGCGATTACTCACGTCTAAACCATGTTTCAAGCTCAATTTCCCTTTTAATTCTCTCTCTCTCTTTTCGTATGGGCCTTATTCGTCTTATTGTTTTGTTTGCCATCATTCTTGGACTCAATTAGAAGATTCGACTTGATAAACCACATTTCAATACAAGGAAAGTCATTCCAAAGCCCAAGTCAGCGCCAATCCCCACCTAGGTGAACCTTCACGTGCATTGCAACTAATCGGACTGCAACCTATGCCGTTTACACCATTTTCTCAAGGGAAATCTCAGCAAATGCTTTCTACCTTAGCCGTCGAAAATCAATTCTAGTATTGCACGAATTAACTCAAACAAACGCTTCTTTTCCTCATTCATCCGACTGTAACGCACCTCTGCCATACCATCGGTTTCCCTCAAGCCGAAGATGCGCCATACTCCCCTTATCTTGCCTTGGTTAAGCTTGTAATCGAATTTATGGTGATTAAGCAACTTACAAGTGATTACTCATCTCTAAACCATGTTTCAAGATTAATTTCCTTTTTAACTCTTTCTAACCTTTTTTATGTGGACGTTAATACTTTTTTACTGTTGTTTCCCATCATTCCTAGAGCGGAATAGAAGATTACACTTGATCCACAACATTTCAAAACAAGGAAACTCACTCCAATGCCAAGGTCACCGTCGATCGCCACCTAGGCGCACCTCTGTGTGCATTGCAACTAATCTGACTCTAGCCTATGCTGTTTGCACCATCTTCTCACGGGAAATATCATCAAATACACCACGCCTTAAATGTTGGAACTCAGTTCCAACACAGGTCGAATTCAAACAAAGAAACCCGTCTTTTCTTTCATTCTTCCAATTCTAGCCCACATATGCCATACCATTGGTTTCCCTCAAGCCCAAGATGTGCCATATGCGCCTAATCTAGATTTGGTTAAGTTTGTGACTAGAGTTAAGGGCATTATTCAACTACAAGTGATTATTCATCTCTAAACCATCTTCTGAACTTAATTTCCTTTTTAATTCTCTCTCTCTCTTTTCGTATGGGTCTTATTGCTCTTACTATTTTGTTTGCCATCATTCTTGGACTCAATTAGATGATTAGACTTGATCCACCACATTTCAATACAAGGGAAGTCATTCTAATGCCAAAGTCACTGCCAATCGCCACCTAGGTGCTCCTGTTTGTGCGTTGCAACGAATCAGACTATAGCCAATGCCGTTTACACCTATTTCTCAAGGGAAATCTCGTCAAACGCATCCCACCTTAACCGTCTAGCTCAGTTCTTTAGCATTGGATGAACTGACACGAAGAAACTTGTCTTTTCTATCGTTCTTCCAATTGTAGCCTTAAATGTGGGCCATCCACCCCTTATTTGGCCTTGGTGAAACTTGGAACCGGTGTTAAGGGCATTAATCAACTTACGAGCGATTACTAATGTCTAAACCATGTTTCAAGCTCAATTTCCCTTTTAATTCTCTCTCTCTCTTTTCGTATGGGCCTTATTGGTCTTATTGTTTTGTTTGCCATCATTCTTGGACTCAATTAGAAGATTAGACTTGATAAACCACATTTCAATACAAGGAAAGTCGTTCCAAGGCCCAAGTCAGCGCCAATCCCCACCTAGGTGCACCTCCACGTGCATTCCAACTAATCGGACTGTACCCTATGCCGTTTACACCATTTTCTCAAGGGAAATCTTAGTAAATGCTTTCTACCTTAGCCGTCGAAAATCAGTTCTAGTATTGCACGAATTGACTCAAACAAACCCTTTTTTTCCTCATTCATCCAACTGTAACGCACCTCTGCCATACCATCGGTTTCCCTCAAGCCCAAGATGCGTCATACTTCCCTTATCTTGCCCTTGTTAAGCTTGTAATCGGATTTATGGTGATTAAGCAACTTACAAGTGATTACTCATCTCTAAACCATGTTTCAAGAATAATTTCCTGTTTAATTCTTTCTAACCTTTTTTATAAGGACGTTAATACTTTTTTACTGTTGTTTCCCATCATTCCTAGAGTGAAATAGAAGATTACACTTGATCCACAACATTTGAATACAAGGAAACTCACTCCAATGCCAAGGTCACCGTCGATCGCCACCTAGGCGCACCTCTATGTGCATTGCTACTAATCGGACTCTAGCCTATGCTGTTTGCACCATTTTCTCACGGGAAATATCATCAAATGCACCTCGCCTTAAATGTTGTAACTGAGTTCCAGCACAGGTCGAATTCAAACGAAGGAACCCGTCTTTTCTTTCATTCTTCCAATTCTACCCCAAATATGCCATACCATTGGTTTCCCTCAAGCCCAAGATGTGCCATATGCGCCTAATCTAGATTTGGTTAAGCTTGTGACTGGAGTTAAGGGCATTATTCAACTACAAGTGATTATTCATCTCTAAACCATCATCTGAACTTAATTTCCTTTTTAATTCTCTCTCTCTCTTTTCGTATGGGCCTTATTGCTCTTATTGTTTTGTTTGCCATCATTCTTGGACTCAATTAGATGATTAGACTTGATCCACCACGTTTCAATACAAGGGAAGTCATTCTAACGACGAAGTCACTCCATTCGCCACCTAGGTGCTCATCTTTGTGCGTTGCAACGAATCAGACTATAGCCAATGCCGTTTACACCTATTTCTCGAGAGAAATCTCGTCAAACGCATTCCACCTTAAGCATCTAGCTCAGTTCTTTAGCATTGGACGAACTGACACTAAGAAACTTGTCTTTTCTATCGTTCTTCCAATTGCAACCTTAGATGTGGGCCATCCACCACTTATTTGGCCTTGGTGAAACTTGGAACCGGTTTTAAGGGCATTAATCAACTTACAAGCGATTACTCACGTCTAAACCATGTTTCAAGCTCAATTTCCCTTTTAATTCTCTCTCTCTCTTTTCGTATGGGCCTTATTCGTCTTATTGTTTTGTTTGCCATCATTCTTGGACTCAATTAGAAGATTCGACTTGATAAACCACATTTCAATACAAGGAAAGTCATTCCAAGGCCCAAGTCAGCGCCAATCCCCACCTAGGTGAACCTTCACGTGCATTGCAACTAATCGGACTGCAACCTATGCCGTTTACACCATTTTCTCAAGGGAAATCTCAGCAAATGCTTTCTACCTTAGCCGTCGAAAATCAGTTCTAGTATTGCACGAATTGACTCAAACAAACCCTTCTTTTCCTCATTCATCCAACTGTAACGCACCTCTGCCATACCATCGGTTTCCCTCAAGCCCAAGATGCGTCATACTTCCCTTATCTTGCCCTTGTTAAGCTTGTAATCGGATTTATGGTGATTAAGCAACTTACAAGTGATTACTCATCTCTAAACCATGTTTCAAGAATAATTTCCTGTTTAATTCTTTCTAACCTTTTTTATATGGACGTTAATACTTTTTTACTGTTGTTTCCCATCATTCCTAGAGTGAAATAGAAGATTACACTTGATCCACAACATTTGAATACAAGGAAACTCACTCCAATGCCAAGGTCACCGTCGATCGCCACCTAGGCGCACCTCTATGTGCATTGCTACTAATCGGACTCTAGCCTATGCTGTTTGCACCATTTTCTCACGGGAAATATCATCAAATGCACCTCGCCTTAAATGTTGTAACTGAGTTCCAGCACAGGTCGAATTCAAACGAAGGAACCCGTCTTTTCTTTCATTCTTCCAATTCTACCCCAAATATGCCATACCATTGGTTTCCCTCAAGCCCAAGATGTGCCATATGCGCCTAATCTAGATTTGGTTAAGCTTGTGACTGGAGTTAAGGGCATTATTCAACTACAAGTGATTATTCATCTCTAAACCATCATCTGAACTTAATTTCCTTTTTAATTCTCTCTCTCTCTTTTCGTATGGGCCTTATTGCTCTTATTGTTTTGTTTGCCATCATTCTTGGACTCAATTAGATGATTAGACTTGATCCACCACGTTTCAATACAAGGGAAGTCATTCTAACGACGAAGTCACTCCATTCGCCACCTAGGTGCTCCTCTTTGTGCGTTGCAACGAATCAGACTATAGCCAATGCCGTTTACACCTATTTCTCGAGAGAAATCTCGTCAAACGCATTCCACCTTAAGCATCTAGCTCAGTTCTTTAGCATTGGACGAACTGACACTAAGAAACTTGTCTTTTCTATCGTTCTTCCAATTGCAACCTTAGATGTGGGCCATCCACCACTTATTTGGCCTTGGTGAAACTTGGAACCGGTTTTAAGGGCATTAATCAACTTACAAGCGATTACTCACGTCTAAACCATGTTTCAAGCTCAATTTCCCTTTTAATTCTCTCTCTCTCTTTTCGTATGGGCCTTATTCGTCTTATTGTTTTGTTTGCCATCATTCTTGGACTCAATTAGAAGATTCGACTTGATAAACCACATTTCAATACAAGGAAAGTCATTCCAAAGCCCAAGTCAGCGCCAATCCCCACCTAGGTGAACCTTCACGTGCATTGCAACTAATCGGACTGCAACCTATGCCGTTTACACCATTTTCTCAAGGGAAATCTCAGCAAATGCTTTCTACCTTAGCCGTCGAAAATCAATTCTAGTATTGCACGAATTAACTCAAACAAACGCTTCTTTTCCTCATTCATCCGACTGTAACGCACCTCTGCCATACCATCGGTTTCCCTCAAGCCGAAGATGCGCCATACTCCCCTTATCTTGCCTTGGTTAAGCTTGTAATCGAATTTATGGTGATTAAGCAACTTACAAGTGATTACTCATCTCTAAACCATGTTTCAAGATTAATTTCCTTTTTAACTCTTTCTAACCTTTTTTATGTGGACGTTAATACTTTTTTACTGTTGTTTCCCATCATTCCTAGAGCGGAATAGAAGATTACACTTGATCCACAACATTTCAAAACAAGGAAACTCACTCCAATGCCAAGGTCACCGTCGATCGCCACCTAGGCGCACCTCTGTGTGCATTGCAACTAATCTGACTCTAGCCTATGCTGTTTGCACCATCTTCTCACGGGAAATATCATCAAATACACCACGCCTTAAATGTTGGAACTCAGTTCCAACACAGGTCGAATTCAAACAAAGAAACCCGTCTTTTCTTTCATTCTTCCAATTCTAGCCCACATATGCCATACCATTGGTTTCCCTCAAGCCCAAGATGTGCCATATGCGCCTAATCTAGATTTGGTTAAGTTTGTGACTAGAGTTAAGGGCATTATTCAACTACAAGTGATTATTCATCTCTAAACCATCTTCTGAACTTAATTTCCTTTTTAATTCTCTCTCTCTCTTTTCGTATGGGTCTTATTGCTCTTACTATTTTGTTTGCCATCATTCTTGGACTCAATTAGATGATTAGACTTGATCCACCACATTTCAATACAAGGGAAGTCATTCTAATGCCAAAGTCACTGCCAATCGCCACCTAGGTGCTCCTGTTTGTGCGTTGCAACGAATCAGACTATAGCCAATGCCGTTTACACCTATTTCTCAAGGGAAATCTCGTCAAACGCATCCCACCTTAACCGTCTAGCTCAGTTCTTTAGCATTGGATGAACTGACACGAAGAAACTTGTCTTTTCTATCGTTCTTCCAATTGTAGCCTTAAATGTGGGCCATCCACCCCTTATTTGGCCTTGGTGAAACTTGGAACCGGTGTTAAGGGCATTAATCAACTTACGAGCGATTACTAATGTCTAAACCATGTTTCAAGCTCAATTTCCCTTTTAATTCTCTCTCTCTCTTTTCGTATGGGCCTTATTGGTCTTATTGTTTTGTTTGCCATCATTCTTGGACTCAATTAGAAGATTAGACTTGATAAACCACATTTCAATACAAGGAAAGTCGTTCCAAGGCCCAAGTCAGCGCCAATCCCCACCTAGGTGCACCTCCACGTGCATTCCAACTAATCGGACTGTACCCTATGCCGTTTACACCATTTTCTCAAGGGAAATCTTAGTAAATGCTTTCTACCTTAGCCGTCGAAAATCAGTTCTAGTATTGCACGAATTGACTCAAACAAACCCTTTTTTTCCTCATTCATCCAACTGTAACGCACCTCTGCCATACCATCGGTTTCCCTCAAGCCCAAGATGCGTCATACTTCCCTTATCTTGCCCTTGTTAAGCTTGTAATCGGATTTATGGTGATTAAGCAACTTACAAGTGATTACTCATCTCTAAACCATGTTTCAAGAATAATTTCCTGTTTAATTCTTTCTAACCTTTTTTATAAGGACGTTAATACTTTTTTACTGTTGTTTCCCATCATTCCTAGAGTGAAATAGAAGATTACACTTGATCCACAACATTTGAATACAAGGAAACTCACTCCAATGCCAAGGTCACCGTCGATCGCCACCTAGGCGCACCTCTATGTGCATTGCTACTAATCGGACTCTAGCCTATGCTGTTTGCACCATTTTCTCACGGGAAATATCATCAAATGCACCTCGCCTTAAATGTTGTAACTGAGTTCCAGCACAGGTCGAATTCAAACGAAGGAACCCGTCTTTTCTTTCATTCTTCCAATTCTACCCCAAATATGCCATACCATTGGTTTCCCTCAAGCCCAAGATGTGCCATATGCGCCTAATCTAGATTTGGTTAAGCTTGTGACTGGAGTTAAGGGCATTATTCAACTACAAGTGATTATTCATCTCTAAACCATCATCTGAACTTAATTTCCTTTTTAATTCTCTCTCTCTCTTTTCGTATGGGCCTTATTGCTCTTATTGTTTTGTTTGCCATCATTCTTGGACTCAATTAGATGATTAGACTTGATCCACCACGTTTCAATACAAGGGAAGTCATTCTAACGACGAAGTCACTCCATTCGCCACCTAGGTGCTCATCTTTGTGCGTTGCAACGAATCAGACTATAGCCAATGCCGTTTACACCTATTTCTCGAGAGAAATCTCGTCAAACGCATTCCACCTTAAGCATCTAGCTCAGTTCTTTAGCATTGGACGAACTGACACTAAGAAACTTGTCTTTTCTATCGTTCTTCCAATTGCAACCTTAGATGTGGGCCATCCACCACTTATTTGGCCTTGGTGAAACTTGGAACCGGTTTTAAGGGCATTAATCAACTTACAAGCGATTACTCACGTCTAAACCATGTTTCAAGCTCAATTTCCCTTTTAATTCTCCCTCTCTCTTTTCGTATGGGCCTTATTCGTCTTATTGTTTTGTTTGCCATCATTCTTGGACTCAATTAGAAGATTCGACTTGATAAACCACATTTCAATACAAGGAAAGTCATTCCAAGGCCCAAGTCAGCGCCAATCCCCACCTAGGTGAACCTTCACGTGCATTGCAACTAATCGGACTGCAACCTATGCCGTTTACACCATTTTCTCAAGGGAAATCTCAGCAAATGCTTTCTACCTTAGCCGTCGAAAATCAGTTCTAGTATTGCACGAATTAACTCAAACAAACCCTTCTTTTCCTCATTCATCCGACTGTAACGCACCTCTGCCATACCATCGGTTTCCCTCAAGCCGAAGATGCGCCATACTCCCCTTATCTTGCCTTGGTTAAGCTTGTAATCGAATTTATGGTGATTAAGCAACTTACAAGTGATTACTCATCTCTAAACCATGTTTCAAGATTAATTTCCTTTTTAACTCTTTCTAACCTTTTTTATGTGGACGTTAATACTTTTTTACTGTTGTTTCCCATCATTCCTAGAGCGGAATAGAAGATTACACTTGATCCACAACATTTCAAAACAAGGAAACTCACTCCAATGCCAAGGTCACCGTCGATCGCCACCTAGGCGCACCTCTGTGTGCATTGCAACTAATCTGACTCTAGCCTATGCTGTTTGCACCATTTTCTCACGGGAAATATCATCAAATACACCACGCCTTAAATGTTGGAACTCAGTTCCAACACAGGTCGAATTCAAACAAAGAAACCCGTCTTTTCTTTCATTCTTCCAATTCTAGCCCACATATGCCATACCATTGGTTTCCCTCAAGCCCAAGATGTGCCATATGCGCCTAATCTAGATTTGGTTAAGTTTGTGACTAGAGTTAAGGGCATTATTCAACTACAAGTGATTATTCATCTCTAAACCATCTTCTGAACTTAATTTCCTTTTTAATTCTCTCTCTCTCTTTTCGTATGGGTATTATTGCTCTTACTATTTTGTTTGCCATCATTCTTGGACTCAATTAGATGATTAGACTTGATCCACCACATTTCAATACAAGGGAAGTCATTCTAACGCCAAAGTCACTGCCAATCGCCACCTAGGTGCTCCTGTTTGTGCGTTGCAACGAATCAGACTATAGCCAATGCCGTTTACACCTATTTCTCAAGGGAAATCTCGTCAAACGCATCCCACCTTAACCGTCTAGCTCAGTTCTTTAGCATTGGATGAACTGACACGAAGAAACTTGTCTTTTCTATCGTTCTTCCAATTGTAGCCTTAAATGTGGGCCATCCACCCCTTATTTGGCCTTGGTGAAACTTGGAACCGGTGTTAAGGGCATTAATCAACTTACGAGCGATTACTAATGTCTAAACCATGTTTCAAGCTCAATTTCCCCTTTAATTCTCTCTCTCTCTTTTCGTATGGGCCTTATTCCTCTTATTGTTTTGTTTGCCATCATTCTTGGACTCAATTAGAAGATTAGACTTGATAAACCACATTTCAATACAAGGAAAGCCGTTCCAAGGCCCAAGTCAGCGCCAATCACCACCTAGGTGCACCTCCACGTGCATTGCAACTAATCGGACTATACCCTATGCCGTTTACACCATTTTCTCAAGGGAAATCTCAGCAAATGCTTTCTACCTTAGCCGTCGAAAATCAGTTCTAGTATTGCACGAATTGACTCAAACAAACCCTTCTTTTCCTCATTCATCCAACTGTAACGCACCTCTGCCATACCATCGGTTTCCCTCAAGCCCAAGACGCACCATACTCCCCTTATCTTGCCTTGGTTAAGCTTGTAATCGGATTTATGGTGAATAAGCAACTTACAAGTGATTAGTCATCTCTAAACCATGTTTCAAGATTAATTTCATTTTTAATTCTTGGTAACCTTTTTTATATGGACGTTAATACTTTTTTACTGTTGTTTCCCATCATTCCTAGAGCGGAATAGAAGATTACACATGATCCACAACATTTCAACACAAGCAAACTCACTCCAATGCCAAAGTCACCGTCGATCGCCACCTAGGCGCACCTCTATGTGCATTGCAACTAATCAGACTCTAGCCTATGCTGTTCGCACCATTTTCTCACAAGAAATAACATCAAATACACAACGCCTTCAATGTTCTAACTGAGTTCCAGCACAGGTCGAATTCAAACGAAGACACCCGTCTTTTCTTTCATTCTTCCAATTCTAGCCCACATATGCCGTACCATTGGTTTCCCTCAAGCCCAAGATGTGCCATATGCACCTAACCTAGATTTGGTTAAGCTTGTGACTGGAGTTAAGGGCATTATTCAAGTACAAGTGATTATTCATCTCTAAACCATCTTTTGAACTTAATTTCCTTTTTAATTCTCTCTCTCTCTTTTCGTGTGGGCCTTATTGCTCTTATTGTTTTGTTTGCCATCATTCTTGGACTCAATTAGATGATTAGACTTGATCCACCACATTTCAATACAAGGGAAGTCATTCTAACGCCAAAGTCACTGCCTATCGCCACCTAGGTGCTCGTCTTTGTGCGTTGCAACGAATCGGACTATAGCCAATGCCGTTTACACCTATTTCTCGAGGGAAATCTTGTCAAATGCATCCCACCTTAACCGTCTAGCTCAGTTCTTTAGCATTGGACGAACTGACACGAAGAAACTTGTCTTTTCTATCGTTCTTCCAATTGTAGCCTTAGATGTGGCCCATCCACCCCTTATTTGGCCTTGGTGAAACTTGGAACCGGTGTTAAGGGCATTAATCAACTTACAAGCGATTACTCATGTCTAAACCATGTTTCAAGCTCAATTTCCCTTTTAATTCTCTCTCTCTCTTTTCGTATGCGCCTTATTGCTCTTATTGTTTTGTTTGCCATCATTCTTGGACTCAATTAGAAGATTAGACTCGATAAATCACATTTCAACACACGGAAAGTCGTTCCAAGGCCCAAGTCAGCACCAAACGCCACCTAGGTGCACCTCCACGTGCGGTGCAACTAATCGGACTGTACCCTATGCAGTTTACACCATTTTCTCAAGGGAAAGCTCAGCAAATGCTTTCTACCTTTGCCGTCGAAAATCAGCTCTAGTATTGCACGATTTCACTCAAACAAACCCTTCTTTTCCTCATTGATCCAGCTGTAACGCACCTCTGCCATACCATCGATTTCCCTCAAGCCCAAGATGCGCCATACTCCCCTTATCTTGCCCTTGTTAAGCTTGTAATCGGATTTATGGTGATTAAGCAACTTACAAGTAATTAGTCATCTCTAAACCATGTTTCAAGATTAATTTCCTTTTTAATTCTTCCTAACCATTTTTATATGGACGTTAATACTTTTTTATTGTTGTTTCCCATCATTCCTAGAGCGGAATAGAAGATTACACTTGATCCACAACATTTCAATACGAGGAAACTCACTCCAATGCCAAAGTCACCGTCGATCGCCACCTCGGCGCACCTCTATGTGCATTGCAACTAATCGGACTCTAGCCTATGCTGTTTGCACCATTTTTTCACGGGAAATATCATCAAATACACCATGCCATAAATGTTGTAACTCAGTTCCAGCACAGGTCGAATTCAAAAGAAGAAACCAGTCTTTTCTTTCATTCATCCAATTCTAGCCCACATATGCCATACCATTGGTTTCCCTCAAGCCCAAGATCTGCCATATGCGCCTAATCTAGATTTGGTTAAGCTTGTGACTGGAGTTAAGGGCATTATTCAACTACAAGTCATTATTCATCTCTAAACCATGTTCTGAACTTAATTTCCTTTTTAATTCTCTCTCTCTCTTTTCGTATGGGCCTTATTGCTCTTACTATTTTGTTTGCCATCATTCTTGGAGTCAATTAGATGATTAGACTTGAGCCACCACATTTCAATACAAGGGAAGTCATTCTAACGCCAAAGTCACTGCCAATCGCCACCTAGGTGCTCGTCTTTGTGCGTTGCAACGAATCGGACTATAGCCATTGCCGTTTATACCTATTGCTCGAGGGAAATCTTGTCAAACGCATCCCACCTTAACCGTCTAGCTCAGTTCTTTAGCATTGGAAGAACTGACACGAAGAAACTTGTCTTTTCTATCGTTCTTCCAATTGTAGCCTTAGATGTGGCCCATCCACCCCTTATTTGGCCTTGGTGAAACTTGGAACCGGTGTTAAGGGCATTAATCAACTAACAAGCGATTACTCATCTCTAAACCATGTTTCAAGCTCAATTTCCCTTTTAATTCTCTTTCTCTCTTTTCGTATGGGCCTTATTGCTCTTATTGTTTTGTTTGCCATCATTCTTGGACTCAATTAGAAGATTAGACTCGATAAATCACATTTCAATACAAGGAAAGTCGTTCCAAGGCCCAAGTTAGCGCCAAACGCCACCTAGGTGCACCTCCACTTGCGTTGCAACTAATCGGACTGTACCCTATGCAGTTTACACCATTTTCTCACGGGAAATCTCAGCAAATGCTTTCTACCTTAGCCGTCGAAAATCAGTTCTAGTATTGCACGTTTTCACTCAAACAAACCCTTCTTTTCCTCATTCATCCAACTGTAACGCACCTCTGCCATACCATCGATTTCCCTCAAGCCCAAGATGCGCCATACTCCCCTTATCTTGCCCTTGTTAAGCTTGTAATCGGATTTATGGTGATTAAGCAACTTACAAGTGATTAGTCATCTGTAAACCATGTTTCAAGATTAATTTCCTTTTTAATTCTTTCTAACCATTTTTATATGGATGTTAATACTTTTTTATTGTTGTTTCCCATCATTCCTAGAGCGGAATAGAAGATTACACTTTATCCACAACATTTCAATACAAGGAAACTCACTCCAATGCCAAAGTCACCGTCGATCGCCACCTAGGCGCACCTCTATGTGCATTGCAACTAATCGAACTCTAGCCTATGCTGTTTGCACCATTTTCTCATTGGAAATATCATCAAATACACCACGCCTTAAATGTTGTAACTCAGTTCCAGCACAGGTCGAATTCAAAAGAAGAAACCCATCTTTTCTTTCATTCTTCCAATTCTAGCCCACATATGCCATACCATTGGTTTCCCTCAAGCCCAAGATGTGCCATACGCGCCTATTCTAGATTTGGTTAAGCTTATGACTGGAGTTAAGGAAATTATTCAACTACGAGTGATTATTCATCTCTAAACCATCTTCTGAACTTAATTTCCTTTTTAATTCTCTCTCTCTCTTTTCGTATGGGCCTTATTGCTCTTACTGTTTTGTTTGCCATCATTCTTGGACTCAATTAGATGATTAGACTTGATCCACCACATTTCAATACAAGGGAAGTAATTCTAATGCCAAAGTCACCGCCAATCGCCACCTAGGTCCTCCTCTTTGTGCGTTGCAACGAATCGAACTATAGCCAATGCCGTTTACACCTATTTCTCGAGGGAAATCTCGTCAAATGCATCCCACCTTAACCGTCTAGCTCAGTTCTTTTGCATTGGACGAACTGACACGAAGAAACTTGTCTTTTCTATCGTTCTTCCAATTGTAGCCTTAGATATGGGCCATCCACCCCTTATTTGGCCTTGGTGAAACTTGGAACCGGTGTTAAGGGCATTAATCAACTTACAAGCGATTACTCATGTCTAAACCATGTTTCAAGCTCAATTTCCCTTTTAATTCTCTCTCTCTCTTTTCGTATGGGCCTTATTGCTCTTATTGTTTTGTTTGCCATCATTCTTGGACTCAATTAGAAGATTTGACTTGATAAACCACATTTCAATACAAGGAAAGTCGTTCCAAGGCCCAAGTCAGCGCCAATTGCCACCTAGGTGCACCTCCACATGCATTGCAACTAATCGGACTGTACCCTTTGCCGTTTACACCATTTTCTAAAGCGAAATCTCAACAAACGCTTCCTACCTTAGCCGTCGAAAATCAGTTCTAGTATTGCACGAATTGACTCAAACAAACCCTTCTTTTCCTCATTCATCCAACTGTCACGCACCTCTACCATACCATCGGTTTCCCTCAAGCCCAAGATGCGCCATACTCCCCTTATCTTGCCTTGGTAAAGCTTGCAACCGGATTTAAGGTGATTAAGCAACTTACAAGTGATTAGTCATCTCTAAACCATGTTTCAAGATTAATTTCCTTTTTAATTCTTTCTAACCATTTTTATGTGGACGTTAATAGTTTTTTACTGTCGTTTCCCATCATTCCTAGAGCGGAATAGAAGATTAGACTTGATCCACAACATTTCAATACAAGAAAACTCACTCCAATGCCAAAGTCACCGTCGATCGCCACCTAGGCGCACCTCTATGTGCATTGCAACTAATCGGACTCTAGCCTATGCTATTTGCACCATTTTCTCACTGGAAATATCATCAAATACACCACACCTTAAATGTTGTAACTCAGTTCCAGCACAGGTCGAATTCAAAATAAGAAACCCGTCTTTTCTTTCATTCTTCCAATTCTAGCCCACATATGCCATACCATTGGTTTCCCTCAAGCCCAAGATGTGCCATACGCGCCTAATCTAGATTTGGTTAAGCTTATGACTGGAGTTAAGGAAATTATTCAACTACAAGTGATTATTCATCTCTAAACCATCTTCTGAACTTAATTTCCTTTTTAATTCTCTCTCTCTCTTTTCGTATGGGCCTTATTGCTCTTACTGTTTTGTTTGCCACCATTCTTGGACTCAATTAGATGATTAGACTTGATCCACCACATTTCAATACAAAGGAAGTAATGCTAACGCGAAAGTCACCGCCAATCGCCACCTAGGTCCTCCTCTTTGTGCGTTGCAACGAATCGGACTATAGCCAATGCCGTTTACACCTATTTCTCGAGGGAAATCTCGTCAAATGCATCCCACCTTAACCGTCTAGCTCAGTTCTTTTGCATTGGACGAACTGACACGAAGAAACTTGTCTTTTCTATCGTTCTTCCAATTGTAGCCTTAGATATGGGCCATCCACCCCTTATTTGGCCTTGGTGAAACTTGAAACCGGTGTTAAGGGCATTAATCAACTTACAAGCGATTACTCATGTCTAAACCATGTTTCAAGCTCAATTTCCCTTTTAATTCTCTCTCTCTCTTTTCGTATGGGCCTTATTGCTCTTATTGTTTTGTTTGCCATCATTCCTGGACTCAATTAGAAGATTTGACTTGATAAAGCACATTTCAATACAAGGAAAGTCGTTCCAAGGCCCAAGTCAGCGCCAATTGCCACCTAGGTGCACCTCCACATGCATTGCAACTAATCGGACTGTATCCTATGCCGTTTACACCATTTTCTCAAGGGAAATCTCAGCAAATGCTTTCTACCTTAGCCGTCGAAAATCTGTTCTAGTATTGCACGAATTGACTCAAACAAACCCTTCTTTTCCTCATTCATCCAATTGTAACGCATCTCTGCCATACCATCGGTTTCCCTCAAGCCCAAGATGCGCCATACTCCGCTTATCTTGCCCTAGTAAAGCTTGTAACCGGATTTAAGGTGATTAAGCAACTTACAAGTGATTAGTCATCTCTAAACCATGTTTCAAGATTAATTTCCTTTTTAATTCTTTCTAACCTTTTTTATATGGACGTTAATACTTTTTTAATGTTGTTTCCCATCATTCCTAGAGCGGAATAGAAGATTACACTTGATCCACAACATTTCAATACAAGGAAACTCACTCCAATGCCAAAGTCACCGTCGATCGCCACCTAGGCGCCCCTCTATGTGCATTGCAACTAATCGGACTCTAGCATATGATGTTTGCACCATTTTCTCAAGGGAAATATCATCAAATACACCATGCCTTAAATGTTGTAACTCAGTTCCAGCACAGGTCGAATTGAAAAGAAGAAACCCATCTTTTATTTCATTCTTCCAATTCTAGCCCACATATGCCATACCATTGGTTTCCCTCAAGCCCAAGATCTGCCATATGCGCCTAATCTAGATTTGGTTGAGCTTGTGACCGGAGTTAAGGGCATCATTCAACTACAAGTCATTATTCATCTCTAAACCATCTTCTGAACTTAATTTCCTTTTTAATTCCCTCTCTCTCTTTTCGTATGGGCCTTATTGCTCTTATTGTTTTGTTTGCCATCATTCTTGGACTCAATTAGATGATTAGACTTGATCCACCACATTTCAATACAAGGGAAGTCATTCTAATGCCAAAGTCACTGCCAATCACCACCTAGGTGCTCGTCTTTGTGCGTTGCAACGAATTGGACTACAGCCAATGCCGTTTACACCTATTTCTCGACGGAAATCTTGTCAAATGCATCCCACCTTAATTGTCTAGCTCAGTTCTTTAGCATTGGACAAACTGACACGAAGAAACTTGTCTTTTCTATCGTTCTTCCAATTGTAGCCTTAGATGTGGCCCATCCACCCCTTATTTGGCCTTGGTGAAACTTGGAACCGGTGTTAAGGGCATTAATCAACTTACAAGCGATTACTCATCTCTAAACCATGTTTCAAGCTCAATTTCCCTTTTAATTCTCTCTCTCTCTTTTCGTATGGGCCTTATTGCTCTTATTGTTTTGTTTGCCATCATTCTTGGACTAAATTAGAAGATTAGACTTGATAAATCACATTTCAATGCAAGGAAAGTCGTTCCAAGGCCCAAGTAAGCGCCAATCGCCACCTAGGTGCACCTCCACGTGCATTGCAACTAATCGGACTGTACCCTATGCTGTTTACACCATTTTCTCAAGGGAAATCTCAGCAAATGCTTTCTACCTTAGCCGTCGAAAATCAGTTCTAGTATTGCACGAATTCACTCAAACAAACCCTTCTTTTCCTCATTCATCCAACTGTAACGCACCTCTTCCATACGATCAGTTTCCTTCAAGCCCAACATGCGCCATACTCCCCTTATCTTGCCTTGGTAAAGCTTGTAACCGGATTTAAGGTGATTAAGCAACTTGCAAGTGATTAGTCATCTCTAAACCATGTTTCAAGATTAATTTCCTTTTTAATTCTTGCTAACCTTTTTTATGTGGACGTTAATACTTTTTTATTGTTGTTTCCCATCATTCCTAGAGCGGAATAGAAGATTACACTTGATCCACAACATTTCAATACAAGGAAACTCACTCCAATGCCAAAGTCACCTGCGATCGCCACCTAGGCGCACCTCTATGTGCATTGCAACTAATCGAACTCTAGCCTATGATGTTTGCACCATTTTCTCACGGGAAATATCATCAAATACACCACGCCTTAAATGTTGTAACTCAGTTCCAGCACAGGTCGAATTCAAAAGAGGAAACCCGTCTTTTCTTTCATTCTTCCAATTCTAGCCCACATATGCCATCCCATTGGTTTCCCTCAAGCCCAAGATGTGCCATATGCGCCTAATCTAGATTTCGTTAAGCTTGTGACTGGAGTTAAGGGCATTATTCAACTACAAGTCATTATTCATCTCTAAACCATCGTCTGAACTTAATTTCCTTTTTAATTCTCTCTCTCTCTTTTCGTATGGGCCTTATTGCTCTTATTGTTTTGTTTGCCATCATTCTTGGACTCAATTAGATGATTAGACTTGATCCACCACATTTCAATACAAGGGAAGTCATTCTAACGCCAAAGTCACCGCCAATTGCCACCTAGGTGCTCGTCTTTGTGCGTTGCAACGAATTGGACTACAGCCAATGCCGTTTACACCTATTTCTCGACTGAAATCTTGTCAAATGCATCCCACCTTAACTGTCTAGCTCAGTTCTTTAGCATTGGACGAACTGACACGAAGAAACTTGTCTTTTCTATCGTTCTTCCAATTGTAGCCTTAGATGTGGCCCATCCACCCCTTATTTGGCCTTGGTGAAACTTGGAACCGGTGTTAAGGGCATTAATCAACTTACAAGCGATTACTCATCTCTAAACCATGTTTCAAGCTCAATTTCCCTTTTAATTCTCTCTCTCTCTTTTCGTATGGGCCTTATTGCTCTTATTGTTTTGTTTGCCATCATTCTTGGACTCAATTAGAAGATTAGACTTGATAAATCACATTTCAATGCAAGGAAAGTCGTTCCAAGGCCCAAGTAAGCGCCAATCGCCACCTAGGTGCACCTCCACGTGCATTGCAACTAATCGGACGGTACCCTTTGCCGTTTACACCATTTTCTCAAGGGAAATCTCAGCAAATGCTTTCAACCTTAGCCGTCGAAAATCAGTTCTAGTATTGCACGAATTGACTCAAACAAACCCTTCTTTTCCTCATTCATCCAACTGTAATGCACCTCTGCCATACCATCGGTTTCCCTCAAGCCCAAGATGCGCCATACTCCCCTTATCTTGCCTTGGTAAAGCTTGTAACCAGATTTAAGGTGATTAAGCAACTTACAAGTGATTAGTCATCTCTAAACCATGTTTCAAGATTAATTTCCTTTTTAATTCTTTCTAACCTGTTTTATATGGACGTTAATAGTTTTTTACTCTCGTTTCCCATCATTCCTAGAGTGGAATAGAAGATTACACTTGATCCACAACATGTCAATACTAGGAAACTCACTCCAAATACAAAGTCACCATCGATCGCCACCTAGGCGCACCTCTATGTGCATGGCAACTAATCGGACTCTAGCCTATGTTGTTTGCACTATTTTCTCACGGGAAATATCATCAAATACACCACGCCTTAAATGTTGTAACTGAGTTCCAGCACAGGTCGAATTCAAACGAAGAAGCCCGTCTTTTCTTTCATTCTTCCAATTCTAGCCCACATATGCCATACCATTGGTTTCCCTCAAGCCCAAGATGTGCCATAATTGCCTAATCTAGATTTGGTTATGCTTGTGACTGGAGTTAAGGGCATTATTCAAGTACAAGTGATTATTCATCTCTAAACCATCTTCTGAACTTAATTTCCTTTTTAATTCTCTCTCTCTCTTTTCGTATGGGCCTTATTGCTCTTATTGTTTTGTTTGCCATCATTCTTGTACTCAATTAGATGATTAGACTTGACCCACCACATTTCAATACAGGGGAAGTCATTCTAACGCCAAAGTCACCGCCAATCGCCACCTAGGTGCTCCTCTTTGTGCGTTGCAACGAATCGGCCTATAGCCAATGCCGTTTACACCTATTTCTCGAGGGAAATCTCGTCAAACGCATCCCACCTTAACCGTCTAGCTCAGTTCTTTAGCATTGGATGAACTGACACGAAGAAACTTGTCTTTTCTATCGTTCTTCCAATTGTAGCCTTAAATGTGGGCCATCCACCCCTTATTTGGCCTTGGTGACACTTGGAACCGGTGTTAAGGGCATTAATCAACTTACAAGCGATTACTATTGTCTAAACCATGTTTCAAGCTCAATTTCCCTTTTAATTCTCTCTCTCTCTTTTCGTATGGGCCTTATTGGTCTTATTGTTTTGTTTGCCATCATTCTTGGACTCAATTAGAAGATTAGACTTGATAAACCACATTTCAATACAAGGAAAGTCGTTCCAAGGCCCACATATGCCATACCATTGGTTTCCCTCAAGCCCAAGATGTGCCATACGCGCCTATTCTAGATTTGGTTAAGCTTATGACTGGAGTTAAGGAAATTATTCAACTACAAGTGATTATTCATCTCTAAACCATCTTCTGAACTTAATTTCCTTTTTAATTCTCTCTCTCTCTTTTCGTATGGGCCTTATTGCTCTTACTGTTTTGTTTGCCATCATTCTTGGACTCAATTAGATGATTAGACTTGATCCACCACATTTCAATACAAGGGAAGTAATTCTAATGCCAAAGTCACCGCCAATCGCCACCTAGGTCCTCCTCTTTGTGCGTTGCAACGAATCGAACTATAGCCAATGCCGTTTACACCTATTTCTCGAGGGAAATCTCGTCAAATGCATCCCACCTTAACCGTCTAGCTCAGTTCTTTTGCATTGGACGAACTGACACGAAGAAACTTGTCTTTTCTATCGTTTTTCCAATTGTAGCCTTAGATGTGGCCCATCCACCCCTTATTTGGCCTTGGTGAAACTTGGAACCGGTGTTAAGGGCAATAATCAACTTACAAGCGATTACTCATCTCTAAACCATGTTTCAAGCTCAATTTCCCTTTTAATTCTCTCTCTCTCTTTTCGTATGGGCCTTATTGGTCTTATTGTTTTGTTTGCCATCATTCTTGGACTCAATTAGAAGATTAGACTTGATAAACCACATTTCAATACAAGGAAAGTCGTTCCAAGGCCCAAGTCAGCGCCGATCGCCACCTAGGTGCACCTCCACGTGCATTGCAACTAATCGGACAGTACCCTTTGCCGTTTACACGATTTTCTCAAGCGAAATCTCATCAAATGCTTTCTACCTTAGCCGTCGAAAATCAGTTCTAGTATTGCACGAATTGACTCAAACAAACCCTTCTTTTCCTCATTCATCCAATTGTAACGAACCTCTGCCATACCATCGGTTTCCCTGAAGCCCACGATGCGCCATACTCCACTTATCTTGCCTTGGTAAAGCTTGTAACCGGATTTAAGGTGATTAAGCAACTTACAAGTGATTAGTCATCTCTAAACCATGTTTCAAGATTAATTTCCTTTTTAATTCTTTCTAACCTTTTTTATATGCACGTTAATACTTTTTTACTGTTGTTTCCCATCATTCCTAGAGCGGAATAGAAGATTACACTTGATCCACAACATTTCAATACAAGGAAACTCACTCCAATGCCAACGTCACCGTCGATCGCCACCTAGGCGCACCTCTATGTGCATTGCCACTAATCGGACTCTAGCCTATGCTGTCTGCACCATTTTCTCACGGGAAATATCACCAAATACACCACGCCTTAAATGTTGTAACTCAGTTCCAGCACAGGTCGAATTCAAACGAAGAAACCCGTCTTTTCTTTCATTCTTCCAATTCTAGCCCACATATGGCATACCATTGGTTTCCCTCAAGCCCAAGATGTGCCATACGCGCCTATTCTAGATTTGGTTAAGCTTATGACTGGAGTTAAGGAAATTATTCAACTACAAGTGATTATTCATCTCTAAACCATCTTCTGAACTTAATTTCCTTTTTAATTCTCTCTCTCTCTTTTCGTATGGGCCTTATTGCTCTTACTGTTTTGTTTGCCATCATTCTTGGACTCAATTAGATGATTAGACTTGATCCACCACATTTCAATACAAGGGAAGTAATTCTAACGCCAAAGTCACCGCCAATCGCCACCTAGGTCCTCCTCTTTGTGCGTTGCAACGAATCGAACTATAGCCAATGCCGTTTACACCTATTTCTCAAGGGAAATCTCGTCAAATGCATCCCACCTTAACCGTCTAGCTCAGTTCTTTTGCATTGGACGAACCGACACGAAGAAACTTGTCTTTTCTATCGTTCTTCCAATTGTAGCCTTAGATGTGGCCCATCCACCCCTTATTTGGCCTTGGTGAAACTTGGAACCGGTGTTAAGGGCATTAATCAACTTACAAGCGATTACTAATGTCTAAACCATGTTTCAAGCCCAATTTCCCTTTGAATTCTCTCCCTCTCTTTTCGTAAGGGCCTTAATGCTCTTATTGTTTTGTTTGCCATCATTCTTGGACTCAATTAGAAGATTAGACTTGATAAACCACATTTCAATACAAGGAAAGTCGTTCCAAGGCCCAAGTCAGCGCCGATCGCCACCTAGGTGCACCTCCACGTGCAGTGCAACTAATCGGATTGTACCCTTTGCCGTTTACACGATTTTCTCAAGGGAAATCTCATCAAATGCTTTCTACCTTAGCCGTCGAAAATCAGTTCTAGTATTGCACGAATTGACTCAAACAAACCCTTCTTTTCCTCATTCATCCAACTGTAACGTACCTCTGCCATACCATCGGTTTCCCTGAAGCCCACGATGCGCCATACTCCACTTATCTTGCCTTGGTAAAGCTTGTAACCGGATTTAAGGTGATTAAGCAACTTACAAGTGATTAGTCATCTCTAAACCATGTTTCAAGATTAATTTCCTTTTTAATTCCTTCTAACCTTTTTTATATGGACGTTAATACATTTTTACTGTTGTTTCCCATCATTCCTAGAGCGGAATAGAAGATTACACTTGATCCACAACATTTCAATACAAGGAAACTCACTCCAATGCCAAAGTCACCGTCGACCGCCACCTAGGGGCACCTCTATGTGCATTGCAACTAATCAGACTCTAGCCTATGCTGTTTGCACCATTTTCTCATGGGAAATATCATCAAATACACCACACCTTAAATGTTGTAACTCAGTTCCAGCACAGGTCGAATTCAAACTAAGAAACCCGTCTTTTCTTTCATTCTTCCAATTCTAGCCCACATATGCCATACCATTGGTTTCCCTCAAGCCCAAGATGTGCCATATGCGCCTAATCTAGATTTGGTTATGCTTGTGACTGGAGTTAAGCGCATTATTCAAGTACAAGTGATTATTCATCTCTAAACCATCTTCTGAACTTAATTTCCTTTTTAATTCTCTCTCTCTCTTTTCGTATGGGCCTTATTGCTCTTACTGTTTTGTTTGCCATCATTCTTGGACTCAATTAGATGATTAGACTTGATCCACCACATTTCAAAACAAGGGAAGTAATTCTAACGCCAAAGTCACCGCCAATCGCCACCTAGGTCCTCCTCTTTGTGCGTTGCAACGAATCGAACTATAGCCAATGCCGTTTACACCTATTTCTCGAGGGAAATCTCGTCAAATGCATCCCACCTTAACCGTCTAGCTCAGTTCTTTTGCATTGGACGAACTGACACGAAGAAACTTGTCTTTTCTATCGTTCTTCCAATTGTAGCCTTAGATGTGGGCCATCCACCCCTTATTTGGCCTTGGTGAAACTTGGAACCGGTGTTAAGGGCATTAATCAACTTACAAGCGATTACTAATGTCTAAACCATGTTTCAAGCCCAATTTCCCTTTGAATTCTCTCCCTCTCTTTTCGTAAGGGCCTTAATGCTCTTATTGTTTTGTTTGCCATCATTCTTGGACTCAATTAGAAGATTAGACTTGATAAACCACATTTCAATACAAGGAAAGTCGTTCCAAGGCCCAAGTCAGCGCCGATCGCCACCTAGGTGCACCTCCACGTGCAGTGCAACTAATCGGATTGTACCCTTTGCCGTTTACACGATTTTCTCAAGGGAAATCTCATCAAATGCTTTCTACCTTAGCCGTCGAAAATCAGTTCTAGTATTGCACGAATTGACTCAAACAAACCCTTCTTTTCCTCATTCATCCAACTGTAACGTACCTCTGCCATACCATCGGTTTCCCTGAAGCCCACGATGCGCCATACTCCACTTATCTTGCCTTGGTAAAGCTTGTAACCGGATTTAAGGTGATTAAGCAACTTACAAGTGATTAGTCATCTCTAAACCATGTTTCAAGATTAATTTCCTTTTTAATTCCTTCTAACCTTTTTTATATGGACGTTAATACATTTTTACTGTTGTTTCCCATCATTCCTAGAGCGGAATAGAAGATTACACTTGATCCACAACATTTCAATACAAGGAAACTCACTCCAATGCCAAAGTCACCGTCGACCGCCACCTAGGGGCACCTCTATGTGCATTGCAACTAATCAGACTCTAGCCTATGCTGTTTGCACCATTTTCTCATGGGAAATATCATCAAATACACCACACCTTAAATGTTGTAACTCAGTTCCAGCACAGGTCGAATTCAAACTAAGAAACCCGTCTTTTCTTTCATTCTTCCAATTCTAGCCCACATATGCCATACCATTGGTTTCCCTCAAGCCCAAGATGTGCCATATGCGCCTAATCTAGATTTGGTTATGCTTGTGACTGGAGTTAAGCGCATTATTCAAGTACAAGTGATTATTCATCTCTAAACCATCTTCTGAACTTAATTTCCTTTTTAATTCTCTCTCTCTCTTTTCGTATGGGCCTTATTGCTCTTACTGTTTTGTTTGCCATCATTCTTGGACTCAATTAGATGATTAGACTTGATCCACCACATTTCAAAACAAGGGAAGTAATTCTAACGCCAAAGTCACCGCCAATCGCCACCTAGGTCCTCCTCTTTGTGCGTTGCAACGAATCGAACTATAGCCAATGCCGTTTACACCTATTTCTCGAGGGAAATCTCGTCAAATGCATCCCACCTTAACCGTCTAGCTCAGTTCTTTTGCATTGGACGAACTGACACGAAGAAACTTGTCTTTTCTATCGTTCTTCCAATTGTAGCCTTAGATGTGGGCCATCCACCCCTTATTTGGCCTTGGTGAAACTTGGAACCGGTGTTAAGGGCATTAATCAACTTACAAGCGATTACTAATGTCTAAACCATGTTTCAAGCTCAATTTCCCTTCTAATTCTCTCTCTCTCTCTTTTCGTATGGGCCTTATTGGTGTTATTGTTTTGTTTGCCATCATTCTTGGACTCAATTAGAAGATTAGACTTGATAAACCACATTTCAATACAAGGAAAGTCGTTCCAAGGCCCAAGTCAGCGCCCATCGCCACCTAGGTGCACCTCCACGTGCATTGCAACTAATCGGACTGTACCCTTTGCCGTTTACACCATTTTCTAAAGGGAAATCTCAACAAATGCTTTCTACCTTAGCCGTCGAAAATCAGTTCTAGTATTGCACGAATTGACTCAAACAAACCCTTCTTTTCCTCATTCATCCAACTGTCATGCACCTCTACCATACCATCGGTTTCCCTCAAGCCCAAGATGCGCCATACTCCCCTTATCTTGCCTTGGTAAAGCTTGTAATCGGATTTAAGGTGATTAAGCAACTTACAAGTGATTAGTCATCTCTAAACCATGTTTCAAGATTAATTTCCTTTTTAATTCTTTCTAACCTTTTTTATGTGGACGTTAATAGTTTTTTACTGTCATTTCCCATCATTCCTAGAGCGGAATAGAAGATTAGACTTGATCCACAACATTTCAATACAAGGAAACTCACTCCAATGCCAAAGTCACCGTCGATCGCCACCTAGGCGCACCTCTATGTGCATTGCAACTAATCCGACTCTAGCCTATGCTGTTTGCACCATTTTCTCACGGGAAAAATCATCAAATACACCACACCTTAAATGTTGTAACTCAGTTCCAGCACAGGTCGAATTCAAACTAAGAAACCCGTCTTTTCTTTCATTCTTCCAATTCTAGCCCACATATGCCATATCATTGGTTTCCCTCAAGCCCAAGATGTGCCATACGCGCCTATTCTAGATTTGGTTAAGCTTATGACTGGAGTTAAGGAAATTATTCAAGTACAAGTGATTATTCATCTCTAAACCATCTTCTGAACTTAATTTCCTTTTTAATTCTCTCTCTCTCTTTTCGTATGGGCCTTATTGCTCTTATTGTTTTGTTTGCCATCATTCTTGGACTCAATTAGATGATTAGACTTGATCGACCACATTTCAATACAAGGGAAGTCATTCTAACGCCAAAGTCACCGCCAATCGCCACCTAGCTGCTCCTCTTTGTACGTTGCAACGAATCGGACTATAGCCAATGCCGTTTACACCTATTTCTTGAGGGAAATCTCGTCAAACGCATCCCATCTTAACCGTCTAGCTCAGTTCTTTAGCATTGGATGAACTGACACGAAGAAACTTGTCTTTTCTATCGTTCGTCCAATTGTAGCCTTAAATGTGGGCCATCCACCGCTAACATGGCCTTGGTGAAACATGGAACCGGTGTTAAGGGCATTAATCAACTTACAAGTGATTACTAATGTCTAAACCATGTTTCAAGCTCAATTTCCCCTTTAATTCTCTCTCTCTCATTTCGTATGGGCCTTATTCCTCTTATTGTTTTGTTTGCCATCATTCTTGGACTCAATTAGAAGATTTGACTTGATAGACCACATTTCAATACAAGGAAAGTCGTTCCAAGGCCCAAGTCAGCGCCAATTGCGACCTAGGTGCACCTCCACGTGCATTGCAACTAATCGGACTGTACCCTATGCCGTTTACACCATTTTCTCAAGGGAAATCTCAGCAAATGCTTTCTACCTTAGCCGTCGAAAATCACTTCTAGTATTGCAGGAATTGACTCAAACAAACCCTTCTTTTCCTCATTCATCCAACTGTAACGCATCCCTGCCATACCATCGGTTTCCCTCAAGCCCGAGATGCGCCATACTCCGCTTATCTTGCCCTGGTAAAGCTTGTAACCGGGTTTAAGGTGATTAAGCAACTTACAAGTGATTAGTCATCTCTAAACCATGTTTCAAGATTAATTTCCTTTTTAATTCTTTCTAACCTTTTTTATATGGACGTTAATACTTTTTTAATGTTGTTTCCCATCATTCCGAGAGCGGAATGGAAGATTACACTTGATCCACAACATTTCAATACAAGGAAACTCACTCCAATGCCAAAGTCACCGTCGATCGCCACCTAGGCGCACCTCTATGTGCATTGCAACTAATCGGACTCTAGCCTATGGTGTTTGCACCATTTTCTCACGAGAAATATCATCAAATACAGCACGCCTTAAATGTTGTAACTCAGTTCCAGCACAGGTCGAATTCGAACGAAGAAACCCGTCTTTTC
Source organism: Carya illinoinensis (assembly GCF_018687715.1). Taxonomy (NCBI): domain Eukaryota; kingdom Viridiplantae; phylum Streptophyta; class Magnoliopsida; order Fagales; family Juglandaceae; genus Carya; species Carya illinoinensis. The sequence goes on from NC_056761.1 coordinate 25,575,363, forward strand.
TTTCATTCTTCCAATTCTAGCCCACAATCGCCACCTAGGTGCTCCTCTTTGTGCGTTGCAACGAATCGGACTATAGCCAATGCCGTTTACAGCTATTTCTCGAGGGAAATCTCGTCAAACGCATCCCACCTTAACCGTCTAGCTCAGTTCTTTAGCATTGGATGAACTGACACGAAGAAACTTGTCTTTTCTATCGTTCTTCCAATTGTAGCCTTAAATGTGGGCCATCCACCCCTTACTTGGCCTTGGTGAAACTTGGAACCGGTGTTAAGGGCATTAATCAACTTACAAGAGATTACTAATGTCTAAACCATGTTTCAAGCTCAATTTCCACTTTAATTCTCTCTCTCTCATTTCGTATGGGCCTTATTCCTCTTATTGTTTTGTTTGCCATCATTCTTGGACTCAATTAGAAGATTAGACTTGATAAACCACATTTCAATACAAGGAAAGTCATTCCAAGGCCCAAGTCAGCGCCAATCGCCACCTAGGTGCACCTCCACGTGCATTGCAACTAATCGGACTATACCCTATGCCGTTTACACCATTTTCGCAAGGGAAATCTCAGCAAATGTTTCTACCTTAGCCGTCGAAATTCAGTTGTAGTATTGCACGAATTGACTCAAACAAACCCTTCTTTTCCTCATTCATCCAACTGTAACGCACCTCTGCCATACCATTGGTTTCCCTCAAGCCCAAGATGCGCCATACTCCCCTTATCTTGCCCTGGTAAAGCTTGTAATCGGATTTATGGTGATTAAGCAACTTACAAGTGATTAGTCATCTCTAAACCATGTTTCAAGATTAATTTCCTTTTTAATTCCTTCTAACCTTTTTTATATGGACGTTAATACTTTTTTAATGTTGTTTCCCATCATTCCTAGAGCGGAATAGAAGATTACACTTGATCCACAACATTTCAATACAAGGAAACTCACTCCAATGCCAAAGTCACCGTCGATCGCCACCTAGGCGCACCTCTATGTGCATTGCAACTAATCGGACTCTAGCCTATGATGTTTGCACCATTCTCTCATGGGAGATATCATCAAATACACCATGCCTTAAATGTTGTAACCCAGTTCCAGCACAGGTCGAATTCAAACGAAGAAACCCGTCTTTTCTTTCATTCTTCCAATTCTAGCCCACATATGTCACACCATTGGTTTCCCTCAAGCCCAAGATGTGCCATACGCGCCTAATCTAGATTTGGTTAAGCTTATGACTGGAGTTAAGGGAATTATTCAACTACAAGTGATTATTCATCTCTAAACCATCTTCTGAACTTAATTTCCTTTTTAATTCTCTCTCTCTCTTTTCGTATGGGCCTTATTGCTCTTACTGTTTTGTTTGCCATCATTCTTCGACTCAATTAGATGATTAGACTTGATCCACCACAATTCAATAGAAGGGAAGTAATTCTAACGCCAAAGTCACCGCCAATCGCCACCTAGGTGCTCCTTTTTGTGTGTTGCAACGAATCGGACTATAGCCAATGCCGTTTACACCTATTTCTCGAGGGAAATCTCGTCAAACGCGTCCCACCTTAACCGTGTAGCTCAGTTCTATTGCATTGGCCGAACTGACACGAAGAAACTTGTCTTTTCTATCGTTCTTCCAATTGTAGCCTTAGATGTGGGCCATCCACCCCTTATTTGGCCTTGGTGAAACTTGGAACCGGTGTTAAGGGCATTAATCAACTTACAAGCGATTACTCATGTCTCAACCATGTTTCAAGATCAATTTCCCTTTTAATTCTCTCTCTCTCTTTTCGTATGGGCCTTATTGCTCTTATTGTTTTGTTTGCCATCATTCTTGGACTCAATTAGAAGATTAGACTTGATAAACCACATTTCAATACAAGGAAAGTCGTTCCAAGGCCCAAGTCAGCGCCAATCGCCACCTAGGTGCACCTCCACGTGCATTGCAACTAATCGGACTGTACCCTATGCCGTTTACACCATTTTCTCAAGGGAAATCTCAGCAAATGCTTTCTACCTTAGCCGTCGAGAATCAGTTCCAGTATTGCACGAATTGACTCAACAAACCCTTCTTTTCCTCATTCATCCAACTGTAACGCACCTCTGCCATACCATCGGTTTCCCTCAAGCCCAAGATGCGTCATACTCCCCTTATCTTGCCTTGGTTAAGCTTGTAATCGGATTTATGGTGATTAAGCAACTTACAAGTGATTAGTCATCTCTAAACCATGTTTCAAGATTAATTTCCTTTTTAATTCCTTCTAACCTTTTTTATATGGACGTTAATACTTTTTTAATGTTGTTTCCCATCATTCCTAGAGCAGAATAGAAGATTACACTTGATCCACAACATTTCAATACAAGGAAACTCACTCCAATGCCAAAGTCACCGTCGATCGCCACCTAGGCGCACCTCTATGTGCATTGCAACTAATCGGACTCTAGCCTATGATGTTTGCACCATTTTCTCATGGGAAATATCATCAAATACACCATGCCTTAAATGTTGTAACTCAGTTCCAGCACAGGTCGAATTCAAACGAAGAAACCCGTCTTTTCTTTCATTCTTCCAATTCTAGCCCACATATGCCATACCATTGGTTTCCCTCAAGCCCAAGATGTGCCATACGCGCCTAATCTAGATTTGGTTAAGCTTATGACTTGAGTTAAGGGAATTATTCAACTACAAGTGATTATTCATCTCTAAACCATCTTCTGAACTTAATTTCCTTTTTTAATTCTCTCTCTCTCTCTTTTCGTATGGGCCTTATTGCTCTTACTGTTTTGTTTGCCATCATTCTTGGACTCAATTAGATGATTAGACTTGATCCACCTCATTTCAATAGAAGGGAAGTATTTCTTATGCCAAAGTCACCGCCAATCGCCACCTAGGTGCTCCTTTTTGTGTGTTGCAACGAATCGGACTATAGCCAATGCCGTTTACACCTATTTCTCGAGGGAAATCTCGTCAAACGCATCCCACCTTAACCGTCTAGCTCAGTTCTATTTCATTGGACGAACTGACACGAAGAAACTTGTCTTTTCTATCGTTCTTCCAATTGTAGACTTAGATGTGGGCCATCCACCCCTTATTTGGCCTTGGGGAAACTTGGAACCAGTGTTAATGGCATTAATCAACTTACAAGCGATTACTCATGTCTAAACCATCTTTCAAGCTCAATTTCCCTGTTAATTGTGTCTCTCTCTTTTCGTATGGGCCTTATTGCTCTTATTGTTTTGTTTGCCATCATTCTTGGACTCAATTAGAAGATTAGACTTGATAAATCACATTTCAATACAAGGAAAGTCGTTCCAAGGCCCAAGTCAGCGCCAATCGCCACCTAGCTGCACCTCCACGTGCATTGCAACTAATCAGACTGTACCCTATGCGGTTTACACCATTTTCTCAAGGGAAATCTCAGCAAATGCTTTCTACCTTAGCCGTCGAAAATCAGTTCTAGTATTGCACGAATTGACTCAAACAAACCCTTCTTTTCCTCATTCATGCAACTGTAACCCACCTCTGCCATACGATCGGTTTCCCTCAAGCCCAAGATGCGCCATACACCCCTTATCTTGCCTTGGTTAAGCTTGTAATCGGATTTATGGTGATTAAGCAACTTACAAGTGATTAGTCATCTCTAAACCATGTTTCAAGATTAATTTCCTTTTTAACTCTTTCTAACCTTTTTTATATGGACGTTAATACTATTTTATTGTTGTTTCCCATCATTCCTAGAGCGGAATAGAAGATTACACTTGATCCACAACATTCCAATACAAGGAAACTCACTCCAATGCCAAAGTCACCGTCGATCGCCACCTAGGCGCACCTCTATGTGCACTGCAACTAATCGGACTCTAGCCTATGCTGTTTGCACCATTTTCTCACGGGAAATATCATCAAATACACCACGCCTTAAATGTTGTAACTCAGTTCCAGCACAGGTCGAATTCAAACTAAGAAACCCGTCTTTTCTTTCATTCTTCCAATTCTAGCCCACATATGCCATACCATTGGTTTCCCTCAAGCCCAAGATCTGCCATACGCGCCTAATCTAGATTTGGTTATGCTTGGGACTGGAGTTAAGCGCATTATTCAACTACAAGAGATTACTCATCTCTAAACCATCTTTTGAACTTAATTTCCTTTTTAATTCTCTCTCTCTCTTTTCGTATGGGCCTTATTGCTCTTCCTTTTTTGTTTGCCATCATTCTTGGACTCAATTAGATGATTAAACTTGATCCACCACATTTCAATACAAGGGAAGTCATTCTAACGGCAAAGTCACCGCCAATCGCCACCTAGGTGCTCCTCTTTCTGCGTTGCAACGAATTGGACTATAGCCAATGCCGTTTACACCTATTTCTCGAGGGAAATCTCGTCAAACGCATCCCACCTTAACCGTCTAGCTCAATTCTTTTGCATTGGACAAACTGACACGAAGAAACTTGTCTTTTCTATTGTTCTTCCAATTGTAGCCTTAGATGTGGGCGATCCACCCCTTATTTGGCCTTGGTGAAACTTGGAACCGGTGGTAAGGGCATTAATCGACTTACAAGCGATTACTCATGTCTAAACCATGTTTCAAGCTCAATTTCCCTTTTAATTCTCTCTCTCTCTTTTCGTATGGGCCTTATTGCTCTCATTGTTCTGTTTGCCATCATTGTTGGACTCAATTAGAAGATTAGACATGATAAACCACATTTCAATACAAGGAAAGTCGTTCCAAGGCCCAAGTCAGAGCCAATCACCAACTAGGTGCACCTCCACGTGCATTGCAACTAATCGGACTGTACCCTATGCCGTTTACACCATTTTCTCAAGGGAAATCTCAGCAAATGCTTTCTACCTTAGCCGTCGAAAATCAGTTCTAGTATTGCATGAATTGACTCAAACAAACCCTTCTTTTCCTCATTCATCCAACTGTAACACACCTCTGCCATACCATCGGTTTCCCTCAAGCCCAAGATGCACCATACTCCCCTTATCTTGCCTTGGTTAAGCTTGTAATCGGATTTATGGTGATTAAGCAACTTACAAGTGATTAGTCATCTCTAAACCATGTTTCAAGATTAATTTCCTTTTTAATTCTTTCTAACCTTTTTTATATGGACGTTAATACTTTTTTACCGTTGTTTCCCACCATTCCTAGAGCGGAATAGAAGATTACACTTGATCCACAACATTTCAATACAAGGAAACTCACTCCAATGCCAAAGTCACCGTCGATCGCCACCTAGGCGCACCTCTATGTGCATTGCAACTAATCGGACTCTAGCCTATGCTGTTTGCACCATTTTCTCATGGGAAATATCATCAAATACACCACGCCTTAAATGTTGTAACTCAGTTCCAGCACAGGTCGAATTCAAACGAAGAAACCCGTCTTGTCCCTCATTCTTCCAATTCTAGCCCACATATGCCATACCATTGGTTTCCCTCAAGCCCAAGATGTGCCATATGCGCCTAATCTAGATTTGGTTATGCTTGGGACAGGAGTTAAGCGCATTATTCAACTACAAGTGATTATTCATCTCTAAACCATCTTCTGAACTTAATTTCCTTTTTAATTCTCTCCCTCTCTTTTCGTATGGGCCTTATTGCTCTTATTGTTTTGTTTGCCATCATTCTTGGACTCAATTAGATGATTAGACTTGATCCACCACATTTCAATACAAGGGAAGTCATTCTAACGCCAAAGTCACCGCCAATCGCCACCTAGGTGCTCCTCTTTGTGCGTTGTAACGAATCGGACTATAGCCAATGCCGTTTACACCTATTTCTCGAGGGCAATCTCGTCAAACGCATCCCACCTTAACCGTCTAGCTCAGTTCTTTTGCAGTGGACGAATTGACACGAAGAAACTTGTCTTTTCTATCGTTCTTCCAATTGTAGCCTTAGATGTGGGCCATCCACCCCTTATTTGGCCTTGGTGAAACTTGGAACCGGTGTTAAGGGCATTAATCAACTTACAAGCGATTACTCATGTCTAAACCATGTTTCAAGCTCAATTTCCCTTTTAATTCTCTCTCTCTCTCTTTTCGTATGGGCCTTATTGCTCTTATTGTTTTGTTTGCCATCATTCTTGGACTCAATTAGAAGATTAGAGTTGATAAACCACATTTCAATAGAAGGAAAGTCGTTCCAACGCCCAAGTCAGCGTCAATCGCCACCTAGGTGCACCTCCACGTGCATTGCAACTAATCGGACTGTACCCTATGCCGTTTACATCATTTTCTCAAGGGAAATCTCAGCAAATGCTTTCTACCTTAGCCGTCGAAAATCAGTTCTAGTATTGCACGAATTGACTCAAACAAACCCTTCTTTTCCTCATTCATCCAACTGTAACGTACCTCTGCCATACCATCGGTTTCCCTCAAGCCCAAGATGCGCCATACTCCCCTTATCTTGCCTTGGTTAAGCTTGTAATCGGATTTATGGTGATTAAGCAACTTACAAGTGACTAGTCATCTCTAAACCATGTTTCAAGATTAATTTCCTTTTTAATTCTTTCTAACCTTTTTTATATGGACGTTAATACTTTTTTACTGTTGTTTCCCACCATTCCTAGAGCGGAATAGAAGATTACACTTGATCCACAACATTTCAATACAAGGAAACTCACTCCAATGACAAAGTCACCGTCGATCGCCACCTAGGCGCACCTCTAAGTGCATTGCAACTAAGCAGACTCTAGCCTATGCTGTTCGCACCATTTTCTCACGGGAAATATCATCAAATACACCACGCCTTAAATGTTGTAACTCAATTCCAGCACAGGTCGAATTCAAACGAAGAAACCCGTCTTTTCTTTCATTCTTCCAATTCTAGCCCACATATGCCATACCATTGGTTTCCCTCAAGCCCAAGATGTGCCATATGCGCCTAATCTAGATTTGGTTATGCTTGTGACTGGAGTTAAGCGCATTATTCAACTACAAGTGATTATTCATCTCTAAACCATCTTCTGAACTTAATTTCCTTTTTAATTCTCTCTGTCTCTTTTCGTATGGGCCCTATTGCTCTTATTGTTTTGTTTGCCATCATTCTTGGACTCAATTAGATGATTAGACTTGATCCACCACATTTCAATACAAGGGAAGTCATTCTAACGCCAAAGTCACCTCCAATCGCCACCTAGGTGCTCCTCTTTGTGCGTTGCAACAAATCGGACTATAGCCAATGCCGTTTACACCTATTTCTCGAGGGAAAACTCGTCAAACGCATCCCACCTTAACCGTCTAGCTCATTTCTTTTGCATTGGACGGACTGACATGAAGAAACTTGTCTTTTCTATCGTTCTTCCAATTGTAGCCTTAGATGTGGGCCAACCACCCCTTATTTGGCCTTGGTGAAACTTGGAACCGGTGTTAAGGGCATTAATCAACTTACAAGCGATTACTCATGTCTGCACCATGTTTCAAGCTCAATTTCCCTTTTAATTCTCTCTCTCTCTTTTCGTATGGGCCTTATTGCTCTTATTATTTTGTTTGCCATCATTCTTGGACTCAATTAGAAGATTAGACTTGATAAACCACATTGCAATACAAGGAAAGTCGTTCCAAGGCCCAAGTCAGCGCCAACCGCCACCTAGGTGCACCTCCACGTGCATTGCAACTAATCGGACTGTACCCTATGCCGTTTACACCATTTTCTCAAGGGAAATCTCAGCAAATGCTTTCTACCTTAGCTGTCGAGAATCAGTTCTAGTATTGCACGAATTGACTCAACAAACCCTTCTTTTCGTCATTCATCCAACTGTAACGCACCTCTGCCATACCATCGGTTTCCCTCACGCCCAAGATGCGCCATACTCCCCTTATCTTGCCTTGGTAAAGCTTGTAATCAGATTTATGGTGATTAAGCAACTTACAAGTGATTAGTCATCTCTAAACCATGTTTCAAGATTAATTTCCTTTTTAATTCTTTCTAACCTTTTTTATATGGACGTTAATACTTTTTTACTGTTGTTTCCCACCATTCCTAGAGCGGAATAGAAGATTACACCTGATCCACAACATTTCAATACAAGGAAACTCACTCCAATGACAAAGTCACCGTCGATCGCCACCTAGGCGCACCTCTATGTGCATTGCAACTAAGCAGACTCTAGCCTATGCTGTTCGCACCATTTTCTCACGGGAAATATCATCAAATACACCACGCCTTAAATGTTGTAACTCAGTTCAGCACAGGTCGAATTCAAACGAAGAAACCCGTCTTTTGTTTCATTCTTCCAATTCTAGCCCACATATGCCATACCATTGGCTTCCCTCAAGCCCAAGATGTGCCATACGTGCCTAATCTAGATTCGGTTAAGCTTATGACTGGAGTTAAGGGAATTATTCAACTACAAGTGATTATTCATCTCTAAACCATCTTCTGAACTTAATTTCCTTTTTAATTCTCTCTCTCTCTTTTCGTATGGGCCTTATTGCTCTTACTATTTTGTTTGCCATCATTCTTGGACTCAATTAGATGATTAGACTTGATCCAAGACATTTCAATACAAGGGAAGTAATTCTAACGCCAAAGTCACCGCCAATCGCCACCTAGGTGCTGCTCTTTGTGCCTTGCAACGAATCGGACTATAGCCAATGCCGTTTACACCTATTTCTCGAGGGAAATCTCGTCAAACGCATCCCACCTTAACCGTCTAGCCCAGTTCTTTTGCATTGGATGAACTGACACGAAGAAACTTGTCTTTTCTATCGTTCTTCCAATTGTAGCCTTAGATTTGGGCCATCCACCCTTATTTGGCCTTGGTGAAACTTGGAACCGGTGTTAAGGGCATTAATCAACTTACAAGCGATTACTCATGTCTAAACCATGTTTCAAGCTCAATTTCCCTTTTAATTCTCTCTCTCTCTCTTTTCGTATGGGCCTTATTGCTCTTATTGTTTTGTTTGCCATCATTCTTGGACTCAATTACAAGATTAGAGTTGATAAACCACATTTCAATAGAAGGAAAGTCGTTCCAACGCCCAAGTCAGCGTCAATCGCCACCTAGGTGCACCTCCACGTGCATTGCAACTAATCGGACTGTACCCTATGCCGTTTACATCATTTTCTCAAGGGAAATCTCAGCAAATGCTTTCTACCTTAGCGGTCGAAAATCAGTTCTAGTATTGCACGAATTGACTCAAACAAACCCTTCTTTTCCTCATTCATCCAACTGTAACGTACCTCTGCCATACCATCGGTTTCCCTCAAGCCCAAGATGCGCCATACTCCCCTTATCTTGCCTTGGTTAAGCTTGTAATCGGATTTATGGTGATTAAGCAACTTACAAGTGACTAGTCATCTCTAAACCATGTTTCAAGATTAATTTCCTTTTTAATTCTTTCTAACCTTTTTTATATGGACGTTAATACTTTTTTACTGTTGTTTCCCACCATTCCTAGAGCGGAATAGAAGATTACACTTGATCCACAACATTTCAATACAAGGAAACTCACTCCAATGACAAAGTCACCGTCGATCGCCACCTAGGCGCACCTCTAAGTGCATTGCAACTAAGCAGACTCTAGCCTATGCTGTTCGCACCATTTTCTCACGGGAAATATCATCAAATACACCACGCCTTAAATGTTGTAACTCAATTCCAGCACAGGTCGAATTCAAACGAAGAAACCCGTCTTTTCTTTCATTCTTCCAATTCTAGCCCACATATGCCATACCATTGGTTTCCCTCAAGCCCAAGATGTGCCATATGCGCCTAATCTAGATTTGGTTATGCTTGTGACTGGAGTTAAGTGCATTATTCAACTACAAGTGATTATTCATCTCTAAACCATCTTCTGAACTTAATTTCCTTTTTAATTCTCTCTGTCTCTTTTCGTATGGGCCCTATTGCTCTTATTGTTTTGTTTGCCATCATTCTTGGACTCAATTAGATGATTAGACTTGATCCACCACATTTCAATACAAGGGAAGTCATTCTAACGCCAAAGTCACCTCCAATCGCCACCTAGGTGCTCCTCTTTGTGCGTTGCAACAAATCGGACTATAGCCAATGCCGTTTACACCTATTTCTCGAGGGAAAACTCGTCAAACGCATCCCACCTTAACCGTCTAGCTCATTTCTTTTGCATTGGACGGACTGACATGAAGAAACTTGTCTTTTCTATCGTTCTTCCAATTGTAGCCTTAGATGTGGGCCAACCACCCCTTATTTGGCCTTGGTGAAACTTGGAACCGGTGTTAAGGGCATTAATCAACTTACAAGCGATTACTCATGTCTGCACCATGTTTCAAGCTCAATTTCCCTTTTAATTCTCTCTCTCTCTTTTCGTATGGGCCTTATTGCTCTTATTATTTTGTTTGCCATCATTCTTGGACTCAATTAGAAGATTAGACTTGATAAACCACATTGCAATACAAGGAAAGTCATTCCAAGGCCCAAGTCAGCGCCAACCGCCACCTAGGTGCACCTCCACGTGCATTGCAACTAATCGGACTGTACCCTATGCCGTTTACACCATTTTCTCAAGGGAAATCTCAGCAAATGCTTTCTACCTTAGCTGTCGAGAATCAGTTCTAGTATTGCACGAATTGACTCAACAAACCCTTCTTTTCGTCATTCATCCAACTGTAACGCACCTCTGCCATACCATCGGTTTCCCTCACGCCCAAGATGCGCCATACTCCCCTTATCTTGCCTTGGTAAAGCTTGTAATCAGATTTATGGTGATTAAGCAACTTACAAGTGATTAGTCATCTCTAAACCATGTTTCAAGATTAATTTCCTTTTTAATTCTTTCTAACCTTTTTTATATGGACGTTAATACTTTTTTACTGTTGTTTCCCACCATTCCTAGAGCGGAATAGAAGATTACACCTGATCCACAACATTTCAATACAAGGAAACTCACTCCAATGACAAAGTCACCGTCGATCGCCACCTAGGCGCACCTCTATGTGCATTGCAACTAAGCAGACTCTAGCCTATGCTGTTCGCACCATTTTCTCACGGGAAATATCATCAAATACACCACGCCTTAAATGTTGTAACTCAGTTCAGCACAGGTCGAATTCAAACGAAGAAACCCGTCTTTTGTTTCATTCTTCCAATTCTAGCCCACATATGCCATACCATTGGCTTCCCTCAAGCCCAAGATGTGCCATACGTGCCTAATCTAGATTCGGTTAAGCTTATGACTGGAGTTAAGGGAATTATTCAACTACAAGTGATTATTCATCTCTAAACCATCTTCTGAACTTAATTTCCTTTTTAATTCTCTCTCTCTCTTTTCGTATGGGCCTTATTGCTCTTACTATTTTGTTTGCCATCATTCTTGGACTCAATTAGATGATTAGACTTGATCCAAGACATTTCAATACAAGGGAAGTAATTCTAACGCCAAAGTCACCGCCAATCGCCACCTAGGTGCTGCTCTTTGTGCCTTGCAACGAATCGGACTATAGCCAATGCCGTTTACACCTATTTCTCGAGGGAAATCTCGTCAAACGCATCCCACCTTAACCGTCTAGCCCAGTTCTTTTGCATTGGATGAACTGACACGAAGAAACTTGTCTTTTCTATCGTTCTTCCAATTGTAGCCTTAGATTTGGGCCATCCACCCTTATTTGGCCTTGGTGAAACTTGGAACCGGTGTTAAGGGCATTAATCAACTTACAAGCGATTACTCATGTCTAAACCATGTTTCAAGCTCAATTTCCCTTCTAATTCTCTCTCTCTCTTTTCGTATGGGCCTTATTGCTCTTATTGTTTTGTTTGCCATCATTCTTGGACTCAATTACAAGATTAGACTTGATAAACCACATTTCAATACAAGGAAAGTCGTTCCAAGGCCCAAGTCAGCGCCAATCGCCACCTAGGCGCACCTCCACGTGCATTGCAACTAATCGGACTGTACCCTATGCCGTTTACACCATTTTCTCGAGGAAAATCTCAGCAAATGCTTTCTACCTTAGCCGTCGAAAATCAGTTCTAGTATTGCACGAATTGACTCAAACAAACCCTTCTTTTCCTCATTCATCCAACTGTAACGCACCCCTGCCATACCATCAGTTTCCCTCAAGCCCAAGATGCGCCATACTCCCCTTATCTTGCCTTGGTTAAGCTTGTAATCGGATTTATGGTGATTAAGCAACTTACAAGTGATTAGTCATCACTAAACCATGTTTCAAGATTAATTTCCTTTTTAGTTCTTTCAAACCTTTTTTATATGGACGTTAATACTTTTTTACTATTGTTTCCCATCATTCCTAGAGCGGAATAGAAGATTACACTTGATCCACAACATTTCAGTACAAGGAAACTCACTCCAATGCCAAAGCCACCGTCGATCGCCACCTAGGCGCACCTCTATGTGCATTGCAACTAATCGGACTCTAGCCTATGCTGTTTGCACCATTTTCTCACGGGAAATATCATCAAATACACCATGCCTTAAATGTTGTAACTCAGTTCCAGCACAGGTCGAATTCAAACGAAGAAACCCGTCTTTTCTTTCATTCTTCCAATTCTAGCCCACATATGCCATACCATTGGTTTCCCTCAAGCCCAAGATGTGCCATACGCGCCTAATCAAGATTAGGCTAAGCTTATGACTGGAGTTAAGGGAATTATTCAACAACAAGTGATTATTCATCTCTAAACCATCTTCTAAACTTAATTTCCTTTTTAATTCTCTCTCTCTCTTTTCGTATGGGCCTTATTGCTCTTACTGTTTTGTTTGCCATCATTCTTGGACTCAATTAGATGATTAGACTTGATCCACGACATTTCAATACAAGGGAAGTAATTCTAACGCCAAAGTCACCGCCAATCGCCACCTAGGTGCTCCTCTTTGTGCGTTGCAACGAATCGTACTATAGCCAATCCCGTTTACACCTATTTCTCGAGGGAAATCTCGTCAAACGCATCCCACCTTAACCGTCTAGCTCAGTTCTTTTGCATTGGACGAACTGACACGAAGAAACTTGTCTTTTCTATCGTTCTTCCAATTGTAGCCTTAGATGTGGGCCATCCACCCGTTATTTGGCCTTGGTGAAACTTGGAACCTGTGTTAAGGGCATTAATCAACTTACAAGCGATTACTCATGTGTAAACCATGTTTCAAGCTCAATTTCCCATTTAATTCTCTCTCTCTCTTTTCGTATGGGCCTTATTGCTCTTATTGTTTTGTTTGCCATCATTCTTGGACTCAATTACAAGATTAGACTTGATAAACCACATTTCAATACAAGGAAAGTCATTCCAAGGCCCAAGTCAGCGCCAATCGCCACCTAGGCGCACCTCCACGTGCATTGCAACTAATCGGACTGTACCCTATGCCGTTTACACCATTTTCTCGAGGGAAATCTCAGCAAATGCTTTCTACCTTAGCCGTCGAAAATCAGTTCTAGTATTGCACGAATTGACTCAAACAAACCCTTCTTTTCCTCATTCATCCAACTGTAACGCACCCCTGCCATACCATCAGTTTCCCTCAAGCCCAAGATGCGCCATACTCCCCTTATCTTGCCTTGGTTAAGCTTGTAATCGGATTTATGGTGATTAAGCAACTTACAAGTGATTAGTCATCACTAAACCATGTTTCAAGATTAATTTCCTTTTTAGTTCTTTCTAACCTTTTTTATATGGACGTTAATACTTTTTTACTATTGTTTCCCATCATTCCTAGAGCGGAATAGAAGATTACACTTGATCCACAACATTTCAATACAAGGAAACTCACTCCAATGACAAAGTCATCGTCGATCGCCACCTAGGCGCACCTCTATGTGCACTGCAACTAATCGGACTGTAGCCTATGCTGTTTGCACCATTTTCTCAGGGGAAATATCATCAAATACACCACGCCTTAAATGTTGTAACTCAGTTCCAGCACAGGTCGAATTCGAACGAAGAAACCCGTCTTTTCTTTCATTCTTCCAATTCTAGCCCACATATGCCATACCATTGGTTTCCCTCAAGCCCAAGATCTGCCATACGCGCCTAATCTAGATTTGGTTATGCTTGGGACTGGAGTTAAGCGCATTATTCAACTAGAAGAGATTACTCATCTCTAAACCATGTTTTGAACTTAATTTCCTTTTTAATTCTCTCTCTCTCTTTTCGTATGGGCCTTATTGCTCTTCCTGTTTTGTTTGCCATCATTCTTGGACTCAATTAGATGATTAAACTTGATCCAAGACATTTCAATACAAGGGAAGTCATTCTAACGGCAAAGTCACCGCCAATCGCCACCTAGGTGCTCCTCTTTGTGCGTTGCAACGAATTGAACTATAGCCAATGCCGTTTACACCTATTTCTCGAGGGAAATCTCGTCAAACGGATCCCACCTTAACCGTCTAGCTCAGTTCTTTTGCATTGGACAAACTGACACGAAGAAACTTGTCTTTTCTATAGTTCTTCCAATTGTAGCCTTAGATGTGGGCGATCCACCCGTTATTTGGCCTTGGTGAAACTTGGAACCGGTGTTAAGGGCATTAATCAACTTACAAGCGATTACTCGTGTCTAAACCATGTTTCAAGCTCAATTTCCCATTTAATTCTCTCTCTCTCTTTTCGTATGGGCCTTATTGCTCTTATTGTTTTGTTTGCCATCATTCTTGGACACAATTAGAAGATTAGACATGATAAACCACATTTCAATACAAGGAAAGTCGTTCCAAGGCCCAAGTCAGCGCCAATCACCACCTAGGTGCACCTCCACGTGCATTGCAACTAATCGGACTGTACCCTATGCCGTTTACACCATTTTCTCAAGGGAAATCTCAGCAAATGCTTTCTACCGTAGCCGTCGAAAATCAGTTCTAGTATTGCATGAATTGACTCAAACAAACCCTTCTTTTCCTCATTCATCCAACTGTAACGCACCTCTGCCATACCATCGGTTTCCCTCAAGCCCAAGATGCACCATACTCCCCTTATCTTGCCTTGGTTAAGCTTGTAATCGGATTTATGGTGATTAAGCAACTTACAAGTGATTAGTCATCTCTAAACCATGTTTCAAGATTAATTTCCTTTTTAATTCTTTCTAACCTTTTTTATATGGACGTTAATACTTTTTTACCGTTGTTTCCCACCATTCCTAGAGCGGAATAGTAGATTACACTTGATCCACAACATTTCAATACAAGGAAACTCACTCCAATGCCAAAGTCACCGTCGATCGCCACCTAGGCGCACCTCTATGTGCATTGCAACTAATCGGACTCTAGCCTATGCTGTTTGCACCATTTTCTCACGAGAAATATCATCAAATACACCATGCCTTAAATGTTGTAACTCAGTTCCAGCACAGGTCGAATTCAAACGAAGAAACCCGTCTTTTCTTTCATTCTTCCAATTCTAGCCCACATATGCCGTACCATTGCTTTCCCTCAAGCCCAAGATGTGCCATATGCGCCTAATCTAGATTTGGTTATGCTTGGGACTTGAGTTAAGCGCATTATTCAACTACAAGAGATTACTCATCTCTAAACCATCTTTTGAACTTAATTTCCTTTTTAATTCTCTCTCTCTCTTTTCGTATGGGCCTTATTGCTCTTATTGTTTTGTTTGCCATCATTCTTGGACTCAATTAGATGATTAGACTTGATCCACCACATTTCAATACAAGGGAAGTCATTCTAACGCCAAAGTCACCGCCAATCGCCACCTAGGTGCTCCTCTTTGTGCGTTGCAACGAATCGGACTATAGCCAATGCCGTTTACACCTATTTCTCGAGGGCAATCTCGTCAAACGCATCCCACCTTAACCGTCTAGCTCAGTTCTTTTGCAGTGGACGAACTGACACGAAGAATCTTGTCTTTTCTATCGTTCTTCCAATTGTAGCCTTAGATGTGGGCCATCCACCCCTTATTTGGCCTTGGTGAAACTTGGAACCGGTGTTAAGGGCATTAATCAACTTACAAGCGATTACTCATGTCTAAACCATGTTTCAAGCTCAATTTCCCTTTTAATTCTCTCTCTCTCTCTTTTCGTATGGGCCTTATTGCTCTTATTGTTTTGTTTGCCATCATTCTTGGACTCAATTAGATGATTAGAGTTGATAAACCACATTTCAATACAAGGAAAGTCGTTCCAAGGCCCAAGTCAGCGTCAGCCACCTAGGTGCACCTCCACGTGCATTGCAACTAATCGGACTGTACCCTATGCCGTTTACATCATTTTCTCAAGGGAAATCTCAGCAAATGCTTTCTACCTTAGCCGTCGAAAATCAGTTCTAGTATTTCACGAATTGACTGAAACAAACCCTTCTTTTCCTCATTCATCCAACTGTAACGCACCTCTGCCATACCATCGATTTCCCTCAAGCCCAAGATGTGCCATACTCCCCTTATCTTGCCTTGGTTAAGCTTGTAATCGGATTTATGGTGATTAAGCAACTTACAAGTGATTAGTCATCTCTAAACCATGTTTCAAGATTAATTTCCTTTTTAATTCTTTCTAACCTTTTTTATATGGACGTTAATACTTTTTTACTGTTGTTTCCCATCATTCCTAGAGCGGAATTGAAGATTACACTTGATCCACAACATTTCAATACAAGGAAACTCACTCCAATGACAAAGTCACCGTCGATCGCCACCTAGGCGCACCTCTATGTGCACTGCAACTAATCGGACTGTAGCCTATGCTGTTTGCACCATTTTCTCACGGGAAATATCATCAAATACACCACGCCTTAAATGTTGTAACTCAGTTCCAGCACAGGTCGAATTCGAACGAAGAAACCCGTCTTTTCTTTCATTCTTCCAATTCTAGCCCACATATGCCATACCATTGGTTTCCCTCAAGCCCAAGATCTGCCATACGCGCCTAATCTAGATTTGGTTATGCTTGGGACTGGAGTTAAGCGCATTATTCAACTAGAAGAGATTACTCATCTCTAAACCATTTTTTGAACTTAATTTCCTTTTTAATTCTCTCTCTCTCTTTTCGTATGGGCCTTATTGCTCTTCCTGTTTTGTTTGCCATCATTCTTGGACTCAATTAGATGATTAAACTTGATCCAAGACATTTCAATACAAGGGAAGTCATTCTAACGGCAAAGTCACCGCCAATCGCCACCTAGGTGCTCCTCTTTGTGCGTTGCAACGAATTGAACTATAGCCAACGCCGTTTACACCTATTTCTCGAGGGAAATCTCATCAAACGGATCCCACCTTAACCGTCTAGCTCAGTTCTTTTGCATTGGACAAACTGACACGAAGAAACTTGTCTTTTCTATTGTTCTTCCAATTGTAGCCTTAGATGTGGGCGATCCACCCGTTATTTGGCCTTGGTGAAACTTGGAACCGGTGTTAAGGGCATTAATCAACTTACAAGCGATTACTCGTGTCTAAACCATGTTTCAAGCTCAATTTCCCATTTAATTCTCTCTCTCTCTTTTCGTATGGGCCTTATTGCTCTTATTGTTTTGTTTGCCATCATTCTTGGACACAATTAGAAGATTAGACATGATAAACCACATTTCAATACAAGGAAAGTCGTTCCAAGGCCCAAGTCAGCGCCAATCACCACCTAGGGGCACCTCCACGTGCATTGCAACTAATCGGACTGTACCCTATGCCGTTTACACCATTTTCTCAAGGGAAATCTCAGCAAATGCTTTCTACCGTAGCCGTCGAAAATCAGTTCTAGTATTGCATGAATTGACTCAAACAAACCCTTCTTTTCCTCATTCATCCAACTGTAACGCACCTCTGCCATACCATCGGTTTCCCTCAAGCCCAAGATGCACCATACTCCCCTTATCTTGCCTTGGTTAAGCTTGTAATCGGATTTATGGTGATTAAGCAACTTACAAGTGATTAGTCATCTCTAAACCATGTTTCAAGATTAATTTCCTTTTTAATTCTTTCTAACCTTTTTTATATGGACGTTAATACTTTTTTACCGTTGTTTCCCACCATTCCTAGAGCGGAATAGTAGATTACACTTGATCCACAACATTTCAATACAAGGAAACTCACTCCAATGCCAAAGTCACCGTCGATCGCCACCTAGGCGCACCTCTATGTGCATTGCAACTAATCGGACTCTAGCCTATGCTGTTTGCACCATTTTCTCACGAGAAATATCATCAAATACACCACGCCTTAAATGTTGTAACTCAGTTCCAGCACAGGTCGAATTCAAACGAAGAAACCCGTCTTTTCTTTCATTCTTCCAATTCTAGCCCACATATGCCGTACCATTGCTTTCCCTCAAGCCCAAGATGTGCCATATGCGCCTAATCTAGATTTGGTTATGCTTGGGACTGGAGTTAAGCGCATTATACAACTACAAGAGATTACTCATCTCTAAACCATCTTTTGAACTTAATTTCCTTTTTAATTCTCTCTCTCTCTTTTCGTATGGGCCTTATTGCTCTTATTGTTTTGTTTGCCATCATTCTTGGACTCAATTAGATGATTAGACTTGATCCACCACATTTCAATACAAGGGAAGTCATTCTAACGCCAAAGTCACCGCCAATCGCCACCTAGGTGCTCCTCTTTGTGCGTTGCAACGAATCGGACTATAGCCAATGCCGTTTACACCTATTTCTCGAGGGCAATCTCGTCAAACGCATCCCACCTTAACCGTCTAGCTCAGTTCTTTTGCAGTGGACGAACTGACACGAAGAATCTTGTCTTTTCTATCGTTCTTCCAATTGTAGCCTTAGATGTGGGCCATCCACCCCTTATTTGGCCTTGGTGAAACTTGGAACCGGTGTTAAGGGCATTAATCAACTTACAAGCGATTACTCATGTCTAAACCATGTTTCAAGCTCAATTTCCCTTTTAATTCTCTCTCTCTCTCTTTTCGTATGGGCCTTATTGCTCTTATTGTTTTGTTTGCCATCATTCTTGGACTCAATTAGATGATTAGAGTTGATAAACCACATTTCAATACAAGGAAAGTCGTTCCAAGGCCCAAGTCAGCGTCAATCGCCACCTAGGTGCACCTCCACGTGCATTGCAACTAATCGGACTGTACCCTATGCCGTTTACATCATTTTCTCAAGGGAAATCTCAGCAAATGCTTTCTACCTTAGCCGTCAAAAATCAGTTCTAGTATTGCACGAATTGACTCAAACAAACCCTTCTTTTCCTCATTCATCCAACTGTAACGTACCTCTGCCATACCATCGGTTTCCCTCAAGCCCAAGATGCGCCATACTCCCCTTATCTTGCCTTGGTTAAGCTTGTAATCGGATTTATGGTGATTAAGCAACTTACAAGTGATTAGTCATCACTAAACCATGTTTCAAGATTAATTTCCTTTTTAGTTCTTTCTAACCTTTTTTATATGGACGTTAATACTTTTTTACTATTGTTTCCCATCATTCCTAGAGCGGAATAGAAGATTACACTTGATCCACAACATTTCAATACAAGGAAACTCACTCCAATGACAAAGTCACCGTCGATCGCCACCTAGGCGCACCTCTATGTGCACTGCAACTAATCGGACTGTAGCCTATGCTGTTTGCACCATTTTCTCAGGGGAAATATCATCAAATACACCACGCCTTAAATGTTGTAACTCAGTTCCAGCACAGGTCGAATTCAAACGAAGAAACCCGTCTTTTGTTTCATTCTTCCAATTCTAGCCCACATATGCCATACCATTGGCTTCCCTCAAGCCCAAGATGTGCCATACGTGCCTAATCTAGATTCGGTTAAGCTTATGACTGGAGTTAAGGGAATTATTCAACTACAAGTGATTATTCATCTCTAAACCATCTTCTGAACTTAATTTCCTTTTTAATTCTCTCTCTCTCTTTTCGTATGGGCCTTATTGCTCTTACTATTTTGTTTGCCATCATTCTTGGACTCAATTAGATGATTAGACTTGATCCAAGACATTTCAATACAAGGGAAGTAATTCTAACGCCAAAGTCACCGCCAATCGCCACCTAGGTGCTGCTCTTTGTGCCTTGCAACGAATCGGACTATAGCCAATGCCGTTTACACCTATTTCTCGAGGGAAATCTCGTCAAACGCATCCCACCTTAACCGTCTAGCCCAGTTCTTTTGCATTGGATGAACTGACACGAAGAAACTTGTCTTTTCTATCGTTCTTCCAATTGTAGCCTTAGATTTGGGCCATCCACCCTTATTTGGCCTTGGTGAAACTTGGAACCGGTGTTAAGGGCATTAATCAACTTACAAGCGATTACTCATGTCTAAACCATGTTTCAAGCTCAATTTCCCTTCTAATTCTCTCTCTCTCTTTTCGTATGGGCCTTATTGCTCTTATTGTTTTGTTTGCCATCATTCTTGGACTCAATTACAAGATTAGACTTGATAAACCACATTTCAATACAAGGAAAGTCGTTCCAAGGCCCAAGTCAGCGCCAATCGCCACCTAGGCGCACCTCCACGTGCATTGCAACTAATCGGACTGTACCCTATGCCGTTTACACCATTTTCTCGAGGAAAATCTCAGCAAATGCTTTCTACCTTAGCCGTCGAAAATCAGTTCTAGTATTGCACGAATTGACTCAAACAAACCCTTCTTTTCCTCATTCATCCAACTGTAACGCACCCCTGCCATACCATCAGTTTCCCTCAAGCCCAAGATGCGCCATACTCCCCTTATCTTGCCTTGGTTAAGCTTGTAATCGGATTTATGGTGATTAAGCAACTTACAAGTGATTAGTCATCACTAAACCATGTTTCAAGATTAATTTCCTTTTTAGTTCTTTCTAACCTTTTTTATATGGACGTTAATACTTTTTTACTATTGTTTCCCATCATTCCTAGAGCGGAATAGAAGATTACACTTGATCCACAACATTTCAGTACAAGGAAACTCACTCCAATGCCAAAGCCACCGTCGATCGCCACCTAGGCGCACCTCTATGTGCATTGCAACTAATCGGACTCTAGCCTATGCTGTTTGCACCATTTTCTCACGGGAAATATCATCAAATACACCATGCCTTAAATGTTGTAACTCAGTTCCAGCACAGGTCGAATTCAAACGAAGAAACCCGTCTTTTCTTTCATTCTTCCAATTCTAGCCCACATATGCCATACCATTGGTTTCCCTCAAGCCCAAGATGTGCCATACGCGCCTAATCAAGATTAGGCTAAGCTTATGACTGGAGTTAAGGGAATTATTCAACAACAAGTGATTATTCATCTCTAAACCATCTTCTAAACTTAATTTCCTTTTTAATTCTCTCT
Source organism: Carya illinoinensis (assembly GCF_018687715.1). Classification (NCBI taxonomy): domain Eukaryota; kingdom Viridiplantae; phylum Streptophyta; class Magnoliopsida; order Fagales; family Juglandaceae; genus Carya; species Carya illinoinensis. The sequence goes on from NC_056761.1 coordinate 25,596,511, forward strand.
CTCTCTTTTCGTATGGGCCTTATTGCTCTTACTGTTTTGTTTGCCATCATTCTTGGACTCAATTAGATGATTAGACTTGATCCACGACATTTCAATACAAGGGAAGTAATTCTAACGCCAAAGTCACCGCCAATCGCCACCTAGGTGCTCCTCTTTGTGCGTTGCAACGAATCGTACTATAGCCAATCCCGTTTACACCTATTTCTCGAGGGAAATCTCGTCAAACGCATCCCACCTTAACCGTCTAGCTCAGTTCTTTTGCATTGGACGAACTGACACGAAGAAACTTGTCTTTTCTATCGTTCTTCCAATTGTAGCCTTAGATGTGGGCCATCCACCCGTTATTTGGCCTTGGTGAAACTTGGAACCTGTGTTAAGGGCATTAATCAACTTACAAGCGATTACTCATGTGTAAACCATGTTTCAAGCTCAATTTCCCATTTAATTCTCTCTCTCTCTTTTCGTATGGGCCTTATTGCTCTTATTGTTTTGTTTGCCATCATTCTTGGACTCAATTACAAGATTAGACTTGATAAACCACATTTCAATACAAGGAAAGTCATTCCAAGGCCCAAGTCAGCGCCAATCGCCACCTAGGCGCACCTCCACGTGCATTGCAACTAATCGGACTGTACCCTATGCCGTTTACACCATTTTCTCGAGGGAAATCTCAGCAAATGCTTTCTACCTTAGCCGTCGAAAATCAGTTCTAGTATTGCACGAATTGACTCAAACAAACCCTTCTTTTCCTCATTCATCCAACTGTAACGCACCCCTGCCATACCATCAGTTTCCCTCAAGCCCAAGATGCGCCATACTCCCCTTATCTTGCCTTGGTTAAGCTTGTAATCGGATTTATGGTGATTAAGCAACTTACAAGTGATTAGTCATCACTAAACCATGTTTCAAGATTAATTTCCTTTTTAGTTCTTTCTAACCTTTTTTATATGGACGTTAATACTTTTTTACTATTGTTTCCCATCATTCCTAGAGCGGAATAGAAGATTACACTTGATCCACAACATTTCAATACAAGGAAACTCACTCCAATGACAAAGTCATCGTCGATCGCCACCTAGGCGCACCTCTATGTGCACTGCAACTAATCGGACTGTAGCCTATGCTGTTTGCACCATTTTCTCAGGGGAAATATCATCAAATACACCACGCCTTAAATGTTGTAACTCAGTTCCAGCACAGGTCGAATTCGAACGAAGAAACCCGTCTTTTCTTTCATTCTTCCAATTCTAGCCCACATATGCCATACCATTGGTTTCCCTCAAGCCCAAGATCTGCCATACGCGCCTAATCTAGATTTGGTTATGCTTGGGACTGGAGTTAAGCGCATTATTCAACTAGAAGAGATTACTCATCTCTAAACCATGTTTTGAACTTAATTTCCTTTTTAATTCTCTCTCTCTCTTTTCGTATGGGCCTTATTGCTCTTCCTGTTTTGTTTGCCATCATTCTTGGACTCAATTAGATGATTAAACTTGATCCAAGACATTTCAATACAAGGGAAGTCATTCTAACGGCAAAGTCACCGCCAATCGCCACCTAGGTGCTCCTCTTTGTGCGTTGCAACGAATTGAACTATAGCCAATGCCGTTTACACCTATTTCTCGAGGGAAATCTCGTCAAACGGATCCCACCTTAACCGTCTAGCTCAGTTCTTTTGCATTGGACAAACTGACACGAAGAAACTTGTCTTTTCTATTGTTCTTCCAATTGTAGCCTTAGATGTGGGCGATCCACCCGTTATTTGGCCTTGGTGAAACTTGGAACCGGTGTTAAGGGCATTAATCAACTTACAAGCGATTACTCGTGTCTAAACCATGTTTCAAGCTCAATTTCCCATTTAATTCTCTCTCTCTCTTTTCGTATGGGCCTTATTGCTCTTATTGTTTTGTTTGCCATCATTCTTGGACACAATTAGAAGATTAGACATGATAAACCACATTTCAATACAAGGAAAGTCGTTCCAAGGCCCAAGTCAGCGCCAATCACCACCTAGGTGCACCTCCACGTGCATTGCAACTAATCGGACTGTACCCTATGCCGTTTACACCATTTTCTCAAGGGAAATCTCAGCAAATGCTTTCTACCGTAGCCGTCGAAAATCAGTTCTAGTATTGCATGAATTGACTCAAACAAACCCTTCTTTTCCTCATTCATCCAACTGTAACGCACCTCTGCCATACCATCGGTTTCCCTCAAGCCCAAGATGCACCATACTCCCCTTATCTTGCCTTGGTTAAGCTTGTAATCGGATTTATGGTGATTAAGCAACTTACAAGTGATTAGTCATCTCTAAACCATGTTTCAAGATTAATTTCCTTTTTAATTCTTTCTAACCTTTTTTATATGGACGTTAATACTTTTTTACCGTTGTTTCCCACCATTCCTAGAGCGGAATAGTAGATTACACTTGATCCACAACATTTCAATACAAGGAAACTCACTCCAATGCCAAAGTCACCGTCGATCGCCACCTAGGCGCACCTCTATGTGCATTGCAACTAATCGGACTCTAGCCTATGCTGTTTGCACCATTTTCTCACGAGAAATATCATCAAATACACCATGCCTTAAATGTTGTAACTCAGTTCCAGCACAGGTCGAATTCAAACGAAGAAACCCGTCTTTTCTTTCATTCTTCCAATTCTAGCCCACATATGCCGTACCATTGCTTTCCCTCAAGCCCAAGATGTGCCATATGCGCCTAATCTAGATTTGGTTATGCTTGGGACTTGAGTTAAGCGCATTATTCAACTACAAGAGATTACTCATCTCTAAACCATCTTTTGAACTTAATTTCCTTTTTAATTCTCTCTCTCTCTTTTCGTATGGGCCTTATTGCTCTTATTGTTTTGTTTGCCATCATTCTTGGACTCAATTAGATGATTAGACTTGATCCACCACATTTCAATACAAGGGAAGTCATTCTAACGCCAAAGTCACCGCCAATCGCCACCTAGGTGCTCCTCTTTGTGCGTTGCAACGAATCGGACTATAGCCAATGCCGTTTACACCTATTTCTTGAGGGCAATCTCGTCAAACGCATCCCACCTTAACCGTCTAGCTCAGTTCTTTTGCAGTGGACGAACTGACACGAAGAATCTTGTCTTTTCTATCGTTCTTCCAATTGTAGCCTTAGATGTGGGCCATCCACCCCTTATTTGGCCTTGGTGAAACTTGGAACCGGTGTTAAGGGCATTAATCAACTTACAAGCGATTACTCATGTCTAAACCATGTTTCAAGCTCAATTTCCCTTTTAATTCTCTCTCTCTCTCTTTTCGTATGGGCCTTATTGCTCTTATTGTTTTGTTTGCCATCATTCTTGGACTCAATTAGATGATTAGAGTTGATAAACCACATTTCAATACAAGGAAAGTCGTTCCAAGGCCCAAGTCAGCGTCAGCCACCTAGGTGCACCTCCACGTGCATTGCAACTAATCGGACTGTACCCTATGCCGTTTACATCATTTTCTCAAGGGAAATCTCAGCAAATGCTTTCTACCTTAGCCGTCGAAAATCAGTTCTAGTATTTCACGAATTGACTGAAACAAACCCTTCTTTTCCTCATTCATCCAACTGTAACGCACCTCTGCCATACCATCGATTTCCCTCAAGCCCAAGATGTGCCATACTCCCCTTATCTTGCCTTGGTTAAGCTTGTAATCGGATTTATGGTGATTAAGCAACTTACAAGTGATTAGTCATCTCTAAACCATGTTTCAAGATTAATTTCCTTTTTAATTCTTTCTAACCTTTTTTATATGGACGTTAATACTTTTTTACTGTTGTTTCCCATCATTCCTAGAGCGGAATTGAAGATTACACTTGATCCACAACATTTCAATACAAGGAAACTCACTCCAATGACAAAGTCACCGTCGATCGCCACCTAGGCGCACCTCTATGTGCACTGCAACTAATCGGACTGTAGCCTATGCTGTTTGCACCATTTTCTCACGGGAAATATCATCAAATACACCACGCCTTAAATGTTGTAACTCAGTTCCAGCACAGGTCGAATTCGAACGAAGAAACCCGTCTTTTCTTTCATTCTTCCAATTCTAGCCCACATATGCCATACCATTGGTTTCCCTCAAGCCCAAGATCTGCCATACGCGCCTAATCTAGATTTGGTTATGCTTGGGACTGGAGTTAAGCGCATTATTCAACTAGAAGAGATTACTCATCTCTAAACCATGTTTTGAACTTAATTTCCTTTTTAATTCTCTCTCTCTCTTTTCGTATGGGCCTTATTGCTCTTCCTGTTTTGTTTGCCATCATTCTTGGACTCAATTAGATGATTAAACTTGATCCAAGACATTTCAATACAAGGGAAGTCATTCTAACGGCAAAGTCACCGCCAATCGCCACCTAGGTGCTCCTCTTTGTGCGTTGCAACGAATTGAACTATAGCCAACGCCGTTTACACCTATTTCTCGAGGGAAATCTCATCAAACGGATCCCACCTTAACCGTCTAGCTCAGTTCTTTTGCATTGGACAAACTGACACGAAGAAACTTGTCTTTTCTATTGTTCTTCCAATTGTAGCCTTAGATGTGGGCGATCCACCCGTTATTTGGCCTTGGTGAAACTTGGAACCGGTGTTAAGGGCATTAATCAACTTACAAGCGATTACTCGTGTCTAAACCATGTTTCAAGCTCAATTTCCCATTTAATTCTCTCTCTCTCTTTTCGTATGGGCCTTATTGCTCTTATTGTTTTGTTTGCCATCATTCTTGGACACAATTAGAAGATTAGACATGATAAACCACATTTCAATACAAGGAAAGTCGTTCCAAGGCCCAAGTCAGCGCCAATCACCACCTAGGGGCACCTCCACGTGCATTGCAACTAATCGGACTGTACCCTATGCCGTTTACACCATTTTCTCAAGGGAAATCTCAGCAAATGCTTTCTACCGTAGCCGTCGAAAATCAGTTCTAGTATTGCATGAATTGACTCAAACAAACCCTTCTTTTCCTCATTCATCCAACTGTAACGCACCTCTGCCATACCATCGGTTTCCCTCAAGCCCAAGATGCACCATACTCCCCTTATCTTGCCTTGGTTAAGCTTGTAATCGGATTTATGGTGATTAAGCAACTTACAAGTGATTAGTCATCTCTAAACCATGTTTCAAGATTAATTTCCTTTTTAATTCTTTCTAACCTTTTTTATATGGACGTTAATACTTTTTTACCGTTGTTTCCCACCATTCCTAGAGCGGAATAGTAGATTACACTTGATCCACAACATTTCAATACAAGGAAACTCACTCCAATGCCAAAGTCACCGTCGATCGCCACCTAGGCGCACCTCTATGTGCATTGCAACTAATCGGACTCTAGCCTATGCTGTTTGCACCATTTTCTCACGAGAAATATCATCAAATACACCACGCCTTAAATGTTGTAACTCAGTTCCAGCACAGGTCGAATTCAAACGAAGAAACCCGTCTTTTCTTTCATTCTTCCAATTCTAGCCCACATATGCCGTACCATTGCTTTCCCTCAAGCCCAAGATGTGCCATATGCGCCTAATCTAGATTTGGTTATGCTTGGGACTGGAGTTAAGCGCATTATACAACTACAAGAGATTACTCATCTCTAAACCATCTTTTGAACTTAATTTCCTTTTTAATTCTCTCTCTCTCTTTTCGTATGGGCCTTATTGCTCTTATTGTTTTGTTTGCCATCATTCTTGGACTCAATTAGATGATTAGACTTGATCCACCACATTTCAATACAAGGGAAGTCATTCTAACGCCAAAGTCACCGCCAATCGCCACCTAGGTGCTCCTCTTTGTGCGTTGCAACGAATCGGACTATAGCCAATGCCGTTTACACCTATTTCTCGAGGGCAATCTCGTCAAACGCATCCCACCTTAACCGTCTAGCTCAGTTCTTTTGCAGTGGACGAACTGACACGAAGAATCTTGTCTTTTCTATCGTTCTTCCAATTGTAGCCTTAGATGTGGGCCATCCACCCCTTATTTGGCCTTGGTGAAACTTGGAACCGGTGTTAAGGGCATTAATCAACTTACAAGCGATTACTCATGTCTAAACCATGTTTCAAGCTCAATTTCCCTTTTAATTCTCTCTCTCTCTCTTTTCGTATGGGCCTTATTGCTCTTATTGTTTTGTTTGCCATCATTCTTGGACTCAATTAGATGATTAGAGTTGATAAACCACATTTCAATACAAGGAAAGTCGTTCCAAGGCCCAAGTCAGCGTCAATCGCCACCTAGGTGCACCTCCACGTGCATTGCAACTAATCGGACTGTACCCTATGCCGTTTACATCATTTTCTCAAGGGAAATCTCAGCAAATGCTTTCTACCTTAGCCGTCAAAAATCAGTTCTAGTATTGCACGAATTGACTCAAACAAACCCTTCTTTTCCTCATTCATCCAACTGTAACGTACCTCTGCCATACCATCGGTTTCCCTCAAGCCCAAGATGCGCCATACTCCCCTTATCTTGCCTTGGTTAAGCTTGTAATCGGATTTATGGTGATTAAGCAACTTACAAGTGATTAGTCATCTCTAAACCATGTTTCAAGATTAATTTCCTTTTTAGTTCTCTCTAACCTTTTTTATATGGACGTTAATACTTTTTTACTGATTTTTCCCATCATTGCTAGAGCGGAATAGAAGATTACACTTGATCCACAACATTTCAATACAAGGAAACTCACTCCAATGACAAAGTCACCGTCGATCGCCACCTAGGCGCACCTCTAAGTGCATTGCAACTAATCAGACTCTAGCCTATGCTGTTTGCACCATTTTCTCACGGGAAATATCATCAAATACACCACGCCTTAAATGTTGTAACTCAGTTCCAGCACAGGTCGAATTCAAACGAAGAAACCCGTCTTTTGTTTCATTCTTCCAATTCTAGCCCACATATGCCATACCATTGGTTTCCCCCAAGCCCAAGATGTGCCATAAGCGCCTAATCTAGATTTGGTTATGCTTGTGACTGGAGTTAAGCGCATTATTCAACTACAGGTGATTATTCATCTCTAAACCATCTTCTGAACTTAATTTCCTTTTTAATGCTCTCTCTCTCTTTTCGCATGGGCCTTATTGCTCTTATTGTTTTGTTTGCCATCATTCTTGGACTCAATTAGATGATTAGACTTCATCCACCACATTTCAATACAAGGGAAGTCATTCTAACGCCAAAGTCACCGCCAATCGCCACCTAGGTGCTCCTCTTTGTGCGTTGCAACGAATCGGACTATGGCCAAAGCCGTTTACACCAATTTCTCGAGGGAAATCTCATCAAACGCATCCCACTTGAACCGTCTAGCTCAGTTCTTTAGCATTGGACGAACTGACACGAAGAAACTTGTCTTTTCTATCGTTCTTCCAATTGTAGCCCTAGATGTGGGCCATCCACCCCTTATTTGGCCTTGGTGAAACTTGGAACCAGTGTTAAGGGCATTAATCAACTTACAAGCGATTACTCATGTCTAAACCATGTCTCAAGCTCAATTTCCCTTTTAATTCTCTCTCTCTCTTTTTGTATGGGCCTTATTGCTCTTATTGTTTTGTTTGCCATCATTCTTGGACTCAATTAGAAGATTAGACTTGATAAACCACATTTCAATACAAGGAAAGTCGTTGCTAGGCCCAAGTCAGCGCCAATCGCCACCTAGGTGCACCTCCACGTGCATTGCAACTAATCGGACTGTACCCTATGCCATTTACAACTTTTTCTCAAGGGAAATCTCAGCAAATCCTTTCTACCTTAGCCGTCGAAAATCAGTTCTAGTATTTCACGAATTGACTGAAACAAACCCTTCTTTTCCTCATTCATCCAACTGTAACGCACCTCTGCCATACCATCGATTTCCCTCAAGCCCTAGATGTGCCATACTCCCCTTATCTTGCCTTGGTTAAGCTTGTAATCGGATTTATGGTGATTAAGCAACTTACAAGTGATTAGTCATCTCTAAACCATGTTTCAAGATTAATTTCCTTTTTAATTCTTTCTAACCTTTTTTATATGGACGTTAATACTTTTTTACTGTTGTTTCCCATCATTCCTAGAGCGGAATTGAAGATTACACTTGATCCACAACATTTCAATACAAGGAAACTCACTCCAATGACAAAGTCACCGTCGATCGCCACCTAGGCGCACCTCTATGTGCACTGCAACTAATCAGACTGTAGCCTATGCTGTTTGCACCATTTTCTCACGGGAAATATCATCAAATACACCACGCCTTAAATGTTGTAACTCAGTTCCAGCACAGGTCGAATTCGAACGAAGAAACCCGTCTTTTCTTTCATTCTTCCAATTCTAGCCCACATATGCCATACCATTGGTTTCCCTCAAGCCCGAGATGTGCCATACGTGCCTAATCTAGATTCGGTTAAGCTTATGACTAGAGTTAAGGGAATTATTCAACTACAAGTGATTATTCATCTCTAAACCATCTTCTGAACTTAATTTCCTTTTTAATTCTCTCTCTCTCTTTTCGTATGGGCCTTATTGCTCTTATTGTTTTGTTTGCCATCATTCTTGGACTCAATTAGATGATTAGACTTGATCCACCACATTTCAATACAAGGGAAGTCATTCTAACGCCAAAGTCACCGCCAATCGCCACCTAGGTGCTCCTCTTTGTGCGTTGCAACGAATCGGACTATAGCCAATGCCGTTTACACCTATTTCTCGAGGGCAATCTCGTCAAACGCATCCCACCTTAACCGTCTAGCTCAGTTCTTTTGCAGTGGACGAACTGACACGAAGAATCTTGTCTTTTCTATCGTTCTTCCAATTGTAGCCTTAGATGTGGGCCATCCACCCCTTATTTGGCCTTGGTGAAACTTGGAACCGGTGTTAAGGGCATTAATCAACTTACAAGCGATTACTCATGTCTAAACCATGTTTCAAGCTCAATTTCCCTTTTAATTCTCTCTCTCTCTCTTTTCGTATGGGCCTTATTGCTCTTATTGTTTTGTTTGCCATCATTCTTGGACTCAATTAGATGATTAGAGTTGATAAACCACATTTCAATACAAGGAAAGTCGTTCCAAGGCCCAAGTCAGCGTCAATCGCCACCTAGGTGCACCTCCACGTGCATTGCAACTAATCGGACTGTACCCTATGCCGTTTACATCATTTTCTCAAGGGAAATCTCAGCAAATGCTTTCTACCTTAGCCGTCGAAAATCAGTTCTAGTATTGCACGAATTGACTCAAACAAACCCTTCTTTTCCTCATTCATCCAACTGTAACGTACCTCTGCCATACCATCGGTTTCCCTCAAGCCCAAGATGCGCCATACTCCCCTTATCTTGCCTTGGTTAAGCTTGTAATCGGATTTATGGTGATTAAGCAACTTACAAGTGATTAGTCATCTCTAAACCATGTTTCAAGATTAATTTCCTTTTTAGTTCTCTCTAACCTTTTTTATATGGACGTTAATACTTTTTTACTGATTTTTCCCATCATTGCTAGAGCGGAATAGAAGATTACACTTGATCCACAACATTTCAATACAAGGAAACTCACTCCAATGACAAAGTCACCGTCGATCGCCACCTAGGCGCACCTCTAAGTGCATTGCAACTAATCAGACTCTAGCCTATGCTGTTTGCACCATTTTCTCACGGGAAATATCATCAAATACACCACGCCTTAAATGTTGTAACTCAGTTCCAGCACAGGTCGAATTCGAACGAAGAAACCCGTCTTTTCTTTCATTCTTCCAATTCTAGCCCACATATGCCATACCATTGGTTTCCCTCAAGCCCAAGATCTGCCATACGCGCCTAATCTAGATTTGGTTATGCTTGGGACTGGAGTTAAGCGCATTATTCAACTAGAAGAGATTACTCATCTCTAAACCATGTTTTGAACTTAATTTCCTTTTTAATTCTCTCTCTCTCTTTTCGTATGGGCCTTATTGCTCTTCCTGTTTTGTTTGCCATCATTCTTGGACTCAATTAGATGATTAAACTTGATCCAAGACATTTCAATACAAGGGAAGTCATTCTAACGGCAAAGTCACCGCCAATCGCCACCTAGGTGCTCCTCTTTGTGCGTTGCAACGAATTGAACTATAGCCAACGCCGTTTACACCTATTTCTCGAGGGAAATCTCATCAAACGGATCCCACCTTAACCGTCTAGCTCAGTTCTTTTGCATTGGACAAACTGACACGAAGAAACTTGTCTTTTCTATTGTTCTTCCAATTGTAGCCTTAGATGTGGGCGATCCACCCGTTATTTGGCCTTGGTGAAACTTGGAACCGGTGTTAAGGGCATTAATCAACTTACAAGCGATTACTCGTGTCTAAACCATGTTTCAAGCTCAATTTCCCATTTAATTCTCTCTCTCTCTTTTCGTATGGGCCTTATTGCTCTTATTGTTTTGTTTGCCATCATTCTTGGACACAATTAGAAGATTAGACATGATAAACCACATTTCAATACAAGGAAAGTCGTTCCAAGGCCCAAGTCAGCGCCAATCACCACCTAGGGGCACCTCCACGTGCATTGCAACTAATCGGACTGTACCCTATGCCGTTTACACCATTTTCTCAAGGGAAATCTCAGCAAATGCTTTCTACCGTAGCCGTCGAAAATCAGTTCTAGTATTGCATGAATTGACTCAAACAAACCCTTCTTTTCCTCATTCATCCAACTGTAACGCACCTCTGCCATACCATCGGTTTCCCTCAAGCCCAAGATGCACCATACTGCCCTTATCTTGCCTTGGTTAAGCTTGTAATCGGATTTATGGTGATTAAGCAACTTACAAGTGATTAGTCATCTCTAAACCATGTTTCAAGATTAATTTCCTTTTTAATTCTTTCTAACCTTTTTTATATGGACGTTAATACTTTTTTACCGTTGTTTCCCACCATTCCTAGAGCGGAATAGTAGATTACACTTGATCCACAACATTTCAATACAAGGAAACTCACTCCAATGCCAAAGTCACCGTCGATCGCCACCTAGGCGCACCTCTATGTGCATTGCAACTAATCGGACTCTAGCCTATGCTGTTTGCACCATTTTCTCACGAGAAATATCATCAAATACACCACGCCTTAAATGTTGTAACTCAGTTCCAGCACAGGTCGAATTCAAACGAAGAAACCCGTCTTTTCTTTCATTCTTCCAATTCTAGCCCACATATGCCGTACCATTGCTTTCCCTCAAGCCCAAGATGTGCCATATGCGCCTAATCTAGATTTGGTTATGCTTGGGACTGGAGTTAAGCGCATTATTCAACTACAAGAGATTACTCATCTCTAAACCATCTTTTGAACTTAATTTCCTTTTTAATTCTCTCTCTCTCTTTTCGTATGGGCCTTATTGCTCTTATTGTTTTGTTTGCCATCATTCTTGGACTCAATTAGATGATTAGACTTGATCCACCACATTTCAATACAAGGGAAGTCATTCTAACGCCAAAGTCACCGCCAATCGCCACCTAGGTGCTCCTCTTTGTGCGTTGCAACGAATCGGACTATAGCCAATGCCGTTTACACCTATTTCTCGAGGGCAATCTCGTCAAACGCATCCCACCTTAACCGTCTAGCTCAGTTCTTTTGCAGTGGACGAACTGACACGAAGAATCTTGTCTTTTCTATCGTTCTTCCAATTGTAGCCTTAGATGTGGGCCATCCACCCCTTATTTGGCCTTGGTGAAACTTGGAACCGGTGTTAAGGGCATTAATCAACTTACAAGCGATTACTCATGTCTAAACCATGTTTCAAGCTCAATTTCCCTTTTAATTCTCTCTCTCTCTCTTTTCGTATGGGCCTTATTGCTCTTATTGTTTTGTTCGCCATCATTCTTGGACTCAATTAGATGATTAGAGTTGATAAACCACATTTCAATACAAGGAAAGTCGTTCCAAGGCCCAAGTCAGCGTCAATCGCCACCTAGGTGCACCTCCACGTGCATTGCAACTAATCGGACTGTACCCTATGCCGTTTACATCATTTTCTCAAGGGAAATCTCAGCAAATGCTTTCTACCTTAGCCGTCAAAAATCAGTTCTAGTATTGCACGAATTGACTCAAACAAACCCTTCTTTTCCTCATTCATCCAACTGTAACGTACCTCTGCCATACCATCGGTTTCCCTCAAGCCCAAGATGCGCCATACTCCCCTTATCTTGCCTTGGTTAAGCTTGTAATCGGATTTATGGTGATTAAGCAACTTACAAGTGATTAGTCATCTCTAAACCATGTTTCAAGATTAATTTCCTTTTTAGTTCTCTCTAACCTTTTTTATATGGACGTTAATACTTTTTTACTGATTTTTCCCATCATTGCTAGAGCGGAATAGAAGATTACACTTGATCCACAACATTTCAATACAAGGAAACTCACTCCAATGACAAAGTCACCGTCGATCGCCACCTAGGCGCACCTCTAAGTGCATTGCAACTAATCAGACTCTAGCCTATGCTGTTTGCACCATTTTCTCACGGGAAATATCATCAAATACACCACGCCTTAAATGTTGTAACTCAGTTCCAGCACAGGTCGAATTCAAACGAAGAAACCCGTCTTTTGTTTCATTCTTCCAATTCTAGCCCACATATGCCATACCATTGGTTTCCCCCAAGCCCAAGATGTGCCATAAGCGCCTAATCTAGATTTGGTTATGCTTGTGACTGGAGTTAAGCGCATTATTCAACTACAGGTGATTATTCATCTCTAAACCATCTTCTGAACTTAATTTCCTTTTTAATGCTCTCTCTCTCTTTTCGCATGGGCCTTATTGCTCTTATTGTTTTGTTTGCCATCATTCTTGGACTCAATTAGATGATTAGACTTGATCCACCACATTTCAATACAAGGGAAGTCATTCTAACGCCAAAGTCACCGCCAATCGCCACCTAGGTGCTCCTCTTTGTGCGTTGCAACGAATCGGACTATGGCCAAAGCCGTTTACACCAATTTCTCGAGGGAAATCTCATCAAACGCATCCCACTTGAACCGTCTAGCTCAGTTCTTTAGCATTGGATGAACTGACACGAAGAAACTTGTCTTTTCTATCGTTCTTCCAATTGTAGCCCTAGATGTGGGCCATCCACCCCTTATTTGGCCTTGGTGAAACTTGGAACCAGTGTTAAGGGCATTAATCAACTTACAAGCGATTACTCATGTCTAAACCATGTCTCAAGCTCAATTTCCCTTTTAATTCTCTCTCTCTCTTTTGGTATGGGCCTTATTGCTCTTATTGTTTTGTTTGCCATCATTCTTGGACTCAATTAGAAGATTAGACTTGATAAACCACATTTCAATACAAGGAAAGTCGTTGCTAGGCCCAAGTCAGCGCCAATCGCCACCTAGGTGCACCTCCACGTGCATTGCAACTAATCGGACTGTACCCTATGCCATTTACACCTTTTTCTCAAGGGAAATCTCAGCAAATCCTTTCTACCTTAGCCGTCGAAAATCAGTTCTAGTATTTCACGAATTGACTGAAACAAACCCTTCTTTTCCTCATTCATCCAACTGTAACGCACCTCTGCCATACCATCGATTTCCCTCAAGCCCTAGATGTGCCATACTCCCCTTATCTTGCCTTGGTTAAGCTTGTAATCGGATTTATGGTGATTAAGCAACTTACAAGTGATTAGTCATCTCTAAACCATGTTTCAAGATTAATTTCCTTTTTAATTCTTTCTAACCTTTTTTATATGGACGTTAATACTTTTTTACTGTTGTTTCCCATCATTCCTAGAGCGGAATTGAAGATTACACTTGATCCACAACATTTCAATACAAGGAAACTCACTCCAATGACAAAGTCACCGTCGATCGCCACCTAGGCGCACCTCTATGTGCACTGCAACTAATCGGACTGTAGCCTATGCTGTTTGCACCATTTTCTCACGGGAAATATCATCAAATACACCACGCCTTAAATGTTGTAACTCAGTTCCAGCACAGGTCGAATTCGAACGAAGAAACCCGTCTTTTCTTTCATTCTTCCAATTCTAGCCCACATATGCCATACCATTGGTTTCCCACAAGCCCGAGATGTGCCATACGTGCCTAATCTAGATTCGGTTAAGCTTATGACTAGAGTTAAGGGAATTATTCAACTACAAGTGATTATTCATCTCTAAACCATCTTCTGAACTTAATTTCCTTTTTAATTCTCTCTCTCTCTTTTCGTATGGGCCTTATTGCTCTTACTATTTTGTTTGCCATCATTCTTGGACTCAATTAGATGATTAGACTTGATCCAAGACATTTCAATACAAGGGAAGTAATTCTAACGCCAAAGTCACCGCCAATCGCCACCTAGGTGCTGCTCTTTGTGCCTTGCAACGAATCGGACTATAGCCAATGCCGTTTACACCTATTTCTCGAGGGAAATCTCGTCAAACGCATCCCACCTTAACCGTCTAGCTCAGTTCTTTTGCATTGGATGAACTGACACGAAGAAACTTGTCTTTTCTATCGTTCTTCCAATTGTAGCCTTAGATTTGGGCCACACACCCTTATTTGGCCTTGGTGAAACTTGGAACCGGTGTTAAGGGCATTAATCAACTTACAAGCGATTACTCATGTCTAAACCATGTTTCAAGCTCAATTTCCCTTCTAATTCTCTCTCTCTCTTTTCGTATGGGCCTTATTGCTCTTATTGTTTTGTTTGCCATCATTCTTGGACTCAATTACAAGATTGGACTTGATAAACCACATTTCAATACAAGCAAAGTCGTTCCAAGGCCCAAGTCAGCGCCAATCGCCACCTAGGCGCACCTCCACGTGCATTGCAACTAATCGGACTTTACCCTATGCCGTTTACACCATTTTCTCGAGGGAAATCTCAGCAAATGCTTTCTACGTTAGCCGTCGAAAATCAGTTCTAGTAGTGCACGAATTGACTCAAACAAACCCTTCGTTTCCTCATTCATCCAACTGTAACGCACCCCTGCCATACCATCAGTTTCCCTCCAGCCCAAGATGCGCCATACTCCCCTTATCTTGCCTTGGTTAAGCTTGTAATCGGATTTATGGTGATTAAGCAACTTACAAGTGATTTGTCATCACTAAACCATGTTTCAAGATTAATTTCCTTTTTAGTTCTTTCTAACCTTTTTTATATGGACGTTAATACTTTGTTACTATTGTTTCCCATCATTCCTAGAGCGGAATAGAAGATTACACTTGATCCACAACATTTCAGTACAAGGAAACTCACTCCAATGCCAAAGTCACCGTCGATCGCCACCTAGGCGCTCCTCTATGTGCATTGCAACTAATCGGACTCTAGCCTATGCTGTTTGCACCATTTTCTCACGGGAAATATCATCAAATACACAATGCCTTAAATGTTGTAAGTCAGTTCCAGCACAGGTCGAATTCAAACGAAGAAACCCGTCTTTTCTTTCATTCTTCCAATTCTAGCCCAGATATGCCATACCATTGGTTTCCCTCAAGCCCAAGACGTGCCATACGCGCCTAATCAAGATTAGGTTAAGCTTATGACTGGAGTTAAGGGAATTATTCAACTACAAGTGATTATTCATCTCTAAACCATCTTCTGAACTTAATTTCATTTTTAATTCTCTCTCTCTCTTTTCGTATGGGCCTTATTGCTCTTACTATTTTGTTTGCCATCATTCTTGGACTCAATTAGATGATTAGACTTGATCCACGACATTTCAATACAAGGGAAGTAATTCTAACGCCAAAGTCACCGCCAATCGCCACCTAGGTGCTGCTCTTTGTGCCTTGCAACGAATCGGACTATACCCAATGCCATTTACACCTATTTCTCGAGGGAAATCTCGTCAAACGCATCCCACCTTAACCGTCTAGCTCAGTTCTTTTGCATTGGATGAACTGACACGAAGAAACTTGTCTTTTCTATCGTTCTTCCAATTGTAGCCTTAGATGTGGGCCATCCACCCCTTATTTGGCCTTGGTGAAACTTGGAACCGATGTTAAGGGCATTAATCAACTTACAAGCGATTACTCATGTCTAAACCATCTTTCAATCTCTATTTCCCTTTTAATTCTCTCTCTCTCTTTTCGTATGGGCCTTATTGCTCTTATTGTTTTGTTTGCCATCATTCTTGGACTCAATTACAAGATTAAACTTGATAAACCACATTTCAATACAAGGAAAGTCGTTCCAAGGCCCAAGTCAGCGCCAATCGCCACCTAGGCGCACCTCCACGTGCATTGCAACTAATCGGACTGTACCCTATGCCGTTTACACCATTTTCTCAAGGGAAATCTCAGCAAATGCTTTCTACCTTAGCCGTCGAAAATCAGTTCTAGTATTGCACGAATTGACTCAAACAAACCCTTCTTTTCCTCATTCATCCAACTGTAATGCACCTCTGCCATACCATCGGTTTCCCTCAAGCCCAAGATGCGCCATACTCCCCTTATCTTGCCTTGGTTAAGCTTGTAATCGGATTTATGGTGATTAAGCAACTTACAAGTGATTAGTCATCTCTAAACCATGTTTCAAGATTAATTTCCTTTTTAATTCTTTCTAACTTTTTTTATATGGACGTTAATACTTTTTTACTGTTGTTTCCCATCATTCCTAGAGCGGAATAGAAGATTACACTTGATCCACAACATTTCAATACAAGGAAACTCACTACCATGCCAAACTCACCGTCAATCGCCACCTAGCCGCACCTCTATGTGCATTGCAACTAATCGGACTCTAGCCTTTGCTGTTTGCACCATTTTCTCACGGGAAATATCATCAAATACACCATGCCTTAAATGTTGTAACTCAGTTCCAGCACAGGTCGAATTCGAACGAAGAAACCCGTCTTTTCTTTCATTCTTCCAATTCTAGCCCACATATGCCATACCATTGGTTTTCCTCATGCCCAAGATGTGCCATACGTGCCTAATCTAGATTCGGTTAAGCTTATGACTGGAGTTAAGGGAATTATTCAACTACAAGTGATTATTCATCTCTAAACCATCTTCTGAACTTAATTTCCTTTTTAATTCTCTCTCTCTCTTTTCGTATGGGCCTTATTGCTCCTACTGTTTTGTTTGCCATCATTCTTGGACTCAATTAGATGATTAGACTTGATCCACCACATTTCAATACAAGGGAAGTAATTCTAACGCCAAAGTCACCGCCAATCGCCACCTAGGTGCTGCTCTTTGTGCGTTCCAACGAATCGGACTATAGCCAATGCCGTTTACACCTATTTCTCGAGGGAAATCTCATCAAACGGATCCCACCTTAACCGTCTAGCTCAGTTCTTTTGCATTGGATGCACTGACACGAAGAAACTTGTCTTTTCCATCGTTCTTCCAATTGTTGCCTTAGATGTGGGCCATCCACCCCTTATTTGGCCTTGGTGAAACTTGGAACCGGTGTTAAGGGCATTAATCAACTTGCAAGCGATTACTCATGTCTAAACCATGTTTCAAGCTCAATTTCCTTTTTAATTCTCTCTCTCTCTTTTCGTATGGGCCTTATTGCTCTTATTGTTTTGTTTGCCATCAATCTTGGACTCAATTAGAAGATTAGACTTGATAAACCACATTTCAATACAAGGAAAGTCGTTCCAAGGCCCAAGTCAGCGCCAATCACCACCTAGGTGCACCTCCACGTGCATTGCAACTAATCGGACTGTACCCTATGCCGTTTACACCATTTTCTCAAGGGAAATCTCAGCAAATGATTTCTACCTTAGCCGTCGAAAATCAGTTCTAGTATTGCACGAATTGACTCAAACAAACCCTTCTTTTCCACATTCATCCAACTGTACCGCACCTCTGCCATACCATCAGTTTCCCTCAAGCCCAAGATGCGTCATACTCGCCTTATCTTGCCTTGGTTAAGCTTGTAATCGGATTTATGGTGATTAAGCAACTTACAAGTGATTAGTCATCACTAAACCATGTTTCAAGATTAATTTCCTTTTTAATTCTTTCTAACCTTTTTTATATGGACGTTAATACTTTTTTACTGTTGTTTCCCATCATTCCTAGAGCGGAATAGAAGATTACACTTGATCCACAACATTTCAATACAAGGAAACTCACTCCAATGCCAAACTCACCGTCGATCGCCACCTAGGCGCACCTCTATGTGCATTGCAACTAATCGGACTCTAGCGTATGCTGTTTGCACCATTTTCTCACGAGAAATATCATCAAATACACCATGCCTTAAATGTTGTAACTCAGTTCCAGCGCAGGTCGAATTCGAAAGAATAAACCCGTCTTTTCTTTCATTCTTCCAATTCTAGCCCACATATGCCATACCATTGGTTTTCCTCAAGCCCAAGATGTGCCATATGTGCCTAATCTAGATTCGGTTAAGCTTATGACTGGAGTTAAGGGAATTATTCGACTACAAGTGATTATTCATCTCAAAACCATCTTCTGAACTTAATTTCCTTTTTAATTCTCTCTCTCTCTTTTCGTATGGGCCTTATTGCTCCTACTGTTTTGTTTGCCATCATTCTTGGACTCAATTAGATGATTAGACTTGATCCACCACATTTCAATACAAGGGAAGTAATTCTAACGCCAAAGTCACCGCCAATCGCCACCTAGGTGCTGCTCTTTGTGCGTTGCAACGAATCGGACTATAGCCAATGCCGTTTACACCTATTTCTCGAGGGAAATCTCATCAAACGCATCCCACCTTAACCGTCTAGCTCAGTTCTTTTGCATTGGATGAACTGACACGAAGAAACTTGTCTTTTCTATCGTTCTTCCAATTGTAGCCTTAGATGTGGGCCATCCACCCCTTATTTGGCCTTGGTGAAACTTGGAACCGGTGTTAAGGGCATTAATCAACTTGCAAGCGATTACTCATGTCTAAACCATGTTTCAAGCTCAATTTCCTTTTTAATTCTCTCTCTCTCTTTTCGTATGGGCCTTATTGCTCTTATTGTTTTGTTTGCCATCAATCTTGGACTCAATTAGAAGATTAGACTTGATAAACCACATTTCAATACAAGGAAAGTCGTTCCAAGGCCCAAGTCAGCGCCAATCCCCACCTAGGTGCACCTCCACGTGCATTGCAACTAATCGGACTGTACCCTATGCCGTTTACACCATTTTCTCAAGGGAAATCTCAGCAAATGATTTCTACCTTAGCCGTCGAAAATCAGTTCTAGTATTGCACGAATTGACTCAAACAAACCCTTCTTTTCCACATTCATCCAACTGTACCGCACCTCTGCCATACCATCAGTTTCCCTCAAGCCCAAGATGCGTCATACTCCCCTTATCTTGCCTTGGTTAAGCTTGTAATCGGATTTATGGTGATTAAGCAACTTACAAGTGATTAGTCATCACTAAACCATGTTTCAAGATTAATTTCCTTTTTAATTCTTTCTAACCTTTTTTATATGGACGTTAATACTTTTTTACTGTTGTTTCCCATCATTCCTAGAGCGGAATAGAAGATTACACTTGATCCACAACATTTCAATACAAGGAAACTCACTCCAATGCCAAACTCACCGTCGATCGCCACCTAGGCGCACCTCTATGTGCATTGCAACTAATCGGACTCTAGCGTATGCTGTTTGCACCATTTTCTCACGGGAAATATCATCAAATACACCATGCCTTAAATGTTGTAACTCAGTTCCAGCGCAGGTCGAATTCGAAAGAAGAAACCCGTCTTTTCTTTCATTCATCCAATTCTAGCCCACATATGCCATACCATTGGTTTTCCTCAAGCCCAAGATGTGCCATATGTGCCTAATCTAGATTCGGTTAAGCTTATGACTGGAGTTAAGGGAATTATTCGACTACAAGTGATTATTCATCTCAAAACCATCTTCTGAACTTAATTTCCTTTTTAATTCTCTCTCTCTCTTTTCGTAAGGGCCTTATTGCTCCTACTGTTTTGTTTGCCATCATTCTTGGACTCAATTAGATGATTAGACTTGATCCACCACATTTCAATACAAGGGAAGTAATTCTAACGCCAAAGTCACCGCCAATCGCCACCTAGGTGCTGCTCTTTGTGCGTTGCAACGAATCGGACTATAGCCAATGCCGTTTACACCTATTTCTCGAGGGAAATCTCATCAAACGCATCCCACCTTAACCGTCTAGCTCAGTTCTTTTGCATTGGATGAACTGACATGAAGAAACTTGTCTTTTCTATCGTTCTTCCAATTGTAGCCTTAGATGTGGGCCATCCACCCCTTATTTGGCCTTGGTGAAACTTGGAACCGGTGTTAAGGGCATTAATCAACTTGCAAGCGATTACTCATGTCTAAACCATGTTTCAAGCTCAATTTCCTTTTTAATTCTCTCTCTCTCTTTTCGTATGGGCCTTATTGCTCTTATTGTTTTGTTTGCCATCAATCTTGGACTCAACTAGAAGATTAGACTTGATAAACCACATTTCAATACAAGGAAAGTCGTTCCAAGGCCCAAGTCAGCGCCAATCCCCACCTAGGTGCACCTCCACGTGCATTGCAACTAATCGGACTGTACGCTATGCCGTTTACACCATTTTCTCAAGGGAAATCTCAGCAAATGATTTCTACCTTAGCCGTCGAAAATCAGTTCTAGTATTGCACGAATTGACTCAAACAAACCCTTCTTTTCCACATTCATCCAACTGTACCGCACCTCTGCCATACCATTAGTTTCCCTCAAGCCCAAGATGCGTCATACTCCCCTTATCTTGCCTTGGTTAAGCTTGTAATCGGATTTATGGTGATTAAGCAACTTACAAGTGATTAGTCATCACTAAACCATGTTTCAAGATTAATTTCCTTTTTAATTCTTTCTAACCTTTTTTATATGGACGTTAATACTTTTTTACTGTTGTTTCCCATCATTCCTAGAGCGGAATAGAAGATTACACTTGATCCACAACATTTCAATACAAGGAAACCCACTCCAATGCCAAACTCATCGTCGATCGCCACCTAGGCGCACCTCTATGTGCATTGCAACTAATCGGACTCTAGCCTATGCTGTTTGCACCATTTTCTCACGGGAAATATCATCAAATACACCATGCCTTAAATGTTGTAACTCAGTTCTAGCACAGGTTGAATTCGAAAGAAGAAACCCGTCTTTTCTTTCATTCTTCCAATTCTAGCCCACATATGCCATACCATTGGTTTTCCTCAAGCCCAAGATGTGCCATATGTGCCTAATCTAGATTCTGTTAAGCTTATGACTGGAGTTAAGGGAATTATTCGACTACAAGTGATTATTCATCTCTAAACCATCTTCTGAACTTAATTTCCTTTTTAATTCTCTCTCTCTCTTTTCGTATGCGCCTTATTGCTCCAACTGTTTTGTTTGCCATCATTCTTGGACTCAATTAGATGATTAGACTTGATCCACCACATTTCAATACAAGGGCAGTAATTCTAACGCCAAAGTCACCGCCAATCGCCACCTAGGTGCTGCTCTTTGTGCGTTGCAACGAATCGGACTATAGCCAATGCCGTTTACACCTATTTCTCGAGGGAAATCTCATCAAACGCATCCCACCTTAACCGTCTAGCTCAGTTCTTTTGCATTGGATGAACTGACACGAAGAAACTTGTCTTTTCTATCGTTCTTCCAATTGTAGCCTTAGATGTGGGCCATCCACCCCTTATTTGGCCTTGGTGAAACTTGGAACCGGTGTTAAGGGCATTAATCAACTTGCAAGCGATTACTCATGTCTAAACCATGTTTCAAGCTCAATTTCCTTTTTAATTCTCTCTCTCTCTTTTCGTATGGGCCTTATTGCTCTTATTGTTTTGTGTGCCATCAATCTTGGACTCAATTAGAAGATTAGACTTGATAAACCACATTTCAATACAAGGAAAGTCGTTCCAAGGCCCAAGTCAGCGCCAATCACCACCTAGGTGCACCTCCACGTGCATTGCAACTAATCGGACTGTACCCTATGCCGTTTACACCATTTTCTCCAGGGAAATCTCAGCAAATGCTTTCTACCTTAGCCGTCGAAAATCAGTTCTAGTATTGCACGAATTGACTCAAACAAACCCTTCTTTTCCTCATTCATCCAACTGTAACGCACCCCTGCCATACCATCAGTTTCCCTCAAGCCCAAGATGCGCCATACTCCCCTTATCTTGCCTTGGTTAAGCTTGTAATCGGATTTATGGTGATTAGGCAACTTACAAGTGATTAGTCATCACCAAACCATGTTTCAAGATTAATTTCCTTTTTAGTTCTTTCTAACCTTTTTTATATGGACGTTAATCCTTTTTTACTATTGTTTCCCATCATTCCTAGAGCGGAATAGAAGATTACACTTGATCCACAACATTTCAGTACAAGGAAACTCACTCCAATGCCAAAGTCACCGTCGATCGCCACCTAGGCGCACCTCTATGTGCATTGCAACTAATCGGACTCTAGCCTATGCTGTTTGCACCATTTTCTCACGGGAAATATCATCAAATACACCATGCCTTAAATGTTGTAAGTCAGTTCCAGCACAGGTCAAATTCAAACGAAGAAACCCGTCTTTTCTTTCATTCTTCCAATTCTAGCCCACATATGCCATACCATTGGTTTCCCTCAAGCCCAAGATGTGCCATACGCGCCTAATCAAGATTAGGTTAAGCTTATGACTCGAGTTAAGGGAATTATTCAACTACAAGTGATTATTCATCTCTAAACCATCTTCTGAACTTAATTTCCTTTTTAATTCTCTCTCTCTCTTTTCGTATCGGCCTTATTGCTCTTACTATTTTGTTTGCCATCATTCTTGGACTCAATTAGATGATTAGACTTGATCCACGACATTTCAATACAAGGGAAGTAATTCTAACGCCAAAGTCACCGCCAATCGCCACCTAGGTGCTGCTCTTTGTGCCTTGCAACGAATCGGACTATAGCCAATGCCATTTACACCTATTTCTCGAGGGAAATCTCGTCAAACGCATCCCACCTTAACCGTCTAGCTCAGTTCTTTTGCATTGGATGAACTGACGCGAAGAAACTTGTCTTTTCTATCGTTCTTCCAATTGTAGCCTTAGATGTGGGCCATCCACCCCTTATTTGGCCTTGGTGAAACTTGGAACCGATGTTAAGGGCATTAATCAACTTACAAGCGATAACTCATGTCTAAACCATCTTTCAAGCTCAATTTCCCTTTTAATTCTCTCTCTCTCTTTTCGTATGGGCCTTATTGCTCTTATTGTTTTGTTTGCCATCATTCTTGGACTCAATTACAAGATTAAACTTGATAAACCACATTTCAATACAAGGAAAGTCGTTCCAAGGCCCAAGTCAGCGCCGATCGCCACCTAGGCGCACCTCCACGTGCATTGCAACTAATCGGACTGTACCCTATGCCGTTTACACCATTTTCTCAAGGGAAATCTCAGCAAATGCTTTCTACCTTAGCCGTTGAAAATCAGTTCTAGTATTGCACGAATTGACTCAAACAAACCCTTCTTTTCCTCATTCATCCAACTGTAACGCACCTCTGCCATACCATCGGTTTCCCTCAAGCCCAAGATGCGCCATACTCCCCTTATCTTGCCTT
This sequence comes from Carya illinoinensis, assembly GCF_018687715.1. Classification (NCBI taxonomy): domain Eukaryota; kingdom Viridiplantae; phylum Streptophyta; class Magnoliopsida; order Fagales; family Juglandaceae; genus Carya; species Carya illinoinensis. The sequence goes on from NC_056761.1 coordinate 25,620,022, forward strand.
GGTTAAGCTTGTAATCAGATTTATGGTGATTAAGCAACTTACAAGTGATTAGTCATCTCTAAACCATGTTTCAAGATTAATTTCCTTTTTAATTCTTTCTAACTTTTTTTATATGGACGTTAGTACTTTTTTGCTGTTGTTTCCCATCATTCCTAGAGCGGAATAGAAGATTACACTTGATCCACAACATTTCAATACAAGGAAACTCACTCCAATGCCAAACTCACCGTCGATCGCCACCTAGCCGCACCTCTATGTGCATTGCAACTAATCGGACTCTAGCCTATGCTGTTTGCACCATTTTCTCACGGGAAATATCATCAAATACACCATGCCTTAAATGTTGTAACTCAGTTCCAGCACAGGTCGAATTCGAACGAAGAAACCCGTCTTTTCTTTCATTCTTCCAATTCTAGCCCACATATGCCATACCATTGGTTTTCCTCATGCCCAAGATGTGCCATACGTGCCTAATCTAGATTCGGTTAAGCTTATGACTAGAGTTAAGGGAATTATTCAACTACAAGTGATTATTCATCTCTAAACCATCTTTTGAACTTAATTTCCTTTTTAATTCTCTCTCTCTCTTTTCATATGGGCCTTATTGCTCCTACTGTTTTGTTTGCCATCATTCTTGGACTCAATTAGATGATTAGAGACCTGATCCACCACATTTCAATACAAGGGAAGTAATTCTAACGCCAAAGTCACCGCCAATCGCCACCTAGGTGCTGCTCTTTGTGCGTTGCAACGAATCGGACTATAGCCAATGCCGTTTACACCTATTTCTCGAGGGAAATCTCGTCAAACGCATCCCAGCTTAACCGTCTAGCTCAGTTCTTTTGCATTGGACGAACTGACACGAAGAAACTTGTCTTTTCTATCGTTCTTCCAATTGTAGCCATAGATGTGGGCCATCCACCCCTTATTTGGCCTTGGTGAAAATTGGAACCGGTGTTAAGGGTATTAATCAACTTGCAAGCGATTACTCATGTCTAAACCATGTTTCAAACTGAATTTCTCCTTTAATTCTCTCTGTCTCTTTTCGTATGGGCCTTATTGCTCTTATTGTTTTGTTTGCCATCATTCTTGGACTGAATTAGAAGATTAGACTTGATAAACCACATTTCAATACAAGGAAAGTCGTTCCGAGGCCCAAGTCAGCGCCAATCGCCACCTAGGTGCACCTCCACTACATTGCAACAAATCTGACTGTACCCTATGCCGTTTACACCATTTTCTCAAGGGAAATCTCAGCAAATGCTTTCTACCTTAGCCGTCGAAAATCAGTTCTAGTATTGCACGAATTGACTCAGACAAACCCTTCTTTTCCTCATTCATCCAACTGTAACGCATCTCTGCCATACCATCGGTTTCCCTCAAGCCCAAGATGCCCCATACTCACCTTATCTTGCCTTGGTTAAGCTTGTAAACGGATTTATGGTGATTAAGCAACTTACAAGTGATTAGTCATCTCTAAACCATGTTTCAAGATTAATTTCCTTTTTAATTCTTTCTAACCTTTTTTATATGGACGTTAATACTTTTTTACTGTTGTTTCCCATCATTCCTAGAGCGGAATAGAAGATTACACTTGATCCACAACATTTCAATACAAGGAAACTCACTCCAATGCGAAAGTCACCGTCAATCCCCACCTAGCCGCACCTCTATGTGCATTGCAACTAATCGGACTCTAGCCAATGCTGTTTGCACCATTTTCTCACGGGAAATATCATCAAATGCACCATGCCTTAAATGTTGTAACTCAATTCCAGCACAGGTCGAATTCAAACGAAGAAACCCGTCTTTTCTTTCATTCTTCCAATTCTAGCCCACATATGCCATACCATTGGTTTCCCTCAAGCCCAACATGTGCCATACGCGCCTAATCTAGATTTGGTTAAGCTTATGACTGGAGTTAAGGGAATTATTCAACTACAAGTGGTTATTCATCTCTAAACCATCTTCTGAACTTAATTTCCTTTTTAATTCTCTCTCTCTCTTTTCGTATGGGCCTTATTGCTCTTACTGTTTTGTTTGCCATGATTCCTGGACTCAATTAGATGATTAGACTTGATCCACCACATTTCAAAACAAGGAAAGTAATTCTAACACCAAAGTCACCGCCAATCGCCACCTAGGTGGTCCTCTCTGTGCGTTGCAACGAATCGGACTATAGCCAATGCCGTTTACACCTATTTCTCGAGGGAAATCTCGTCAAACGCATCCCAGCTTAACCGTCTAGCTCAGTTCTTTTGCATTGGACGAACTGACACGAAGAAACTTGTCTTTTCTATCGTTCTTCCAATTGTAGCCTTACATATGGGCCATCCACCCCTTTTTGGCCTTGGTGAAACTTGGAACCGGTGTTAAGGGCATTAATCAACTTACAAGCGATTACTCATGTCTAAACCATGTTTCAAGCTCAATTTCCCTTTTAATTCTCTCTCTCCCTTTTCCAATGGGCCTTATTGCTCTTATTGTTTTGTTTGCCATCATTCTTGGACTCAATTAGAAGATTAGACTTGATAAACCACATTTCAATACAAGGAAAGTCGTTCCAAGGCCCAAGTCAGCGCCAATCGCCACCTAGGAGCACCTCCACGTTCATTGCAACTAATCGGATTGTACCCTATGCCGTTTACACCATTTTCTCAAGGGAAATCTCAGCAAATACTTTCTATCTTAGCCGTCGAAAATCAGTTCTAGTATTGCACGAATTGACTCAAACAAACCCTTCCTTTCCTCATTCATCCAACTGTAACGCACCTCTGCCACACCATCGGTTTCCCTCAAGCCCAAGCTGCGCCATACTCTCCTTATCTTGCCTTGGTTAAGCTTGTAATCGGATTTATGGTGATTACGCAACTTACAAGTGATTAGTCATCTCTAAACCATGTTTCAAGATTAATTTCCTTTTTAATTGTTTCTAACCTTTTTTATATGGACGTTAATACTTTTTTACTGTTGTTTCCCATCATTCCTAGAGCGGAATAGAAGATTACACTTGATCCACAACATTTCACTACAAGGAAACTCACTCCAATGCCAAAGTCACCGTCGATCGCCACCTAGGCGCACCTCTATGTGCATTGCAACTAATCGGACTCTAGCCTATGCTGTTTGCACCATTTTCTCATGGGAAATATCATCAAATACACAATGCCTTAAATGTTGTAACTCAGTTCCAGCACAGGTCGAATTCAAACGAAGAAACCCGTCTTTTCTTTCATTCTTCCAATTCTAGCCCACATATGTCATACCATTGGTTTCCCTCAAGCCCAACATGTGCCGTACACGCCTAATCTAGATTTGGTTAAGCTTATGACTGGAGTTCAGGGAATTATTCAACTACAAGTGATTATTCATCTCTAAACCATCTTCTGAACTTAATTTCCTTTTTAATTCTCTCTCTCTCTTTTCGTATGGGCCTTATTGCTCTTATTGTTTGGTTTGCCATCATTCTTGGACTCAATTAGATGATTAGACTTGATCCACCACATTTCAATACAAGGGAAGTAATTCTAACGCCAAAGTCACCGCCAATCACCACCTAGGTGCTCCTCTTTGTGCGTTGCAACGAATCGGACTATAGCCAATGCCGTTTACACCTATTTCTCGAGGGAAATCTCATCAAACGCATCCCACCTTAACCGTCTAGCTCAGTTCTTTAGCATTGGACGAATTGACACGAAGAAACTTGTCTTTTCTATCGTTCTTCCAGTTGTAGCCTTAGATGTGGACCATCCACCCCTTATTTGGCCTTGGTGAAACTTGGAACCGGTGTTAAGGGCATTAATCAACTTACAAGCGATTACTTATGTCTAAACCATGTTTCAAGCTCAATTTCCCTTTTAATTCTCTCTCTCTCTTTTCGTACGGGCCTTATTGCCCTTATTGTTTTGTTTGCCATCATTCTTGGACTCAATTAGAAGATTAGACTTGATAAACCACATTTGAATACAAGGAAAGTCGTTACAAGGCCCAAGTCAGCGCCAATCGGCACCTAGGCGCACCTCTATGTGCATTGCAACTAATCGGACTCTAGCCTATGCTGTTGGAACCATTTTCTCATGGGAAATATCATCAAATACACCACGCCTTAAATGTTGTAACTCAGTTCCAGCACAGGTCGAATTCAAACGAAGAAACCCGTCTTTTCTTTCATTCTTCCAATTCTAGCCCACATATGCGATACCATTGGTTTCCCTCACGCCCAAGATTTGCCATATGCGCCTAATCTAGATTTGGTTATGCTTGTGACTAGAGTTAAGGGCATTATTCAACTACAAGTGATTATTCATCTCTAAAAGGTCTTCTGAACTTACTTTCCTTTTTAATTCTCTCTCTCTCTTTTCGTATGGGCCTTATTGCTCTTATTGTTTTGTTTGCCATCATTCTTGGACTCAATTAGATGATTAGACTTGATCCACCACATTTCAATACAAGGGAAGTAATTCTAACGCCAAAGTCACCGCCAATCGCCACCTAGGTGCTCCTCTTTGTGCGTTGCAACGAATCGGACTATAGCCAATGCCGTTTACACCTATTTCTCGATGGAAATCTCGTCAAACGCATCCCACCTTAACCGTCTAGCTCAGTTCTTTAGCATTGGACGAACTGACACGAAGAAACTTGTCTTTTCTATCGTTCTTCCAATTGTAGCCTTAGATGTGGGCCATCCACCCCTTATTTGGCCTTGGTGAAACTTGGAACCGGTGTTAAGGGCATTAATCAACTTACAAGCGATTACTGATGTCTAAACCATGTTTCAAGCTCAATTTCCCTTTTAATTCTCTCTCTCTCTTTTCGTATGGGCCTTGTTGCTCTTACTGTTTTGTTTGCCATCATTCTTGGACTCAATTAGAGGATTAGACTTGATAAACCACATTTCAATACAAGGAAAGTCGTTACGAGGCCCAAGTCAGCGCCAATCGCCACCTAGGTGCACCAACACGTGCATTGCAACTAATCGGACTGTACCTTATGCTGTTTACACCATTTTCTCAAGGGAAATCTCAGCAAATGCTTTCTACCTTAGCCGTCGAAAATAAGTTCTAGTATTGCACGAATTGACTCAAACAAACCCTTCTTTTCCTCATTCATCCAACTGTAACGCACCTCTGCCATACCATCGGTTTCCCTCAAGCCCAAGATGCACCATACTCTCCTTATCTTGCCTTGGTAAAGCGTGTAACCGGATTTAAGGTGATTAAGCAACTTACAAGTGATTAGTCATCTCTAAACCATGTTTCTAGATTAATTTCCTTTTTAATTCTTTCTAACCTTTTTTATATGGACGTTAATACTTTTTTATTGTTGTTTCCCATCATTCCTAGAGCGGAATAGAAGATTACACTTGATCCACAACATTCCAATACAAGGAAACTCACTCCAATGCCAAAGTCACCGTCGATCGCCACCTAGGCGCACCTCTATGTGCATTGCAACTAATCGGACTCTAGCCTATGCTGTTTGAACCATTTTCTCACGGGAAATATCATCAAATACACCACACCTTAAATGTTGTAACTCAGTTCCAGCACAGGTCGTATTCAAACGAAGAAACCCGTCTTTTCTTTCATTCTTCCAATTCTAGCCCACATATGCCATACCATTGGTTTCCATCAAGCCCAAGATGTGCCATATGCGCCTAATCTAGATTTGGTTAAGCTTGTGACTGGAGTTAACGGCATTATTCAACTACAAGTGATTATTCATCTCTAAACCATCTTCTGAACTTAATTTCCGTTTTAATTCTCTCTCTCTCTTTTCGTATGGGCCTTATTGCTCTTATTGTTTTGTTTGCCATCATTCTTGGACTCAATTGGATGATTAGACTTGATCCACCACATCTCAATACAAGGGAAGTCATTCTAACGCCAAAGTCACCGCCAATTGCCACCTAGGTGCTCCTGTTTGTGCGTTGCAACGAATCAGACTATAGCCAATGCCGTTTACACCTATTTCTCGAGGGAAATCTCGTCAAACGCATCGCACCTTAACCGTCTAGCTCAGTTCTTTAGCATTGGACGAACTGACACGAAGAAACTTGTCTTTTCTATCGTTCTTCCAATTGTAGCCTTAGATGTGGGCCATCCACCCCATATTTGGCCTTGGTGAAACTTGGAAGCGGTGTTAAATGCATTAATCAACTTACAAGCGATTACTCATGTCTAAACCATGTTTCAAGCTCAATTTCCCTTTTAATTCACTCTCTCTCTTTTCGTATGGGCCTTATTGCTCTTATTGTTTTGTGTGCCATCATTCTTGGACTCAATTAGAAGATTAGACTTGATAAACCACATTCCAATACAAGGAAAGTCGTTGCTAGTCCCAAGTCAGCGCCAATCGCCACCTAGGTGCACCTCCACGTGCATTGCAACTAATTGGACTGTACCCTATGCAGTTTACACCATTTTCTCGAGGGAAATCTCAGCAAATGCTTTCTACCTTAGCCGTCGAAAATCAGTTCTAGTATTGCACGAATTGACTCAAACAAACCCTTCTTTTCCTCATTCATCCAACTGTAACGCACCTCTGCCATACCATCGGTTTCCCACAAGCCCAAGATGCGCCATACTCTCCTTATCTTGCCTTGGTTAAGCTTGTAATCGGATTTATGGTGATTAAGCAACTTACAAGTGATTAGTCATCTCTAAACCTTGTTTCAAGATTAATTTCCTTTTTAATTGTTTCTAACCTTTTTTATATGGACGTTAATACTTTTTTACTGTTGTTTCCCATCATTCCTAGAGCGGAATAGAAGATTACACTTGATCCACAACATTTCACTACAAGGAAACTCACTCCAATGCCAAAGTCACCGTCGATCGCCACCTAGGCGCACCTCTATGTGCATTGCAACTAATCGGACTCTAGCCTATGCTGTTTGCACCATTTTCTCATGGGAAATATCATCAAATACACAATGCCTTAAGTGTTGTAACTCAGTTCCAGGACAGGTCGAATTCAAACGAAGAAACCTGTCTTTTCTTTCATTCTTCCAATTCTAGCCCACATATGTCATACCATTGGTTTCCCTCAAGCCCAACATGTGCCGTACACGCCTAATCTAGATTTGGTTAAGCTTATGACTGGAGTTCAGGGAATTATTCAACTACAAGTGATTATTCATCTCTAAACCATCTTCTGAACTTAATTTCCTTTTTAATTCTCTCTCTCTCTTTTCGTATGGGCCTTATTGCTCTTATTGTTTGGTTTGCCATCATTCTTGGACTCAATTAGATGATTAGACTTGATCCACCACATTTCAATACAAGGGAAGTAATTCTAACGCCAAAGTCACCGCCAATCACCACCTAGGTGCTCCTCTTTGTGCGTTGCAACGAATCGGACTATAGCCAATGCCGTTTACACCTATTTCTCGAGGGAAATCTCATCAAACGCATCCCACCTTAACCGTCTAGCTCAGTTCTTTAGCATTGGACGAACTGACACGAAGAAACTTGTCTTTTCTATCGTTCTTCCAGTTGTAGCCTTAGATGTGGGCGATCCACCCCTTATTTGGCCTTGGTGAAACTTGGAACCGGTGTTAAGGGCATTAATCAACTTACAAGCGATTACTGATGTCTAAACCATGTTTCAAGCTCAATTTCCCTTTTAATTCTCTCTCTCTCTTTTCGTACGGGCCTTACTGCCCTTATTGTTTTGTTTGCCATCATTCTTGGACTCAATTAGAAGATTAGACTTGATAAACCACATTTCAATACAAGGAAAGTCGTTACAAGGCCCAAGTCAGCGCCAATCGGCACCTAGGCGCACCTCTATGTGCATTGCAACTAATCGGACTCTAGCCTATGCTGTTTGAACCATTTTCTCACGGGAAATATCATCAAATACACCACGCCTTAAATGTTGTAACTCAGTTCCAGCACAGGTCGAATTCAAACGAAGAAACCCGTCTTTTCTTTCATTCTTCCAATTCTAGCCCACATATGCCATACCATTGGTTTCCCTCACGCCCAAGATTTGCCATATGCGCCTAATCTAGATTTGGTTATGCTTGTGACTCGAGTTAAGGGCATTACTCAACTACAAGTGATTATTCATCTCTAAAAGGTCTTCTGAACTTAATTTCCTTTTTAATTCTCTCTCTCTCTTTTCGTATGGGCCTTATTGCTCTTATTCTTTTGTTTGCCATCATTCTTGGACTCAATTAGATGATTAGACTTGATCCACCACATTTCAATACAAGGGAAGTAATTCTAACGCCAAAGTCACCGCCAATCGCCACCTAGGTGCTCCTCTTTGTGCGTTGCAACGAATCGGACTATAGCCAATGCCGTTTACACCTATTTCTCGATGGAAATCTCGTCAAACGCATCCCACCTTAACCGTCTAGCTCAGTTCTTTAGCATTGGACGAACTGACACGAAGAAACTTGTCTTTTCTATCGTTCTTCCAATTGTAGCCTTAGATGTGGGCCATCCACCCCTTATTTGGCCTTGGTGAAACTTGGAACCGGTGTTAAGGGCATTAATCAACTTACAAGCGATTACTGATGTCTAAACCATGTTTCAAGCTCAATTTCCCTTTTAATTCTCTCTCTCTCTTTTCGTATGGGCCTTGTTGCTCTTACTGTTTTGTTTGCCATCATTCTTGGACTCAATTAGAAGATTAGACTTGATAAACCACATTTCAATACAAGGAAAGTCGTTACGAGGCCCAAGTCAGCGCCAATCGCCACCAAGGTGTACCAACACGTGCATTGCAACTAATCGGACTGTACCTTATGCTGTTTACACCATTTTCTCAAGGGAAATCTCAGCAAATGCTTTCTACCTTAGCCGTCGAAAATAAGTTCTAGTATTGCACGAATTGACTCAAACAAACCCTTCTTTTCCTCATTCATCCAACTGTAACGCACCTCTGCCATACCATCGGTTTCCCTCAAGCCCAAGATGCACCATACTCTCCTTATCTTGCCTTGGTAAAGCGTGTAACCGGATTTAAGGTGATTAAGCAACTTACAAGTGATTAGTCATCTCTAAACCATGTTTCTAGATTAATTTCCTTTTTAATTCTTTCTAACCTTTTTTATATGGACGTTAATACTTTTTTATTGTTGTTTCCCATCATTCCTAGAGCGGAATAGAAGATTACACTTGATCCACAACATTCCAATACAAGGAAACTCACTCCAATGCCAAAGTCACCGTCGATCGCCACCTAGGCGCACCTCTATGTGCATTGCAACTAATCGGACTCTAGCCTATGCTGTTTGAACCATTTTCTCACGGGAAATATCATCAAATACACCACACCTTAAATGTTGTAACTCAGTTCCAGCACAGGTCGTATTCAAACGAAGAAACCCGTCTTTTCTTTCATTCTTCCAATTCTAGCCCACATATGCCATACCATTGGTTTCCATCAAGCCCAAGATGTGCCATATGCGCCTAATCTAGATTTGGTTAAGCTTGTGACTGGAGTTAACGGCATTATTCAACTACAAGTGATTATTCATCTCTAAACCATCTTCTGAACTTAATTTCCGTTTTAATTCTCTCTCTCTCTTTTCGTATGGGCCTTATTGCTCTTATTGTTTTGTTTGCCATCATTCTTGGACTCAATTGGATGATTAGACTTGATCCACCACATCTCAATACAAGGGAAGTCATTCTAACGCCAAAGTCACCGCCAATCGCCACCTAGGTGCTCCTGTTTGTGCGTTGCAACGAATCAGACTATAGCCAATGCCGTTTACACCTATTTCTCGAGGGAAATCTCGTCAAACGCATCGCACCTTAACCGTCTAGCTCAGTTCCTTAGCATTGGACGAACTGACACGAAGAAACTTCTCTTTTCTATCGTTCTTCCAATTGTAGCCTTAGATGTGGGCCATCCACCCCATATTTGGCCTTGGTGAAACTTGGAAGCGGTGTTAAATGCATTAATCAACTTACAAGCGATTACTCATGTCTAAACCATGTTTCAAGCTCAATTTCCCTTTTAATTCTCTCTCTCTCTTTTCGTATGGGCCTTATTGCTCTTATTGTTTTGTGTGCCATCATTCTTGGACTCAATTAGAAGATTAGACTTGATAAACCACATTCCAATACAAGGAAAGTCGTTGCTAGTCCCAAGTCAGCGCCAATTGGCACCTAGGCGCACCTCTATGTGCATTGCAACTAATCGGACTCTAGCCTATGCTGTTTGAACCATTTTCTCACAGGAAATATCATCAAATACACCACGCCTTAAATGTTGTAACTCAGTTCCAGCACAGGTCGAATTCAAACGAAGAAACCCGTCTTTTCTTTCATTCTTCCAATTCTAGCCCACATATGCCATACCATTGGTTTCCCTCACGCCCAAGATTTGCCATATGCGCCTAATCTAGATTTGGTTAAGCTTGTGACTCGAGTTAAGGGCATTACTCAACTACAAGTGATTATTCATCTCTAAAAGGTCTTCTGAACTTAATTTCCTTTTTAATTCTCTCTCTCTCTTTTCGTATGGGCCTTATTGCTCTTATTGTTTTGTTTGCCATCATTCTTGGACTCAATTAGATGATTAGACTTGATCCACCACATTTCAATACAAGGGAAGTAATTCTAACGCCAAAGTCACCGCCAATCGCCACCTAGGTGCTCCTCTTTGTGCGTTGCAACGAATCGGACTATAGCCAATGCCGTTTACACCTATTTCTCGATGGAAATCTCGTCAAACGCATCCCACCTTAACCGTCTAGCTCAGTTCTTTAGCATTGGACGAACTGACACGAAGAAACTTGTCTTTTCTATCGTTCTTCCAATTGTAGCCTTAGATGTGGGCCATCCACCCCTTATTTGGCCTTGGTGAAACTTGGAACCGGTGTTAAGGGCATTAATCAACTTACAAGCGATTACTGATGTCTAAACCATGTTTCAAGCTCAATTTCCCTTTTAATTCTCTCTCTCTCTATTCGTATGGGCCTTGTTGCTCTTACTGTTTTGTTTGCCATCATTCTTGGACTCAATTAGAAGATTAGACTTGATAAACCACATTTCAATACAAGGAAAGTCGTTACGAGGCCCAAGTCAGCGCCAATCGCCACCTAGGTGCACCAACACGTGCATTGCAACTAATCGGACTGTACCTTATGCTGTTTACACCATTTTCTCAAGGGAAATCTCAGCAAATGCTTTCTACCTTAGCCGTCGAAAATAAGTTCTAGTATTGCACGAATTGACTCAAACAAACCCTTCTTTTCCTCATTCATCCAACTGTAACGCACCTCTGCCATGCCATCGGTTTCCCTCAAGCCCAAGATGCACCATACTCTCCTTATCTTGCCTTGGTAAAGCGTGTAACCGGATTTAAGGTGATTAAGCAACTTACAAGTGATTAGTCATCTCTAAACCATGTTTCTAGATTAATTTCCTTTTTAATTCTTTCTAACCTTTTTTATATGGACGTTAATACTTTTTTATTGTTGTTTCCCATCATTCCTAGAGCGGAATAGAAGATTACACTTGATCCACAACATTCCAATACAAGGAAACTCACTCCAATGCCAAAGTCACCGTCGATCGCCACCTAGGCGCACCTCTATGTGCATTGCAACTAATCGGACTCTAGCCTATGCTGTTTGAACCATTTTCTCACGGGAAATATCATCAAATACACCACACCTTAAATGTTGTAACTCAGTTCCAGCACAGGTCGTATTCAAACGAAGAAACCCGTCTTTTCTTTCATTCTTCCAATTCTAGCCCACATATGCCATACCATTGGTTTCCATCAAGCCCAAGATGTGCCATATGCGCCTAATCTAGATTTGGTTAAGCTTGTGACTGGAGTTAACGGCATTATTCAACTACAAGTGATTATTCATCTCTAAACCATCTTCTGAACTTAATTTCCGTTTTAATTCTCTCTCTCTCTTTTCGTATGGGCCTTATTGCTCTTATTGTTTTGTTTGCCATCATTCTTGGACTCAATTGGATGATTAGACTTGATCCACCACATCTCAATACAAGGGAAGTCATTCTAACGCCAAAGTCACCGCCAATCGCCACCTAGGTGCTCCTGTTTGTGCGTTGCAACGAATCAGACTATAGCCAATGCCGTTTACACCTATTTCTCGAGGGAAATCTCGTCAAACGCATCGCACCTTAACCGTCTAGCTCAGTTCTTTAGCATTGGACGAACTGACACGAAGAAACTTCTCTTTTCTATCGTTCTTCCAATTGTAGCCTTAGATGTGGGCCATCCAGCCCATATTTGGCCTTGGTGAAACTTGGAAGCGGTGTTAAATGCATTAATCAACTTACAAGCGATTACTCATGTCTAAACCATGTTTCGAGCTCAATTTCCCTTTTAATTCTCTCTCTCTCTTTTCGTATGGGCCTTATTGCTCTTATTGTTTTGTGTGCCATCATTCTTGGACTCAATTAGAAGATTAGTCTTGATAAACCACATTCCAATACAAGGAAAGTCGTTGCTAGTCCCAAGTCAGCGCCAATCGCCACCTAGGTGCACCTCCACGTGCATTGCAACTAATTGGACTGTACCCTATGCAGTTTACACCATTTTCTCGAGGGAAGTCTCAGCAAATGCTTTCTACCTTAGCCGTCGAAAATCAGTTCTAGTATTGCACGAATTGACTCAAACAAACCCTTCTTTTCCTCATTCATCCAACTGTAACGCACCTCTGCCATACCATCGGTTTCCCACAAGCCCAAGATGCGCCATACTCTCCTTATCTTGCCTTGGTTAAGCTTGTAATCGGATTTATGGTGATTAAGCAACTTACAAGTGATTAGTCATCTCTAAACCTTGTTTCAAGATTAATTTCCTTTTTCATTCTTTCTAACCTATTTTATATGGACGTTAATACCTTTTTACTGTTGTTTCCCACCATTCCTTGAGCGGAATAGAAGATTACACTTGATCCACAACATTTCAATATAAGGAAACTCACTCCAATGCCAAAGTCAGCGTCGATCGCCACCTAGGCGCACCTCTATGTGCATTGCAACTAATCGGACTCTAGCCTATGCTGGTTGCACCATTTTCTCACGGGAAATATCATCAAATACACCACGCCTTAAATGTTGTAACTCAGTTCCAGCACAGGTCGAATTCAAACGAAGAAACCCGTCTTTTCTTTCATTCTTCCAATTCTAGCCCACATATGCCATACCATTGGTTTCCCTCAAGCCCATGATGTGCCATATGCGCCTAATCTAGATTTGGTTATGCTTGTGACTAGAGTTATGGGCATTCTTCAACTACAAGTGATTATTCATCTCTAAACCATCTTCTGAACTTAATTTCCTTTTTAATTCTCTCTCTCTCTTTTCGTATGGGCCTTATTGCTCTTATTGTTTTGTTTGACATCATTCTTAGACTCAATTCGATGATTAGACTTGATCCACCACATTTCAATACAAGGGAAGTCATTCTAACGCCAAAGTCACCGCCAATCGCCACCTAGGTGCTCCTGTTTGTGCGTTGCAACGAATCGGACTATAGCCAATGCCGTTTACACCTATTTCTCGAGGGAAATCTCGTCAAACGCATCGCACCTTAACCGTCTAGCTCAGTTCTTTAGCATTGGACGAACTGACACGAAGAAACTTGTCTTTTCTATCGTTCTTCCAATTGTAGCCTTAGATGTGGGCCATCCACCCCTTATTTGGCCTTGGTGAAACTTGGAACCGGTGTTAAGGGCAGTAATGAACTTACAAGCGATTACTCATGTCTAAACCATGTTTCAAGCTCAATTTCCCTTTTAATTCTCTCTCTCTCTTTTTGTATGGGCCTTATTGCTCTTATTGTTTTGTTTGCCATCATTCTTGAACTCAATTAGAAGATTAGACTTGGTAAACTACATTTCAATAGAAGGAAAGTCGTTCCAAGGCCCAAGTCAGCGCCAATCGCCACCTAGGTGCACCTCCACGTGCATTGCAAGTAATCGGACTGTACCCTATGCCGTTTACACCATTTTCTCAAGGGAAATCTCAGCAAATACTTTCTACCTTAGCCGTCGAAAATCAGTTCTAGTATTGCATGAATTGACTCAAACAACCCCTTCTTTTCCACATTCATCCAACTGTAAAGCACCTCTGACATACCATAGGTTTCCCTCAAGCCCAAAATGCGCCATACTCCCCTTATCTTGCCATGGTTAAGCTTGTAATCGGATTTATGGTGATTAAGCAACTTACAAGTGATTAGTCATCTCTAAATCATGTTTCAAGATTAATTTCCTTTTTAATTCTTTCTAACCTTTTTTATATGGACGTTAATACTTTTTTACTGTTGTTTCCCATCATTCCTAGAGCGGAATAGAAGATTACACTTGATCCACAACATTTCAATACAAGGAAACTCACTCCAATGCCAAAGTCACCATGGATCGCCACCTAGGCGCACCTCTATGTGCATTGCAACTAATCGGACTCTAGCGTATGCTGGTTGCACCATTTTCTAACGGGAAATATCATCAAATACACCACGCCTTAAATGTTGTAACTCAGTTCCAGCACAGGTCGTATTCAAACGAAGAAACCCGTCTTTTCTTTCATTCTTCCAATTCTAGCCCACATATGCCATACCATTGGTTTCCCTCAAGCCCAAGATGTGCCATATGCGCCTAATCTAGATTTGGTTAAGCTTGTGACTGGTGTTAACGGCATTATTTAACTACAAGTGATTATTCATCTCTAAACCATCTTCTGAACTTAATTTCCTTTTTAATTCTCTCTCTCTCTTTTCGTATGGGCCTTATTGCTCTTATTGTTTTGTTTGCCATCATTCTTGGACTCAATTAGATGATTAGACTTGATCCACCACATTTCAATACAAGGGAAGTCATTCTAACGCCAAAGTCACCGCCAATCGCCACCTAGGTGCTCCTGTTTGTGGGTTGCAACGAATCGGACTATAGCCAATGCCGTTTACAACTATTTCTCGAGGGCAATCTCATCAAACGCATCACACCCTAACCGTCTAGCTCAGTTCTTTAGCATTGGACGAACTGACACGAAGAAACTTGTCTTTTCTATCGTTCTTCCAGTTGTAGCCTTAGATGTGGGCCATCCACCCCTTATTTGGCCTTGGTGAAACTTGGAACCGGTGTTAAGGGCATTAATCAACTTACAAGCGATTACTCATGTCTAAACCATGTTTCAAGCTCAATTTCCCTTTTAATTCTCTCTCTCTCTCTTTGTATGGGCCTTATTGCTCTTATTGTTTTGTTTGCCATCATTCTTGGACTCAATTAGAAGATTAGACTTGATAAACCACATTTCAATAGAAGGAAAGTCGTTCCAAGGCCCAAGTCAGCGCCAATCGTCACCTAGGTGCACCTCCACGTGCATTCCAACTAATCGGACTGTAGCCTATGCCGTTTACACCATTTTCTCAAGGGAAATCTCAGCAAATGCTTTCAACCTTAGCCGTCGAAAATCAGTTCTAGTATTGCATGAATTCACTCAAACAAACCCTCCTTTTCCTCATTCATCCAACTGTAACGCACCTCTGCCATACCATCGGTTTCCCTCAAGCCCAAGATGCGCCATACTCCCCTTATCTTGCCCTTGTTAAGCTTGTAATCGGATTTATGGTGATTAAGCAATTTACAAGTGATTAGTCATCTCTAAACCATGTTTCAAGATTAATTTCCTTTTTAATTCTTTCTAACCTTTTTTATATGGACGTTAATACTTTTTTACTGTTGTTTCCCATCTTTCCTAGAGCGGAATAGAAGATTACACTTGATCCACAACATTTCAATACAAGGAAACTCACTCCAATGCCAAAGTCACCGTCGATCGCCACCTAGGCGCCCCTCTATGTGCATTGCAACTAATCGGACTCTAGCCTATGCTGGTTGCACCATTTTCTCACGGGAAATATCATCAAATACACCACGCCTTAAATGTTGTAACTCAGTTCCAGCACAGGTCGAATTCAAACGAAGAAACCCGTCTTTTCTTTCATTCTTCCAATTCTAGCCACATATGCCATACCATTGGTTTCCCTCAAGCCCAAGATGTGCCATATGCGCCTAATCTAGATTTGGTTAAGCTTGTGACTGGAGTTAACGGCAATATTCAACTACAAGTGATTATTCATCTCTAAACCATCTTCTGAACTTAATTTCCTTTTTAATTCTCTCTCTCTCTTTTCGTATGGGCCTTATTGCTCTTATTGTTTTGTTTGCCATCCTTCTTGGACTCAATTAGATAATTAGACTTGATCCACCACATTTCAATAGAAGGGAAGTCATTCTAACGCCAAAGTCACCGCTAATCAACACCTAGGTGCTCCTGTTTGTGCGTTGCAACGAATCGGACTATAGCCAATGCCGTTTACACCTATTTCTCGAGGGAAATCTCATCAAACGCATCCCACCTTAACCGTCTAGCTCAGTTCTTTAGCATTGGACGAACTGACACGAAGAAACTTGTCTTTTCTATCGTTCTTCCAATTGTAGTCGTAGATGTGGGCCATCCACCCCTTATTTGGCCTTGGTGAAACTTGGAACCGGTGTTAAGGGCATTAATCAACTTACAAGCGATTACTCATGTCTAAACCATGTTTCAAGCTCAATTTCCCTTTTAATTCTCTCTCTCTCTTTTCGTATGGGCCTTATTGCTCTTATTGTTTTGTTTGCCATCATTCTTGGACTCAATTAGAAGATTAGACTTGATAAACCACATTTCAATACAAGGAAAGTCGTTGCAAGGCCCAAGTCAGCGCCAATCGCCACCTAGGTGCACCTCCACGTGCATTGCAACTAATCGGACTGTACCCTATGCCGTTTACACCATTTTCTCAAGGGAAATCTCAGCAAATGCTTTCTACCTTAGCCGTCGAAAATCAGTTCTACTATTGCACGAATTGACTCAAACAAACCCTTCTTTTCCTCATTCATCCAACTATAACGCACCTCTGCCATACCATCGGTTTCCCTCAAGCCCAAGATGCGCCATACTCTCCTTATCTTGCCTTGGTTAAGCTTGTAATCGGATTTATGGTGATTAAGCAACTTACAAGTGATTAGGCATCTCTAAACCTTGTTTCAAGATTAATTTCCTTTTTAATTCTTTCTAACCTTTTTGATATGGACATTAATACTTTTTTACTGTTGTTTCCCATCATTCCTAGAGCGGAATAGAAGATTACACTTGATCCACAACATTTCAATACAAGGAAACTCACTCCAATGCCAAAGTCACCGTCGATCGCCAACTAGGCGCACCTCTATGTGCATTGCAACTAATCGGACTCTAGCCTATGCTGGTTGCACCATTTTCTCACGGGAAATTTCATCAAATACACCAAGCCTTAAATGTTGTAACTCAGTTCCAGCACAGGTCGAATTCAAACGAAGAAACCCGTCTTTTCTTTCATTCTTCCAATTCTAGCCCACATATGCCATACCATTGGTTTCCCTCAAGCCCATGATGTGCCTTATGAGCCTAATCTGGATTTGGTTATGCTTGTGACTGGAGTTAAGGGCATTATTCAACTACAAGTGATTATTCATCTCTAAACCATCTTCTGAACTTAATTTCCTTTTTAATTCTCTCTCTCCTTTTTCGTATGGGCCTTATTGCTCTTATTGTTTTGTTTGCCATCAGTCTTGGACCCAATTAGATGATTAGACTTGATCCACCACATTTCAATACAAGGGAAGTCATTCTAACGCCAAAGTCACTGCCTATCGCCACCTAGGTGCTCCTCTTTGTGCGTTCCAACGAATCGGACTATAGCCAATGCCGTTTATACCTATTTCTCGAGGGAAATTTCGTCAAACGCATCCCACCTTAACCGTCTAGCTCAGTTCTTTAGCATTGGACGAACTGACACGAAGAAACTTGTCTTTTCTATCGTTCTTCCAATTGTAGCCTTAGATGTGGGCCATCCACCCCTTATTTGGCCTTGGTGAAACTTGGAGCCGGTGTTAAGGGCATTAATCAACTTACAAGCGATTACTCATGTCTAAACCATGTTTCAAGCTCAATTTCCCTTTTAATTCTCTCTCTCTCTCTTTTCGTAGGGGCCTTATCGCCACCTAGGTGCACCTCCACGTGCATTGCAACTAATCGGACTGTTCCCTATGCCGTTTACACCATTTTCTCAAGGGAAATCTCAGCAAATGCTTTCTACCTTAGCCGTCGAAAATCAGTTCTGGTATTGCACGAATTGACTCAAACAAACCCTTCTTTTCCTCATTCATCCAACTGAAACGCACCTCTGCCATACCATCGGTTTCCCTCAAGCCCAAGATGCGCCATACTCCCCTTATCTTTCCCTGGTTAAGCTTGTAATCGGATTTATGGTGATTAAGCAACTTACAAGTGATTAGTCATCTCTAAACCATGTTTCAAGATTAATTTCCTTTTTAATTCTTTCTAACCTTTTTTATATGGACGTTAATACTTTTTTACTGTTGTTTCCCATCATTCCTAGAGCGGAATAGAAGATTACACGTGATCCAGAACATTTCAGTACAAGGAAACTCACTCCAATGCCAAAGTCACCGTCGATCGCCACCTAGGCGCACCTCTATGTGCATTGCATCTAATCGGACTCTAGCCTATGCTGGTTGCACCATTTTCTCACGGGAAATATCATCAAATACACCACGCCTTAAATGTTGTAACTCAGTTCCAGCACAGGTCGAATTCAAACGAAGAAACCCGTCTTTTCTTTCATTCTTCCAATTCTAGCCCACATTGCCATACCATTGGTTTCCCTCAAGCCCAAGATGTGCCATATGTGCCTAATCTAGATTTGGTTAAGCTTCTGACTGGAGTTAACGGCATTATTCAACTACAAGTGATTATTCATCTCTAAACCATCTTCTGAACTTAATTTCCTTTTTAATTCTCTCTCTCTCTTTTCGTATGGGACTTATTGCTCTTATTGTTTTTTTTGCCGTCAGTCTTGGACTTGATTAGATGATTAGACTTGATCCACCACATTTCAATACAAGGGAAGTCATTCTAACGCCAAAGTCACCGCCAATCGCCACCTAGGTGGTCCTCTTTGTGCGTTGCAACGAATCGGACTATAGCCAATGCCGTTTACACCTACTTCTCAACGGAAATCTCGTCAAACGCATCCCACCTTAACCGTCTAGCTCAGTTCTTTAGCATTGGACGAACTGACACGAAGAAACTTGTCTTTTCTATCGTTCTTCCAATTGTAGCCTTAGATGTGGGCCATCCACCCCTTATTTGGCCTTGATGAAACTTGGAACCGGTGTTAAGGGCATTAATCAACTTACAAGCGATTACTCATGTCTAAGCCATGTTTCAAGCTCAATTTCCCTTTTAATTCTCTCTCTCTCTTTTCGTATGGGCCTTATTGCTCTTATTGTTTTGTTTGCCATCATTCTTGGACTCAATTAGAAGATTAGACTTGATAAACCACATTTCAATACAAGGAAAGTCGCTGCAAGGCCCAAGTCAGCGCCAATCGCCACCTAGGTGCACCTCCACGTGCATTGCAACTAATCGGACTGTACCCTATGCCGTTTACACCATTTTCGCAAGGGAAATCTCAGCAAATGCTTTCTACCTTAGCCGTCGAAAATCAGTTATAGTATTGCACGAATTGACTCAAACAAACCCTTCTTTTCCTCATTCATCCAACTGTAACGCACCTCTGCCATACCATCGGTTTCCCTCAAGCCCAAGATGCGCCATACTCTCCTTATCTTGCCTTGGTTAAGCTTGTAATCGGATTTATGGTGATTAAGCAACTTACAAGAGATTAGTCATCTCTAAACCTTGTTTCAAGATTAATTTCCTTTTTAATTCTTTCTAACCTTTTTTATATGGACGTTAATACTTTTTTACTGTTGTTTCCCATCATTCCTAGAGCGGAATAGAAGATTACACGTGATCCACAACATTTCAATACAAGGAAACTCACTCCAATGCCAAAGTCACCGTCGATCGCCACCTAGGCGCACCTCTATGTGCATTGCAACTAATCGGACTCTAGCCTATGCTGGTTGCACCATTTTCTCATGGGAAATATCATCAAATACACCACGCCTTAAATGTTGTAACTCAATTCCAGCACAGGTCGAATTCAAACGAAGAAACCCGTCTTTTCTTTCATTCTTCCAATTCTAGCCACATATGCCATACCATTGGTTTCCCTCAAGCCCAAGATGTGCCATATGCGCCTAATCTAGATTTGGTTAAGCTTGTGCCTGGTGTTAACGGCATTATTCAACTACAAGTGATTATTCATCTCTAAACCATCTTCTGAACTTAATTTCCTTTTTAATTCTCTCTCACTCTTTTCGTATGGGCCTTATTGCTCTTATTGTTTTGTTTTCCCTCATTCTTGGACTTAATTAGATGATTAGACTTGATCCACCACATTTCAATACAAGGGAAGTCATTCTAACGCCAAAGTCACCGCGAATCGCCACCTAGGTGCTCCTGTTTGTGCGTTGAAACGAATCGGACTATAGCCAATGCCGTTTACACCTATTTCTCGAGGGAAATCTCATCAAACGCATCCCACCTTAACCGTCTAGCTCAGTTCTTTAGCATTGGACGAACTGACACGAAGAAACTTGTCTTTTCTATCGTTCTTCCAATTGTAGCCTTAGATGTGGGCCATCCACCCCTTATTTGGCCTTGGTGAAACTTGGAGCCGGTGTTAAGGGCATTAATCAACTTACAAGCGATTACTCATGTCTAAACCATGTTTCAAACTCAATTTTCCTTTTAATTCTCTCTCTCTCTTTTCGTATGGGCCTTATTGCTCTTATTGTTTTGTTTGCCATCATTCTTGGACTCAATTAGAAGATTAGACTTGATAAACAACATTTCAATACAAGGAAAGTCGTTGCAAGGCCCAACTCAGCGCCAATCGGCACCTAGGTGCACCTCCACATGCATTGCAACTAATCGGACTGTACCCTATGCCGTTTACACCATTTTCTCAAGGGAAATCTCAGCAAATGCTTTCTACCTTAGCCGTCGAAAATCAGTTATAGTATTGCACGAATTGACTCAAACAAACCCATCTTTTCCTCATTCATCCAACTGTAACGCACCTCTGCCATACCATCGGTTTCCCTCAAGCCCAAGATGCGCCATACTCTCGTTATCTTGCCTTGGTTAAGCTTGTAATCGGATTGATGGTGATTAAGCAACTTACAAGTGATTAGTCATCTCTAAACCTTGTTTCAAGATTAATTTCCTTTTTAATTCTTTCTAACCTTTTTTATATGGATGTTAATACTTTTTTACTGTTGTTTCCCATCATTCCTAGAGCGGAATAGAAGATTACACTTGATCCACAACATTTCAATACAAGGAAACTCACTCCAATGCCAAAGTCACCGTCGATCGCCACCTAGGCGCACCTCTATGTGCATTGCAACTAATCGGACTCTAGCCTATGCTGGTTGCACCATTTTCTCACGGGAAATATCATCAAATACACCACGCCTTAAATGTTGTAACTCAGTTCCAGCACAAGTCGAATTCAAACGATGAAACCCGTCTTTTCTTTCATTCTTCCAATTCTGGCCCACATATGCCATACCATTGGTTTCCCTCAAGCCCAAGATGTGCCATATGGGCCTAATCTAGATTTGGTTAAGCTTGTTACTGGAGTTAACGGCATTATTCAACTACAATTGATTATTCATCTCTAAACCGTCTTCTGAACTTAATTTCCTTTTTAATTCTCTCTCTCTCTTCTCGTATGGGCCTTATTGCTCTTATTGTTTTTTTTGCCATCAGTCTTGGACTCAATTAGATAATTAGACTTGATCCACCACATTTCAATACAAGGGAAGTCATTCTAACGCGAAAGTCACCGCCAATCGTCACCTAGGTGGCCCTCTTTGTGCGTTGCAACGAATCGGACTATAGCCAATGCCGTTTACCCCTATTTCTCGTGGGAAATCTCGTCAAACGCATCCCACCTTAACTGTCTAGCTGAGTTCTTTAGCATTGGACGAACTGACGCGAAGAAACTTGTCTTTTCTATCGTTCTTCCAATTGTAGCCTTAGATGTGGGCCATCCACCCCTTATTTGGCCTTGGTGAAACTTGGTACCGGTGTTAAGGGCATTAATCAACTTACAAGCGATTACTCATGTCTAAACCATGTTTCAAGCTCAATTTCCCTTTTAATTCTCTCTCTCTCTTTTTGTATGGGCCTTGTTGCTTTTATTGTTTTGTTTTCCATCATTCTTGGTCTCAATTAGAAGATTAGACTTGATAAACCACATTTCAATACAAGGAAAGTCGTTCCAAGGCCCAAGTCAGCGCCAATCGCCACCTAGGTACACCTTCACGTGCATTGCAACTAATCAGACTGTACCCTATGCCGTTTACACCATTTTCTCAAGGGAAATCTCAGCAAATGCTTTCTACCTTAGCCGTCGAAAATCAGTTCTAGTATTGCACGAATTGACTCAAACAAACCCTTCTTTTCCTCATTCATCCAACTGTAACGCACCTCTGCCATACCATCGGTTTCCGTCAAGCCCAAGATGCGCCATACTCTCCTTATCTTGCCTTGGTTAAGCTTGTAATCGGATTTATGGTGATTAAGCAACTTACAAGAGATTAGTCATCTCTAAACCTTGTTTCAAGATTAATTTCCTTTTTAATTCTTTCCAACCTTTTTTATATGGACGTTAATACTTTTTTACTGTTGTTTCCCATCATTCCTAGAGCGGAATAGAAGATTACACTTGATCCACAACATTTCAATACAAGGTAACACACTCCAATGCCAAAGTCACCGTCGATCGCCACCTAGGCGCACCTCTATGTGCATTGCAACTAATCGGACTGTAGCCTATGCTGGTTGCACCATTTTCTCACGGGAAATATCAGCAAATACACCACGCCTTAAATGTTGTAACTCAGTTCCAGCACAAGTCGAATTCAAACGATGAAACCCGTCTTTTCTTTCATTCTTCCAATTCTGGCCCACATATGCCATACCATTGGTTTCCCTCAAACCCAAGATGTGCCATATGCGCCTAATCTAGATTTGGTTAAGCTTGTGACTGGAGTTAACGGCATTATTCAACTACAAGTGATTATTCATCTCTAAACCATCTTTTGAACTTAATTTCCTTTTTAATTCTCTCTCTCTCTTTTCGTATGGGCCTTATTGCTCTTATTGTTTTTTTTGCCATCAGTGTTGGACTCGATTAGATGATTAGACTTGATCCACCACATTTCAATACAAGGGAAGTCATTCTAACGCCAAAGTCACCGCCAATCTCCACCTAGGAGGTCCTCTTTGTGCGTTGCAACGAATCGGACTATAGCCAATGCCGTTTACACCTACTTCTCAAGGGAAATCTCGTCAAACGCATCCCACCTTAACCGTCTAGCTCAGTTCTTTAGCATTGGACGAACTGACGCGAAGAAACTTGTCTTTTCTATCGTTCTTCCAATTGTAGCCTTAGATGTGGGCCATCCACCCCTTATTTGGCCTTGGTGAAACTTGGTACCGGTGTTAAGGGCATTAATCAACTTACAAGCGATTACTCATGTCTAAACCATGTTTCAAGCTCAATTTCCCTTTTAATTCTCTCTCTCTCTTTTTGTATGGGCCTTGTTGCTCTTATTGTTTTGTTTTCCATCATTCTTGGTCTCAATTAGAAGATTAGACTTGATAAACCACATTTCAATTCAAGGAAAGTCGTTCCAAGGCCCAAGTCAGCGCCAATCGCCACCTAGGTACACCTTCACGTGTATTGCAACTAATCAGACTGTACCCTATGCCGTTTACACCATTTTCTCAAGGGAAATCTCAGCAAATGCTTTCTACCTTAGCCGTCGAAAATCAGTTCTAGTATTGCACGAATTGACTCAAACAAACCCTTCTTTTCCTCATTCATCCAACTGTAACGCACCTCTGCCATACCATCGGTTTCCGTCAAGCCCAAGATGCGCCATACTCTCCTTATCTTGCCTTGGTTAAGCTTGTAATCGGATTTATGGTGATTAAGCAACTTACAAGAGATTAGTCATCTCTAAACCTTGTTTCAAGATTAATTTCCTTTTTAATTCTTTCCAACCTTTTTTATATGGACGTTAATACTTTTTTACTGTTGTTTCCCATCATTCCTAGAGCGGAATAGAAGATTACACTTGATCCACAACATTTCAATACAAGGTAACACACTCCAATGCCAAAGTCACCGTCGATCGCCACCTAGGCGCACCTCTATGTGCATTGCAACTAATCGGACTGTAGCCTATGCTGGTTGCACCATTTTCTCACGGGAAATATCAGCAAATACACCACGCCTTAAATGTTGTAACTCAGTTCCAGCACAAGTCGAATTCAAACGATGAAACCCGTCTTTTCTTTCATTCTTCCAATTCTGGCCCACATATGCCATACCATTGGTTTCCCTCAAACCCAAGATGTGCCATATGCGCCTAATCTAGATTTGGTTAAGCTTGTGACTGGAGTTAACGGCATTATTCAACTACAAGTGATTATTCATCTCTAAACCATCTTTTGAACTTAATTTCCTTTTTAATTCTCTCTCTCTCTTTTCGTATGGGCCTTATTGCTCTTATTGTTTTTTTTGCCATCAGTGTTGGACTCGATTAGATGATTAGACTTGATCCACCACATTTCAATACAAGGGAAGTCATTCTAACGCCAAAGTCACCGCCAATCTCCACCTAGGAGGTCCTCTTTGTGCGTTGCAACGAATCGGACTATAGCCAATGCCGTTTACACCTACTTCTCAAGGGAAATCTCGTCAAACGCATCCCACCTTAACCGTCTAGCTCAGTTCTTTAGCATTGGACGAACTGACGCGAAGAAACTTGTCTTTTCTATCGTTCTTCCAATTGTAGCCTTAGATGTGGGCCATCCACCCCTTATTTGGCCTTGGTGAAACTTGGTACCGGTGTTAAGGGCATTAATCAACTTACAAGCGATTACTCATGTCTAAACCATGTTTCAAGCTCAATTTCCCTTTTAATTCTCTCTCTCTCTTTTTGTATGGGCCTTGTTGCTCTTATTGTTTTGTTTTCCATCATTCTTGGTCTCAATTAGAAGATTAGACTTGATAAACCACATTTCAATTCAAGGAAAGTCGTTCCAAGGCCCAAGTCAGCGCCAATCGCCACCTAGGTACACCTTCACGTGTATTGCAACTAATCAGACTGTACCCTATGCCGTTTACACCATTTTCTCAAGGGAAATCTCAGCAAATGCTTTCTACCTTAGCCGTCGAAAATCAGTTCTAGTATTGCACGAATTGACTCAAACAAACCCTTCTTTTCCTCATTCATCCAACTGTAACGCACCTCTGCCATACCATCGGTTTCCGTCAAGCCCAAGATGCGCCATACTCTCCTTATCTTGCCTTGGTTAAGCTTGTAATCGGATTTATGGTGATTAAGCAACTTACAAGAGATTAGTCATCTCTAAACCTTGTTTCAAGATTAATTTCCTTTTTAATTCTTTCCAACCTTTTTTATATGGACGTTAATACTTTTTTACTGTTGTTTCCCATCATTCCTAGAGCGGAATAGAAGATTACACTTGATCCACAACATTTCAATACAAGGTAACACACTCCAATGCCAAAGTCACCGTCGATCGCCACCTAGGCGCACCTCTATGTGCATTGCAACTAATCGGACTGTAGCCTATGCTGGTTGCACCATTTTCTCACGGGAAATATCAGCAAATACACCACGCCTTAAATGTTGTAACTCAGTTCCAGCACAAGTCGAATTCAAACGATGAAACCCGTCTTTTCTTTCATTCTTCCAATTCTGGCCCACATATGCCATACCATTGGTTTCCCTCAAACCCAAGATGTGCCATATGCGCCTAATCTAGATTTGGTTAAGCTTGTGACTGGAGTTAACGGCATTATTCAACTACAAGTGATTATTCATCTCTAAACCATCTTTTGAACTTAATTTCCTTTTTAATTCTCTCTCTCTCTTTTCGTATGGGCCTTATTGCTCTTATTGTTTTTTTTGCCATCAGTGTTGGACTCGATTAGATGATTAGACTTGATCCACCACATTTCAATACAAGGGAAGTCATTCTAACGCCAAAGTCACCGCCAATCTCCACCTAGGAGGTCCTCTTTGTGCGTTGCAACGAATCGGACTATAGCCAATGCCGTTTACACCTACTTCTCAAGGGAAATCTCGTCAAACGCATCCCACCTTAACCGTCTAGCTCAGTTCTTTAGCATTGGACGAACTGACGCGAAGAAACTTGTCTTTTCTATCGTTCTTCCAATTGTAGCCTTAGATGTGGGCCATCCACCCCTTATTTGGCCTTGGTGAAACTTGGTACCGGTGTTAAGGGCATTAATCAACTTACAAGCGATTACTCATGTCTAAACCATGTTTCAAGCTCAATTTCCCTTTTAATTCTCTCTCTCTCTTTTTGTATGGGGCTTGTTGCTCTTATTGTTTTGTTTTCCATCATTCTTGGTCTCAATTAGAAGATTAGACTTGATAAACCACATTTCAATTCAAGGAAAGTCGTTCCAAGGCCCAAGTCAGCGCCAATCGCCACCTAGGTACACCTTCACGTGTATTGCAACTAATCCGACTGTACCCTATGCCGTTTACACCATTTTCTCAAGGGAAATCTCAGCAAATGCTTTCTACCTTAGCCGTCGAAAATCAGTTCTAGTATTGCACGAATTGACTCAAACAAACCCTTCTTTTCCTCATTCATCCAACTGTAACGCACCTCTGCCATACCATCGGTTTCCGTCAAGCCCAAGATGCGCCATACTCTCCTTATCTTGCCTTGGTTAAGCTTGTAATCGGATTTATGGTGATTAAGCTACTTACAAGAGATTAGTCATCTCTAAACCTTGTTTCAAGATTAATTTCCTTTTTAATTCTTTCCAACCTTTTTTATATGGACGTTAATACTTTTTTACTGTTGTTTCCCATCATTCCTAGAGCGGAATAGAAGATTACACTTGATCCACAACATTTCAATACAAGGAAACTCACTCCAATTCCAAAGTCACCGTCGATCGCCACCTAGGCGCACCTCTATGTGCATTGCAACTAATCGGACTCTAGCCTATGCTGGTTGCACCATTTTCTCACGGGAAATATCATCAAATACACCACGCCTTAAATGTTGTAACTCAGTTCCAGCACAAGTCGAATTCAAACGATGAAACCCGTCTTTTCTTTCATTCTTCCAATTCTGGCCCACATATGCCATACCATTGGTTTCCCTCAAACCCAAGATGTGCCATATGCGCCTAATCTAGATTTGGTTAAGCTTGTGACTGGAGTTAACGGCATTATTCAACTACAAGTGATTATTCATCTCTAAACCATCTTCTGAACTTAATTTCCTTTTTAATTCTCTCTCTCTCTTTTCGTATGGGCCTTATTGCTCTTATTGTTTTTTTTGCCATCAGTGTTGGACTCGATTAGATGATTAGACTTGATCCACCACATTTCAATACAAGGGAAGTCATTCTAACGCCAAAGTCACCGCCAATCTCCACCTAGGAGGTCCTCTTTGTGCATTGCAACGAATCGGACTATAGCCAATGCCGTTTACACCTACTTCTCAAGGGAAATCTCGTCAAACGCATCCCACCTTAACTGTCTAGCTGAGTTCTTTAGCATTGGACGAACTGACGCGAAGAAACTTGTCTTTTCTATCGTTCTTCCAATTGTAGCCTTAGATGTGGGCCATCCACCCCTTATTTGGCCTTGGTGAAACTTGGTACCGGTGTTAAGGGCATTAATCAACTTACAAGTGATTACTCATGTCTAAACCATGTTTCAAGCTCAATTTCCCTTTTAATTCTCTCTCTCTCTTTTCGTATGGGCCTTATTGCTCTTATTGTTTTGTTTGCCATCATTCTTGGACTCAATTAGAAGATTAGACTTGATAAACCACATTTCAATACAAGGAAAGTCGCTCCAAGGCCCAAGTCAGCGCCAATCGCCACCTAGGTGCACCTCCACGTGCATTGCAACTAATCGGACTGTACCCTATGCCGTTTACACCATTTTCTCAAGGGAAATCTCAGCAAATGCTTTCTACCTTAGCCGTCGAAAATCAGTTCTAGTATTGCACGAATTGACTCAAACAAACCCTTCTTTTCCTCATTCATCCAACTGTAACGCACCTCTGCCATACCATCGGTTTCCCTCAAGCCCAAGATGCGCCATACTCTCGTTATCTTGCCTTGGTTAAGCTTGTAATCGGATTTATGGTGATTAAGCAACTTACAAGTGATTAGTCATCTCTAAACCTTGTTTCAAGATTAATTTCCTTTTTAATTCTTTCTAACCTTTTTTATATGGACGTTAATACTTTTTTACTGTTGTTTCCCATCATTCCTAGAGCGGAATAGAAGATTACACTTGATCCACAACATTTCAATACAAGGAAACTCACTCCAATGCCAAAGTCACCGTCGATCGCCACCTAGGCGCACCTCTATGTGCATTGCAACTAATCGGACTCTAGCCTATGCTGGTTGCACCATTTTCTCACGGGAAATATCATCAAATACACCACGCCTTAAATGTTGTAACTCAGTTCCAGCACAAGTCGAATTCAAACGATGAAACCCGTCTTTTCTTTCATTCTTCCAATTCTGGCCCACATATGCCATACCATTGGTTTCCCTCAAGCCCAAGATGTGCCATATGTGCCTAATCTAGATTTGGTTAAGCTTGTTACTGGAGTTAACGGCATTATTCAACTACAAGTGATTATTCATCTCTAAACCATCTTCTGAACTTAATTTCCTTTTTAATTCTCTCTCTCTCTTCTCGTATGGGCCTTATTGCTCTTATTGTTTTTTTTGCCATCAGTCTTGGACTCAATTAGATGATTAGACTTGATCCACCACATTTCAATACAAGGGAAGTCATTCTAATGCCAAAGTCACCGCCAATCGTCACCTAGGTGGTCCTCTTTGTGCGTTGCAACGAATCGGACTATAGCCAATGCCGTTTACACCTATTTCTCGAGGGAAATCTCGTCAAATGCATCCCACCTTAACTGTCTAGCTGAGTTCTTTAGCATTGGACGAACTGACGCGAAGAAACTTGTCTTTTCTATCGTTCTTCCAATTGTAGCCTTAGATGTGGGCCATCCACCCCTTATTTGGCCTTGGTGAAACTTGGTACCGGTGTTAAGGGCATTAATCAACTTACAAGTGATTACTCATGTCTAAACCATGTTTCAAGCTCAATTTCCCTTTTAATTCTCTCTCTCTCTTTTCGTATGGGCCTTATTGCTCTTATTGTTTTGTTTGCCATCATTCTTGGACTCAATTAGAAGATTAGACTTGATAAACCACATTTCAATACAAGGAAAGTCGCTCCAAGGCCCAAGTCAGCGCCAATCGCCACCTAGGTGCACCTCCACGTGCATTGCAACTAATCGGACTGTACCCTATGCCGTTTACACCATTTTCTCAAGGGAAATCTCAGCAAATGCTTTCTACCTTAGCCGTCGAAAATCAGTTCTAGTATTGCACGAATTG
Source organism: Carya illinoinensis (assembly GCF_018687715.1). Taxonomy (NCBI): domain Eukaryota; kingdom Viridiplantae; phylum Streptophyta; class Magnoliopsida; order Fagales; family Juglandaceae; genus Carya; species Carya illinoinensis. The sequence goes on from NC_056761.1 coordinate 25,649,530, forward strand.
ACTCAAACAAACCCTTCTTTTCCTCATTCATCCAACTGTAACGCACCTCTGCCATACCATCGGTTTCCCTCAAGCCCAAGATGCGCCATACTCTCGTTATCTTGCCTTGGTTAAGCTTGTAATCGGATTTATGGTGATTAAGCAACTTACAAGTGATTAGTCATCTCTAAACCTTGTTTCAAGATTAATTTCCTTTTTAATTCTTTCTAACCTTTTTTATATGGACGTTAATACTTTTTTACTGTTGTTTCCCATCATTCCTAGAGCGGAATAGAAGATTACACTTGATCCACAACATTTCAATACAAGGAAACTCACTCCAATGCCAAAGTCACCGTCGATCGCCACCTAGGCGCACCTCTATGTGCATTGCAACTAATCGGACTCTAGCCTATGCTGGTTGCACCATTTTCTCACGGGAAATATCATCAAATACACCACGCCTTAAATGTTGTAACTCAGTTCCAGCACAGGTCGAATTCAAACGAAGAAACCCGTCTTTTCTTTCATTCTTCCAATTCTAGCCCACATATGCCATACCATTGGTTTCCCTCAAGCCCATGATGTGCCATATGCGCCTAATCTAGATTTGGTTATGCTTGTGACTGGAGTTAACGGCATTATTCAACTACAAGTGATTATTCATCTCTAAACCATCTTCTGAACTTAATTTCCTTTTTAATTCTCTCTCTCTCTTTTCGTATGGGCCTTATTGCTCTTATTGTTTTGTTTGCCATCATTCTTGGACTCAATTAGATGATTAGACTTGATCCACCACATTTCAATACAAGGGAAGTCATTCTAACGCCAAAGTCACTGCCAATCGCCACCTAGGTGCTCCTCTTTGTGCGTTGCAACGAATTTCTCGAGTGAAATCTCGTCAAACGCATCCCAGCTTAACCGTCTAGCTCAGTTCTTTAGCATTGGACGAGCTGACACGAAGAAACTTGTCTTTTCTATCGTTCTTCCAATTGTAGCCATAGATGTGGGCCATCCACCCCTTATTTGGCCTTGGTGAAACTTGGAGCCGGTGTTAAGGGCATTAATCAACTTACAAGCGATTACTCATGTCTAAACCATGTTTCAAGCTCAATTTCCCTTTTAATTCTCTCTCTCTCTTTTCGTATGGGCCTTGTTGCTCTTATTGTTTTGTTTGCCATCATTCTTGGACTCAATTAGAAGATTAGACTTGATAAACCACATTTCAATACAAGGAAAGTCGTTGCATTGCAACTAATCGGACTGTACCCTATGCCGTTTACACCATTTTCTCAAGGGAAATCTCAGCAAATGCTTTCTACCTTAGCCGTCGAAAATCAGTTCTAGTATTGCACGAATTGACTCAAACAAACCCTTCTTTTCCTCATTCATCCAACTGTAACGCACCTCTGCCACACCATCGGTTTCCCTCAAGCCCAAGATGCGCCATACTCTCGTTATCTTGCCTTGGTTAAGCTTGTAATCGGATTTATGGTGATTAAGCAACTTACAAGTGATTAGTCATCTCTAAACCTTGTTTCAAGATTAATTTCCTTTTTAATTCTTTCTAACCTTTTTTATATGGACGTTAATACTTTTTTACTGTTGTTTCCCATCATTCCTAGAGCGGAATAGAAGATTACACTTGATCCACAACATTTCAATACAAGGAAACTCACTCCAATGCCAAAGTCACCGTCGATCGCCACCTAGGCGCACCTCTATGTGCATTGCAACTAATCGGACTCTAGCCTATGCTGGTTGCACCATTTTCTCACGGGAAATATCATCAAATACACCACGCCTTAAATGTTGTAACTCAGTTCCAGCACAAGTCGAATTCAAACGATGAAACCCGTCTTTTCTTTCATTCTTCCAATTCTGGCCCACATATGCCATACCATTGGTTTCCCTCAAGCCCAAGATGTGCCATATGTGCCTAATCTAGATTTGGTTAAGCTTGATACTGGAGTTAACGGCATTATTCAACTACAAGTGATTATTCATCTCTAAACCATCTTCTGAACTTAATTTCCTTTTTAATTCTCTCTCTCTCTTCTCGTATGGGCCTTATTGCTCTTATTGTTTTTTTTGCCATCAGTCTTGGACTCAATTAGATGATTAGACTTGATCCACCACATTTCAATACAAGGGAAGTCATTCTAACGCCAAAGTCACCGCCAATCGCCACCTAGGTGGTCCTCTTTGTGCGTTGCAACGAATCGGACTATAGCCAATGCCGTTTACACCTATTTCTCGAGGGAAATATCGTCAAACGCATCCCACCTTAACTGTCTAGCTGAGTTCTTTAGCATTGGACGAACCGACGCGAAGAAACTTGTCTTTTCTATCGTTCTTCCAATTGTAGCCTTAGATGTGGGCCATCCACCCCTTATTTGGCCTTGGTGAAACTTGGTACCGGTGTTAAGGGCATTAATCAACTTACAAGTGATTACTCATGTCTAAACCATGTTTCAAGGTCAATTTCCCTTTTAATTCTCTCTCTCTCTTTTTGTATGGGCCTTGTTGCTCTTATTGTTTTGTTTTCCATCATTCTTGGTCTCAATTAGAAGATTAGACTTGATAAACCACATTTCAATACAAGGAAAGTCGTTCCAAGGCCCAAGTCAGCGCCAATCGCCACCTAGGTGCACCTCCACGTGCATTGCAACCAATCAGACTGTACCCTATGCCGTTTACACCATTTTCTCAAGGGAAATCTCAGCAAATGCTTTCTACCTTAGCCGTCGAAAATCAGTTCTAGTATTGCACGAATTGACTCAAACAAACCCTTCTTTTCCTCATTCATCCAACTGTAACGCACCTCTGCCATACCATCGGTTTCCCTAAAGCCCAAGATGCGCCATACTCTCCTTATCTTGCCTTGGTTAAGCTTGTAATCGGATTTATGGTGATTAACCAACTTACAAGAGATTAGTCATCTCTAAACCTTGTTTCAAGATTAATTTCCTTTTTAATTCTTTCCAACCTTTTTTATATGGACGTTAATACTTTTTTACTGTTGTTTCCCATCATTCCTAGAGCGGAATAGAAGATTACACTTGATCCACAACATTTCAATACAAGGAAACTCACTCCAATGCCAAAGTCACCGTCGATCGCCACCTAGGCGCACCTCTATGTGCATTGCAACTAATCGGACTCTAGCCTATGTTGGTTGCACCATTTTCTCACGGGAAATATCATCAAATACACCACGCCTTAAATGTTGTAACTCAGTTCCAGCACAAGTCGAACTCAAACGATGAAACCCGTCTTTTCTTTCATTCTTCCAATTCTGGCCCACATATGCCATACCATTGGTTTCCCTCAAACCCAAGATGTGCCATATGCGCCTAATCTAGATTTGGTTAAGCTTGTGACTGGAGTTAACGGCATTATTCAACTACAAGTGATTATTCATCTCTAAACCATCTTCTGAACTTAATTTCCTTTTTAATTCTCTCTCTCTCTTTTCGTATGGGCCTTATTGCTCTTATTGTTTTTTTTTCCATCAGTCTTGGACTCGATTAGATGATTAGACTTCATCCACCACCTTTCAATACAAGGGAAGTCATTCTAACGCCAAAGTCACCGCCAATCTCCACCTAGGTGGTCCTCTTTGGGCGTTGCAACGAATCGGACTATAGCCAATGCCGTTTACACCTACTTCTCAAGGGAAATCTCGTCAAACGCATCCCACCTTAACCGTCTAGCTCAGTTCTTTAGCATTGGATGAACTGACACGAAGAAACTTGTCTTTTCTATCGTTCTTCCAATTGTAGCCTTAGATGTGGGCCATCCACCCCTTATTTGCCCTTGGTGAAACTTAGACCCGGTGTTAAGGGCATTAATCAACTTACAAGCGATTACTCATGTCTAAGCCATGTTTCAAGCTCAATTTCCCTTTTAATTCTCTCTCTCTCTTTTCGTATGGGCCTTATTGCTCTTATGGTTTTTTTTTGCCATCATTCTTGGACTCAATTAGAAGATTAGACTTGATAAACCACATTTCAATACAAGGAAAGTCGCTCCAAGGCCCAAGTCAGCGCCAATCGCCACCTAGGTGCACCTCCACGTGCATTGCAACTAATCGGACTGTACCCTATGCCGTTTACAGCATTTTCTCAAGGGAAATCTCAGCAAATGCTTTCTACCTTAGCCGTCGAAAATCAGTTCTAGTATTGCACGAATTGACTCAAACAAACCCTTCTTTTCCTCATTCATCCAACTGTAACGCACCTCTGCCATACCATCGGTTTCCCTCAAGGCCAAGATGCGCCATACTCTCCTTATCTTGCCTTGGTTAAGCTTGTAATCGGATTTATGGTGATTAAGCAACTTACAAGAGATTAGTCATCTCTAAACCTTGTTTCAAGATTAATTTCCTTTTTAATTCTTTCCAACCTTTTTTATATGGACGTTAATACTTTTTTACTGTTGTTTCCCATCATTCCTAGAGCGGAATAGAAGATTACACTTGATCCACAACATTTCAATACAAGGAAACTCACTCCAATGCCAAAGTCACCGTCGATCGCCACCTAGGCGCACCTCTATGTGCATTGCAACTAATCGGACTCTAGCCTATGCTGGTTGCACCATTTTCTCACGGGAAATATCATCAAATACACCACGCCTTAAATGTTGTAACTCAGTTCCAGCACAAGTCGAACTCAAACGATGAAACCCGTCTTTTCTTTCATTCTTCCAATTCTGTCCCACATATGCCATACCATTGGTTTCCCTCAAACCCAAGATGTGCCATATGCGCCTAATCTAGATTTGGTTAAGCTTGTGACTGGAGTTAACGGCATTATTCAACTACAAGTGATTATTCATCTCTAAACCATCTTCTGAACTTAATTTCCTTTTTAATTCTCTCTCTCTCTTTTCGTATGGGCCTTATTGCTCTTATTGTTTTTTTTGCCAGCAGTCTTGGACTCGATTAGATGATTAGACTTCATCCACCACATTTCAATACAAGGGAAGTCATTCTAACGCCAAAGTCACCGCCAATCTCCACCTAGGTGGTCCTCTTTGGGCGTTGCAACGAATCGGACTATAGCCAATGCCGTTTACACCTACTTCTCAAGGGAAATCTCGTCAAACGCATCCCACCTTAACCGTCTAGCTCAGTTCTTTAGCATTGGATGAACTGACACGAAGAAACTTGTCTTTTCTATCGTTCTTCCAATTATAGCCTTAGATGTGGGCCATCCACCCCTTATTTGGCCTTGGTGAAACTTGGAACCGGTGTGAAGGGCATTAATCAACTTACAAGTGATTACTCATGTCTAAACCATGTTTCAAGCTCAATTTCCCTTTTAAGTCTCTCTCTCTCTTTTTGTATGGGCCTTATTGCTCTTATTGTTTTGTTTGCCATCATTCTTGGTCTCAATTAGTAGATTAGACTTGATAAACCACATTTCAACACAAGGAAACTCGTTCCAAGGCCCAAGTCAGCGCCAATCGCCACCTAGGTGCACCTCCACGTGCATTGCAACTAATCGGACTGTACCCTATGCCGTTTACACCATTCTCTCAAGGGAAATCTCAGCAAATGCTTTCTACCTTAGCCGTCGAAAATCAGTTCTAGTATTGCACGAATTGACTCAAACAAACCCTTCTTTTCCTCATTCATCCAACTGTAACGCACCTTTGCCATACCATCGGTTTCCCTCAAGCCCAAGATGCGCCATACTCCCCTTATCTTGCCTTGGTTAAGCTTGTAATCGGATTTAAGGTGATTAAGCAACTTACAAGTGATTAGTCATCTCTAAACCATGTTTCAAGATTAATTTCCTTTTTAATTCTTTCTAACCTTTTTTATATGGACGTGAATACTTTTTTACTGTTGTTACCCATCATTCCTAGAGCGGAATAGAAGATTACACTTGATCCACAACATTTCAATACAAGGAAACTCACTCCAATGCCAAAGTCACCGTCGATCGCCACCTAGGTGCACCTCTATGTGCATTGCAACTAATCGGACTCTAGCCTATGCTGGTTGCTCCATTTTCTCATGGGAAATATCATCAAATACACCACGCCTTAAATGTTGTAACTCAGTTCCAGCACAGGTCGAATTCAAACGATGAAACCCGTCTTTTCTTTCATTCTTCCAATTCTAGCCCACATATGCCATACCATTGGTTTCCCGCAAGCCCAAGATGTGCCATTTTCGCCTAATCTAGAGTTGGTTAAGCTTGTGACTGGAGTTAACGGCATTATTCAACTACAAGTGATTATTCATCTCTAAACCATCTTCTGAACTTAATTTCCTTTTTAATTCTCTCTCTCTCTTTTCGTATGGGCGTTATTGCTCTTATTGTTTTTTTTGCCATCAGTCTTGGACTCAATTAGATGATTAGACTTGATCCACCACATTTCAATAGAAGGGAAGTCATTCTAACGCCAAAGTCACCGCCAATCGCCACCTAGGTGGTCCTCTTTGTGCGTTGCAACGAATCGGACTATAGCCAATGCCGTTTACACCTATTTCTCGAGGGAAATCTCGTCAAACGCATCCCACCTTAACTGTCTAGCTGAGTTCTTTAGCATTGGACGAACTGACACGAAGAAACTTGTCTTTTCTATCGTTCTTCCAATTGTGGCCTCAGATGTGGGCCATCCACCCCTTATTTGGCCTTGGTGAAACTTGGTACCGGTGTTAAGGGCATTAATCAACTTACAAGTGAGTACTCATGTCTAAACCATGTTTCAAGCTCAATTTCCCTTTTAATTCTCTCTCTCTCTTTTTGTATGGGCCTTGTTGCTCTTATTGTTTTGTTTTCCATCATTCTTGATCTCAATTAGAAGATTAGACTTGATAAACCACATTTCAATATAAGGAAAGTCGTTCCAAGGCCCAAGTCAGCGCCAATCGCCACCTAGGTGCACCTCCACGTGCATTGCAACTAATCGGACTGTACCCTATGCCGTTTACACCATTCTCTCAAGGGAAATCCCTGCAAATGCTTTCTACCTTAGCTGTCGAAAATCAGTTTTAGTATTGCACGAATTGACTCAAACAAACCCTTCTTTTCCTCATTCATCCAACTGTAATGCACCTCTGCCATACCATCGGTTTCCCTCAAGCCCAAGATGCGCCATTCTCCCCTTATCTTGCCTTGGTTAAGCTTGTAATCGGATTTATGGTGATTAAGCAACTTACAAGTGATTAGTCATCTCTAAACCATGTTTCAAGATTAATTTCCTTTTTAATTCTTTCTAACCTTTTTTATATGGACGTTAATACTTTTTTACTGTTGTTTCCCATCATTCCTAGAGCGGAATAGAAGATTACACTTGATCCACAACATTTCAATACAAGGAAACTCACTCCAATGCCAAAGTCACCGTCGATCGCCACGTAGGCGCACCTCTATGTGCATTGCAACTAATCGGACTCTAGCCTATGCTGGTTGCACCATTTTCTCACGGGAAATATCATCAAATACACCACGCCTTACATGTTGCAACTCAGTTGCAGCACAGGTCGAATTCAAACGAAGAAACCCGTCTTTTCTTTCATTCTTCCAATTCTAGCCCACATATGCCATACCATTGGTTTCCCTCAAGCCCAAGATGTGCCATTTGCGCCTAATCTAGATTTGGTTAAGCTTGTGACTGGAGTTAAGGGCATTATTCAACTACAAGTGATTATTCATCTCTAAACCATCTTCTGAACTTAATTTCCTTTTTAATTCTCTCTCTCTCTTTTCGTATGGGCCTTAGAGCATTCACATTGGTCTATGTATATGCATATGCAAAGTCATATTTACATAATATGAGCTTAAATTCATCTACATTGGATTATGCATCTTCAAATATTTGCATAGCTATGAACAGTACATTTACATGTTTAAAGATCTACTATTCACTCTCCAAAACATATTTTATTCATTCTTTTTCTCTCCTCCCACTCTCTTTCTACATATTTTACCTTTAAATATTTTACTACATATTTTACTCATTCACTCTCCAAAAAATATTTTACTTAAATATTTTACATATTTGAATATCAAACCCTATTAAAAAAAAAGCAAAAATAAAAAATAAAATGATAATATTTTATTATTATTTTGTCTCAAATTTGCATAAGTCAATGTGGAAATTTTGCTTGTATGACAAATTGGATCTCCAAAAGATGTGATTTTACATATGCATATGCCTAAACCAATGTGAATGCTCTTATTGCTCTTATTGTTTTGTTTGCCATCTTTCTTGGACTCAATTAGATGATTAGACTTGATCCACCACATTTCAATACAAGGGAAGTCATTCTAACGGCAAAGTCATCGCCAATCGCCACCTAGGTGATCCTCTTTGAGCGTTGCAACGAATCGGACTATAGCCAATGCCGTTTACAGCTATTTCTCGAGGGAAATCTCGTCAAACGCATCCCACCTTAACTGTCTAGCTGAGTTCTTTAGCATTGGACGAACTGACATGAAGAAACTTGTCTTTTCTATCGTTCTTCCAATTGTAGCCTTAGATGTGGGCCATCCACCCCTTATTTGGCCTTGGTGAAACTTGGTACCGGTGTTAAGGGCATTAATCAACTTACAAGTGATTACTCATGTCTAAACCATGTTTCAAGCTCAATTTCCCTTTTAATTCTCTCTCTCTCTCTTTTCGTATGGGCCTTATTGCTCTTATTGTTTTGTTTGCCATCATTCTTGGACTCAATTAGAAGATTAGACTTGATAAACCACATTTCAATACAAGGAAAGTCGTTCCAAGGCCCAAGTCAGCGCCAATCGCCACCTAGGTGCACCTCCACGTGCATTGCAACTAATCGGACTGTACCCTATGCCGTTTACACCATTCTCTCAAGGGAAATCTCAGCAAATGCTTTCTACCTTAGCCGTCGAAAATCAGTTCTAGTATTGCACGAATTGACTCAAACAAACCCTTCTTTTCCTCATTCATCCAACTGTAATGCACCTCCGCCATACCATCAGTTTCCCTCAAGCCCAAGATGCGCCATACTCCCCTTATCTTGCCTTGGTTAAGCTTGTAATCGGATTTATGGTGATTAAGCAACTTACAAGTGATTAGTCATCTCTAAACCATGTTTCAAGATTAATTTCCTTTTTAATTCTTTCTAACCTTTTTTATATGGACGTTAATACTTTTTTACTGTTGTTTCCCATCATTCCTAGAGCGGAATAGAAGATTACACTTGATCCACAACATTTCAATACAAGGAAACTCACTCCAATGCCAAAGTCACCTCGATCGCCACCTAGGTGCACCTCTATGTGCGTTGCAACTAATCGGACTCTAGCCCATTCTGTTTGCACCATTTTGTCGCGGGAAATATCATCGAATCCACCCCCCTTAAATGTTGTAACTCAGTTCCATCACAGGTTGTATTAAAACGAAGAAACCCATCTTTTCTTTCATTCTTCCAATTGTAGCCCACATATGCCATACCATTGGTTTCCCTCAAGCCCAAGATGTGCCATACGCGTGTAATCTAGATTTGGTTAAGCTTGTGACTGGAGTTAAGGGAAGTATTCAACTACAAGTGATTATTCATCTCTAAACCATCTTCTGAACTTAATTTCCTTTTTAATTCTCTCTCTCTCTTTTCGTATGGGCCTTATTGCTCTTATTGTTTTGTTTGCCATCATTCTTGGACTCAATTAGAAGATTAGACTTGATAAACCACATTTCAATACAAGGAAAGTCGTTCCAAGGCCCAAGTCAACGCCAATCGCCACCAAGGTGCACCTCCACATGCATTGCAACTAATCGGACTGTACCCTATGCCGTTTACACCATTTTCTCAAGGGAAATGTCAGCAAATGCTTTCTACCTTAGCCGTCGAGAATCAGTTCTAGTATTGCACGAATTGGCTCAAGCAAAGCCTTCTTTTCCTCATTCATCCAACTGTAACGCACCTCTGCCATACAATCAGTTTCCCCCAAGCCCAAGATGCGCCATACTCCCCTTATCTTGCCTTGGTTAAGCTTGTAATCGGATTTATGGTGATTAAGCAATTTACAAGTGATTAGTCATCTCTAAACCATGTTTCAAGATTAATTTCCTTTTTAATTCTTTCTAACCTTTTTTATATGGACGTGAATAATTTTTTACTGTTGTTTCCCATCATACCTAGAGCGGAATAGAAGATTACACTTGATCCACAACATTTCAATTCAAGGAAACTCACTCCAATGCCGAAGTCACCGTCGATCGCCACCAAGGCGCACGTCTATGTGCGTCGCAACTAATCGGACTCTAGCCTATGCTGTTTGCACCATTTTCTCACGGGAAGTATCATCGAATACACCACTCCTTAAATGTTGTAACTCAGCTCTAGCACAGGTTGAATTCAAACGAAGAAACCCGTCTTTTCTTTCATTCTTCCAATTGTAGCCCACATATGCCATACCATTGGTTTCCCTCAAGCCCAAGATGTCCCATACGTGCCTAATCTAGATTTGGTTAAGCTTGTGACTGGAGTTAAGGGAATTATTCAACTACAAGTGAGTATTCATCTCTAAACCATCTTCTGAACTTAATTTCCTTTTTAATTCTCTCTCTCTCTTTTCGTATGGGCCTTATTGCTCTTAGTGTTTTGTTTGCCATCATTCTTGGACTCAATTAGATGATTAGACTTGATCCACCACATTTCAAAACAAGGGAAGTCATTCTAATGCCAAAGTCACCGCCAATCGCCACCTAGGTGCTCCTCTTTGTGCGTTGCAACGAATCGGACTATAGCCAATGCCGTTTACACCTATTTCTTGAGGGAAATCTCGTCCAACGCATCCCACCTTAACCGTCTAGCTCAGTTCTTTAGCATTGGACGAACTGACACGAAGAAACTTGTCTTTTCTATCCTTCTTCCAATTGTAGCCTTAGATGTGGCCCATCCACCCCTTATTTGGCCTTGGTGAAACTTGGAACCGGTGTTAAGGGCATTAATAAACTTACAAGCGATTACTCATGTCTAAACCATGTTTCAAGCTCAATTTCCCTTTTAATTCTCTCTCTCTCTCTTTTCGTATGGGCCTTATTGCTCTTATTGTTTTGTTTGCCATCATTCTTGGACTCAATTAGAAGATTAGACTTGATAAACCACATTTCAATACATGAAAGTCGTTCCAAGGCCCAAGTCAGCGCCAATCGCCACGTAGGTGCACCTCCACGTGCATTCCAACTAATCGGACTGTACCCTATCCCGTTTCCACCATTTTCTCAAGGGAAATCTCAGCAAATGCTTTCTACCTAGCCGTCAAAAATCAGTTCTAGTATTGCACGAGTTGACTCAAACAAACCCTTCTTTTCCTCATTCATCCAACTGTAACGCACCTCCGCCATACCATCGGTCTCCCTCAAGCCCAAGATGCGCCATACTCCCCTTATCTTGCCTTGGTTAAGCTTGTAACCGGATTTAACGTGATTAAGCAACTTACAAGTGATTAGTCATCTCTAAACAATGTTTCAAGATTAATTTCCTTTTTAATTCTTTCTAACCTTTTTTATATGGACGTTAATACTTTTTTGTTGTTGTTTCCCATCATTCTTAGAGCGGAATAGAAGATTACACTTGATCCACAACATTTCAATACAAGGAAACTCACTCCAATGCCAAAGTCTCCGTCGATCGCAACGTAGGCCCACCTCTATGTGCATTGCAGCTAATCGGACTCTAGCCTATGCTGTTTGCACCATTTTCTCACGGGAAATATCATCAAATACACGACGCCTTAAATGTTGTAACTCAGTTCCAGCACAGGTCGAATTCAGACGAAGAAACCCGTCTTTTCTTTCATTCTTCCAATTGTAGCCCACATATGCCATACCATTGGTTTCCCTCAAGCCCAAGATGTGCCATACGCGCCTAATCTAGATTTGGTTAAGCTTGTGACTGGAGTTAAGGGAATTATTCAACTACAAGTGATTATTCATCTCTAAACCATCTTCTGAACTTAATTTCCTTTTTAATTCTCTCTCTCTCTTTTCGTATGGGCCTTATTGCTCTTATTGTTTTGTTTGCCATCATTCTTGGACTCAATTATAAGATTAGACTTGATAAACCACATTTCAATCCAAGGAAAGTCGTTCCACGGCCCAAGTCAGCGCCGATCGCCACCTAGGTGTGCCTCCACGTGCATTGCAACTAATCGGACTGTACCCTATGCCGTTTACACCATTTTCTCAAGGCAAATCTCAGCAAATGCTTTCTACCTAGCCGTCAAAAATTAGTTCTAGTATTGCACGAATTGACTCAAACAAACCCTTCTTCTCCTCATTCATCCAACTGTACCGCACCTCTGCCATACCATCGGTTTCCCTCAAGCCCAAGATGCGCCATACTCCCCTTATCTTGCCTTGGTTAAGCTTGTAACCGGATTTAAGGTGATTAAGCAACTTACAAGTGATTAGTCATCTCTAAACCATGTTTCAAGATTAATTTCCTTTTTAATTCTTTCTAACCTTTTTTATATGGACGTTAATACTTTTTTATTGTTGTTTGCCATCATTCCTAGAGCGGAATAGAAGATTACACTTGATCCACAACATTTCAATACAAGGAAACTCACTCCAATGCCAAAGTCTCCGTCGATCGCCACCTCGGCCCACCTCTATGTGCATTGCAACTAATCGGACTCTAGCCCATGCTGTTTGCACCATTTTCTCACGGGAAATATCATCAAATACACCACGCCTTAAATGTTGTAGCACAGTTCCAGCACAGGTCGAATTCAAATGAAGAAACCCGTCTTTTCTTTCATTCTTCCAATTGTAGCCCACATATGCCATACCATTGGTTTTCCTCAAGCCCAAGATGTGCCAAACGTGCCTAATCTAGATTTGGTTAAGCTTGTGACTGGAGTTAAGGTAATCATTCAACCACAAGTGATTATTCATCTCTAAACCATCTTCTGAACTTAATTTCCTTTTTAATTCTCTCTCTCTCTTTTCGTATCGGCCTTATTGCTCTTATTGTTTTGTTTGCCATCATTCTTGGACTCAATTAGATGATTAGACTTGATCCACCATATTTCAATACAAGGGAAGTCATTCTAATGCCAAAGTCACCGCCAATCGCCACCTAGGTGCTCCTCTTTGTGCGTTGCAAGGAATCGGACTATAGCCAATGTTGTTTACACCTATTTCTCGAAGGAAATCTCGTCAAACGCATCCCACCTTAACCGTCTAGCTCAGTTCTTTAGCATTGGACTAACTGACACGAAGAAACTTGTCTTTTCTTTCGTTCTTCCAATTGTAGCCTTAGATGTGGGCCATCCACCCCTTCTTTGGCCTTGGTGATACTTGGAACCGGTGTTAAGGGCATTAATCAACATACAAGCGGTTACTCATGTCTAAACCATGTTTCAAGCTCAATTTCCCTTTTAATTCTCTCTCTCTCTTTTCCTATGGGCCTTATTGCTCTTATTGTTTTCTTTTCCATCATTCTTGGACTCAAATATAAGATTAGACTTGATAAACCACATTTCAATCCAAGGAAAGTCGTTCCACGGCCCAAGTCAGCGCCAATCGCCACCTAGGTGTGCCTCCACGTGCATTGCATCTAATCGGACTGTACCCTATGCCGTTTACACCATTTTCTCAAGGGAAATCTCAGCAAATGCTTTCTACCTAGCCGTCGAAAATTAGTTCTAGTATTGCACGAATTGACTCAAACAAACCCTTCTTTTCCTCATTCATCCAACTGTACCGCACCTCTGCCATACCATCGGTTTCCCTCAAGCCCAAGATGCGCCATACTCCCCTTATCTTGCCTTGGTTAAGCTTGTAACCGGATTTAAGGTGATTAAGCAACTTACGAGTGATTAGTCATCTCTAAACCATGTTTCAAGATTAATTTCCTTTTTAATTCTTTCTAACCTTTTTTATATGGACGTTAATACTTTTTTATTGTTGTTTCCATCATTCTTAGAGCGGAATAGAAGATTACACTTGATCCACAACATTTCAATACAAGGAAACTCACTCCAATGCCAAAGTCACCGTCGATTGCCACCTAGGCGCACCTCTATGTGCATTGCAACTAATCGGACTCTAGCCTATGCTGTTTGCACCATTTTCTCACGGGAAATATCATCAAATACTCCACGCCTTAAATGTTGTAACTCAGTTCCAGCACAGGTCGAATTCAAACGAAGAAACTCGTCTTTTCTTTCATTCTTCCAATTGTAGCCCACATATGTCATACCATTGGTTTCCCTCAAGCCCAAGATGTGCCATACGCGCCTAATCTAGATTTGGTTAAGCTTGTGATTGGAGTTAAGGGAATTATTCAACTAGAAGTGATTATTCATCTCTAAACCATCTTCTGAACTTAATTTCCTTTTTAATTCTCTCTCTCTCTTTTCGTATGGGCCTTATTGCTCTTATTGTTTTGTTTGCCATCATTCTTGGACTCAATTAGATGATTAGACTTGATCCAACATATTTCAAAACAAGGGAAGTCATTCTAACGCCAAAGTCACCGCCAATCGCCACCTAGGTGCTCCTCTTTGTGCGTTGCAACGAATCGGACTATAGCCAATGCCGTTTACACCTATTTCTCGAGGGAAATCTCGTCAAACGCATCCCACCTCAACCGTCTAGCTCAGTTCTTTAGCATTGGACGAACTGACACGAAGAAACTTGTCTTTTCTATCCTTCTTCCAATTGTAGCCTTAGATGTGGCCCATCCACCCCTTATTTGGCCTTGGTGAAACTTGGAACCGGTTTTCAGGGTATTAATCAACATACAAGCGATTGCTCATGTCTAAACCATGTTTCAACCTCAATTTCCCTTTTAATTCTCTCTCTCTCTCTTTTCGTATAGGCCTTATTGCTCTTATTGTTTTGTTTGCCATCATTCTTGGACTCAATTATAAGATTAGACTTGATAAACCACATTTCAATCCAAGGAAAGTCGTTCCACGGCCCAAGTCAGCGCCAATCGCCATCTAGCTGTGCCTCCACGTGCATTGCAACTAATCGGATTGTACCCTATGCCGTTTACACCATTTTCTCAACGAAAATCTCAGCAAATGCTTTCTACCTAGCCGTCGAAAATCAGTTCTAGTATTGCACGAATTGACTCAAACAAGCCCTTCTTTTCCTCATTCATCCAACTGTACCGCACCTCTGCCATACCATCGGTTTCCCTCAAGCCCAAGATGCGCCATACTCCCCTTATCTTGCCTTGGTTAAGCTTGTAACCGGATTTAAGGTGATTAAGCAACTTACAAGTGATTAGTCATCTCTAAACCATGTTTCAAGATTAATTTCCTTTTTAATTCTTTCTAACCTTTTTTATATGGACGTTAATACTTTTTTATTGTTGTTTGCCATCATTCCTAGAGCGGAATAGAAGATTACACTTGATCCACAACATTTCAATACAAGGAAACTCACTCCAATGCCAAAGTCTCCGTCGATCGCCACCTCGGCCCACCTCTATGTGCATTGCAACTAATCGGACTCTAGCCCATGCTGTTTGCACCATTTTCTCACGGGAAATATCATCAAATACACCACGCCTTAAATGTTGTAACCCAGATCCAGCACAGGTCGAATTCAAACGAAGAAACCCGTCTTTTCTTTCATTCTTCCAATTGTAGCCCACATATGCCATACCATTGGTTTCCCTCAAGCCCAAGATGTGCCATACGCGCCTAATCTAGATTTGGTTAAGCTTGTGACTGGAGTTAAGGGAATTATTCAGCAACAAGTGATTATTCATCTCTAAACCATCTTCTGAACTTAATTTCCTTTTTAATTCTCTCTCTCTCTTTTCGTATGGGCCTTATTGCTCTTATTGTTTTGTTTGCCATCATTCTTGGACTCAATTAGATGATTAGACTTGATCCACCATATTTCAATACAAGGGAAGTCATTCTAACGCCAAAGTCACCGCCAATCACCACCTAGGTGCTCCTCTTTGTGCGTTGCAACGAATCGGACTATAGCCAATGCCGTTTACACCTATTTCTCGAAGGAAATCTCGTCAAACGCATCCCACCTTAACCGTCTAGCTCAGTTCTTTAGCATTGGACGAACTGACACGAAGAAACTTGTCTTTTCTATCCTTCTTCCAATTGTAGCCTTAGATGTGGCCCATCCACCCCTTATTTGGCCTTGGTGAAACTTCGAAGCGGTGTTAAGGGCATTAATCAACACACAAGCGATTACTCAGGTCTAAACCATGTTTCAAGCTCAATTTCCCTTTTAATTCTCTCTCTCTCTCTTTTCGTATGGGCCTTATTGCTCTTATTGTTTTGTTTGCCATCATTCTTGGACTCAATTAGAAGATTAGACTTGATAAACCACATTTCAATACAAGGAAAGTCGTTCCAAGGCCCAAGTCAGCCCCAATCGCCACGTAGGTGCACCTCCACGTGCATTGCAACTAATCGGACTGTACCCTATGCTGTTTACACCATTTTCTCAACGGAAATCTCAGCAAATGCTTTCTACCTAGCCGTCGAAAATCAGTTCTAGTATTGCACGAATTGACTCAAACAAACCCTCCTTTTCCTCATTCATCCAACTGTAACGCACCTCTGCCATACCATCGGTTTCCCTCAAGCCCAAGATGCGCCATACTCCCCTTATCTTGCCTTGGTTAAGCTTGTAACCGGATTTAAGGTGATTAAGCAACTTACAAGTGATTAGTCATATCTAAACCATGTTTCAAGATTAATTTCCTTTTTAATTCTTTCTAACCTTTTTTATATGGACGTTAATACTTTTTTATTGTTGTTTCCCATCATTCTTAGAGCAGAATAGAAGATTACACTTGATCCACAACATCTCAATACAAGGAAACTCACTCCAATGCCATAGTCACCGTCGATCGCCATCTAGGCGCACCTCTATGTGCATTGCAACTAATCGGACTCTAGCCTATGCTGTTTGCACCATTTTCTCATGGGAAATATCCTCAAATACACCACGCCTTAAATGTTGTAACTCAGTTCTAGTACAGGTCGAATTCAAACGAAGAAACCCGTCTTTTCTTTCATTCTTCCAATTCTAGCCCACATATGCCATACCAATGGTATCCCTCAAGCCCAAGATGTGCCATATGCGCCTAATGTAGATTTGGTTAAGCTTGTGACTGGAGTTAAGGGAATTATTCAACTACAAGTGATTATTCATCTCTAAACCATCTTCTGAACTTAATTTCCTTTTTAATTCTCTCTCTCTCATTTCGTATGGGCCTTATTGCTCTTATTGTTTTGTTTGCCATCATTCTTGGACTCAATTATAAGATTAGACTTGATCCACCACATTTCAAAACAAGGGAAGTCATTCTAACGCCAAAGTCACCGCCAATCGCCACCCAGGTGCTCCTCTTTGTGCGTTGCAATGAATCGGACTATAGCCAATGCCGTTTACACCTATTTCTCGACGGAAATCTCGTCAAACGCATCCCACCATAACCGTCTAGCTCAGTTCTTTAGCATTGGACGAACTGACACGAAGAAACTTGTCTTTTCTTTCGTTCTTCCAACTATAGCCTTAGATGTGGGCCATCCACCCCTTCTTTGGCCTTGGTGAAACTTGGAACCGGTGTTAAGGGCATTAATCAACTTACAAGCGATTACTCATGTCTAAACCATGTTTCAACCTCAATTTCCGTTCTAATTCTCTCTCTCTTGTCGTATGGGCCTTATTGCTCTTATTGTTTTGTTTGCCATCATTCTTGGACTCAATTATAAGATTAGACTTGATAAACCACATTTCAATCCAAGGAAAGTCGTTCCACGGCCCAAGTCAGCGCCAATCGCCACCTAGGTGTGCCTCCACGTGCATTGCAACTAATCGGACTGTACCCTATGCCGTTTACACCATTTTCTCGAAGGAAATCTCAGCAAGTGCTTTTTACCTAGCCGTCGAAAATCAGTTCTAGTATTGCACGAATTGACTCAAACAAACCCTTCTTTTCCTCATTCACCGAACTGTAACGCACCTCTGCCATACCATCGGTTTCCCTCAAGCCCAAGATGTCATCCAACTGTAACGCACCTCTGCCACACCATCGGTTTCCCTCAAGCCCAAGATGCGCCATACTCCCCTTATCTTGCCTTGGTTAAGCTTGTAACCGGATTTAACGTGATTAAGCAACTTACAAGTGATTAGTCATCTCTAAACCATGTTTCAAGATTAATTTCCTTTTTAATTGTTTCTAACCATTTTTATCTGGAAGTTAATACTTTTTTATTGTTGTTTCCCATCATTCTTAGAGCGGAATAGAAGATTACACTTGATCCACAACATTTCAATACAAGGAAACTCACACCAATGCCAAAGTCACCGTCGATCGCCATCTAGGTGCACCTCTATGTGCATTGCAACTACCCGGACTATAGCCTATGCTGTTTGCAGCATTTTCTCATGGGAAATATCATCAAATACACCACGCCTTAAATGTTGTAACTCAGTTCCAGCACAGGTCGAATTCGAGCGAAGAAACCCGTCTTTTCTTTCATTCTTCCAATTGTAGCCCACATATGCCATACCATTGGTTTCCCTCAAGCCCAAGATGTGCCATACGTGCCTACTCTAGATTTGGTTAAGCTTGTGACTGGAGTTAAGGGAATTATTCAACTACAAGTGATTATTCATCTCTAAACCATCTTCTGAACTTAATTTCCTTTTTAATTCTCTCTCTCTCTTTTCGTATGGGCCTTATTGCTCTTATTGTTTTGTTTGCCATCATTCTTGGACTCAATTAGATGATTAGACTTGATCCACCACAGTTCAATACAAGGGAAGTCATTCTAACGCCAAAGTCAGCGCCAATCGTCACCTAGGTGCTCCTCTTTGTGCGTTGCAACGAATCGGACTATAGCCAATGCCGTTTACACCTATTTCTCGAGGGAAATCTTGTCAAACGCATCCCACCTTAACCGTCTAGCTCAGTTCTTTAGCATTGGACGAACTGACATGAAGAAACTTGTCTTTTCTTTCTTTCTTCCAATTGTAGCCTTAGATGTGGGCCATCCACACCTTGTTTGGCCTTGGTCAAACTTGGAACCGGTGTTAAGGGCATTAATCAACTTACAAGCGATTACTCATGTCTAAACCATGTTTCAAGCTCAATTTCCCTTTTAATTCTCTCTCTCTCTTTTTGTATGGGCCTTATTGCTCTTATTGTTTTGTTTGCCATCATTCTTGGACTCAATTACAAGATTAGACTTGATAAACCACATTTCAATACAAGGAAAGTCGTTCCAAGGCCCAAGTCAGTGCCAATCGCCACCTAGGCCCAAGTCAGTGCCAATCGCCACGTAGGTGCACCTCCACGTGCGTTGCAACTAATCGGACTGTACCCTATGCCGTTTACACCATTTTCTCAAGGGAAATCTAAGCAAATGCTTTCTACCTAGCCGTCGAAAATGAGTTCTAGTATTGCACGAATTGACTCAAACAAGCCCTTCTTTTCGTCTTTCATCCAACTGTAACGCACCTCTGCCATACCATCGGTTTCCCTCAAGCCCAAGATGCGCCATACTTCCCTTATCTTGCCTTGGTTAAGCTTGTAACCAGATTTAAGGTGATTAAGCAAATTACAAGTGATTAGTCATCTCTAAACCATGTTTCAAGATTAATTTCCTTTTTAATTTTTTCTAACCTTTTTTATATGGACGTTAATACTTTTTTATTGTTGTTTCCCAACATTCTTAGAGCGGAATAGAAGATTACACTTGATCCGCAACATTTCAATACAAGGAAACTCACTCCAATGCCAAAGTCACCGTCGATCGCCACCTAGGCGCACCTCTATGTGCATTCCAACTAATCAGACTCTAGCCTATGCTGTTTGCACCATTTTCTCATGGGAAATATCATCAAATACACCACGCCTTAAATGTTGTAACTCAGTTCCAGCATAGGTCGAATTCAAACGAAGAAACCCGTCATTTCTTTCATTCTTCCAATTGTAGCCCACATATGCCATACCATTGGTTTCCCTCAAGCCCAAGATGTGCCATACGTGCCTAATCTAGATTTGGTTAAGCTTGTGACTGGAGTTAAGGGAATTATTCCACTACAAGTGATTATTCATCTCTAAACCATCTTCTAAACTTAATTTCCTTTTTAATTTTTTCTCTCTCTTTTCGTATGGGCCTTATTGCTCTTATTGTTTTGTTTGCCATCATTCTTGGACTCAATTAGATGATTAGACTTGATAAACCACATTTCAATACAAGGAAAGTCGTTCCAAGGCCCAAGTCAGCGCCAATCGCCACCTAGGTGCACCTCCGCGTGCATTGCAACTAATCGGACTGTACCCTATGCCGTTTACACCATTTTCTCAAGGGAAATCTCAGCAAATGCTTTCTACCTAGCCGTCGAAAATCAGTTCTAGTATTGCACGAATTGACTCAAACAAACCCTTCTTTTCCTCATCCATCCAACTGTAACGCACCTCTGCCACACCATCGGTTTCCCTCAAGCCCAAGATGCGCCATACTCCCCTTATCTTGCCTTGGTTAAGCTTGTAACCGGATTTAACGTGATTAAGCAACTTACAAGTAATTAGTCATCTCTAAACCATGTTTCAAGATTAATTTCCTTTTTAATTCTTTCTAACCTTTTTTATATGGACGTTAATACTTTTTTATTGTTGTTTCCCATCAGTCTTAGAGCGGAATAGAAGATTACACTTGATCCAAAACATTTCAATACAAGGAAACTCACCCCAATGCCAAAGTCACCGTCGATCGCCACCTAGGCGCACCTCTATGTGCATTGCAACTAATCGGACTATAGCCTATGCTGTTTGCACCATTTTCTCACGGGAAATATCATCAAATACACCACGCCTAAAATGTTGTAACTCAATTCCAACACAGGTCGAATTCAAACGAAGAAACCCGTCTTTTCTTTCATTCTTCCAATTGTAGCCCACATATGCCATACCATTGGTTTCCCTCAAGCCCAAGATGTGCCATGTGCGCCTAATCTAGATTTGGTTAAGCTTGTGACTGGAGTTAAGGGAATTATTCAACTACAAGTGATTATTCATCTTTAAACCATCTTCTGAATTTAATTTCCTTTTTAATTTTCTCTCTCTCTTTTCGTATGGGCCGTATTGCTCTTATTGTTTTGTTTGCCATCATTCTTGGACTCAATTAGATGATTAGACTTGATCCACCATATTTCAATACAAGGGAAGTGATTCTAACGCCAAAGTCACCGCCAATCGCCACCTAGGTGCCCCTCTTTGTGCGTTGCAACGAATCGGACTATAGCCAATGCCGTTTACACCTATTTCTCGAGGGAAATCTCGTCAAACGCATCCCACCTTAACCGTCTAGCTCAGTTCTTTAGCATTGGAAGAACTGACAAGAAGAAACTTGTCTTTTCTTTCGTTCTTCCATTTGTTGCCTTAGATGTGGGCCATCCTCCCCTTCTTTGGCCTTGGTGAAACTTGGAACCGGTGTTAAGGGCATTAATCAACTTACAAGCGATTACTCATGTCTAAACCATGTTTCATGCTCAATTTCCCTTTTAATTCTCTCTCTCTCTTTTCGTATGGGCCTTATTGCTCTTATTGTTTTGTTTGCCATCATTCTTGGACTCAATTAGAAGATTAGACTTGATAAACCACATTTCAATACAAGGAAAGTCGTTCCAAGGCCCAAGTCAGCGCCAATCACAACCTAGGTGCATCTCCACGTGCATTGCAACTAATCCGACTGTACCCTATGCCGTTTACACCATTTTCTCAAGGGAAATCTCAGCAAATGCTTTCTACCTTAGCCGTCAAAAATCAGTTCTAGTATTGCACGAATTGACTCAAACAAACCCTTCTTTTCCTCATTCATCCAACTGTAACGCACCTATGCCATACCATCGGTTTCCCTCAAGCCCAAGATGCACCATACTCCCCTTATCTTGCCTTGGTTAAGCTTGTAACCGGATTTAAGGTGATTAAGCAACTTACAAGTGATTAGTCATCTGTAAACCATGTTTCAAAATTAATTTCCTTTTTAATTCTTTCTAACCTTTTTTATATGGACGTTAATACTTTTTTATTGTTGTTTCCCATCATTCTTAGAGTGGAATAGAAGATTACACTAGATCGACAATATTTCAATACAAGGAAACTCACTCCAATGCCAAAGTCACCGTCGATCGCCACCAAGGCGCACCTCTATGTGCATTGCAACTAATCGGACTCTAGCCTATGCTGTTTGCACCATTTTCTCACGGGAAATATCATCAAATACACCACGCCTTAAATGTTGTAACTCAGTTCCAGCACAGGTCGAATTCAAACGAAGAAATCCGTCTTTTCTTTCATTCTTCCAATTGTAGCCCACATATGCCATACCATTGGTTTCCCTCAAGCCCAAGATGTGCCATACGTGCCTAACCTAGATTTGGTTAAGCTTGTGACTGGAGTTAAGGGAATTATTCAACTACAAGTGATTATTCATCTCTAAACCATCTTCTGAACTTAATTTCCTTTTTAATTCTCTCTCTCTCTCTCTTTTCGTATGGGCCTTATTGCTCTTATTGTTTTGTTTTCCATCATTCTTGGACTCAATTAGATCATTAGACTTGATCCCCCACATTTGAACTCAAGGGATGTCATGCTAACGCCAAAGTCACCGCCAATCGCCACCTAGGTGCTCCTCTTTGTGCTTTCCAACGAATCGGACTATAGCCAATGCCGTTTACACCAATTTTTCGAGGGAAATCTCGTCAACCGCATCCCACCTTAACCGTCTAGCTCAGTTCTTTAGCATTGGACGAACTGACACGAAGAAACTTGTCTTTTCTATCCTTCTTCCAATTGTAGCCTTAGATGTGGCCCATCCACCCCTTATTTGGCTTTGGTGAAACTTGGAACCGGTGTTAAGGGCATTAATCAACTTACAAGCGATTACTCATGTCTAAACCATGTTTCAAGCTCAATTTCCCTATTAATTCGCTCTCTCTCTATCTTTTCGTATGGGCCTTATTGCTCTTATTGTTTTGTTTGCCATCATTCTTGGACTCAATTAGAAGATTAGACTTGATAAACCACATTTCAATACAAGGAAAGTCGTTCCAAGGCCCAAGTCAGCGCTAATCGCCACCTAGGTGCACCTCCACGTGCATTGCAACTAATCGGACTGTACCCTATGCCATTTACACCATTTTCTCAAGGGAAATCTCAGCAAATGCTTTCTACCTTAGCCGTCGAAAATCAGTTCTAGTATTGCACGAATTGACTCAAACAAACCCTTCTTTTCCTCATTCATCCAACTGTAACGCACCTATGCCATACCATCGGTTTCCCTCAAGCCCAAGATTCGCCATACTCCCCTTATCTTGCCTTGGTTAAGCTTGTAACCAGATTTAAGGTGATTAAGCAACTTACAAGTGATTAGTCATCTCTAAACCATGTTTCAAGATTAATTTCCTTTTTAATTCTTTCTAACCTTTTTTATATGGACGTTAATACTTTTTTATTGTTGTTTCCCATCATTCTTAGAGCGGAATAGAAGATTACACTTGATCCACAACATTTCAATACAAGGAAACTCACTCCAATGCCAAAGTCACCGTCGATCGCCACCTAGGCGCGCCTCTGTGTGCAATACAACTAATCGGACTCTGGCCTATGCTATTTGCACCATTTTCTCACGGGAAATATCATCAAATACACCAAGCCTTAAATGTTGTAACTCAGTTCCAGCACAGGTCGAATTCAAATGAAGAAACCCGTCTTTTCTTTCATTCTTCCAATTGTAGCCCACATATGCCATACCATTGGTTTCCCTCAAGCCCAAGATGTGCCATACGCACCTAATCTAGATTTGGTTAAGCTTGTGACTGGAGTTAAGGGAATTATTCAACTACAAGTGATTATTCATCTCTAAACCATCTTCTGAACTTAATTTCCTTTTTAATTCTCTCTCTCTCTTTTCGTATGGGCCTCATTGCTCTTATTGTTTTCTTTGCCATCATTCTTGGACTCAATTAGATGATTAGACTTGATCCACCACATTTCAATACAAGGGAAGTCATTCTAACGCCAAAGTCACTGCCAATCGCCACCTAGGTGCTCCTCTTTGTGTGTTGCAACGAATGGGACTATAGCCAATGCCGTTTATACCTATTTCTCGAGGGAAATCTCGTCAAACACATCCCACCTTAACCGTCTAGCTCAGTTCTTTTGCATTGGATGAACTGACACGAAAAAACTTGTCTTTTCTATCGTTCTTCCAATTGTAGCCTTAGATGTGGGCCATCCACCCCTTATTTGGCCTTGGTGAAACTTGGAACCGGTGCTAAGGGCATTAATCAACTTACAAGTGATTACTCATGTCTAAACCATGTTTGAAGCTCAATTTCCCTTTTAATTCTCTCTCTCTCTTTTCGTATGGGCCTTATTGCTCTTATTGTTTTGTTTGCCATCATTCTTGGACTCAATTAGAAGATTAGACTTGATAAACCACATTTCAATACAAGGAAAGTCGTTCCAAGGCCCAAGTCAGCGCCAATCACAACCTAGGTGCATCTCCACGTGCATTGCAACTAATCCGACTGTACCCTATGCCGTTTACACCATTTTCTCAAGGGAAATCTCAGCAAATGCTTTCTAATTTAGCCGTCAAAAATCAGTTCTAGTATTGCACGAATTGACTCAAACAAACCCTTCTTTTCCTCATTCATCCAACTGTAACGCACCTATGCCATACCATCGGTTTCGCTCAAGCCCAAGATGCACCATACTCCCCTTATCTTGCCTTGGTTAAGCTTGTAACCGGATTTAAGGTGATTAAGCAACTTACAAGTGATTAGTCATCTGTAAACCATGTTTCAAAATTAATTTCCTTTTTAATTCTTTCTAACCTTTTTTATATGGACGTTAATACTTTTTTATTGTTGTTTCCCATCATTCTTAGAGTGGAATAGAAGATTACACTAGATCCACAATATTTCAATACAAGGAAACTCACTCCAATGCCAAAGTCACTGTCGATCGCCACCTAGGCGCACCTCTATGTGCATTGCAACTAATCGGACTCTAGCCTATGCTGTTTGCACCATTTTCTCACGGGAAATATCATCAAATACACCACGCCTTAAATGTTGTAACTCAGTTCCAGCACAGGTCGAATTCAAACGAAGAAATCCGTCTTTTCTTTCATTCTTCCAATTGTAGCCCACATATGCCATACCATTGGTTTCCCTCAAGCCCAAGATGTGCCATACGTGCCTAACCTAGATTTGGTTAAGCTTGTGACTGGAGTTAAGGGAATTATTCAACTACAAGTGATTATTCATCTCTAAACCATCTTCTGAACTTAATTTCCTTTTTAATTCTCTCTCTCTCTCTCTTTTCGTATGGGCCTTATTGCTCTTATTGTTTTGTTTTCCATCATTCTTGGACTCAATTAGATCATTAGACTTGATCCCCCACATTTCAACTCAAGGGATGTCATGCTAACGCCAAAGTCACCGCCAATCGCCACCTAGGTGCTCCTCTTTGTGCTTTCCAACGAATCGGACTATAGCCAATGCCGTTTACACCTATTTTTCGAGGGAAATCTCGTCAAACGCATCCCACCTTAACCGTCTAGCTCAGTTCTTTAGCATTGGACGAACTGACACGAAGAAACTTGTCTTTTCTATCCTTCTTCCAATTGTAGCCTTAGATGTGGCCCATCCACCCCTTATTTGGCTTTGGTGAAACTTGGAACCGGTGTTAAGGGCATTAATCAACTTACAAGCGATTACTCATGTCTAAACCATGTTTCAAGCTCAATTTCCCTATTAATTCTCTCTCTCTCTATCTTTTCGTATGGGCCTTATTGCTCTTATTGTTTTGTTTGCCATCATTCTTGGACTCAATTAGAAGATTAGACTTGATAAACCACATTTCAATACAAGGAAAGTCGTTCCAAGGCCCAAGTCAGCGCCCATCGCCACCTAGGTGCACCTCCACGTGCACTGCAACTAATCGGACTGTACCCTATGCCATTTACACCATTTTCTCAAGGGAAATCTCAGCAAATGCTTTCTACCTTAGCCGTCGAAAATCAGTTCTAGTATTGCACGAATTGACTCAAACAAACCCTTCTTTTCCTCATTCATCCAACTGTAACGCACCTATGCCATACCATCGGTTTCCCTCAAGCCCAAGATTCGCCATACTCCCCTTATCTTGCCTTGGTTAAGCTTGTAACCAGATTTAAGGTGATTAAGCAACTTACAAGTGATTAGTCATCTCTAAACCATGTTTCAAGATTAATTTCCTTTTTAATTCTTTCTAAGCTTTTTTATATGGACGTTAATACTTTTTTATTGTTGTTTCCCATCATTCTTAGAGCGGAATAGAAGATTACACTTGATCCACAACATTTCAATACAAGGAAACTCACTCCAATGCCAAAGTCACCGTCGATCGCCACCTAGGCGCGCCTCTGTGTGCAATACAACTAATCGGACTCTGGCCTATGCTATTTGCACCATTTTCTCACGGGAAATATCATCAAATACACCAAGCCTTAAATGTTGTAACTCAGTTCCAGCACAGGTCGAATTCAAATGAAGAAACCCGTCTTTTCTTTCATTCTTCCAATTGTAGCCCACATATGCCATACCATTGGTTTCCCTCAAGCCCAAGATGTGCCATACGCACCTAATCTAGATTTGGTTAAGCTTGTGACTGGAGTTAAGGGAATTATTCAACTACAAGTGATTATTCATCTCTAAACCATCTTCTGAACTTAATTTCCTTTTTAATTCTCTCTCTCTCTTTTCGTATGGGCCTCATTGCTCTTATTGTTTTCTTTGCCATCATTCTTGGACTCAATTAGATGATTAGACTTGATCCACCACATTTCAATACAAGGGAAGTCATTCTAACGCCAAAGTCACTGCCAATCGCCACCTAGGTGCTCCTCTTTGTGTGTTGCAACGAATGGGACTATAGCCAATGCCGTTTATACCTATTTCTCGAGGGAAATCTCGTCAAACACATCCCACCTTAACCGTCTCGCTCAGTTCTTTTGCATTGGATGAACTGACACGAAAAAACTTGTCTTTTCTATCGTTCTTCCAATTGTAGCCTTAGATGTGGGCCATCCACCCCTTATTTGGCCTTGGTGAAACTTGGAACCGGTGCTAAGGGCATTAATCAACTTACAAGTGATTACTCATGTCTAAACCATGTTTCAAGCTCAATTTCCCTTTTAATTCTCTCTCTCTCTTTTCGTATGGGCCTTATTGCTCTTATTGTTTTGTTTGCCATCATTCTTGGACTCAATTAGAAGATTAGACTTGATAAACCACATTTCACTACAAGGAAAGTCGTTCCAAGGCCCAAGTCAGTGCCAATCGTCACCTAGGTGCTCCTCCACATGCGTTGCAACTAATCGGACTGTACCCTATGCCGTTTACACCATTTTCTCAAGGGAAACTCAGCAAATGCTTTCTACCTTAGCCGTCGAAAATCAGTTCTAGTATTACACGAATTGACTCAAACAAACCCTTCATTTCCTCATTCATCCAACTGTAACGCACCTCTGCCATACCATCGGTTTCCCTCAAACCCAAGATGCGCCATACTCCCCTTATCTTGCCTTGGTTAAGCTTGTAACCGGATTTAAGGTGATTAAGCAACTTACAAGTGATTAGTCATCTCTAAACCATGTTTCAAGATTAATTTCCTTTTTAATTCTTTCTAACCTTTTTTATATGGACGTTAATACTTTTTTATTGTTGTTTCCCATCATTCTTAGAGCGGAATAGAAGATTACACTTGATCCCCGACATTTCAATACAAGGGAACTCACTCCAATGCCAAAGTCATCGTCGATCGCCACCTAGGCGTACCTCCATGTGCATTGCAACTAATCGGACTCTAGCCTATGCTGTTTGCACCATTTTCTCACGGGAAATATCATCCAATACACCACGCCTTAAATGTTGTAACATAGTTCCAGCACAGGTCGAATTCAAACGAAGAAACCCGTCTTTTCTTTCATTCTTCCAATTGTAGCCCACATATGCCATACTATTGGTTTCCCTCAAGCCCAAGATGTGCCATACGCGCCTAATCCAGATTTGGTTAAGCTTGTGACTGGAGTTAAGGGAATTATTCAACTACAAGTGATTATTCATCTCTAAACCATCTTCTGAACTTAATTTCCTTTTTAATTCTCTCTCCCTCTTTTCATATGGGCCTTATTGCTCTTATTGTTTTCTTTGCCATCATTCTTGGACTCAATTAGATGATTAGACTTGATCCACCACATTTCAATACAAGGGAAGTCATTCTAATGCCACAGTCATCGCCAATCGCCACCTAGGTGCTCCTCTTTGTGCGTTGCAACGAATCGGACTATAGCCAATGCCGTTTACACCTATTTCTCGAGGGAAATCTCGTCGAACGCATCCCACCTTAACCGTCTAGCTCAGTTCTTTAGCATTGGATGAACTGACACGAACAAACTTGTCTTTTCTATCCTTCTTCCAATTGTAGCCTTATTTGTGGCCCATCCACCCCTTATTTGGCCTTGGTGAAACTTGGAACCGGTGTTAAGGGCATTAATAAACTTACGAGCGATTACTCATGTCTAAACCATGTTTCAAGCTCAATTTCCCTTTTAATTCTCTCTCTCTCTCTCTCTCTTTTCGTATGGGCCTTATTGCTCTTATTGTTTTGTTTGCCATCATTCTTGGACTCAATTAGAAGATTAGACTTGATAAACCACATTTCAATACAAGGAAAGTCGTTCCAAGGCCCAAGTCAGCGCCAATCGCCACCTAGGTGCACCTCCACGTGCATTGCAACTAATCGGACTGTACCCTATGCCGTTTACAGCATTTTCTCAAGGGAAATCTTAGCGAATGCTTTCTACCTTAGCCGTCGAAAATCAGTTCTAGTATTGCACGAATTGACTCAAACAAACCCTTCTTTTCCTCATTCATCCAACTGTAACGCACCTCTGCCATACCATCGGTTTCCCTCAAGCCCAAGATGCGCCTTACTCCCCTTATCTTGCCTTGGTTAAGCTTGTAACCGGATTTAAGGTGATTAAGCAACTTGCCAGTGATTAGTCATCTCTAAACTATGTTTCAAGATTAATTTCCTTTTTAATTCCTTCTAACCTTTTTTATATGGACGTTAATACTTTTTTATTGTTGTTTCCCATCATTCTTAGAGCGGAATAGAAGATTACACTTGATCCACAACATTTCAAAGCAAGGAAACTCACTCCAATGCCAAAGTCACCGTCGATCGCCACCTATGCGCACCTCTATGTGCATTGCAACTAATCGGACTCTAGCCTATGCTGTTTGCACCATTTTCTCATGGGAAATATCATCAAATACACCACGCCTTAAATGTTGTAACTCAGTTCCAGCACAGGTCGAATTCAAACGAAGAAACCCGTCTTTTCTTTCATTCTTCCAATTGTAGCCCACATATGCCATACTATTGGTTTCCCTCAAGCCCAAGATGTGCCATACGCGCCTAATCTAGATTTGGTTAAGCTTGTGACTGGAGTTAAGGGAATTATTCAACTACAAGTAATTATTCATCTCTAAACCATCTTCTGAACTTAATTTCCTTTTTAATTCTCTCTCTTTTCGTATGGGCCTTATTGCTCTTATTGTTTTGTTTGCCATTATTCTTGGACTCGATTAGATGATTAGATTTGATCCACCACATTTCAATACTAGGGAAGTCATTCTAACGCCAAAGTCACCGCCAATCGCCACATAGGTGCTCCTCTTTGTGCGTTGCAACGAATCGGACTATAGCCAATGCCGTTTACACCTATTTCTAGAGGGAAATCTCGTCAAACGCATCCCACCTTAACCGTCTAGCTCAGTTCTTTAGCATTGGACGAACTGACACGAAGAAACTTGTCTTTTCTTTCGTTCTTCCAATCGTAGCCTTAGATGTGGGCCATCCACCCCTTCTTTGGCCTCGGTGAAACTTGGAACCGGTGTTAAGGGCATTAATCAACTTAAAAGCGATTACTCATGTCTAAACCATGTTTCAAGCTCAATTTCCCTTTTAATTCTCTCTCTCTCTCTTTTCGTATGGGCCTTATTCCTTTTATTGTTTTGTTTGCCATCATTCTTGGACTCAATTAGAAGATTAGACTTGATAAACCACATTTCAATACAAGGAAAGTCGTTCCAAGGCCCAAGTCAGTGCCAATCGCCACCTAGGTGAACCTCCACCTGCATTGCAACTAATCGGACTGTACCCTATGCCGTTTACACCATTTTCTCAAGGGAAATCTCAGCAAATGCTTTCTACCTGGCCGTCGGAAATCAGTTCTAGTATTGCACGAATTGACTCAAACAAACCCTTCTTTTCCTCATTCATCCAACTGTAACGCACCTCTGCCATACCATCGGTTTCCCTCAAGCCCAAGATGCGTCATACTCCCCTTATCTTGCCTTGGTTAGGCTTGTAACCGGATTTAAGGTGATTAAGCAACTTACAAGTGATTAGTCATCTCTAAACCATGTTTCAAGATTAATTTCCTTTTTCATTCTTTCTAACCTTTTTTATATGGACGTTAGTACTTTTTTATTGTTGTTTCCCATCATTCTTAGGGCAGAATAGAAGATTACACTTGATCCACAACATTTCAATACAAGGAAACTCACTCCAATGCCAAAGTCACCGTCGATCGCTACCTAGGCGCACCTCTATGTGCATTGCAACTAATCGGACTCTAGCCTATGCTGTTTGCACCATTTTCTCACGGGAAATATCATCAAATACACCACGCCTTAAATGTTGTAACTCAGTTCCAGCACAGGGCGAATTCAAACGAAGAAACCCGTCTTTTCTTTCATTCTTCCAATTGTAGCCCACATATGCCATACTATTGGTTTCCCTCAAGCCCAAGATGTGCCATACGCGCCTAATCTAGATTTGGTTAAGCTTGTGACTGGAGTTAAGGGAATTATTCAACTACAAGTGATTATTCATCTCTAAACCATCTTCTCAACTTAATTTCCTTTTTAATTCTCTCTCTCTCTTTTCGTATGGACCTTATTGCTCTTATTGTTTTGTTTGCCATCATTCTTGGACTCGATTAGATGATTAGACTTGATCCACCACATTTCAATACAAGGGAAGTCATTCTAACGCCAAAGTCACCGCCAATCACCACCTAGGTGCTCCTCTTTGTGCGTTGCAACGAATCGGACTATAGCCAATGCCGTTTACGCCTATTTCTCGAGGGAAATCTCGTCAAATGCATCCCACCTTAACCGTCTAGCTCATTTCTTTAGCATTGGATGAACTGACACGAAGAAACTTGTCTTTTCTTTCGTTCTTCCAATTGTAGCCTTAGATGTAGGGCTGAACAAAAAACCCGAATACATGACCCGACCCGTTTTCCGAAATTGGCCGATCTGAAAAACCGGACCGTTTGCTGTTAAATCGGAAACGGGTATTACCCGTTACCCGATTTAAGCATCTTCTCTGTTTCTTTCTCTTTTATATTTCTGGGTTTTTCTTTTAGGTAGTCGATCTGCTCTGCTTTTCTCTGCTTTCATCGTATTTGGCAATATCTGCATTCCAGCCGAGTGTCACGCGCAAACCCAAAACCCATGAAAAATTCCATCGGAACCTTGAAGGAGAGCTCTTGGATGATAAATGAAGCGACGATGCTGCTTCACTGAACCAATCCCAGAGAACATTCGAGGAAGAAAATAAAAAAGTTAGGTTTCCTATTCTAGCTCCTTCACTGAACCAATCCCAATGCAGCTAAAGGCCTCCTTAAATAATTTTTTTTTTCTTTTTACCTCAAGAAACCGAAACTGAAAGCAAATGCTGAAAGAGTCAAGAAAATCTCTCTAGTTTCTTTTTTTCTTCATTTTATGAAAATTCTTGCCAACCAAACAGAGGAGCTGAGGTTTTTCTAGGGTTAAACAAATTGAGAGAGAGAGAGAGAGAGAGAGAGAGAGAGAGAGAGAGAGATGGAATGAATTACTTGACTTTCATACGAGCAAGGCAATCGGCAACGGAAGTGTCCTCCATCTTCGGCTCTTTCATCCCGAAGGTGTAGCTTGAAAATGGATGCGTGTCCACCACCGATGACGATGCTTCCAAGAAGAAGAGGAAGAAGGATTCGGGTAATCGGTTAACGGGTAATTGCCCAATCGGTATGAAGTGTTTCCGGAACGGGTCGGAATTTGGTGTTTCCGGAACGGAACGGGTCGGTGAACTCCCCTACATAGATGTGGGCCATCCACCCCTTCTTTGGCCTTGGTGAAACTTGGAACCGGTGTTAAGGGCATTAATCAACTTACAAGCGATTACTCATGTCCAAACCATGTTTCAGGCTCAATTTCCCTTTTAATTCTCTCTCTCTCTCTTTTCGTATGGGCCTTATTCCTCTTATTGTTTTGTTTGCCATCATTCTTGCACTCAATTAGAAGATTAGCCTTGATAAACCACATTTCAATACAAGGAAAGTCGTTCCAAGGCCCAAGTCAGCGCCAATCGCCACCTAGGTCCACCTCCACGTGCCCTACAACTAATCGGACTGTACCCTATGCCGTTTACACCATTTTCTCAAGGAAAATCTCAGCAAATGCTTTCTACCTAGCCGTCGAAAATCAGTTCGAGTACTGCACGAATTGACTCAAACAAACCCTTCTTTTCCTCATTCATCCAACTGTAACGCACCTCTGCCATACCATCGGTTTCCCTCAAGCCCAAGATGCGCCATACTCCCCTTATCTTGCCTTGGTTAAGCTTGTAACCGGATTTAAGGTGATTAAGCAACTTACAAGTGATTAGTCATCTTTAAACCATGTTTCAAGATTAATTTCCTTTTTAATTCTTTCTAACCTTTTTTATATGGACGTTAATACTTTTTTATTGTTGTTTCCCATCATTCCTAGAGCGGAATAGATGATTACACTTGATCCACAACATTTCAAAACAAGGAAACTCACTCCAATGCCAAAGTCACCCTCGATCGCCACCTAGGCGCACCTCTATGTGCATTGCAACTAATCGGACTCTAGCCTATGCTGTTTGCACCATTTTCTCATGGGAAATATCATCAAATACACCACGCCTTAAATGTTGTAACTCAGTTCCAGCACAGGTCGAATTCAAACGAAGAAACCCGCCTTTTCTTTCATTCTGCCAATTGTAGCCCACATATGCCATACTATTGGTTTCCCTCAAGCCCAAGATGTGCCATACGCGCCTAATCTAGATTTGGTTAAGCTTCTGACTGGAGTTAAGGGAATTATTCAACTACAAGTGATTATTCATCTCTAAACCATCTTCTGAACTTAATTTCCATTTTAATTCTCTCTCTCTCTCTTTTTGTATGGGCCTTACTGCTCTTATTGTTTTGTTTGCCATCATTCTTGGACTCGATTAGATGATTAGACTTGATCCACCACATTTCAATACAAGGGAAGTCATTCTAACGCCAAAGTCACGGCCCATCGCCACATAGGTGCTCCTCTTTGTGCGTTGCAACGAATCGGACTATAGCCAATGCCGTTTACACCTATTTCTCGAGGGAAATCTAGTCAAACGCATCCCACCTTAACTGTCTAGCTCAGTTCTTTAGCATTGGACGAACTGACACGAAGAAACTTGTCTTTTCTTTCGTTCTTCCAATTGTAGCCTTAGATGTGGGCCATCCACCCCTTCTTTGGCCTTGGTGAAACTTGGAACCGCTGTTAAGGGCATTAATCAACTTACAAGCGATTACTCATGTCTAAACCATGTTTCAAGCTCAATTTCCCTTTTAATTCTCTCTCTCTCTCTTTTCGTATGGGCCTTATTCCTCTTATTGTTTTGTTTGCCATCATTCTTGGACTCAATTAGAAGATTAGACTTGATAAACCACATTTCAATACAAGGAAAGTCGTTCCAAGGCCCAAGTCAGCGCCAATCGCCACCTAGGTCCACCTCCACGTGCATTGCAACTAATCGGACTGTACCCTATGCCGTTTACACCATTTTCTCAAGGGAAATCTCAGCAAATGCTTTCTACCTAGCCGTCGAAAATCAGTTCTAGTATCGCACGAATTGAATCAAACAAACCCTTCTTTTCCCCATTCATCCAACTGTAACGCACCTCTGCCATACCATCGGTTTCCCTCAAGCCCAAGATGCGCCATACTCCCCTTATCTTGCCTTGGTTAAGCTTGTAACCGGATTTAAGGTGATTAAGCAACTTACAAGTGATTAGTCATCTCTAAACCATGTTTCAAGATTAATTTCCTTTTTAAATCTTTCTAACCATTTTTATATGGACGTTAATACTTTTTTATTGTTGTTTCCCCTCATTCTTAGAGCGGAATAGAAGATTACACTTGATCCACAACATTTCAATA
The DNA here is from genome assembly GCF_018687715.1 of Carya illinoinensis. Lineage (NCBI taxonomy): Eukaryota > Viridiplantae > Streptophyta > Magnoliopsida > Fagales > Juglandaceae > Carya > Carya illinoinensis. The sequence goes on from NC_056761.1 coordinate 25,683,859, forward strand.
CAAGGAAACTCACTCCAATGCCATAGTCACCGTCGATCGCCACCTAGGCGCACCTCTATGTGCATTGCAACTAATCGAACTCTAGCAAATGCTGTTTGCACCATTTTCTCACAGGAAATATCATCAAATACACCACGCCTTAAATGTTGTAACTCAGTTCCAGCACAGGTCGAATTCAAAGGAAGAAATCCGTCTTTTCTTTCATTCTTCCAATTGTAGCCCACATATGCCATACTATTGGTTTCCCTCAAGCCCAAGATGTGCCATACGCGCCTAACCTAGATTTGGTTAAGCTTCTGACTGGAGTTAAGGGAATTATTCAACTACAAGTGATTATTCATCTCTAAACCATCTTCTGAACTTAATTTCCATTTTAATTCTCTCTCTCTCTCTTTTTGTATGGGCCTTACTGCTCTTATTGTTTTGTTTGCCATCATTCTTGGACTCGATTAGATGATTAGACTTGATCCACCACATTTCAATACAAGGGAAGTCATTCTAACGCCAAAGTCACGGCCCATCGCCACATAGGTGCTCCTCTTTGTGCGTTGCAACGAATCGGACTATAGCCAATGCCGTTTACACCTATTTCTCGAAGGAAATCTAGTCAAACGCATCCCACCTTAACTGTCTAGCTCAGTTCTTTAGCATTGGACGAACTGACATGAAAAAACTTGTCTTTTCTTTCGTTCTTCCAATTGTAGCCTTAGATGTGGGCCATCCACCCCTTCTTTGGCCTTGGTGAAACTTGGAACCGCTGTTAAGGGCATTAATCAACTTACAAGCGATTACTCATGTCTAAACCATGTTTCAAGCTCAATTTCCCTTTTAATTCTCTCTCTCTCTCTTTTCGTATGGGCCTTATTCCTCTTATTGTTTTGTTTGCCATCATTCTTGGACTCAATTAGAAGATTAGACTTGATAAACCACATTTCAATACAAGGAAAGTCGTTCCAAGGCCCAAGTCAGCGCCAATCGCCACCTAGGTCCACCTCCACGTGCATTGCAACTAATCGGACTGTACCCTATGCCGTTTACACCATTTTCTCAAGGGAAATCTCAGCAAATGCTTTCTACCTAGCCGTCGAAAATCAGTTCTAGTATCGCACGAATTGAATCAAACAAACCCTTCTTTTCCCCATTCATCCAACTGTAACGCACCTCTGCCATACCATCGGTTTCCCTCAAGCCCAAGATGCGCCATACTCCCCTTATCTTGCCTTGGTTAAGCTTGTAACCGGATTTAAGGTGATTAAGCAACTTACAAGTGATTAGTCATCTCTAAACCATGTTTCAAGATTAATTTCCTTTTTAAATCTTTCTAACCTTTTTTATATGGACGTTAATACTTTTTTATTGTTGTTTCCCCTCATTCTTAGAGCGGAATAGAAGATTACACTTGATCCACAACATTTCAATACAAGGAAACTCACTCCAATGCCATAGTCACCGTCGATCGCCACCTAGGCGCACCTCTATGTGCATTGCAACTAATCGAACTCTAGCAAATGCTGTTTGCACCATTTTCTCACAGGAAATATCATCAAATACACCACGCCTTAAATGTTGTAACTCAGTTCCAGCACAGGTCGAATTCAAAGGAAGAAATCCGTCTTTTCTTTCATTCTTCCAATTGTAGCCCACATATGCCATACTATTGGTTTCCCTCAAGCCCAAGATGTGCCATACGCGCCTAACCTAGATTTGGTTAAGCTTGTGACTGGAGTTAAGTGAATTATTCAACTACAAGTGATTATTCATCTCTAAACCATCTTCTGAACTTAATTTCCTTTTTAATTCTCTCTCTCTCTCTTTTCGTATGGGCCTTATTGCTCTTATTGTTTTGTTCTCCATCATTCTTGATCTCAATTAGATCATTAGACTTGATCCCCCACATTTCAACACAAGGGATGTCATTCTAACGCCAAAGTCACCGCCGATCGCCACCTAGGTGCACCTCTTTGTGCTTTCCAACGAATCGGACTATAGCCAATGCCGTTTACACCTATTTCTCGAGGGAAATCTCGTCAAACGCATCCCACCTTAACCGTCTAGCTCAGTTCTTTAGCATTGGACGAACTGACACGAAGAAACTTGTCTTTTCTATCCTTCTTCCAATTGTAGCCTTAGATGTGGCCCATCCACCCCTTATTTGGCCTTGGTGAAACTTGGAACCGGTGTTAAGGGCATTAATCAACTTACAAGCGATTACTCATGTCTAAACCATGTTTCAAGCTCAATTTCCCTATTAATTCTCTCTCTCTCTTTCGTTTCGTATGGGCCTTATTGCTCTTATTGTTTTGTTTGCCATCATTGTTGGACTCAATTAGAAGATTAGACTTGATAAACCACATTTCAATACAAGGAAAGTCGTTCCAAGGCCCAAGTCAGCGCCGATCGCCACATAGGTGCTCCTCTTTGTGCGTTGCAACGAATCGGACTATAGCCAATGCCGTTTACACCTATTTCTCGAGGGAAATCTCAGCAAATGCTTTCTACCTTAGCCGTCGAAAATCAGTTCTAGTATTGCACGAATTGACTCAAACAAACCCTTCTTTTCCTCATTCATCCAACTGTAACGCACCTATGCCATACCATCGGTTTCCCTCAAGCCCAAGATTCGCCAGACTCCCCTTATCTTGCCTTGGTTAAGCTTGTAACCAGATATAAGGTGATTAAGCAACTTACAAGTGATTAGTCATCTCTAAACCATGTTTCAAGATTAATTTCCTTTTAATTCTTTCTAACCATTTTTATATGGACGTTAATGCTTTTTTATTGTTGTTTCCCATCATTCTTAGAGCGGAATAGAAGATTACACTTGATCCACAACATTTCAATACAAGGAAACTCACTCCAATGCCAAAGTCACCGTCGATCGCCACCTAGGCGCGCCTCTGTGTGCAATGCAACTAATCGGACTCTGGCCTATGCTGTTTGCACCATTTTCTCACGGGAAATATCATCAAATACACCAAGCCTTCAATGTTGTAACTCAGTTCCAGCACAGGTCGAATTCAAACGAAGAAACCCGTCTTTTCTTTCATTCTTCCAATTGTAGCCCACATATGCCATACCATTGGTTTCCCTCAAGCCCAAGATGTGCCATACGCACCTAATCTAGATTTGGTTAAGCTTGTGACTGGAGTTAAGGGAATTATTCAACTACCAGTGATTATTCATCTCTAAACCATCTTCTGAACTTAATTTCCTTTTTAATTCTCTCTCTCTCTTTTCGTATGGGCCATATTGCTCTTATTGTTTTGTTTGAGAACATTCCTGGACTCAATTAGATTATTAGACTTGATCCACCACATTGCAATACAGGGGAAGTCATTCTAACGCCAAAGTCACCGCCAATCGCCACCTAGGTGCTCCTCTTTGTGCGTTGCAACGAATCGGACTCTAGCCAATTCCGTTTACACCTATTTCTCGAGGGAAATCTCGTCAAACGCATCCCACCTTAACCGTCTAGCTCAGTTCTTTAGCATTGGATGAACTGACACGAAGAAACTTGTCTTTTCTTTCGTTCTTCCAATTGTAGCCATAGACGTGGGCCATGCACCCCTTCTTTGGCCTTGGTGAAACTTGGAACCGGTGTTAAGGGCATTAATCAACTTACAAGCGATTACTCATGTCTAAACCATGTTTCAAGCTCAATTTCCCTTTTAATTCTCTCTCTCTCTTTTCGTATGGGCCTTATTGCTCTTATTGTTTTGTTTGCCATCATTCTTGGACTCAATTAGAAGATTAGACTTGATAAACCACATTTCAATACAAGGAAAGTAGTTCCAAGGCCCAAGTCAGCGCCAATCGCCACCTAGGTGCTCCTCTTTGTGCGTTGCAACGAATCGGACTATAGCCCATTCTGTTTACACCTATTTCTCTAGGGAAATCTCGTGAAACGCATCCCACCTTCACCGTCTAGCTCAGTTCTTTAGCATTGGAGGAACTGACATGAAGAAACTTGTCTTTTCTTTCGTTCTTCCAATTGTAGCCAGAGATGTGGGCCATCCACCCCTTCTTTGGCCTTGGAGAAACTTGGAACCGGTGTTAAGGGCATTAATCAACTTACAAGCGATTACTCATGTCTAAACCATGTTTCAAGCTCAATTTCCCTTTTAATTCTCTCTCTCTCTTTTCGTATGGGCCTTATTGCTCTTATCGTTTTGTTTGCCATCACTCTTGGACTCAATTAGAAGATTAGACTTGATAAATCACATTTCAATACAAGGAAAGTCGTTCCAAGGCCCAAGTCAGCGCCAATCGCCACCTAGGTGTACCTCCACGTGCATTGCAACTAATCGGGCTGTACCCTATGCCGTTTACACCATTTTCTCAAGGGAAATCTCAGCAAATGCTTTCTACCTTAGCCGTCGAAAATCAGCTCTAGTATTGCACGAATTGACTCAAACAAACCCTTCTTTTCCTCATTCATCCAACTGTAACGCACCTCTGCCATACCATCGGTTTCCCTCAAGCCCCAGATGCGCCATACTCCCCTTATCTTACCTTGGTTAAGCTTGTAACCGGATTTTAGGTGATTACACGACTTACAAGTGATTAGTCATCTCTAAACCATGTTTCAAGATTAATTTCCTTTTTAATTCTTTCTAACCTTTTTTATATGGACGTTAATACTTTTTTATTGTTGTTTCCCATCATTCTTAGAGCGGAATAGAAGATTACACTTGATCCACAACATTTCAATACAAGGAAACTCACTCCAACGCCAAAGTCACCGTCAATCGCCACCTAGGCGCACCTCTATGTGCATTGCAACTAATCGGACTCTAGCCTATGCTGTTTGCAGCATTTTCTCATGGGAAATATCATCAAATACACCACGCCTTAAATGTTGTAACTCAGTTCCAGCACAGGTGGAATTCAAAAGAAGAAACCCGTCTTTTCTTTCATTCTTCCAATTGTAGCCCACATATGCCATACCATTGGTTTCCCTCAAGCCCAAGATGTGCCATATGTGCCTAATCAAGATTTGGTTAAGCTTGTGACTGGAGTTAAGGGCATTATTCAACTACAAGTGATTATTCATCTCTAAACCATCTTCTGAACTTAATTTCCTTTTTAATTCTCTCTCTCTCTTTTCGTATGGGCCTTGTTGCTCTTATTGTTTTGTTTGCCATCATACTTGGACTCAATTAGATGATTAGACTTGATCCACCACATTTCAATGCAAGGGAAGTCATTCTAACGCCAAAGTCACCGCCAATCGCCACCTAGGTGCTCCTCTTTGTGCGTTGGAACGAATCGGACTATAGCCAATGCCGTTTACACCTATTTCTCGAGTGGAATCTCATCAAACGGATCCCACCTTAACCGTCTAGCTCAGTTCTTTAGCATTGGACGAATTGACATGAAGAAACTTGTCTTTTCTGTCGTTCTTCCAATTGTAGCCTTAGATGTCGCCCCTCCACCCCTTATTTGGCCTTGGTGAAACCTGGAACCGGTGTTAAGGGCATTAATCAACTTACAAGCGATTACTCATGTCTAAACCATGTTTCAAGCTCAATTTCCCTTTTAATTCTCTCTCTCTCTCTTTTCGTATGGGCCTTATTGCTCTTATCGTTTTGTTTGCCATCATACTTGGACTCAATTAGAAGATTAGACTTGATAAATCACATTTCAATACAAGGAAAGTCGTTCCAAGGCCCAAGTCAGCGCCAATCGCCACCTAGGTGCACCTCCACGTGCATTGCAACTAATCGGACTGTACCCTATGCCGTTTACACCATTTTCTCAAGGGAAATCTCAGCAAATGCTTTCTACCTTAGCCGTCGAAAATCAGCTCTAGTATTGCACGAATTGACCCAAACAAACCCTTCTTTTCCTGATTCATCCAACTGTAACGCACCTATGCCATACGATCGTTTTCCCTCAAGCCCAAGATGCGCCATACTCCCCTTATCTTACCTTGGTTAAGCTTGTAACCGGATTTAAGGTGATTAAGCAACTTACAAGTGATTAGTCATCTCTAAACCATGTTTCAAGATTAATTTCCTTTTTAATTCTTTCTAACCTTTTTTATAAGGACGTTAATACTTTTTTATTGTTGTTTCCCGTCATTCTTAGAGCGAAATAGAAGATTACACTTGATCCACAACATTTCAATATAAGGAAACTCACTCCAATGCCAAAGTCACCGTCGATCGCCACCTAGGCGCACCTCTATGTGCATTGCAACTAATTGTAATCTAGCCTATGCTGTTTGCACCATTTTCGCACGGGAAATATCATCAAATACACCACGCCTTAAATGTTGTAACTCAGTTCCAGCACAGGTGGAATACAAGCGAAGAAACCCGTCTTTTCTTTCATTCTTCCAATTGTAGCCCACATATGCCATACGATTGGTTTCCCTCAAGCCCAAGATGTGCCATATGCGCCTAATCTAGATTTGGTTAAGCTTGTGACTGCAGTTAAGGGCATTATTCAACTACAAGTGATTATTCATCTCTAAACCATCTTCTGAACTTAATTTCCTTTTTAATTCTCTCTCTCTCTTTTCGTATGGGCCTTATTGCTCTTATTGTTTTGTTTGCCATTATTCTTGGACTCAATTAGATGATTAGACTTGATCCACCACATTTCAATACAAGGGAAGTCATTCTAATGCGAAAGTCACCACCAATCGCCACCTAGGTGCTCCTCTTTCTGCGTTGCAACGAATCGGACTATAGCCAATGTCGTTTACACCTATTTCTCGAGGGGAATCTCGTCAAATGCATCCCACCTTAACCGTCTAGCGCAGTTCTTTAGCATTGGACGAATTGACATGAAGAAACTTGTCTTTTCTGTCGTTCCTCCAATTATACCTTAGATGTCGCCCATCCACCCCTTATTTGGCCATGGTGAAACTTGGAACTGGTGTTAAGGGCATTAATCAACTTACAAGTGATTACTCATGTCTAAACCATGTTTCGAGCTCAATTTCCCTTTTAATTCTCTCTCTCTCTTTTCGTATGGGCCTTATTGCTCTTATTGTTTTGTTTGCCATCATACTTGGACTCAATTAGAAGATTAGACTTGATAAATCACATTTCAATACAAGGAAAGTCGTTCCAAGGCCCAAGTCAGCGCCAATCGCCACCTAGGCGCACCTCCACGTGCATTGCAACTAATCGGACTGTACCCTATGCCGTTTACACCATTTTCTCAAGGGAAATCTCAGCAAATGCTTTCTACCTTAGCCGTCGAAAATCAGCTCTAGTATTGCACGAATTGACTCAAACAAACCCATCTTTTCCTGATTCATCCAACTGTAACGCACCTCTGCCATACCATCGGTTTCCCTCAAGCCCAAGATGCGCCATACTCCCCTTATCTTACCTTGGTTAAGCTTGTAACCGGATTTAAGGTGATTAAGCAACTTACAAGTGATTAGTCATCTCTAAACCATGTTTCAAGATTAATTTCCTTTTTAATTCTTTCTAACCTTTTTTATAAGGACGTTAATACTTTTTTATTGTTGTATCCCATCATTCTTAGAGCGGAATAGAAGATTACACTTGATCCACAACATTTCAATACAAGGAAACTCACTCCAATGCCAAAGTCACCGTCGATCGCCACCTAGGCGCACCTCTAAACAATTGTAATCTAGCCTATGCTGTTTGCACCATTTTCGCACGGGAAATATCATCAAATACACCACGCCTTAGATGTTGTAACTCAGTTCCAGCACAGGTGGAATACAAGCGAAGAAACCCGTCTTTTCTTTCATTCTTCCAATTGTAGCCCACATATGCCATACGATTGGTTTCCCTCAAGCCCAAGATGTGCCATATGCGCCTAATCTAGATTTGGTTAAGCTTGTGACTGCAGTTAAGGGCATTATTCAACTACAAGTGATTATTCATCTCTAAACCATCTTCTGAACTTAATTTCCTTTTTAATTCTCTCTCTCTCTTTTCGTATGGGCCTTATTTCCCTTATTGTTTTGTTTGCCATTATTCTTGGACTCAATTAGATGATTAGACTTGATCCACCACATTTCAATACAAGGGAAGTCATTCTAATGCCAAAGTCACCGCCAATCGCCACCTAGGTGCTCCTCTTTGTGCGTTGCAACGAATCGGACTATAGCCAATGTCGTTTACACCTATTTCTCGAGGGGAATCTCATCAAATGCATCCCACCTTAGCCGTCTAGCGCAGTTCTTTAGCATTGGACGAATTGACATGAAGAAACTTGTCTTTTCTGTCGTTCCTCCAATTATACCTTAGATGTCGCCCATCCACCCCTTATTTGGCCTTGGTGAAACTTGGAACCGGTGTTAAGGGCATTAATCAACTTACAAGTGATTACTCATGTCTAAACCATGTTTCAAGCTCAATTTCCCTTTTAATTCTCTCTCTCTCTTTTCGTATGGGCCTTATTGCTCTTATCGTTTTGTTTGCCATCATACTTGTACTCAATTAGAAGATTAGACTTGATAAATCACATTTCAATACAAGGAAAGTCGTTCCAAGGCCCAAGTCAGCGCCAATCGCCACCTAGGTGCACCTCCACGTGCATTGCAACTAATCGGACTGTACCCTATGCCGTTTACACCATTTTCTCAAGGGAAATCTCAGCAAATGCTTTCTACCTTAGCCGTCGAAAATCAGCTCTAGTATTGCACGAATTGACTCAAACAAACCCTTCTTTTCCTGATTCATCCAACTGTAACGCACCTATGCCATACGATCGTTTTCCCTCAAGCCCAAGATGCGCCATACTCCCCTTATCTTACCTTGGTTAAGCTTGTAACCGGATTTAAGGTGATTAAGCAACTTACAAGTGATTAGTCATCTCTAAACCATGTTTCAAGATTAATTTCCTTTTTAATTCTTTCTAACCTTTTTTATATGGACGTTAATACTTTTTTATTGTTGTTCCCCGTCATTCTTAGAGCGGAATAGAAGATTACACTTGATCCACAACATTTCAATACAAGGAAACTCACTCCAATGCCAAAGTCACCATCGATGGCCACCTAGGCGCACCTCTATGTGCATTGCAACTAATCGGACTCTAGCCTATGCTGTTTGCAGCATTTTCTCACGGGAAATATCATCAAATACACCACGCCTTAAATGTTGTAACTCAGGTCCAGCACAGGTGGAATCCAAACGAAGAAACCCGTCTTTTCTTTCATTCTTCCAATTGTAGCCCACATATGCCATACCATTGGTTTCCCTCAAGCCCAAGATGTGCCATATGCGCCTAGTCTAGATTTGGTTAAGCTTGTGACTGGAGTTGAGGGCATTATTCAACTACAAGTGATTATTCATCTCTAAACCATCTTCTGAACTTAATTTCCTTTTTAATTCTCTCTCTCTCTTTTCATATGGGCCTTATTGCTCTTATTGTTTTGTTTGCCATCATTCTTGGACTCAATTAGATGATTATACTTGATCCACCACATTGCAATACAAGGGAAGTCATTCTAAAGCCAAAGTCACCACCAATCGCCACCTAGGTGCTCCTCTTTGTGCGTTGCAACGAATCGGACACAAGCCAATTCCGTTTACACCTATTTCTCGAGGGAAATCTCGTCAAACGCATCCCACCTTATCCGTCTAGCTCAGTTTTTAGCATTGGATGAACTGACACGAATAAACTTGTCTTTTCTTTCGTTCTTCCAATTGTAGCCAGAGATGTGGGCCATCCACCCCTTCTTTGGCCTTGGAGAAACTTGGAACCGGTGTTAAGGGCATTAATCAACTTACAAGCGATTACTCATGTCTAAACCATGTTTCAAGCTCAATTTCCCTTTTAATTCTCTCTCTCTCTTTTCGTATGGGCCTTATTGCTCTTATCGTTTTGTTTGCCATCACTCTTGGACTCAATTAGAAGATTAGACTTGATAAATCACATTTCAATACAAGGAAAGTCGTTCCAAGGCCCAAGTCAGCGCCAATCGCCACCTAGGTGCACCTCCACGTGCATTGCAACTAATCGGGCTGTACCCTATGCCGTTTACACCATTTTCTCAAGGGAAATGTCAGCAAATGCTTTCTACCTTAGCCGTCGAAAATCAGCTCTAGTATTGCACGAATTGACTCAAAAAAACCCTTCTTTTCCTCATTCATCCAACTGTAACGCACCTCTGCCATACGATCGTTTTCTCTCAAGCCCAAGATGCGCCATACTCCCCTTATCTTACCTTGGTTAAGCTTGTAACCGGATTTAAGGTGATTAAGCAACTTACAAGTGATTAGTCATCTCTAAACCATGTTTCAAGATTAATTTCCTTTTTAATTCTTTCTAACCTTTTTTATAAGGACGTTAATACTTTTTTATTGTTGTTTCCCGTCATTCTTAGAGCGGAATAGAAGATTACACTTGATCCACAACATTTCAATACAAGGAAACTCACTCCAATGCCAAAGTCACCGTCGATCGCCACCTAGGCGCACCTCTATGTGCATTGCAACTAATTGTCATCTAGCCTATGCTGTTTGCACCATTTTCGCACGGGAAATATCATCAAATACACCACGCCTTAAATGTTGTAACTCAGTTCCAGCACAGGTGGAATACAAGCGAAGAAACCCGTCTTTTCTTTCATTCTTCCAATTGTAGCCCACATATGCCATACGATTGGTTTCCCTCAAGCCCAAGATGTGCCATATGCGCCTAATCTAGATTTGGTTAAGCTTGTGACTGCAGTTAAGGGCATTATTCAACTACAAGTGATTATTCATCTCTAAACCATCTTCTGAACTTAATTTCCTTTTTAATTCTCTCTCTCTCTTTTCGTATGGGCCTTATTTCCCTTATTGTTTTGTTTGCCATTATTCTTGGACTCAATTAGATGATTAGACTTGATCCACCACATTTCAATACAAGGGAAGTCATTCTAATGCCAAAGTCACCGCCAATCGCCACCTAGGTGCTCCTCTTTGTGCGTTGCAACGAATCGGACTATAGCCAATGTCGTTTACACCTATTTCTCGAGGGGAATCTCATCAAATGCATCCCACCTTAACCGTCTAGCGCAGTTCTTTAGCATTGGACGAATTGACATGAAGAAACTTGTCTTTTCTGTCGTTCCTCCAATTATACCTTAGATGTCGCCCATCCACCCCTTATTTGGCCTTGGTGAAACTTGGAACCGGTGTTAAGGGCATTAATCAACTTACAAGTGATTACTCATGTCTAAACCATGTTTCAAGCTCAATTTCCCTTTTAATTCTCTCTCTCTCTTTTCGTATGGGCCTTATTGCTCTTATCGTTTTGTTTGCCATCATACTTGTACTCAATTAGAAGATTAGACTTGATAAATCACATTTCAATACAAGGAAAGTCGTTCCAAGGCCCAAGTCAGCGCCAATCGCCACCTAGGTGCACCTCCACGTGCATTGCAACTAATCGGACTGTACCCTATGCCGTTTACACCATTTTCTCAAGGGAAATCTCAGCAAATGCTTTCTACCTTAGCCGTCGAAAATCAGCTCTAGTATTGCACGAATTGACTCAAACAAACCCTTCTTTTCCTGATTCATCCAACTGTAACGCACCTATGCCATACGATCGTTTTCCCTCAAGCCCAAGATGCGCCATACTCCCCTTATCTTACCTTGGTTAAGCTTGTAACCGGATTTAAGGTGATTAAGCAACTTACAAGTGATTAGTCATCTCTAAACCATGTTTCAAGATTAATTTCCTTTTTAATTCTTTCTAACCTTTTTTATAAGGACGTTAATACTTTTTTATTGTTGTTTCCCGTCATTCTTAGAGCGGAATAGAAGATTACACTTGATCCACAACATTTCAATACAAGGAAACTCACTCCAATGCCAAAGTCACCATCGATGGCCACCTAGGCGCACCTCTATGTGCATTGCAACTAATCGGACTCTAGCCTATGCTGTTTGCAGCATTTTCTCACGGGAAATATCATCAAATACACCACGCCTTAAATGTTGTAACTCAGGTCCAGCACAGGTGGAATCCAAACGAAGAAACCCGTCTTTTCTTTCATTCTTCCAATTGTAGCCCACATATGCCATACCATTGGTTTCCCTCAAGCCCAAGATGTGCCATATGCGCCTAGTCTAGATTTGGTTAAGCTTGTGACTGGAGTTGAGGGCATTATTCAACTACAAGTGATTATTCATCTCTAAACCATCTTCTGAACTTAATTTCCTTTTTAATTCTCTCTCTCTCTTTTCATATGGGCCTTATTGCTCTTATTGTTTTGTTTGCCATCATTCTTGGACTCAATTAGATGATTATACTTGATCCACCACATTGCAATACAAGGGAAGTCATTCTAAAGCCAAAGTCACCACCAATCGCCACCTAGGTGCTCCTCTTTGTGCGTTGCAACGAATCGGACACAAGCCAATTCCGTTTACACCTATTTCTCGAGGGAAATCTCGTCAAACGCATCCCACCTTATCCGTCTAGCTCAGTTTTTAGCATTGGATGAACTGACACGAATAAACTTGTCTTTTCTTTCGTTCTTCCAATTGTAGCCAGAGATGTGGGCCATCCACCCCTTCTTTGGCCTTGGAGAAACTTGGAACCGGTGTTAAGGGCATTAATCAACTTACAAGCGATTACTCATGTCTAAACCATGTTTCAAGCTCAATTTCCCTTTTAATTCTCTCTCTCTCTTTTCGTATGGGCCTTATTGCTCTTATCGTTTTGTTTGCCATCACTCTTGGACTCAATTAGAAGATTAGACTTGATAAATCACATTTCAATACAAGGAAAGTCGTTCCAAGGCCCAAGTCAGCGCCAATCGCCACCTAGGTGCACCTCCACGTGCATTGCAACTAATCGGGCTGTACCCTATGCCGTTTACACCATTTTCTCAAGGGAAATGTCAGCAAATGCTTTCTACCTTAGCCGTCGAAAATCAGCTCTAGTATTGCACGAATTGACTCAAAAAAACCCTTCTTTTCCTCATTCATCCAACTGTAACGCACCTCTGCCATACGATCGTTTTCTCTCAAGCCCAAGATGCGCCATACTCCCCTTATCTTACCTTGGTTAAGCTTGTAACCGGATTTAAGGTGATTAAGCAACTTACAAGTGATTAGTCATCTCTAAACCATGTTTCAAGATTAATTTCCTTTTTAATTCTTTCTAACCTTTTTTATAAGGACGTTAATACTTTTTTATTGTTGTTTCCCGTCATTCTTAGAGCGGAATAGAAGATTACACTTGATCCACAACATTTCAATACAAGGAAACTCACTCCAATGCCAAAGTCACCGTCGATCGCCACCTAGGCGCACCTCTATGTGCATTGCAACTAATTGTCATCTAGCCTATGCTGTTTGCACCATTTTCGCACGGGAAATATCATCAAATACACCACGCCTTAAATGTTGTAACTCAGTTCCAGCACAGGTGGAATACAAGCGAAGAAACCCGTCTTTTCTTTCATTCTTCCAATTGTAGCCCACATATGCCATACGATTGGTTTCCCTCAAGCCCAAGATGTGCCATATGCGCCTAATCTAGATTTGGTTAAGCTTGTGACTGCAGTTAAGGGCATTATTCAACTACAAGTGATTATTCATCTCTAAACCATCTTCTGAACTTAATTTCCTTTTTAATTCTCTCTCTCTCTTTTCGTATGGGCCTTATTTCCCTTATTGTTTTGTTTGCCATTATTCTTGGACTCAATTAGATGATTAGACTTGATCCACCACATTTCAATACAAGGGAAGTCATTCTAATGCCAAAGTCACCGCCAATCGCCACCTAGGTGCTCCTCTTTGTGCGTTGCAACGAATCGGACTATAGCCAATGTCGTTTACACCTATTTCTCGAGGGGAATCTCATCAAATGCATCCCACCTTAACCGTCTAGCGCAGTTCTTTAGCATTGGACGAATTGACATGAAGAAACTTGTCTTTTCTGTCGTTCCTCCAATTATACCTTAGATGTCGCCCATCCACCCCTTATTTGGCCTTGGTGAAACTTGGAACCGGTGTTAAGGGCATTAATCAACTTACAAGTGATTACTCATGTCTAAACCATGTTTCAAGCTCAATTTCCCTTTTAATTCTCTCTCTCTCTCTTTTCGTATGGGCCTTATTGCTCTTATCGTTTTGTTTGCCATCATACTTGTACTCAATTAGAAGATTAGACTTGATAAATCACATTTCAATACAAGGAAAGTCGTTCCAAGGCCCAAGTCAGCGCCAATCGCCACCTAGGTGCACCTCCACGTGCATTGCAACTAATCGGACTGTACCCTATGCCGTTTACACCATTTTCTCAAGGGAAATCTCAGCAAATGCTTTCTACCTTAGCCGTCGAAAATCAGCTCTAGTATTGCACGAATTGACTCAAACAAACCCTTCTTTTCCTGATTCATCCAACTGTAACGCACCTCTGCCATACGATCGTTTTCCCTCAAGCCCAAGATGCGCCATACTCCCCTTATCTTACCTTGGTTAAGCTTGTAACCGGATTTAAGGTGATTAAGCAACTTACAAGTGATTAGTCATCTCTAAACCATGTTTCAAGATTAATTTCCTTTTTAATTCTTTCTAACCTTTTTTATATGGACGTTAATACTTTTTTATTGTTGTTCCCCGTCATTCTTAGAGCGGAATAGAAGATTACACTTGATCCACAACATTTCAATACAAGGAAACTCACTCCAATGCCAAAGTCACCATCGATGGCCACCTAGGCGCACCTCTATGTGCATTGCAACTAATCGGACTCTAGCCTATGCTGTTTGCAGCATTTTCTCACGGGAAATATCATCAAATACACCACGCCTTAAATGTTGTAACTCAGGTCCAGCACAGGTGGAATCCAAACGAAGAAACCCGTCTTTTCTTTCATTCTTCCAATTGTAGCCCACATATGCCATACCATTGGTTTCCCTCAAGCCCAAGATGTGCCATATGCGCCTAGTCTAGATTTGGTTAAGCTTGTGACTGGAGTTGAGGGCATTATTCAACTACAAGTGATTATTCATCTCTAAACCATCTTCTGAACTTAATTTCCTTTTTAATTCTCTCTCTCTCTTTTCATATGGGCCTTATTGCTCTTATTGTTTTGTTTGCCATCATTCTTGGACTCAATTAGATGATTATACTTGATCCACCACATTGCAATACAAGGGAAGTCATTCTAAAGCCAAAGTCACCACCAATCGCCACCTAGGTGCTCCTCTTTGTGCGTTGCAACGAATCGGACACAAGCCAATTCCGTTTACACCTATTTCTCGAGGGAAATCTCGTCAAACGCATCCCACCTTATCCGTCTAGCTCAGTTTTTAGCATTGGATGAACTGACACGAATAAACTTGTCTTTTCTTTCGTTCTTCCAATTGTAGCCAGAGATGTGGGCCATCCACCCCTTTTTTGGCCTTGGAGAAACTTGGAACCGGTGTTAAGGGCATTAATCAACTTACAAGCGATTACTCATGTCTAAACCATGTTTCAAGCTCAATTTCCCTTTTAATTCTCTCTCTCTCTTTTCGTATGGGCCTTATTGCTCTTATCGTTTTGTTTGTCATCACTCTTGGACTCAATTAGAAGATTAGACTTGATAAATCACATTTCAATACAAGGAAAGTCGTTCCAAGGCCCAAGTCAGCGCCAATCGCCACCTAGGTGCACCTCCACGTGCATTGCAACTAATCGGGCTGTACCCTATGCCGTTTACACCATTTTCTCAAGGGAAATCTCAGCAAATGCTTTCTACCTTAGCCGTCGAAAATCAGCTCTAGTATTGCACGAATTGACTCAAAAAAACCCTTCTTTTCCTCATTCATCCAACTGTAACGCACCTCTGCCATACGATCGTTTTCTCTCAAGCCCAAGATGCGCCATACTCCCCTTATCTTACCTTGGTTAAGCTTGTAACCGGATTTAAGGTGATTAAGCAACTTACAAGTGATTAGTCATCTCTAAACCATGTTCCAAGATTAATTTCCTTTTTAATTCTTTCTAACCTTTTTTATAAGGACGTTAATACTTTTTTATTGTTGTTTCCCGTCATTCTTAGAGCGGAATAGAAGATTACACTTGATCCACAACATTTCAATACAAGGAAACTCACTCCAATGCCAAAGTCACCGTCGATCGCCACCTAGGCGCACCTCTATGTGCATTGCAACTAATTGTCATCTAGCCTATGCAGTTTGCACCATTTTCGCACGGGAAATATCATCAAATACACCACGCCTTAAATGTTGTAACTCAGTTCCAGCACAGGTGGAATACAAGCGAAGAAACCCGTCTTTTCTTTCATTCTTCCAATTGTAGCCCACATATGCCATACGATTGGTTTCCCTCAAGCCCAAGATGTGCCATATGCGCCTAATCTAGATTTGGTTAAGCTTGTGACTGCAGTTAAGGGCATTATTCAACTACAAGTGATTATTCATCTCTAAACCATCTTCTGAACTTAATTTCCTTTTTAATTCTCTCTCTCTCTTTTCGTATGGGCCTTATTGCCCTTATTGTTTTGTTTGCCATTATTCTTGGACTCAATTAGATGATTAGACTTGATCCACCACATTTCAATACAAGGGAAGTCATTCTAATGCCAAAGTCACCGCCAATCGCCACCTAGGTGCTCCTCTTTGTGCGTTGCAACGAATCGGACTATAGCCAATGTCGTTTACACCTATTTCTCGAGGGGAATCTCATCAAATGCATCCCACCTTAACCGTCTAGCGCAGTTCTTTAGCATTGGACGAATTGACATGAAGAAACTTGTCTTTTCTGTCGTTCCTCCAATTATACCTTAGATGTCGCCCATCCACCCCTTATTTGGCCTTGGTGAAACTTGGAACCGGTGTTAAGGGCATTAATCAACTTACAAGTGATTACTCATGTCTAAACCATGTTTCAAGCTCAATTTCCCTTTTAATTCTCTCTCTCTCTTTTCGTATGGGCCTTATTGCTCTTATCGTTTTGTTTGCCATCATACTTGGACTCAATTAGAAGATTAGACTTGATAAATCACATTTCAATACAAGGAAAGTCGTTCCAAGGCCCAAGTCAGCGCCAATCGCCACCTAGGTGCACCTCCACGTGCATTGCAACTAATCGGACTGTACCCTATGCCGTTTACACCATTTTCTCAAGGGAAATCTCAGCAAATGCTTTCTACCTTAGCCGTCGAAAATCAGCTCTAGTATTGCACGAATTGACTCAAACAAACCCTTCTTTTCCTGATTCATCCAACTGTAACGCACCTCTGCCATACGATCGTTTTCCCTCAAGCCCAAGATGCGCCATACTCCCCTTATCTTACCTTGGTTAAGCTTGTAACCGGATTTAAGGTGATTAAGCAACTTACAAGTGATTAGTCATCTCTAAACCATGTTTCAAGATTAATTTCCTTTTTAATTCTTTCTAACCTTTTTTATATGGACGTTAATACTTTTTTATTGTTGTTCCCCGTCATTCTTAGAGCGGAATAGAAGATTACACTTGATCCACAACATTTCAATACAAGGAAACTCACTCCAATGCCAAAGTCACCATCGATGGCCACCTAGGCGCACCTCTATGTGCATTGCAACTAATCGGACTCTAGCCTATGCTGTTTGCAGCATTTTCTCACGGGAAATATCATCAAATACACCACGCCTTAAATGTTGTAACTCAGTTCCAGCACAGGTGGAATCCAAACGAAGAAACCCGTCTTTTCTTTCATTCTTCCAATTGTAGCCCACATATGCCATACCATTGGTTTCCCTCAAGCCCAAGATGTGCCATATGCGCCTAGTCTAGATTTGGTTAAGCTTGTGACTGGAGTTGAGGGCATTATTCAACTACAAGTGATTATTCATCTCTAAACCATCTTCTGAACTTAATTTCCTTTTTAATTCTCTCTCTCTCTTTTCATATGGGCCTTATTGCTCTTATTGTTTTGTTTGCCATCATTCTTGGACTCAATTAGATGATTATACTTGATCCACCACATTGCAATACAAGGGAAGTCATTCTAAAGCCAAAGTCACCACCAATCGCCACCTAGGTGCTCCTCTTTGTGCGTTGCAACGAATCGGACACTAGCCAATTCCGTTTACACCTATTTCTCGAGGGAAATCTCGTCAAACGCATCCCACCTTATCCGTCTAGCTCAGTTTTTAGCATTGGATGAACTGACACGAATAAACTTGTCTTTTCTTTCGTTCTTCCAATTGTAGCCAGAGATGTGGGCCATCCACCCCTTCTTTGGCCTTGGAGAAACTTGGAACTGGTGTTAAGGGCATTAATCAACTTACAAGCGATTACTCATGTCTAAACCATGTTTCAAGCTCAATTTCGCTTTTAATTCTCTCTCTCTCTTTTCGTATGGGCCTTATTGCTCTTATCGTTTTGTTTGCCATCACTCTTGGACTCAATTAGAAGATTAGACTTGATAAATCACATTTCAATACAAGGAAAGTCGTTCCAAGGCCCAAGTCAGCGCCAATCGCCACCTAGGTGCACCTCCACGTGCATTGCAACTAATCGGGCTGTACCCTATGCCGTTTACACCATTTTCTCAAGGGAAATCTCAGCAAATGCTTTCTACCTTAGCCGTCGAAAATCAGCTCTAGTATTGCACGAATTGACTCAAAAAAACCCTTCTTTTCCTCATTCATCCAACTGTAACGCACCTCTGCCATACGATCGTTTTCTCTCAAGCCCAAGATGCGCCATACTCCCCTTATCTTACCTTGGTTAAGCTTGTAACCGGATTTAAGGTGATTAAGCAACTTACAAGTGATTAGTCATCTCTAAACCATGTTTCAAGATTAATTTCCTTTTTAATTCTTTCTAACCTTTTTTATAAGGACGTTAATACTTTTTTATTGTTGTTTCCCGTCATTCTTAGAGCGGAATAGAAGATTACACTTGATCCACAACATTTCAATATAAGGAAACTCACTCCAATGCCAAAGTCACCGTCGATCGCCACCTAGGCGCACCTCTATGTGCATTGCAACTAATTGTAATCTAGCCTATGCTGTTTGCACCATTTTCGCACGGGAAATATCATCAAATACACCACGCCTTAAATGTTGTAACTCAGTTCCAGCACAGGTGGAATACAAGCGAAGAAACCCGTCTTTTCTTTCATTCTTCCAATTGTAGCCCACATATGCCATACGATTGGTTTCCCTCAAGCCCAAGATGTGCCATATGCGCCTAATCTAGATTTGGTTAAGCTTGTGACTGCAGTTAAGGGCATTATTCAACTACAAGTGATTATTCATCTCTAAACCATCTTCTGAACTTAATTTCCTTTTTAATTCTCTCTCTCTCTTTTCGTATGGGCCTTATTGCTCTTATTGTTTTGTTTGCCATTATTCTTGGACTCAATTAGATGATTAGACTTGATCCACCACATTTCAATACAAGGGAAGTCATTCTAATGCCAAAGTCACCGCCAATCGCCACCTAGGTGCTCCTCTTTGTGCGTTGCAACGAATCGGACTATAGCCAATGTCGTTTACACCTATTTCTCGAGGGGAATCTCATCAAATGCATCCCACCTTAACCGTCTAGCTCAGTTTTTAGCATTGGATGAACTGACACGAAGAAACTTGTCTTTTCTTTCATTCTTCCAATTGTAGCCAGAGATGTGGGCCATCCACCCCTTCTTTGGCCTTGGAGAAACTTGGAACCGGTGTTAAGGGCATTAATCAACTTACAAGCGATTACTCATGTCTAAACCATGTTTCAAGCTCAATTTCCCTTTTAATTCTCTCTCTCTCTTTTCGTATGGGCCTTATTGCTCTTATCGTTTTGTTTGCCATCACTCTTGGACTCAATTAGAAGATTAGACTTGATAAATCACATTTCAATACAAGGAAAGTCGTTCCAAGGCCCAAGTCAGCGCCAATCGCCACCTAGGTGCACCTCCACGTGCATTGCAACAAATCGGGCTGTACCCTATGCCGTTTACACCATTTTCTCAAGGGAAATCTCAGCAAATGCTTTCTACCTTAGCCGTCGAAAATTAGCTCTAGTATTGCACGAATTGACTCAAACAAACCCTTCTTTTCCTCATTCATCCAACTGTAACGCACCTCTGCCATACCATCGGTTTCCCTCAAGCCCCAGATGCGCCATACTCCCCTTATCTTACCTGGGTTAAGCTTGTAACCGGATTTTAGGTGAATACACGACTTACAAGTGATTAGTCATCTCTAAACCATGTTTCAAGATTAATTTCCTTTTTAATTCTTTCTAACCTTTTTTATATGGACGTTAATACTTTTTTATTGTTGTTTCCCGTCATTCTTAGAGCGGAATAGAAGATTACACTTGATCCACAACATTTCAATACAAGGAAACTCACTCCAACGCCAAAGTCACCGTCAATCGCCACCTAGGCGCACCTCTATGTGCATTGCAACTAATCGGACTCTAGCCTATGCTGTTTGCAGCATTTTCTAACGGGAAATATCATCAAATACACCACGCCTTAAATGTTGTAACTCAGTTCCAGCACAGGTGGAATTCAAAAGAAGAAACCCGTCTTTTCTTTCATTCTTCCAATTGTAGCCCACATATGCCATACCATTGGTTTCCCTCAAGCCCAAGATGTGCCATATGTGCCTAATCAAGATTTGGTTAAGCTTGTGACTGGAGTTAAGGGCATTATTCAACTACAAGTGATTATTCATCTCTAAACCATCTTCTGAACTTAATTTCCTTTTTAATTCTCTCTCTCTCTTTTCGTATGGGCCTTATTGCTCTTATTGTTTTGTTTGCCATCATACTTGGACTCAATTAGATGATTAGACTTGATCCACCACATTTCAATACAAGGGAAGTCATTCTAACGCTAAAGTCACCGCCAATCGCCACCTAGGTGCTCCTCTTTGTGCGTTGGAACGAATCGGACTATAGCCAATGCCGTTTACACCTATTTCTCGAGTGGAATCTCATCAAACGGATCCCACCTTAACCGTCTAGCTCAGTTCTTTAGCATTGGACGAATTGACATGAAGAAACTTGTCTTTTCTGTCGTTCTTCCAATTGTAGCCTTAGATGTCGCCCCTCCACCCCTTATTTGGCCTTGGTGAAACCTGGAACCGGTGTTAAGGGCATTAATCAACTTACAAGCGATTACTCATGTCTAAACCATGTTTCAAGCTCAATTTCCCTTTTAATTCTCTCTCTCTCTCTTTTCGTATGGGCCTTATTGCTCTTATCGTTTTGTTTGCCATCATACTTGGACTCAATTAGAAGATTAGACTTGATAAATCACATTTCAATACAAGGAAAGTCGTTCCAAGCCCAAGTCAGCGCCAATCGCCACCTAGGTGCACCTCCACGTGCATTGCAACTAATCGGACTGTACCCTATGCCGTTTACACCATTTTCTCAAGGGAAATCTCAGCAAATGCTTTCTACCTTAGCCGTCGAAAATCAGCTCTAGTATTGCACGAATTGACCCAAACAAACCCTTCTTTTCCTGATTCATCCAACTGTAACGCACGTCTGCCATACGATCGTTTTCCCTCAAGCCCAAGATGCGCCATACTCCCCTTATCTTACCTTGGTTAAGCTTGTAACCGGATTTAAGGTGATTAAGCAACTTACAAGTGATTAGTCATCTCTAAACCATGTTTCAAGATTAATTTCCTTTTTAATTCTTTCTAACCGTTTTTATAAGGACGTTAATACTTTTTTATTGTTGTTTCCCGTCATTCTTAGAGCGGAATAGAAGATTACACTTGATCCACAACATTTCAATATAAGGAAACTCACTCCAATGCCAAAGTCACCGTCGATCGCCACCTAGGCGCACCTCTATGTGCATTGCAACTAATTGTAATCTAGCCTATGCTGTTTGCACCATTTTCGCACGGGAAATATCATCAAATACACCACGCCTTAAATGTTGTAACTCAGTTCCAGCACAGGTGGAATACAAGCGAAGAAACCCGTCTTTTCTTTCATTCTTCCAATTGTAGCCCACATATGCCATACGATTGGTTTCCCTCAAGCCCAAGATGTGCCATATGCGCCTAATCTAGATTTGGTTAAGCTTGTGACTGCAGTTAAGGGCATTATTCAACTACAAGTGATTATTCATCTCTAAACCATCTTCTGAACTTAATTTCCTTTTTAATTCTCTCTCTCTCTTTTCGTATGGGCCTTATTGCTCTTATTGTTTTGTTTGCCATTATTCTTGGACTCAATTAGATGATTAGACTTGATCCACCACATTTCAATACAAGGGAAGTCATTCTAATGCTAAAGTCACCGCCAATCGCCACCTAGGTGCTCCTCTTTCTGCGTTGCAACGAATCGGACTATAGCCAATGTCGTTTACACCTATTTCTCGAGGGGAATCTCATCAAATGCATCCCACCTTAACCGTCTAGCGCAGTTCTTTAGCATTGGACGAATTGACATGAAGAAACTTGTCTTTTCTGTCGTTCCTCCAATTATACCTTAGATGTCGCCCATCCACCCCTTATTTGGCCATGGTGAAACTTGGAACCGGTGTTAAGGGCATTAATCAACTTACAAGTGATTACTCATGTCTAAACCATGTTTCGAGCTCAATTTCCCTTTTAATTCTCTCTCTCTCTTTTCGTATGGGCCTTATTGCTCTTATTGTTTTGTTTGCCATCATACTTGGGCTCAATTAGAAGATTAGACTTGATAAATCACATTTCAATACAAGGAAAGTCGTTCCAAGGCCCAAGTCAGCGCCAATCGCCACCTAGGTGCACCTCCACGTGCATTGCAACTAATCGGACTGTACCCTATGCCGTTTACACCATTTTCTCAAGGGAAATCTCAGCAAATGCTTTCTACCTTAGCCGTCGAAAATCAGCTCTAGTATTGCACGAATTGACTCAAACAAACCCATCTTTTCCTGATTCATCCAACTGTAACGCACCTCTGCCATACCATCGGTTTCCCTCAAGCCCAAGATGCGCCATACTCCCCTTATCTTACCTTGGTTAAGCTTGTAACCGGATTTAAGGTGATTAAGCAACTTACAAGTGATTAGTCATCTCTAAACCATGTTTCAAGATTAATTTCCTTTTTAATTCTTTCTAACCTTTTTTATAAGGACGTTAATACTTTTTTATTGTTGTATCCCGTCATTCTTAGAGCGGAATAGAAGATTACACTTGATCCACAACATTTCAATACAAGGAAACTCACTCCAATGCCAAAGTCACCGTCGATCGCCACCTAGGCGCACCTCTAAACAATTGTAATCTAGCCTATGCTGTTTGCACCATTTTCGCACGGGAAATATCATCAAATACACCACGCCTTAGATGTTGTAACTCAGTTCCAGCACAGGTGGAATTCAAAAGAAGAAACCCGTCTTTTCTTTCATTCTTCCAATTGTAGCCCACATATGCCATACCATTGGTTTCCCTCAAGCCCAAGATGTGCCATATGTGCCTAATCAAGATTTGGTTAAGCTTGTGACTGGAGTTAAGGGC